>NC_084645.1:21950603-22653728 GCF_019802595.1 Syngnathoides biaculeatus | reverse complement strand
ACAGACGGTGAAGACCACACCTGGAGCTGGAAAAAGCTTCAAAGATTTTGTGTCACGAGCGATACAAGAGAAGACGTTCTAGTTTTCTTTAGTTTCCGACCCGTTCAAAACTATTTTGACTGTGGTTCCAAATGTCCCTTCGCGAGTCAATTGACACACATATTGCTTGACGTGTAAATATGTTATAAAATATTTGCACGGCGGGTTCTCAGTTTTCAACGGAGTTCTGAAGTTTGTACGTACAGTAATTCGGCATAGTCTATTTACTTAAACGGTAATAACGATAAAATTACAGGAAATATTTCGTTTTACAGGAATCACATCATTCATCTTTCTGACCTGTCAATCACTCGTACAATAACAGCCAATCAGATAGCGGCATTGTCTTGACGCGCCCCTCTCGCCGTATTGTCCCACAAGCAATGGTGGTTGTCAGTAGCGGGCGCTTGGAAAAGTTCATGTTACGAAGAAAGTGGTCCTCAGAACGTGCAATTCTGATGAAAGATATCCTGCTAGCTTACAAGGGGCCCGCTTGATTCATTTTCCAAAGCCTAAAACACAGTTGACGAAGTGTCTACGATGGATTAAGGCTCGCGGAAGAATATTTTTGCATGGATCGGCAACGTTTCGCCGTAACTCTGAAATTGCGCCCTGCTCCGTCCAAAATCTTAATTCCGTGTACATATCTTTGCCTGAAATAGTTGAGACTCTCTTGGACAAGTCTGACGCATTTGGCAAAAAACATACCCCGATATTATCTGGAATATGCGATAGAGAATCGAGAATTATGTTCTATCGTTATTTTGAAAGCTTGTGGGACGTGGCTAAGGGGGCGGCGCTTAAGAACGCCATCGGAAAGGTCCGTTGAGAGCCATTTGTGAGATCAAAAATGGATATGTTGTGACCGTTGTAAATTGAGGATCCCATGTACTTCCTTAAGTACAGACCAGAACGTTTCCCTGGGATAAAATGGAATTAGGTGGGTGGACTGGGGTGGGTCGGGGCTGGGGGTCCCTACACGGGGTCTTTTTTGTTGTTGTCTTGGAATGACCTAAAATTGTCACAACTTTGAGAGGGCGTAAAGCAGACTTATCAATTTCAGTTTAATGAATGCGCAAAGCCCAAAGACCAAAAATCAGTCGAGGACTTTTCGCTTCATCAGCAGCCCTGCAGAAATCAGGCCACTGGTCGCCCGGCCCCCTCGGAGCGCGGGGCGACGAGTGGGGGGAATCGGGGGGTGCGGCTTTTTTGAGCCTCCAGTCAGAATTTGACTTTGGAAGAAAAGAAAAGCCACCGGAAGAGTGGACGGAATTTCACATGTGGAGGCAGCACTTCATCATCAATCAATTTATATCTCCTGCTGTGAATTAAAAAAAAAAAAACAAAAAACATTTTAAATACTACTAGTACTACTTTTAGTACAACAACAGATACTGTTACTGTCAATAAATGTCGAAATTTAGAAAAAAATATTTACATTTTTTTTCAATACTACTAGGACTACTTTTAGTACAACAGCTACTATTACTGTCAATAAATTAATGTGAAAGTTTAGAAAAAATATGACTTTTTTTATACTACTAGTACTACTTTTAGTACAACCATAGCTATTATTACTGTCAATAAATATGTGAAAATTTAGACAAAAATATTTAACAAATTTTTGAATACTACTAGTACTACTTTTAGTACAACCATAGCTATTATTACTGTCAATAAATATGTGAAAATTTAGACAAAAATATTTAACAAATTTTTGAATACTACTAGTACTACTTTTAGTGCAACAGCTACTATTACTGTCAATAAATTAAGATGTGAAAATTTAGAAAAAATACAAAATGTTTTTTAATACTACTCGTACTACTTTTAGTATAACAACAGCTATTATTACTGTCAATAAATATGTGAAAATTTAGAAAAAAATATTAAAAACATTTTTGAATACTACTAGTACTACTTTGAGTAAACAAACAGCTACTATTACTGTCAATAAATTAACGTGAAAATTTAGAAAAAAATATTTTAAAAAAGGTTGAATACTACTAGTACTACTTTTAGTACAACAGCTCCTATTACTGTCAATAAATATGTGAAAACTTTGAAAAAAATATGTAAAAAAGATTTGAATAGTACTAGTACTACTTTTAGTACAACAGCTGCTATTACTGTCAATAAATTAATATGTGAAAATTTTGAAATAAAAAAAAAATCTAAAAAATTACAATTAATGAAATAAAAATATATATTAATATACCAAAAGGTAAACCCATGAAAAATATCTAAAAATAAAACTAAATAAAACAAACATCCAACATTAGGCATTGAGCTGATACGTCAAAAAGTCTCACTTAAAACACATCTCATGACTTTTTTTGTCGGTGAAAAAAAATCTATCAAAAAGTTAGCAAGAGATTGATGTCGAGGGGAACAAAAACCCCAAAAAACTCAAGTACACATAAGTTCTATGAAAAAGTGGGTAAATCTCCCTGGCTGGTTGACAATGTTGATTTGACTTTGTGAATACGCAAACGGCGGCCCCTGGCAATTTCACACGAGCGCAAGAAAACGAGTGTACCTTTCACTTCCTTCACAGTTCTCTAATACGGCCTGGTGGGAACACACACACACACAAAAAAAAAAAAAAAAAAAAATAAAAACCCAACCGAAAGCATGAAAACAAGCCTTTTGCGGCACAACAGTCATCATAAAATCCCCAAATGTGTCTTTGTGAGGAATCCTCCTGGTTCGACGGCAAGTAAAGACGCGCATGCAGAGGAGATAATGATGTCTTTCACCAATGTCAAAACACATCAAATAGCAAATTATTCAGCGCGATGGACACGTACGAGCGCCCGCTCGACTTGCCTTCCTCTTCTCGCTGCTTTGTACTGATGAGCGCCTGCTTGTGTGCGTGTAGCTTTTTAATTAAGCGCGTCGATAAAAGTTTGATCAAAAATGACTGTTGGCCTGTCGTCAAAAAAAAAAAAAAAAAGAAGCTTGGGGTGTAAAACCCATAAAAAAATGATCCTTTAATTAATGCATCCCCCCCCTTCAAAGATAAAATGTCAATATATATTTAGAAGGCTGCCAATGACGGCGATCTTGCGCGACCTGAAATGGCGAAGATACGAGGAGGTAGCGCAAAGATATGTAAACATAAATTTGTGTACTCGTTTCTTCATTTCGTTATTGTACAATTAAATATGTCATTAAAATGAGCCTTATCGCGCCGTGTCATTTAGCAAGGGTCGTAATCCAACAAACCATCCCTGTCTTTTTTGCTGCGGAGTGAGTGAGGCAGCCGGGGGAAACAACATCCATCCATTTTCATAGACGCTTATCCTCACAAGGGTCGCGGGGAGTGCCGGAGCCGACCCCAGCTGTCAACGGGGGGGTACACCCTGAACAGGTCCCCAGCCAATCGCAGGGCACATCGAGACAAACAACCGCACTCACAATCACACCTAGGGGCAATTTAGAGTGTCCAATTAAAGGATTTGAAGAGAAACCGGAGTTCCAACCCGAAGAAAACCCACGCAGGCATGGGGAGGACATGCAAACTCCACACAGGCGGGTCCGGGATTGAACCCGGGACCTCAGAAGTGTGAGGCCAACGCTTTACCAATTGATCGGCTGTGCCGCCCTATATTGTGATAATTTTACCCATTTTTAAGGTGATTTGAGCAAAGACAGTTTTTTAAAATTCAATTTTTCATTTTTTTAAACATTCATGCATTTTTAGATCATTTTGTAACATTCCAAGCGTTGTAATTTTGTCAATCCATTAAATCTGATTGTGATTCTGATGGATTGACTTGCGCCACTCCCGCTAGCAAATCCCTCATGTGTAACATTCTCCTTTAGCTAGACTGTAATCCATCCATCCATTTTCTTTGCCGCTTATCCTCACGAGGGTCACGGGGAGTGCTGGAGCCTATCCCAGCTGTCAACAAGCAGGAGGCGGGGTACACCCTGAACTGGTCGCCAGGCAATCGCAGGGCACATAGAGACAAACGGTCACACTCACAATCACACCTATGGGCAATTTAGAGTGTCCAATTAATGTTGAATGTTTTTGGGATGTGGGAGGAAACCGGAGTGGGGATCGAACTCCGGGTCCTCAGAACTGTGAGGCCAACTGATCCACTGTTCCGCCCTATATTGTGATAATTTTGCTAATTTATAAGGTGATATGAGCAAAGGCAGTTTAAATTTTTTTTTTTTTTTAAATAATTCATGCATTTTTAGATCATTTTGTAATATTCCTCGCGTTGTAACTTTGGCAATCCATTAAATCTGATTCTGATGGATTGACTCACGCCAGTCCCTCATGTGTAACTTTCTCCTTTAGCTATATTGTAATCCATCCATCCATCCATCCATTTTCTCTGCCGCTTATCCTCACGAGGGTCACGGGGAGTGCTGGAGCCTATTCCAACGACTGTCAACGGGCAGGAGCCGGGGTACACCCTGAACTGGTTGTGAGCCAATCGCAGGGCCCATAGAGACAAACAACCACACTCACTATCACACCTATGGGCAATTTAGAGTCAATTAATGTTGCATGTTTTGAGGAAACCAGTTTCCACCCGGAGAAAACCCACGGGGAGAACACGCAAACTCCACACGGGCGTATGCTAGGATCGAACCCGGGTCCTCCGAACTGCGAGGCCAACGCTTTTACCAGCTGAGCCGCCGTGCTGCCCTTTATTGTAATCATTTTGCTCATTTTGCGAAAGGTGATATGAGCAAAGACACGCCCACTCAGGCAGCGTCGTAGCCAGTCCGAGCGATATTGACGACGTGGGCAGGTTTAATGCTTTGAAGGCGGCCGTCGATTTAAATGCCAGGGAAGGTCAGAAGCGCGTCGCTCCATTAGTCGGCCCTCCAACAAGCGGCACGTGGCCACTCGAGGAGCCCGTGGCAACGCGCTCGACGCTGGAGAAATTTGCTGCCGATATGGAATTAAGGAAAAAAAAAAAAACCAAAAAAAAAAAAAATAGCGCAGCGGAGAAGTGCTGCGTGTGTTTATTTTCTGATTGAAATGCAAGTCACACGCAGACACGTTTGCAAGGAGGGGAAGGATGCTTGCGCACATGCGTCCTAATTGTCGGCAAGGCGTGACAAACACGCGCGCCTCAACGTTGACAGAAATGTCACACATTTACTTTTGCCTTTTGTGTGAAATCGTTACATTATTTTTTCTCCTCACATTTTTGTATTTCAAACATTATTTTTTTCTCATTTTTTCCCCCTTATGTATAAAGGTTTTGGGCTTTCTCGGCGGCACGGTGAAGCAGCTGGGAAAGCAGATTTAATGGACTGCCAAAGTTACAACGCGAGGAATATTACAAAATGATCTAAAAATGCATGAATTATTTAAAAAAAAAAAAAATTAAAAAAAAAAACTGCCTTTGCTCATATCACCTTACAAATGAGCAAAATTGCTACAATTAAGGGCGGCACAGTGGATCAGCTGGTAAAGCGTTGGCCTCACAGCTCTGAGGTCCCGGGTTCAATCCCGGACCCACCCCCCTGTTTGTAGTCATCATGTCCTCCCCGTGCCTGCGTGGGTTTTCTCCGCGTGGGCACTCCGGTCCCCCCCCCCCCCCACATCCATTAATTGGACACTCTAAATTGCCCCTAGGTGTAGCCCATTCGTCCAAGCCGCTCATCCTCACGAGGGTTGCAGGATTGAAGGACACTCTAAATTGCCCCTAGGTGTGATTGTGAGTCCGACTGTTTGTCTCCATGTGCCCTGCGATGGGCTGGCGACCAGTTCAGGGTGTACCCCGCCCCCTGCCCGATGACAGCCGGGATAGGCTCGAGCACCCTTGTGAGGATAAGCGGCAAAGAAAATGGATGGATGGGTAGCACATCAATGCGAATGCCAAAGGTTGTTCCTCAAACGCATGCTAGCTGTATTAATTATGCTAACTGGTCAGCCCAAAAAACTCATGACGTCATGGCAGCTGAAAAACATCGAAAAATATGAAAAATAAGAGCTCAGGTAGCGCTATTAGCTTGATGATGTGAACCCTAGTGAGGATGGTAGCCCACTTTTTTTCTCATCTTTTAGATGGGTAAAAATGGTGTACTGTATACTACCAGAGACAAATTCCTCGTGTTTTTTTTTGACATACTGGCAACCAGTTCAGGGTGACACCAGCCTCCTGCCCGTTGACAGCCGAGATAGGCTCCAGCACTCCCCGGGACCCTTGTGAGGATAAGCGGCAAAGAAAATGGATGGATATAGTAATAATTTGTATTCTTTTGCAGTTAAATAGCTTTTGCCACACAACTTTTGTCTTTCATCTTTCTATTTTGTTATTTTTTTGACTTGTGCAACTCCCCATGAGCAAATCCCCGGGTGGGGGTCAGTGGGGGAAATAGGCGCATCGACTCGAGCGAGACAAGACCAGCACTGCTTGGCTCAACAAAAGGGAGGATTTTGAGCAGCAGGGACGGAGCAGAGGTGTTCTCGGCGGCTGCCCCGGGATGAGGGCGAGGAGAAAGAGAGGAGGAGGAGGAAGAGGACGGGGAGGCTGAGGTCAGCACGGAGTCTCCAAATAGCCGGCGGCAGCGGCGATGCCTCACAGTGCACATAACGGGCCGACAAACGAGTCGGCTGTCAGCACCCGAATGCTTCATCAGCCCTCGTCGGACCGAACCCTCAAAACCGAGCCGGGATGTGTTCAAGCAACTGCGGAGAAGCCTCCGGGTGCC
This sequence comes from Syngnathoides biaculeatus, assembly GCF_019802595.1. Lineage (NCBI taxonomy): Eukaryota > Metazoa > Chordata > Actinopteri > Syngnathiformes > Syngnathidae > Syngnathoides > Syngnathoides biaculeatus. Next base: position 22,646,999 of record NC_084645.1, on the reverse strand, counting down.
ACATTAAGGGAATAAAGTGCATTTTTAAGAGAATAAAAAGTTCATGATGGGAAAAGTCTCACTACAACAGTCTTGGCGGTATAATAAATGTGTGATCTACGAGAATAGAAAAAAAAAATTATAATTATTGTAATCGAACAAAATTGCAGTATGATAAGTGATGATTTGATGAGAATAAAAAGTCTTGTAAATAATTGAAAAAAAAAGAAATAGAAGTTAAGATGCACGTTTAAAAGGAAGAAAAATATTGGAAAAAAATATGACAACAAATTCAAATGTATTAGATGAAAAATACACAAAGAAGGACTTTAAATAGTGGCAAGTGTGTGCTCACTCCTTAACAAAAGTTTGGCTCTCCCAAATATAATAGGGTGTGTACACTTGTGCAAGCATATTATCTGAGTTTTCCTCCTCTCTTCACCCCCCCCCCACACTTGAATAGTGAAGGCTTTACATTAATTTAATGGTGGGTATAAAGTTTATTCTAGGGCTGATTTCTTCTCGGCGGCACAGTGGAACAGCTGGAGGAGCATTGGGCTCACAGTTCTGAGGTCCCGGGTTCGATCCCTGTGTGGAGTTTGCGTGTTCTCCCCGTCCCTGCGTGGGTTTTCTCCAGGCACTTGGGTTTCCTCCCACATCCCGAAAACATGCAACATTAATTGGAGACTCTAAATTGCCCGTAGGTGAGATTGTGAGTGCGGCAGGTGTCTGTCTCCATGTGCCTTGCGATTGGCTAGCGACCAATTCAAGGCCTCCCTAACAGCTGGGACAGGCTCCAGCACTTCCCACGACCCTCATGAGGATAAGTGGCAAAGAAAATGGATGCATGGATGGAACAAAATTGAAGTACGATAGGTGATGATTTGATGAGAATAAAAAGTCATATAAATAATTGAAAAAAAAATCAAATAAATGTTAAGATGAACCTTGAAAAAAAGAAAAATATGAGAGAAAATATTATGTCAACAAATTCAAATGTATTCGATGAAAAATACACCAAGAGGAACTTTAAATGGTGGCAAAAAAGTTAGGATGTGACTGGTTCATTGTGAACACAAGCACATGCCCAGATATAATAGGGTGTCTACACTTGTGCAAACACATTATCTCAGTTTTGCAACTGTCTTCATTTTTTTAACCCATCTGAATTATAAAAGCTATAGATTCATTTAATGGTGGATATAAAAAAAAAATTCTATGGCTGAGTTCATTCTTTTTTTTTTTTTTTAACATCAAACTATCTGGCATTAAAACAGGGGTGTGTCGACTTTTAATAGCCACAAAATGCACGGCAAATCCGTCGCAATTTCCGCCAAAACCGACGTGGCCTTTTTGAAATCGAATAACGGGGGCGTGGCGCCTTACCTGGATGGAGACGCTGCTGAAGGAGCCGCCGATGACGCCGGCGATGGCGAGCGGGCTGTCGTCCTGCAGCGCGTACGAGCCGTCCGGGCAGATGAACTCCGAGTCGTCCACCTTGGTGAGCGACGCCCGCACGAACTCCAGCGCCTGCGGAAAAAGGCCCAATGTTTGACCGATAAGTGAACATGTGATGTCATTCATATCATATCATAAGTCATTTTCGGCTTGTTTTCTGATGTCATATTTTGATTTTCAGCCAAATTGGCCCCACCCACATTTTGGGCAATCTTTTTCTCATTGATCTATTCTCCCGGTGTCATCTTTAGATTTAAAGTTTGGATGTTTTGCCATGTCATGTCATTATCCAAGCCGGTTATCCTCACGAGGGTTGCGGGAAAGCCAGAGCCTATCCCAGGTAGCTTTGGGCGAAAGGCGGACCACGCCCTGAAACGGTCGCAGGGCAGTTATCGACACCATCGCTGAGCGGGAATCGATCCCACGCTGCCCGCACCAAAGGCCGGCGTGTGTACCGCTCCACCATTACTGACACACTTAATAATAGGTGTCATCGTCAAAGCTACTTATCCTCACAAGGGTTGCGGGAAAGCCGGAGCTTATCCCAGCTAGCTTCGGACGAAAGGCGGACTCCGCCCTGAAACGGTCGCCAGTCAGTCGCATGGCAGACATCGACACCGTCACTAAGCGGGAATCGATCCCACGCTGGCTGCCCGCACCAAAGGCCGGCATGTGTATCGCTACACCATCAGTGACCTAGCTTGGATGTTTTATTCGATAATAATAAAGTGAAAATAGGAACAGTGAAACATTTAAGTAGGCTTGTTTTTTTCCGTTGAAATGACTCGTTAGGCGCCATGATAGGATCTGTGGAAGACATTTTCTTTCAGGTACAATATGGCGTCACGGTGAAATTTTTTGCAGTAAATACGAAACCAAGGATTTATGAGAGTGTATGCGCAGTGTACCAACCTGCTCCAGTGCATAAGTGTCGCGCGAGCACGTGTCCAGGATGTGCACGCCGAGGGTGACGCCGGGCAACAGAAGGCGGTCCCGGTTGATGGCGTCGATGGCGAACAGCATGGCCTCCAGCCTCTGGATCCCTCGGTCCTCGTTGACGCGGCCGCACTCCTCCACGCCGGCGCCCTTCTCGTGCACGGGGAACAAGCCCCCCAGCACCAGGTCGCCCTCCATGCGGATCTCCCGCCGCGACGTCGGCGGGTCTCCGGCGGACAGCAGGACGCCCCGGCACATCATCACCACCACGAGAGCGCGGGTCGCCATGGTTGGGTGTTCGGCGCGTTGGGGGTTGGGAGGTTAAGGGTGAGGGGTTAAAGGTGGAGCGGCGGGGGTCGCTTGGAGGCCCATGAAACGGGCGAGGGGGGCGGGAAGAGTGGCGCACGCGAAGGGACACACCATGAGGAAATCAGTCCTGCGGGACAAAAGACAACAAATAATCCCGATTAATTCACGAGTGCCCCAACTTGCAATCTTTTTTTGGGTATTTGTGAACAGTTCCGTTTCGCTTGAAACAAGCACACAGGGGCAATTTTTGTCTTTCAAACTCCACACTAGATCCTCATTGAGGACAGAGTATCTTCTTTATCTTTCGGCTTGTCCCGTTAGCGGTCGCCACAGCGTGTCATCTTTTTCCATCGAAGCCTATCGCGTGCATCTTCCTCTTTAACACCCACTGTCCTCATTTCCTCCCTCACGACATCCATCAACCTTTTCTTCGGTCTCCCTCTCGCTCTCTTCCCTGGTAGCTCCATCCTTACCATTCTCCTACCATTTTCCTCACTTCTCTCGCCACTGGACACGTCCAAACCATCCAAGTCTGGTCTCTCGAACCTTCTCTCCAAAACATCCAACTTTGGCTGTCCCTCTAATGAGCTCGTTTCTAATCCTATCCAACCGGCTCACTCCGAGCAAGAACCTTAACATCTTCATTTCTGGTACCTCCAGTTCTGCTTCCTGTTGTCTCTTCAGGGCCACCGTCTCTCATCCGTCCATCATGGCCGGCCTCACCACTGTTTTATAAACTTTGGCCTTCATCCTAGCGGAGACTCTTCTACCACATAGAACACCAGACATCTTCCGCCAACTGTTCCACCCCGCTTGGACCAGTTTCTTCACTTCCTTACTACAATCTCCATTGCTCTGTATTGTTGACCCCAAGTATTTGAAGTCATCCACCCTCGCTATCTCTTCTCCCCGGAGCTTCACTCGTCCTCGTTTCCTGCCTGGAAGCTTCATCCTCAGCCCCCTCCTACCAATATACTCACTCTCTCACCTCTGGACATGTCCAAATCATCGAAGTCTGCTCTCTCCATCCTTGTCTCCAAAACATCCAACTTTGGCTGTCCCTCGAATGAGCTTATTTCTTATCCTATCCAAGATGCTCACTCCGAGCGAGAACCTCAGCATCTTCATTTCTGCCACCTCCAGTTCTGCTTCCTGTTGTCATTTCACATTTCCCACCGACCGTCTCTAATCCGTACATCATGGCCAGCCTCACAACTGTTTTCGAGACTTTGCCCTTCATCCTAGCAGAGGATCTTCTGTCAAATAGAACACCAGACACCTTCTGCAAGCTGTTCCACCCCTGCTTGGACCAGTTTCTTCACTTCCTTACCACACTCACCATTGCTCTGAATCGCTGACCCCAAGTATTTGAAGTCATCCACCCTCGCCATCTCTAGACCCTGGAGCTTCACTCTTGCTCCTCCGCCCCTCTCATTCACTTTTTTACTTCGGCTAATCTTCATTCCGCTCCTTTCCAGTGCGTACCTCCATCTTTCTGATTGTTCCTCCACCTTGTCCCGGCTTTCACTGCAGATCACAATATTCATCTGCGAACATCATAGTCCAAGGGGATTCCAGTCTAACCTCATCTGTCAGCCTATCCATTACTACCGCTAACAGGAAGGGGCTCAGCACGGAACCCTGATGCATTCACTGCAGATCACAATATCATCTGCGAACACGTACGAAGTATGTCGGGTTGTTATAGTGGCGTCGTATCAGACCATTTGAAGCAAAAGGAGCACAGAAGTCTGGTATCGACACTGATATTAGTAACCGCCCATCCGAATTTCATATTCAGTGCAGCAAGCGAGCCAGGAACCTTTTCCAAGCGAGGACCGGGGCGTCACTGTTCTGTGTGAGTAACAAAGTACGTAAGGTCTAAGATCCTGCCTTGAAAAAGCGCGTGGTACCTTTCAGGGAACAGAGAAAATGTACCCCTCAAGGTTCAAGGATGTACTTGTTATCAGAAAGTCGGGAGTGATACATCTGCCGCCATGACTAACAGGGATTTGGAATTGTTTGGAGATTGCGCCTTGCTGATCTCCAGTCGGCTAGCCTTTAGATCACACGGCCACCCTCCTCCTACTCCTCCTCCTGCTCTTTCTCCTCCCGTCTTCTTCTTCTTCTTCTTCTTCTTTGGGCTGTGTGTGTGTATGCGCCCCTGGTTGTATCTGGATAAACCGGCTTAGATGGCTGCTTGATACATGAGACTTCTCATAGCACAAATCAGAAAAGCCGCTCTAATCTGATCTCGCTCGCAACACTTCTCCACTCTCCTCCGGCGAGCGTGCGAGCGTCTAACAACAAGGACATCTGATACTACCAAGTTCAGGACTCAATCAAAGCTATCAGGCGCTGCGTTTCGGCCGCCGCTTTCGCTAATGCGATCCCGAGACTTTCGCCTCAAATACGAAAACCTGGAGGAAATCAAAGCCCAAATTGGTTCAATCCAGAGGAAAACGTCTTCAAAACGTGGCCGCCGTTTATATGTGGACACAAAGTAAGTCGATGGCGTCGTTTTAGGTGAAATCGAGAGGTGAGGAAACACGAAGACGTGGAGAAAAGGCAAGAAGAATAAACTCGCTCTCAGGGCCGTGGTTCGGTGTCACAAAAATACGGAGTGCAGCTTCATATCCGTGACGACCGGAGGCGGGGCTAGGGTGTTGCGACAAGGTGAGGGGCAACTTAGCGACTTTTCCGACCCCTCCAACAAATATTTTCCCCCAAAAAGAGACCATCAATAAATCTGACGCCCATTTGGGGTGTGATTGGAGGGCGACATGTTCACCCGGCACTGCGCACGTTAACGGGGCAGGGGCGGAGCCAGTGGGTGGTCACTGATGCCCTCCCCGTTGACAATTGTTTTTCTTGGTGCCCCCACAAATTCCTGCCCCCCCACCCCACCCCCTTTGCCACCGGGGCAGGAGTTGTGTGTCAAATGCAAAAGCTCATCACAAAAGATGAACAAAAAAAAAAAACTTTGCTCATCATCAGCTAAATACGATTCAACCAGCTCATCGAAATTCTTAATTTTGAAACATTTATCATCAGTCGTGTTTTGTCCTTAAAGGTCAAGTGTCATGCCTACAAACATTCTAAAACAGAAATAGCAATGAAAAAAATATATAACGTTATTCACTTCAATGTCTATACAAAAAAATAAATAAGAGTGGAGAGCGCGTCATCCACGCGCAAAGTTGCGGAAGTCTCATTCGACATCCGAGTGGTCGCCATAATGGTTGCATCTTCTGCCCGTGACGTCACACTGGGACATTCGCCATTGAAAATCCGCTGTGCCACCTGCTATGGGAGACGAACACGCCCCTTCCGAGACGGAAGCAATATTACCCTGTTGTTTCGAGCCATACTTAGATGATATGCGGATCATGGCCAAACCTCATGCGGCCAAACGACCTCCCCACCCGATCCAGCGCCACTTTGAGCCACCGCAGCAGAGCCGCGTCCGCCGATCACGGTTTCAGCTGGGGTGGCACATCGACACATATAGCACCCCTGATTTACGGATTACGTCCTCCCCCAACTATTTTTTTTTTTTTTTTAGTTGCTGTATACACATCTACCTGTCATTCGGAACCCACGAAGCTCTCGTCCTTTGCACCTGTGCAATCCATTTTTAATGACGAACCGGGTCTTTTGGAAAAGTATGAAGAGCGAATCCATCCTCCCGAGGGTTTGAACAATATCCAGCGACACAACGAGCCGGCATTTTGGCTAACATGAAGGAGCTAGTTTCAACAGACGAGACCGCTTGAGTGTGTTACTGCCCTGGACGTCACTTCCTGTTTCTTCTGGAAAACAAATCCCTCGAGAGGATTTTCATGGCGGGAGTTGCAAAAAGCCATGTACGTCGTCAAAATTATGTTTTGTGGTGAAAAAACTGATGGGTCCATGCCTGCTGCTGTTTTTTTTTTTTTTTTTTTATTATTAATAACATACTAAAAATCATGCATTTCATGCCACTGGACCTTTAAAGAAATTAATGCAATGACCGGGGGTCAGGGGTCAGGGTTAAATTGCGTATGAGCTGGTGATCAGAAGCTGACGATCTCTGCATCCAACAACACGACAACCCTCCTTAAGTTTTGTCTCTAACATGACAGTTTCCCCGTGTCGTTTATCCGTCGCTTGAAAATTGTGAATCTTTGCCGAGCTTAGCTGCCAAGTCATGGTGCGGTCACTCATCCGCTCACAAAAGATTTAATTGCTTTTTTATTTTCACGTTTCATAGGTGGGCAGGCACGATGGCTTTATTTGGCGTTATTTGTGCGCAAGCTATCAAAAAGTGTTATTTTGCCCCTCACCATGTGCACTCATCCGCTGTAAAGAAAATGTCACAATATTTCATTTTTTTTCTTTTTTATGACGTGAAAGCATTTCTTATTGTGCTCAGGAAGCTCAAGAACGGGTTCTTGAATGTATCGCAAAGCGGAACGGTGCAATCAATGACTTGTGGTGCATAAAAGGTCGGGATCGATACAGCGAAGGGGGCCGCGATTGCCTGAATCATATCATCCACTTCCACGCGTCGCACAGAAAACTGATCGGGTCGATCCGGTCTGGCCCGCATGCTAATGACGGCCGAGTGAAACACGAAGGTCGCAATCAGCCGGCCGAATCAAAGGTCACACTTCCCGTCCCGTTTTCACAACGTAGCAACATTCAGCTGGATCACACTTTTGATCGGAATCTGATAGAATGGGATGGATCCCAGCAGGCAGGGATTAGCAGAAATAATGGCGCCGCCGCGCTGAAAAAGGAATATAATGGCTAAAAGATGACAACACATGCAGTCAGGTGCAGCTTTTGTCTTAATGGAGCTCCTCAATTCACTTCAACATACTGACATGCCACAAGATAGCAGCAGTGAAGCGCGACGTTAAAGCTGGTCCGGAGTTTGCAAATGAAACTCCTCCTGTAACTTCAACATAGACCCATGGCACCAAGATGCCTCAACATTGAGGTGAAGCACTATAATAAACTCCTGCATGATTTGCAGTTTGGAATTTGGAAAATTGCCCATTTTGAGGAGTTCACAGCCGAGTGTGAAGCGGCTGGGATGAGAATCAGTACCTCCAAATCCGAGACTATGGTCCTCAGTCGGAAAAGGGTGGGGTGCCCACTCCGGGTCGGGGATGAGGACCTGCCCCAAGTGGAGGAGTTCAAGTATCTTGGGGTCTCGTTCACGAGTGAGGGAAGAATGACAGACGGATCGATGCAGCCTCTGCAGTGATGCGGACTTTGTATCTGTCCGTTGTGGTAAAGAGGGTGCTAAGTTGAAAGGCGAAGCGCTCAATTTACCAGTCGATCTACGTTCCTAGACTCACCTATGGGCTGTGGGTCGTAACCGAAAGAACTAGATCTCGGATACAAGTGGCCGAAATGAGTTTCCTCCGCAGGGTGTCCGGGTTCTCCCTTCGAGATAGGGTGAGAAGCTCGGTCATCCGGGAGGGGCTCAGTGTCGAGCCGCTGCTCCTCCGCATTGAGAGGAGCCAGATGAGGTGGCTGGGGCATCTGATTCAGATGCCTCCCGGACGCCTCCCTGGTGAGGTGTTCCGGGCACGTCCCACCTGAAAGAGAACCCGAGGACGACCCAGGACACGCTGGAGAGACTATGGCTCTCGACTGGCTCGGGAACGCCTCGGGATTCCTCCGGAAAAGTTGGAAGAAGTGGCTGGGGAAAGGGAAGTCTGGGTATCCATGGTGAAGCTACTTCCCCTGCGACCTGACCCGGAAAAGCGGTAGATAATGGATGGATGGATGGCCCATTTTGAGCTCCTCAACTCACTCCAATTTAGTAGTTTGGCACCAAGGTGGCAGAAAAGCACATTTAACCACTGCATTATTCATTATTCATGCATTAAACCACTGCATTATTCACAGTTCAGGCTAGGCAAACTCACCCACACTAACTGAAGCTCTTCATCTCACTTCAACTTAGTTCTGTGAGAACAATACACTACTACTGTAAATGGCAGCAAAATACTACCGTAAAACTTTTTTTTTCACCATCTGGAATTTGCCATTTCACAGATATTTGTTGTTTTTCTACACAAACAATAAAAATATTGCGTGCACCACATATAGAGTCTCTAAATGATCTTTAATTGTCTTTGGGCAGCTAAAAAAAAAAAAAAAAATTAAACCCCTTTTAAAACGAGGAGAAAAATGTACAAAATGGAATCAGAATCAGGAATCATCACGATTTGGAACAATCTCGATTTGTGTGCGTGTGTATGTGGGGGTGGAGGGCTGGGGGGGGGTTAGGTAGGAGGATGAAAGCTTCCCTTTGGATGCAGGCAGCAGAGATTTTTCTTCAGGCTGCTGCCATATCTTTACCACTCTACTCTGTAATATGACACACACACACACACACACACACGTAAAGACAAACTGCCACCCCCACACGCACACGCACACACACCTCTGCGGCTTCTCGAAGGAGTTGACCTAAAAGCAGACTATTTCTATGCCTCGCCACCTCCCTCTCTCGGCTCGCAGACGTCTGAGAAGCTCGGCAAACGCCGTAAACGACCGATTTCGAAAGGAGCGGGGCGCTAATAAGACATCTGAAGTCAGATTTGTTTGACCGAGTCGCTCTCGTCTTCATCCCCCCCCCCCACACACACACACCCACACACCCCGCAAAAACCCGCAGGAGCTCGAGCGGACTCGTCGCCGCGCGACGATCACGCTTCCGGCGCCGAGATCTCCAAAACAGCTACAGTCTGTGCTTTGTTGTTTAACTTTTACATAACAGCCGTCGAGGTGTCGTTATATAAAAGCAGCTCGCGCGCTGAACAATTCCTCAAAATGGGCCAAACAGCATCTCCTATTGAGCGTGTGCTTCATTAAATCTTCTTGGGGGGAAAAAAAAAAAAATCATCCCAACGCCGAAGCGAAGCCGGCAAATATCAGCACATTTATTTACTTTCTGAATACTGCGGAACTTGCAGAAACGATACAGAGCAGAGGTGCACTTCGGAGCTGCTATTGAATGTCAAAGTCGGACCGCTTTCTAAACTTTCCGTACATTGATTTACGCGCCTCATAATTTCGTGACACAGAAAACATTTTATGATAAACTCCGACGCAAGAATGACATAAAGACGACTGTTGACGCGGCGAACGCAATACCCAGATGTCGAAATGGCGACATACAGTGAAGAAAATAAGTATTTGAACACCCTACTATGTCGCAAGTTCTCCCACTTAGAAATCACGGAGGGGTCTGAAATTTTCGTCGTAGGTGCAAGACCGCTGTGAGAGAGATAATCTAAAAAGAAAATTCCAGAAATCACAATGTATGATTTTTTTTAACGATTTATTTGTGTGATACAGCTGCAAATATGTATTTGAACACCTTAATATTTGGTACGGTAGCCTTTGTATGCTGTTTCCTGTAGTTGTTCACCAGGTTTGCACACACTGCAGGAGGGATTTCGGCCCACTCCTCCGCGCACATCTTCTCTAGATCAGACAAGTTTCTTGGCTGTCAATGAGAAAGAGAGTTTCAGCTCCCTCTATTGGGTTTAGGTCTGGAGAACCTTGATACGCTTCTTCCGGAGCCACTCCTTGGTTTTCCTGACTGTGGTCTCCGGGCCATTGTCGTGTTGAAAGACCCAGCCACGACCCATCTTCAGTGGTGTTCAAATACTTGTTTTCCTTATTGTAAACCAGAGATGGTCTTATATTGTTGTACGGTAGAGCTAAATTGGAAAAGTTCCAAACCGAAATCCACTTCATGCGTGTGATGTCATCACTCTTTTGCGACGTAAAGAAACGGTTTTTCCATTTCAGTCTCTAGGCAAGGAATATTAGTGTGGAATTATCCAACTCACTAAATTGGAAGTATATATAAATATTAACAAAGCCAAAAATTGTGGTCTTACCAAATACATTTGGTGTAAATTGAGATATTTATATTAGGTGTATGTACCGTATTTTCCGGACTATAAGGCGGACTGCATTATAAGGCGCACCTCCAATGACTGGCCGATTGTAAGACTTTTCTCACATATAAGGCGCACTACATTATAAGGCGCATAGAATTGACGCCACAGTAGAGGCTGCGGTTACGTTATGCAGCCATTAGATGGGCTGCGCGAAAAGCTCAAGATTGATCCGTATATAAGGCGCACCTGATTATAAGACGCACTGTCAGCTTTTGAGAAAATCAAAGGGTCTTAGGTGTGCCTTATAGTGCGGAAAATACGGTACTTTTGTGACATTTTTGTTTGTTTACATCACAGTGATGTGACAAATTAAGTTACAAGCTTGGTCACACACACACACACACACACACACACACACACACACACACCACACACACACACACACACACACACACACACACACACACACAAAATAAAGTCCTGAGTCAACGTAGCAATGTACACCGTAAAGAGCCTCACCTGAGAGAAGATGGAAGTCAGCAGATGGCGAATGTCAGGTAGCAACATCACCACATCTATTGAAGACGGACATACAACAGTCAGACCAAAATAATAAAATAGAAAAATACATCATGAACAACAGAAGAGCAGCTGACGGACGCACAAAAGAACACACCGTTTTTTTCATACCGCGGCATCGTGTCATTTTCTAACAGGGAGGAGCGCAGAGCGGGACACGCATCCGTGCAGGGTCGACGTCGAGACCACCTCGGTGCACCGAGCCCGGCAGATTTCATTGTGGCCTCGCTACAGTATGATGCCCCATTTGGTTTTGTTTTTGTCTTTCGAGCCATTCACTCGCAGTTGTAGTCAGGTCACACATAGAAAAACAACGAACTGGTCGCTAGTCAATGTTGGGGCACATTTAGCCCTCTCGAGATTTTTTTTAGGACAATAAATTTTTCCAAAACCATGGTAAACGATAATACCTTTGTTTTTGTTGTTCAAGCTTAGTAGTTGGCCCGGGTAAAGGCGCTAGAGACGAGCCCTCCACCTGTCAATCAAATACATTTTCTGTACTACTAGCTGATTAACGTGGCTCCTAAGCGTAAGTTCGTTTTCATCTGTTTGTGTGAATAAAAAGACGACACACAACAACCCGGAACGAGGTGCTAATGTTTTAAATGACTTTGCCGCAGTGGATCCAGCTGCTTGACTCTTTAGCTTGCTAGCTCCCTAGCTCGCAGGCTAGCTGACATAAATTTTTTTTTATAAAAAAAACAACTTTCACCATTTGTGTGTTAAATGGGACTAACACACAACAACTCAGAGAGAAATGCAGGCATTTTAAAGGATGTTTCTGTGGTGGAACTAGCTGCTTAGCACTTAAGCTTGCTAGTTTGCAGACTAGCGGACATAATAGATAGTTAACTTTCTCGTGTTAATGTCTAGTGGGGATGTACAAGACAACGCCGAGACAGGTTCTGATGTTTTAAACAATGTTGCAGTAGTGGAGCCGCCTGTTTAGCGCCTCAGCTCGCTAGCTTGCGGGCTATTTTGTTAGCTCATGGGCAAGCGAACATAATAAACAGTTAGCTCAAGTGTGTAAGTGTGTGCTATGCGCTGCGCACGGAGCAAGGCAGTGGAAAACTGGAATTAGCCGAAACCACACCCGTCCGTCGGTGTTCCGTGTGGCCGCGAGCAGCTGACGACACAGTCGTCCAACTCTCAGTCGGCTCACGACAACAAGGACAAGTTATCAAATCCGGAAAAACTATGTGTCCATTTTATTTATCGAACAATAAGTCAATATCGGAATTATCGTGACAGGTCTAGGCAAATTAAGACAAATAAGCATTCATCACTTATAATTCCGAGTTTCAAATGAACCAAACATTGGGAATTTCGGAGGACGCTGGAGTAGAAGAAGAAAACTCTCACAAGCACGGGGAGAAAATGCAAAAGTCCACCTTAGAGGACCCGCGCCGAGATTGGAACCCACAACCATTGACTGTGGTGAAGGTGAAGTTAAGGAATTTCATGCATCTGGCCACTGTCTTCCAGTTGAGATCCAATTCGAGCAAATTCTTCACATTGTGGATAACCTTAAAAAAAAAAAGAAAAAGAAAAAGAAAAAGAAAAGAAAGAAGAGCGCGAAGCCCCATCTGTCAGACGACTATTCCATCAACTGGCTGACGGCCCGGCCCGTCAGAGGCAGAATTAGCCATCTGGGTGTGACATCTATCAAACCTAAATGTCACGTAATGACCCTGCGAGCTATCGCCGAGGCGTCATTTAAATGCGCGGCGGTCGGCTCCCGCTTGATTCATATCCAGGCTGCGGCGGCGGGAGCGCGAGAGGTGCCACAAGATGTTCCCATTCGGAGTCGCAACGAGGTGCGACACAATGTTACATGCGATGCCGAGTCACAAAGAGCTGCTGCGGGCTCCACAATACACGCAGAGGCATAATATACAGACATAAAGCCATAATATCCATAGATTTGATGATAAGATACAGAAATAGACACGCTCTACTAAGCTAGCTTTGGGCGAGGATAAAGAATATATGCCTGTGAATATTATTGTATTCTGTCTCGCTACAGTTGTTTAACGCTTCAGAACTATTGCTAATTGTGTGCGCCCGTCTATGGCGTTTTCAGTTAGGTGTTAGTATTAAGCTAGCAGACTTTCTCAAGGCAAAAGCTTATTTTGGTTAAATATTGTAATTTTTTTTTGGTAACTTTTTTCACACACTTTCAATCCCGTGTGTTTATGTGGCCAATTTGTGCATTTTTTCTAACGGCGGCAAAGGAGGCACAGCGGAAGCAGTGAGACCGGTGGGATATATTTGCAGAGGAAGTGACTTTTACCGATGCGGCCCTGTTAGCCCTGCACTAGCACGTTACTGCCGTGTCTCAGTGATTTTTACCGGTATGTTTTTTTTTTTTCTAAACCGGCTCTGTTAGTGCAGCACTTGCGTTAGCATTAGGGCGGCCACACTAGCGTCAGCGCGTCGGCACTAGCGTTAACATTAAACTCTCTGTGTACTGTCATTCTTTGTAAATATCTCGTTTCAATGTGGGTTTCAATGCGAGCACTTGCGGCTTTTACACAGCTGCGGCGTACGTGTGTACCAAATGGTATTTCCTTTACAAATGTACTGGGTGAGGCTTATAACCAGGTGCTCTGTATAGGCTGTGAAATACGGTATACAACCTGGTCATTTTGTGTTTAGTTGTAGAGTAAATTTGTATTGCGAGGAGCATTGTGAGGCCACTTTTTTTGGGAAGAATTCATTCACAATTTGCCAAATCACTGCTTGTGGTGAATTTCACTGCCACCAGCAACTCAAGACCCAAAAGAAAATTGAGGAAAGAAAAATGACGGCAACAGGCAACACGGTGGAGCAGCTGGTAAAGCGTTGGCTTCACAGTTCTGAGGATCCGGGTTCGATCCCGGTACCGCCTGTGTGGAGTTTGCATGTTCTCCCCGTGCCTGCGTGGGTTTTGCTCCGGGTGGGCACTCCGGTTTCCTCCCACATCCCAAAAACATGCAACATTGATTGGACACTCTAAAATTGCCCCAAGGTGTGATTGTGAGTGCGACCGTTGTCTGTCTCTCCATGTGCCCTGCGATTGGCCGGCGACCAGTTCTGGGTGTACCCCGCCTCCTGACAGCTGGGATAGGCCCCGGCACCCCCCGCGATCCTCGTGAGGATAAGCAGCGAAGAAAATGGAATGATGGATGGATGAAGTGAAGAAAAGCAGAAGAGGGCAGTGACTCAATTTGATGAAAATTGCATTTCTGAGAGGAGAGAGAGAGAAAGTGGCCGAGCTGATTGTAGTCGCTGTCATAATTGCTCTCCCCAATACAAACAGCGACCCAGTTCTGCACCCTCTGGTCCAATTAGGATCCCGGCCAGCTGACAACATTCCGAGCTCTCGGAGCCGTCGCCGCCTCGGCTGCGGACGGGACACAAATTGTCTCCCACCTTTATTTACCTGAGACGTGACGACTCACACACACAACTCTGTGCTCGGCTCCATCAATTATTTAAGAGTCTGATCCCCCTCGCAAACATCGCAGGCGAACATCCTCCCCCGTCTGCGTATGAATGGCGGCGAATTGCGAGGAGGGGCGTGGGGCCTTGTGGCGCCGCACCGCCAAACCTTTATGCGTACGCGTGAGACGGAAGCGGCGCCGATCTTCAGGCGCTCTTCATTAAAACAGAAGAAACAGCAAAAAAAAAAAAAACAATGACTGAAAAAAAAAAAAAAAGACGCCTGAAAAGCAGAGGAGCACTGCAGGAAACCTTTACGGATATTAATTTCACGTTCGCATGATGGCGCGGATGCAAATTGATACATACACGACTTTGAACTTATTTACAGGACAACTCGAGCTACTGATTTTTATGATCTACGGTGAGATTTATGCTTCATGTGCAGCCTCGGCAAGACTGAAGTTTACTCGAAATCAAAGGCAAGAAGGATCGTTTTTTTTTTTTTTTTTTTGCACGAGTCAGCAGGACAATGTAAAAAACCACAAAAACTGCGTTCATGGAGAGTCGTCGTCAAATCAGCGAGGGAACCGGTACGCTCTGGGAAACGTGTTCTGTCAGCGCTTCTGCCTCGCGGTCCCCAGATTCGGGTTCAAATCTCAGTCGGGGGAACGCGTTTCGGGGTGAGGTCAACCGAAGACCAAATTGATGGATGTGAAAGTTGAGCGTGAACGGCTGTCTGAAATTGACTGGCCGCCAGTCCGGCGCGTAGGCCGCTTCGCCGCCAAA
Organism: Syngnathoides biaculeatus; assembly: GCF_019802595.1. Classification (NCBI taxonomy): domain Eukaryota; kingdom Metazoa; phylum Chordata; class Actinopteri; order Syngnathiformes; family Syngnathidae; genus Syngnathoides; species Syngnathoides biaculeatus. The sequence goes on along the minus strand of NC_084645.1, from coordinate 22,631,610 downwards.
GTCGGCCGGGATCGACTCCAAGTCACCCGCCGCGCTAATGAGGACAAGCGCGAAAGAAAACCGATGACAGATGGATCCGTACTACGGTTTCATTCATCACTATTTTGCCTGCGATTTCAACTTCGGCTTACTTCGGGGAGCCGGCTTGTCCAAAGGAACGATTCCTTGCTTGTCGTTGCAGTTTGCTCAGGGGCTGTGTAAAGTGGAATTTTACCATGTAACCGTTCATCCCCTCCCCCCAAATTTGCGATAGCCCCAACATGCAGTGGACTGCCCATCAAACATGCGGCGAAGGCAACCGCGACTTCACCTCAGCTGGCGGTCGGCCGAGGCAACCGAGTCCAAATCGCAGATCTAATCTTAGGAGTAAAGACGGTCGGAATAGTTCGCCGAGTCGACTTCACGCAGTCCACTAGTCTTCGTGTTTTTTCATTTTTTCTTCTGACTTGAAGAAATTTTACAAAATAGCTGCCCCCCCCCAAAAAAAAAAATGAAAATGGAAGCTCAAAACACGCATGAACTGATGGTGACTGGAAGTTGTGACACAAGAACACCCATCCATCCATCGTCTTTGCCGCTTATCCTTACGAGGGTCGCGGGGAGTGCTGAAGCCTATCCCAGCTGTCAACAGCCAGGAGGCGGGGTACACCTTGAACTGGTCGCCAGCCAATCAGAGGGCACATGGATACAAACTGTCGCACTCACAATCACACCTACGGGCAATTTAGTGTCGAATTTATGTTGCGTGTTTTTCGGGATGTGAGAGGAAACCGGAGCGACCGGAGAAAACCCACGTAGGGACGGGGAGAACACGCACACTCCACACAGGCGGGTCCGGGATCGAACCCGGGACCTCAGAACTGGGAGGCCAACGCTTAAACTAATCCACCGTGCCGCCGCTTTGACATCAAATAAGGTGAAATATGGTTTTCTATTATCACTAAAACAGAGTAGAACGCGTCCTGTAGAAAAACATCTCAAAAGTCAAATGAAAACAAGCCGGACAAATATTTAAACCGGCGTCGTCACATAAAACTACACTTAAGAGGGTTTTTCTAAATCAACGCAATGACGATTGGAACACTGTAGATGGCGCCGTTGCATTTCTTTGGATCAGCACCGCTTTTGAGTAGAAGACGACGATCGGGGGGGGGGGTAATCTCGGCTCGTCACGTCGATTATGAGGGAAAGAAATGGACAACTCCAAGCACCTGATGGCGTACGTGTGGGCCCTCGCATACTACCATCAAAATCCATTTCTCGATCTCGTTTTGAATTTTTTTTTTTTTTTTTTTTAATGGTTTGAGCGGCAACTTTGGTGAAATCAACCCATTTTCTATTGATAGAAATCCGGTCTGGTCGTTCAGTTTTTTAGCTCCCACGATTATTTGTCAACAGGACTCGCGATCTCAATTGACTCCCATTTAACGAGTCAACCAGCGCACACCTTTGCTTTTTCTTTGGCTTATTTGTGCCGTCACCGCAGGAACGTAGACACGCCGAACGCCGTCCGTCACGCGCTTCAACGACAACGTCGCTGTTCGTTTGCGTCACCGCGGCGTGACCGCGAACAAAGGTGGAAGCTACCGCCGCCGCCATCATCCTCATCATCAGCATCAAGGTGCTCCAACAGGAGCTCGTGTAAGCACATTCGCCGGGCGCAGAAGTGCCGCGCTGCAGACTCGCCCCCTCTCAAATAAGTGCACGCCGCCTTTGAACGCGCACACGAGTGTATCGTCCGTCGTCGAGGCCCGACGCGCGCTTCGAACGCCCGCGCCGGCTCCTGCACCGTGTTTGAACCGCCCTTACTCAGCTTATCGGGGAAACGTACGCACGGCGACAACAAACACGTACGAGGAAATGTCGTTTGTTAATTCGTGTCACGATTTAAAAAAAAATAAAATAAAATAAAAATGATGGCAATGATACGATTAGGCTAACAATACTGGACACTGGACAGAACATTAGGTACACGCGCACAACCCCAAATAGTCCATCCATTCAAAAATGTTGATTTGTCGGATGTATTGTGAATTTTGCGATATTGTTTGCCAAAACGGAATTATGAATACAGAGGACCACCGCATTTTAGGTTTTTGGGGGGACGCTATCTTCCATTATCCTTTGATAAACATAAATATTCGCTGCTTTTGTGCTCGGACCAAAACCATATTCCGTAAAGATATGAATTTGGTGCAATCTGGCGCCATTTTGAACTGAGGGGAGGGGCTTGATGTAGTCAGTCCATCGCATTGGGTAAAATAAAAAAATTACAATATATTATAAACCATTGTATTATGGGTGTGGCGGCACCGTGCTGGAAAGTGTTAGCCTTATGGCTCTGAGGTCCCGGGTTCGATCCCGGACCCGCCTGTGCGGAGTTTGCATGTTCTCCCCGTGCCTGTGTGGGTTTTCCCCGGGCATTCCGGTTTCCTTCTCCATCCCAAAAACACGCCACATTAAGTGGACGCTCTAAATTGCCCCTAGGTGTGATTGTGAGTGCGGCTGTTGTCCGTATACATGTGTGCCCTGCGATTGGCTGCCGACCGGTTCAGGGAGTACTCCGCCTTTTGCCTGTTGACAGGTGAGATAGGCTCCAGCACTCCTGTGACCCTCGTGAGGATAAGCAGCTAAGAAAATGGATGGGTGTCTGTTATGAATTTTTCCAAGAAAATCATCAAGCCATCAATTTCAAGTAAGTTGGAGCCGATCCCGGCTGACTTGAGGTAAGGGGCTTGGTATACCCTGGATTGGTCGCCAGCCAATTGCAGAGCACACATAGAAAAACGACCATTCACACCGAAGGACAATTAAGAGATGTCGCCAAATTTCATTTGCAAATTAATGAGAAATCCAGCAGTCTGAAATGCCAGGCAGAAAGGGGCCAACTCGAATAGCCTAAAAAGAACATTCTGGACATTTCCAAACCAAATTGTCTTGCAAACCCAATAAAAGGAAATCGGCGATTATGAAAAACTGATAAAAGAATATCTTAAAGGGATTACATATTTTCATCTACGCAGAAAACTGACCACAGTTTGACCACAATTAGTTTTTTCGGTTTATTATTGTCATAAATAGAACGAGAATTTTCATTCCCCACCAAATCTTGTTGAAGCATAAATTGAACAATAGTTGTAAAATTGGCGGCATGGGGGAGCAGCTGGTAAATTGTTGGCCTCACGGTTCTGAAGACCCGGGTTCGATCCCGGCTCCGCCTGTGTGGAGTTTGCACGTTCTCCCCGTGCCTGTGTGGTTTTTCTCCGGGCGCTCCAGGTTTCCTCCCACATCCCAGAAACATGCAACATTAATTGGACACATGGAATTGCCCCGAGGTGTGATTGTGAGTGGGGCTGTTGTGAGGATAAGCAATAAAAAAAATGGATTGATGGATGGATAGTATATCGAAATATTTTCCATGACTTGACTTTTCAAATTCAATTTGCTGTTAAAATCAATCCATCCATCCATATTCTTTGCCGCTTATCCTCACGAGGGTCGCAATCCCAGCTGTCAACGGGCAGGAGGCGGGGGACACCCTGAACTGGTTGCCGGCCAATCGCGGGCCACATAGAGAAACATCCGCAAACCTCGGGGCAATTTATCCATCCATCCATTCATCCATTTTCTTGACCTCTTATCCTCATGAGGGTTGCGGGAAGTGCTGGAGCCTATCCCAGCTGTCAACGAGCAGGAGGCGGGGGACGCCCTGAACTGGTTGCCAACCAATCGCGGGGCGCATAGACAAAGATCCGCACACCTAGGCGCAATTTAGAGTGTCCAAATAATGTTGCATGTTTTTGGAATGTGGGAGGAAACCGGAGGGCCCGGAGAAAAACCACACAGGCACGGGGAGAACGTGCAAACTCCACACAGGCGGGTCTGGGATTGAACCCGGGTCCTCAGAACTGTGAGGCCAACCATTTACCAGCAATGCTGTTAAAATAACAATGAAAAACATCGGGCGAGTGGATTTCCAAGCGTTTTCGAGGTGCCGTTTTTGTATTTGCCAAAGCAGATTATTATTATTTTTTCTTCTTTCCCAGACGTGCAGGTGCACCTCATGTTGCAGTCACTCCCCAACGCCAACAATATTAATGCGCATTCATTTCCAAAGTCAGGAGAACGCAAGGTCACACTTCCAGAATAACACGCGTCCCTTTGAAATAAAGTCTGTCACATTCTAAACCGACGGCAAAGTTCAGTCCGCCGGAAGGGCGACGCCACGTAATCCGCGCATAATTCACGCAAACCGCTGCGCTCCTCCTCCGCCTTTCACTTATTTGACGACGTCGGGGCACTTTTAATCGGATTTTGCATCCAGGCGCCGCGCGGCTCCACCTGTACGCAAAGTTCCGACGGCCGACCGCACCATTTCGCCTCGTCTGGCGTGCGTCCGCAGCATCCGAGCGGGTCCAACCCGCGACCGGTCGAAGCAAAAACAAATCAAACTTCGACACCCGTTGCGGGCAATTTCTTTCCTCTTTTTTTTTTTTTTACCCGGCAGAAAGAAAGAGAATGAAGGGAAGGTTGTCGCCGTTTTTTTCTTACTCACCTTTGTGTCGTCTCGTAGGGAATCCGTTCTCAGCTGGAAGTTTGGACCGGGTCTACTCGCGGTCCCCGGAGGAGTCACGCCGAGAGAGAGGATGCTGTCGCTGTGTGAGTGAGAGAGCGAGGGAGGAAGAATGTGTGTTTGGTTTGGATATGAGAGAGGGCAAGAGAAAAAGAGAGAGAGAGAGAGAGAGAGAGGGAGGGAGGGAGGGGAAAAAAACAGACGTGGGGAGCCGAAGCCCGCTTGCCAAAGGATGCTTCAGTCTCCTAGCAACAACAATCGATCTTTGTGCGGAGACATTTTTTTATTGGATAAAAAGAAAACTTAGCCATTCCGCCGCCATCCTCCCTCTGCGCATGTTTACCGCTCGGATCGACAGGCCAGCCGGCAGACGGCGACGGCGAGGAGCGGAGAGATGGGGAATTCATTTTCGTCCATCTGTCCAACCCGCGAGTCCACAAAAAAAAACAAAAAAGAAAAAGATGCAAGCGGCCGTGCGTCGAATCCTCGGAACAATCGAACTTTGACGCCGTGCTCCGCCCGTCTTCTGTGGTGCAGCATCAAAAAAACTTGACTTGGCAACGTCGCCATCCCAAGTTTCTAGTACGCCTGCTTCTGATTGGCTAATTGCCTTGTAGAAGTTGGTCATAGTAGAGCTGTCAAATTCGGTCAGACCAAAATAAGAGACTTCCTGTTTAATGTCGGGTCGGGGGCCTAGAAACCTTTTTGTGCTTCCTGTTATGACCGACACGTACGCCCAATTTTTCGTTGCGGTGGCTTCGACAGCATGCCCCGCCCACATTAGATGGCAAAGGCAAACGTGTTTGGGAATTAACGTGTCGATAGATCTCCCAAAATGGCTGCTTCGCACCAACACGGCCAGTTTCCTGTTCAATTTGGTGTGTGGGTAGCATGTCGCGAAATTATCTGGAACGTACCAAAAATCTTGGCTATTTTGTGTCTTTGATACTTCTGACTGGGTCATTTCACCCAAAAAAATATGGAATTTGCCCAGAGTTCCTGCGTCCTCAGTGTCCTCTCATCACTGACGTCCGATGGACCTTTCCGACCTGTCAATCGCTCGTACGATAACAGCCAATCAGATAGCCGCATTGTCTTGACACGCCCCTCTCGCCGTATTGTCCCACAAGCAATGCTGGTTGCCAGTAGCGTGCGCTTGGAAAGGACTACAATGATATTACTTGTGATCTCTCCAAGTAAAAAGCACTCACCCTGCTTTGCATGCGCAGCACCATTCCACTATTTCAATATGAAGTTTGTGAGGCGTCAAACTTTTTTTTTTTTTGGATTGATCAACTCTGACATTGCGTCCCGCTCCGTCCAAAATCTTAATTCGGCGTACAAATCCTTGCGTGAAATAGACGAGACCTCTCCGTGGAACTCCCTTGGACAAGTCTGCCGCATTTGGCGAAAAACATACCCTTGAATGCGCGATAGAGAATCGACTTCAAACCTGTTATGTTCAATCGCCATTTTGAAAGCTTGTCGGACGTGGGTAAGGGGGCGGAGCTTAAAGTCACCATCGGAAACGTCCATTTGGGGCGTGGGTATCATGTATCATGCCGTGACAGATATTTGCACCAAGTTCTGGGGGCTATTTTTTAAGTTTTTATTTGCTAAAAGTCTTCCAAATGGTCAGATTTATATGGCATTTTCGCCCCAAACTATCTGGCACATGGCAAAGATCTGGCATCTGTCTGGGATACTCCTGACCGGGTCCTGCTAAATTTCAGGCCTGCGCCCTCAAGACTTTCCCCGAGTGTCCTCTCACCACCGACGTCCGACTGTAATTTCTCGCCGATCGCTAAAACCGGTGACGGATGCTTTTGTGTTGTTTTTTTTTGTTTGTTTTTCTTTAACAGATGCGTTGGAGACTGCTTCCAAAACTTTTCAGGGCATGTCCCACCCCCTGAAGCGCAGCCTTTTCCGAGGTGCCAGCTAACGCGTTGAAATCCATTGTCTCTCCGGATGAGCGTCCAAAGCTAACGTGTAAACAAGTCCAAAGCCCGAGGTGGAGAGCCAACTTGTTTGCATGACGCCGCGCTCATTAGAATGCAAGTATGCACGTCTGCGGCGCCTATTGAACAGAAAATCCTCTTCACGCGTGATTGAGTCGCAGAGCCTCCTCGCTGTTTGACACACACGTTCTGTGGAGAGGCCGGATTTCGTGAGCGCGAGGCCGCGCGAGCGCGCTCCGATCGCCGCTAGCCGCTGAAGGTGTGCGGCTGTTTTCGTCGCGCTCGTCACCGCGCCCATGAAATTGAGCGACGAGCCCTGCGCAAAAAGTTTTTTCGGATCGTCTTTTTCAGTAAAAAGAAATTGCACCCGAGGATATTGCAATTTACAAAAACATACGGTAATGACATAATCACTTAAAATGTAAAAAAAATGACAGTTTTTGTGCTATTTTCTGGTGCGATTCCATCATTTTTTTCCACAGAGGACAAAGAAGATTTGCCTGTGACTGTGAGGCTGTTGCTGTACATTACCTGTCTACTTGTGTTGCTTCAGAGTTTCTGTTCAAATAGCCGGTAGCAATGATTTTCAGGAGCCCGTCTACTTTGCTCAAGCAATGTACATTTGGTTTGGTAAGTTGCGCAAAGTGAAATTCTCTTTGCTTAGTTTAATTTTGACGTGTTTGTTATGTTTATGTTTCGTTTGGCAGTCAAAATCTAGCGGCGCTAAAAATAAATAAATAATTAAAAGACGTCTTAACCGTTTGCCAAACTGCTGCTTGTTGTGGCGCTGACTTGCGTTAACCGCCGCCTGTCGGCTTGCAAGTCAAAGCAAAGAATTGAGGAAAATCCAAATTTCTGTAAAAAGTAATTCAACGTAAACGTAAAAGTAAACGGCCTCACAGTTCTGAGGACGCAGGTTCGATTCCTGGCCCCGCCTGTGTGGAGTTTGCATGTTCTCCCCGTGCTTGCGTGGGTTTTCTCCGGGCACTCCGGCGACCTCCCACATCCCAAAACATGCAACATTAATTGGACACTTTAAAATTGCCTCTAGGTGTGATTGTGAGTGCGGCTGTTTGTCTCCATGTGCCCTGCGATTGGCTGGCGACCAGTTCAGGGCGTACCCCGCCTCCTGCCAGTTGACAGCTGCGACAGGGTCCAGCACTCGTGAGGATAAGCGGAAAAAGAAAAGAAAATGGATGGATTGACGGATGGATGGATAGATGTTTACAACAGAGGCGGCACGGTGGGTCTGCTGGAAAGCGTTGGCCTCACAGTTCTCAGGTGCCGGGTTCAATCCCGGACCCGCCTGCGTGGAGTTTGCATGTTCTCCTCGTGCCTGCGCGGGTTTCCTCCGGGTTTTCCTCCCACACCCCAAAAACATGCAACATTAATTGAACACTCTTAATTGTACCTCGGTGTATCCCATTCATTCATTTGCCCATTCATTTTACAAGCCGCTCATCCTCACGAGGGTTGCAGGATTGCCGGACACTCTAAATTGCCCCTCGGTGTGATTGTGAGTGCCGATTGTCTCCATGTGCCCTGCGATTGGCTGGCGACAAAAGCTCCCGTTGACAATTGGGATAGGCTCCTGCACTCCCCGCGACCCTCGTGAGGTTAAGCGGCAAAGAAAATGAATAGATGGATGGATGGAAGTAATTCCTCCCACATATAAATCACCCAGGTACGAATCCCTCAGCTTTTACTGCAGCCATAAAACTTCAAAATCACTTTTGTGTTGATGACACCCCCCCCCCCCAAAAAAAAAAAAAAAAAAAAAAAAAAAACCACCAAAAACACCGGAGTTTGCCCACTCTAGTCCTCAGTGGGGTCCAAAACGTCACTAATGAGTATGCCTCCTTGGACACTTTGGATTTGTGATGCGCTCCAAGGTGATATTTTGGTCCCCGCCCCTGATGTGCTGCCACGCTGCGTGTGATCAGGCAGTGATTGATCACTTAAGTGACCGAGGGAGGACTAAGAGCATCTACTTCACACCCCTGCGACTCGCATGCGTGCGGCCGTGTGGGAAGCGCGTGCACGTGCACACTTGCGCACCGCGTCAGTCACAGCTTTTCCCCCCGAAAGCGTCCCAGAGCGAGATGCTGGCCGCTCTAATAAGGGCCTCATTGTCCGTGTGGCATGCATATATGCAGCGAGCCCCTTTGTCCAATAAGGGTACTTCAGCGAGGGATTGGGGGGGTCTTTGTGTCCAATACTTCCCCACAGAAGGACGGGCAAAAAGATGGAAAGAAGGACATTAATGCAGGAAGCTGTACGGATGATGGTCAATAAAAAAATGGACCACTTGAAGACCACATGGCTCCATTAACTGCGTGTGTGCGTGTTGAGGAATGCTTTGCTTCACCTCATCGCCGGTTCACGTAGCAGGAAGTAAGTCCGCCGGGGCCGCGCGCGCTTCCTTCTCCGATTCCCCACAGATGGTTTGCGTCCGTGCGCTAATAGCGTTAGCCGTGCTTCATTTCACACGCCCCTCCGCTCCCCGTCCCCAGGCCCCCGAGATGGATGGAGTGCTACGCCTGCGCTCGCACACACACACACACACACACACACGATTCGCGAGTGTGCCCCAACTGCTGTGCGCCCCACACTTGTGAGCGTAAGCTCCCACTGACTTTTGCTCTCGGTGGCCACTTGTGATGCGGTCGACGTCTCCCAAAAGTCACTCAAGCGACCGCGAGCGAAGCGGGTGACGCCCAACGAATTACAGTCGGCGAGTCGCACTTGCACGCCCGGCGAAGGACCTTCACGAAGGAAAAACAACTTGCTGCATTGAAAAGAACGGCGACACCTGCTGGTCTTACTGGGAAAGAACAGATATAAGAATACAGAGACCATAAATTGGTGATAAGTTAGGGGAAGAGTGTAGATATTTGAAAGGATTTTGCTAATGATCGCACTTTTGTTTAACAGAGACTCTCCACGCTTCGCTTTTAAGCCACGGATACATTTGAAATGATTACGATTTCCAAGATGTGAGATGTTTATTTCCAAACTTAAGTACCAAGCGCTGTATCGTGGCAGCAAACTCAATGACACTTCTTAACGAGCGGCGGTTTTATCATGAACCAGCGGGACTGGGGCGGAGCCAAATGCAGGACTCCCAGGCAAAGGCATAATGTTCACAGTGGTTTTATTCCAAAAAGAGGTCAATCCCGAAAGGCAGTCCTAAACAAGTGGAACCACAAAAATGCTATGCTAGTGGCAAGGTCCAGAAACATAAACGAGATCCGATGACTATGAGGCCAACTAAGAAACACGGCAAGACGTGGTCAAACTAAAGAGGCACAGGCTCGCTCTACACTAACCATACGTTTTCCTTAGTACCCCATGATGCAGTGAAGCATGCGCAACAAACTGGCAAATCCCGTTGACACATTTAAAACTTAAGTACTTGGTCCATTAGTGTCCAAAATGCAACACAGTTGTGACAATTGTCAGAGGTGGCATCGCCCGTCACAGGAAGCACCGCCTACAGTGGTGGTCAGGTCATGGCCATGACAGGTTTGGCATACACTTAAAACTTTCCCCTCAATAGAGACTTGAACCTCTTTGTCACTCCCAGCTGAAGGTTACCATCAAAGTAAACATAAAACAAAGACAATTAGACATAACCACACAATTCAGCTTCGAAATCTGATAGCTTGAGGCTAAAAGATAATTGGAAACACCGTTGATGTGCTAATGGATAACATCCATGCGGTGGTATTGTAACACTCTAAGCAACAAATATTCGATACTAATGGAGTATCAACACATGCAGACAGACGAAATCACAAACAATACTCACTGGCATATAAACAAAAGCCTTGGTTCTCGAATGTCCCCGATTTCGAACAGAAATTTCATGATGTTTTTGCTTGTTTTCGAATGAAAATCGGTACTCGAATGCCCCCGACAAGACCCGGAAATAACATATTGCGCGTGGCCAGACCATCCGACCCACGACATGCTTTGTTATTGTCAATTCGAACGCCCCCCGCCCAAAAAAACCCTGGAAATAACATCGCGGCGCGAGCAGTTGACCCACCGACAACGTGTTTTTTTTTTTATTGCCATTTCGAATGCCGTCTGAAAAAAAAAAAACTGGAAATAACATCGCGCGCGGCCCAAGCAGATGACCCACCCTCAACGCGTTTTATTATTGTCAATTTGAATGCCCCCGAAAAAAACAACGGAAATGACACACACGGCCGAGGGTCTGAGTCGCTACAGATACGGCAACGAACTCCCAGCCTAGCGTCCTCTACTACTAAAGCATACATTTTGAGCAAAAAAAAAGTCTCAAATTATTTTATTATATAAAATATTTAAATTACACATGTATTTCTACTATGCAGTTTATTATCAGGAAAAGCTAAAAAAAAATGCTTTAAAAAGCCAAATTTTTTTAGGCATGGAACGCATTATTTCTTTTCCCATTCATTGTAATGGGAAACGTCGATTCGGTTTTCGAACAAATCACTTCTCGAACCGTTTTCTCGAACAGATTGTGGTCGAGAACTCATTTTGGTCCCACTTACTTGGTGACTTAGAGGCTTTATGACATTCTTCTTTATTTGTGTTTGTATGACTTTATTATACTGCCCCCCCCGCCCCCCCACACACCAGAAGGACGTGCAATAAATGAATCGTGATGCGCAACGTGTTTAATTCTGTTTTTCCTCATTTGTAAGAACAAAATAACTATTTAAACCCAAACATTTCCTGAGGAGGGCGGAACGGAATAACGGCATTTCCATCCATTTCCAATGAAAGATGGTTTGCGACACGAGAACTTTGAGTTAAGAGTGTGCTCACGGGATGAGGTCAGCTCATATCTCAAGGCAACACAGTTTCTCTTTGTGAAAAGGAGATGAATGGATCCCCCCCCGACAGTTTAGCTGAGTGGTCAAAATAACCTGAAAATCCCAAACTACAGCACACCCGCTTTCGACGGCACCGTCGACTACAGTAAAAGGATTTTGTTACCATGGCGACTAGGGTGGGTGGGTTGGGGGGTGGAGCTCAGGGCTGTAAATACCCGACCCTTCTCACGTCGTCTCTCATCAGAACATTTCGAGACGGAAAAATAAAAGTTGGATGTATTGTACGTGTGGCAATGTCTGTCATATTGTTTTGGGCTGTGTGGGTCTCCAAAGGGGGGGGGGGGTGGGGGTATGGGGGGGCTGTAATTAACTTGTGTACACGGCCATGTCTAACAGACTGCAGGGCCAACACACACACACTTCATAAGACATGCACTGACCTGTCTAGTGTTCATCTGCTCATATTATTCATTTTCACTGCAAGAAACTAATCCAAAAGTACTTCAAAAAAAAAAGTGATGACGTCACAGAACCCATCTCAGTTCTTCAGTACCCCCCCCCCCCCGCCCACCCCAAAACCCGGCGTATAATTTGCGATTTGTGGTCTCCTCCGAGCTTTTCTGACGACGAGCGCGATTCATTAGTAATTGACCGCAGCAGCCTCGCTCATGAAACATTAACACGCTCGTGGTGAATAATTGATTAATGATATGAGGCCGTCTGCAGCGGCGTTCCGACAATAAGCGCGGCGGCCGGAGCGCGGCAGCCCCGAAAACACGCACGCGTCGCGCCACTCTGTCGTTTTTCGCTTTATCGCTCGCTCATCGTTTCATTTCGATGCATTATCGCATATTCCCGCGGCGCCGTCTCTTATATTGGATGACGTTGAAGATTAATTTGCTGATTGCAAAAAAAAAAAAAAAAAGTATTTTGGAACGTGCAGCACCGTATCAAAAAAGTCCTTTCCGTTTTCCACGTGTACAAACGATGTCGCAGATCCATTTTTGTCAAGAAAATCACCACAATAATTGATTAACATTAAATTATGACCCACGGCAGAGCCCCTGCATACTTGGGAGTTTAGCACCCAGGGATTTATTTATTCACAGATTTTTTTCCCCAAATTTTTGGTCATTTTTAATTTTTATCTATTTTTATTAATAATTTTAATATATATGACGTTTGTTTTCAAAACGAGACATTGGCATTTTTTTCAGATTTACGAAACTCGCGCCAAAATTATCCAGCTCCGAATGGATAATTTTGGCGCGAGTTTCGTAAATCTGAAAAAAATGCCTATGTCTCGTTTTGAAAACAAACTCTTCATATATATATATATATATATATATATATATATGCTCATTGATGGCTGAACCCAGCTTTTCATGAGTTTTTTATTTTTGTTTAAAAAAAAAAAAATTCTATATGGATTTTCACTATGGCGGCACGGTGAATCAGCTGGTAAAGTGTTGGCCTCACAGTTCTGAGGACCCGGGTTCGATCCCGGCACCACCGGTGTGGAGTTTGCATGTTCTCCCCGTGCCTCTGTGGGTTTCCTCCCACGTCCCAAAAACATGCAACATTAATTCAACACTCTAAATTGACCATAGGTGTGATTGTGAGTGCGACTGGTTTTTTTTTTTTTTTTTTTTCTATGTGCCCTGCGATTGCCTGGCAACCAGTTCACGGTGCACCCCGCCTCCTGCCCGGTGACAACTGGGATTGGCTCCGGCACTCCCCGCAACCCTCGTGAGGATAAGCAGCAAAGGACGGATGGATGGATTGTCATTATTCGCGGTGCAGATCTTTTGAAATTGTGTGAACGCCCCGCCTCACATTAATGAAGGAATGAATAATCCTAAATCAATGTTTCAGGGAAAAAAATTGTATCCTGGCAGGCGGTATGAAGTCTTCAGTCTGAGCATGAACAAAATTTGTTGTACATTTATTTCAAAATCATGTTCTTTTTATGTATTTTGAGTTACTAAAGAAGAATCACCAAATTTCAGCGTGAAAGAAAAGGAAGACATTAGCACAAACTGATTGCTGTTAAACATCAAAAGGGAAAAGTGTTTGTTTATTCATCTTTCCATTGGGTGAGATACCTATCCTCACAAGGGTCATCGTGGGAGTGCTGGAGACAATCCCGGCTTTCATCGGGCAGGAGGCGGGGAACATCCTGAACTGGTTGCCAGCCAATCGCACGGCACATCGAGACACAACAGTCACAATCACACCTAGGGGCAATTGAGTGTCCAATTAATGTTGCATGTTTTTGGGATGTGGGAGGAAACCGGAGTGCCGGGAGAAAACATCCGAACTCCACACAGGGAGGGCTGGGATTGAACCCGGGACCTCAGAACTGTGAGGCCAGAACTGTGCCACCCGGGTTTGTTTCGGCCCGGCTTAAAAATGTCCTTCAGGCGACTGGAAGGTGCATCTCTAGTAACGGCCAGCAGGTGGCGACCTCAGAGATGACAAACACATTCAATGAGAAATTGACCATACTTGACTCGTTGGCGAACTAAAAATGTCTCAGTCAATATCAATATACATTTAATGATGGATTTCTCCTATAATCAGTCTTGCTCCTTGTTTTTTCCCCCCATGTTGCTTCGTATCCTGCTAAGTTATATAAAAAAAAAAAATCTGAGCACTTTGTTCTAGCTGATAGTTTGGCGAGCTTTGCTGGAGTCGACCTGACATTTTGTTTAGTTTATATAAAGAGGAAAGAAAAACAACGTCTGTGATGAGCACCAAAGTTCTTATAAATGTGTAAAACGGTCCATTTACTTCCTCTAAATTGGGGTACACGCATGCCAACCATTAAATATGAGCAACCCGAATTGGCCAAGGCCCAATTGTGGGATGAATAGTATTCACTTTTTGGATATTATTTCAATTATTCTTAGAAAGGAAAGGAAAGGAGCTCACCCATAGTTTTAATATTTCATCGTGTCATTTTTGTATATATATATATATATATATATATTTTTTTTTTAGAATATATATATATAATATTATTATATTTATATAATATAATAATATTACCAATAATAAAATATATTTTTTTAATATATATTATAATATATATATATATATATATTTTTTTTTTCCTGAACTACATACATATTACATCCTCATGACAAAATGAAATCGTGATAACGACATTGACACCGATGATGACGACGGCGGGGAAGACGAGAGCTGACCTGTCAGGCTGAGGGACGAGCGAGCTATTCGCAGACGGCCCAAAAGTCAGCGCCGGCGAAACGGAACCGGGACCAGTCGCCGCAGTGATGAACGGGCGGCGCGCTCGCTACTTAAAATCCGCTAATGATCGGCACGTGCGCGAGTCCCGTCTCGCAAAGGAGGGCCCCGCCGTTCGAAATCACACGTTTTTAATATTTCATCGTTCCGATGGGAACAAATGTTTCTTTCGCGGCGGGCCCCCAAAGGAGCAATCCAAAGTGATACTTCTACACATGTAGTTGTAACTCGACTTACTAGTAGCCCCACCAAGCAAGTTTTCCAAGTTTCGAAGTGTTGCGCTACTTCACAACATCTGCCCACCGTCAGTTCACGTGTTTGACTGGTGGTGGTGGTGGTGGTGGGGGGGGTGTTACCTCCCCCCCCCACCACCTAAAAATGGATCCCACAAAAGCGATTTCTGAAAAGAAGCGGCTGATGTTCAGTGAATTAACGCACAAACGAGCGAGAACGAACGAGATGCGCGGAGTGAGTTGATGAAAATCAGCAATAAGGGGTGTCAAAATAATTTCTGGGAAGCTGGAAAAAACATTGGGTTAACCCATTCGTGGGCAGCGTCCCATTTCTGGGACATCATGATTTTTTTTTACATTATATTTATATTATATCCTTCAGTATATCAAAATATTGAAGTGTTTTAATGTGATTCTGGTTTTTGGGACGATCTGCGAAGAAAACGCAAGTGGGCGAGATTATAAATTAGTAAAGTTATCATATAACTTAACCATAAACGAAAAAGAAGTGTTATTTCCTTGATTGTGGCCTGTTAGGAGACTTTTATCTCAATAAGGCAAAAAAATTGCCAGCCTGCCGATGAATGGGTTCACTTCAATGGGTGTTTTTATGGCATCTAACACTGTATGCAGTATAGTATGTTTCTTATTAAAAAAATACATGCAGAAAAAAATTGTGTACGCTGTTTCATTTAAAGCATGAAACGGATTAAAGGCATTTCCATTTATTTCAATTGGGAAAGTTGATTTGACTTAAGAATATGCTCATGGAATTAATTCAACTCATATATCAATATATTTTTTTTGCATATTATGTTTGAAACACAATCATTTTGACATGAAATTTGGATTATATATATACATAAAAAAATGAATCATTTTGGTTGGACATTTTGCCTTGAATTTTTGAACCATTCTTCAATGGAAAAATAAACTATCTTTAACATTTTAACAGGAATTTTTAAACCAGCTATGTGACAATTTTTTTGTTCGACATTTATATTTTTTAGATTTTTTTTTTCAAACATTTTTTAGATATGTAAATTTATAAAGACATACATGAAACACTAAGAATGGCGTGAAGCGCGGAATGAATTTTCCAGATTTTTTTTTTTTTTTAAAGAAGTTAAACATTGAATTATGGTATCGAAAAATAAAATTTGGGTTTCACATTTGCCGTGACTTTCCCATCAGTTTGAATAACAAATTATGAAGAAAAATTTTCAAGTCCTGTTGCCAAAACACTCCTACAAAGTAAAATATTAGCCTGATGTTTTCACCCTATTGTAATGTGCTACGCGCGTATGCGGTCATTACCTGCCACAAGATTCTGCTGTCTCTGGCGACACGCATGCTTGAACAGCGTCCAAATCCCCCCCCCCCCCCCCCCGTCCATTAATCTCCCATCTGCTTCATTATCACAGTCGCTATTTACGAAACCTCCAGCCGACCCTCTCAACATTTTTGCGTCGCCTCGCTCAAGGTGGCACACAAAACAAAGTTGGGAAAGGACGGCCGGAGACAAAGGGACGCTTTTTTTGGCACGGGCGGCGCCCGCGAGTTCCCCGGGTTTTCGCGCCGCTATTTCCGGCATCTCCTCGCGATGGCCGCCGTGACGAGCTTTGAGGCGACGCCCGGGTTGGAACTTGGCAGCCGAGAGGCCTTTTTCTGTTATCGACGCTCCGTGCTGTGCTAGAAACTTCCCGTGTTTATCGTAGGATGACAGGTTGCGCTCGCTGGAATCCCAAACGCTACTGTGCTCAAAATAATAAAAAAAATGTAAAAAAAAAAAAAAAAATGAAGAAAGGGGAACACGTTGACAAGCAAATGTGTGTCCTGGATGCAGGGAGCACGAAGGATGCAGGATCATATGTTTATTTTGGCTTGAAATATGGCAGGAAGTTTCAAGGCTGGTCTGAAAATAAATCATCTGATGTTGAAATATGTCATGAATGCTTTGCATGAAGAGTGTATCCAATGGGTCATGTAATATGTACTCTATTTTTGACAATGTGTTGTTAAATCCTCTCTCATTTAATATCGACAATTATGAATTTTCAGGGGCGCTGCCATTTTCGCGAGTCACATGACCTACGTGCGCGGATGTGACGTGTACCGTGCCGCAACAAAGGCTCGATTACGTGGGACACCCGGCGCCGATTTCTCGTATTTATCCTCATCTGATACCAGCGGCCGAAATGAGTTTCCTCCGCATTTTGAGCAGTTCACAGCCGAGTGTGAAGCGGCTGGGATGAGAATCAGCACCTCCAAATCCGAGACTATGGTCCTCAGTCGGAAAAGGGTGGGGTGCCCTCTCCGGGTCGGGGATGAGGACCTGCCCCAAGTGGAGGAGTTCAAGTATCTTGGGGTCTTGTTCACGAGTGAGGGAAGAATGACAGACGGATCGGTGCAGCGTCTGCAGTGATGCGGACTTTGTATCTGTCCGTTGTGGTAAAGAGGGTGCTAAGTTGAAAGGCGAAGCGCTCAATTTACCAGTCGATCTACGTTCCTAGACTCACCTATGGGCTGTGGGTCGTAACCGAAAGAACTAGATCTCGGATACAAGTGGCCGAAATGAGTTTCTTCCGCAGGGTGTCCGGGCTCTCCCCAAGAGAACTGGTGAAAAGCTCGGTCATCCGGGAGGGGCTCAGTGTCGAGCCGCTGCTCCTCCGCATTGAGAGGAGCCAAATGAGGTGGCTGGGGCATCTGATTCGGATGCCTCCCGGACGCCTCCCAGGTGAGGTGTTCCGGGCACGTCCCACCGGAAAGAGACCCCGGGGACTACCCAGGACACGCTGGAGAGACTACGTCTCTTGGCTGGCTTGGGGAACGCCTCGGGATCCCTCCAGAAGAGCTGGAAGAAGTGGCTGGGGAAAGGGAAGTCTGGGTATCCCTGCTGAAGCTACTTCCCCAACGACCCGACCCGGAAAAGCGGTAGATAATGGATGGATGGATCCTCATCTGATGAAGAAATACCAGTATCGGTTGATCTGGAAGGCGGAGGAATACTTCCGTACAGATTTGAACCTGTGGCTTTAATTAATGTTGAATATACAGATGGTTCTTTGGGCGGAATGATGCGGAGTCTGACTACTCGGAGGCCTACGTGCGACATAAGTGCGTAAACAAAGGCCCCCGGGAGCTCCGGGCCGGCAGTCGTGGATGGTTCTTCGGACGGGAATGACGCGGAGTCTGACGAGCGACCTCCAGTGGCTGGCCGTGAGCCGAGCTTCGACGGCGGCGGAGGCCGTTAGCCCCAGACGCCGAAGTTAGGCTAAAGGCCTCCACCTCCACCGAAAATCGGCTAAAGGCTTTCACTGCCGCCAACGGCGGGTCGCGAGCTGAGCTTCCAGGCGGCCGAGGCCTTTAGCCCCGGACGCCGAAGCGCGGCTAAAGGCCTCGGTTTTCCTAAAAATCCGTTTTCGAACGAAGATTTCGAAATTTTTTTTACTTTGGTTTTCGAATGAAAACTGGTATTTGAACGCCCCGATAGTTTAACCCACACACTCCTCTGCACGCGGACGTGTCCCGGTAGTGACTTTTTTTTTGCTTCCAATTGAGCAATATGAACCCCCGATCATGGTTCCAAAGAAGGCAAGTGGAACTGCTGGTGCTGAATAACGGAAAGGGGTGCATAAAACTGTCGACTTCAAGAAGGATTTGATAGCCGAGCACAAATCTGGTGTGCGCGTTTCTGAGCTATCGAAGGAGTACGGCATGGCGAAATCGACGATCAGCGCCATTCTGAAACAAGGATGCCCTCAAAGCGAGTGACCAACAACCGTGTTGACCAGGCAGAGGCCACAGATCTTGGAGGTTTTTCGCCAAAGGGGAGGCTGCAAGTTCGGACCAGGCTGCCGCGCAAGACAGTTGATTGTTTTGCATTGCTTTTTTCTTTTGTTCCATTAACTCCTTTCCTCTAGTTGCAAGTTAAATTTTTTTGTACACGTTACTTTCTGTGTGAATAAAAAACAATTTTTCAGTCCCCCCCCAATATTGCTTGTTTAAAGTTATTCTGCACTTTCGTTAATAAAATAAAGTCGCTGCAGATACGGCAATGCACTCCCACTCTACCATACATTTTAGGTAAAAAAATAAATGTATTTCTTATATGATTTAATTATATAAAGTATTTAAAATATGTGTTTGCAGTTTATTATCAGTCCTTTAAAAAAACTATTTTTTAGGCTTGGAACACATTATTTAATTTTCCATTCATTGTAATGGGAAAACACGCTTCGGATTTTAAACGTTTCACGTTTCAACCGGCCTCCTGGAACGGACTGTGGTCGAGAACCGAGACACCGCTGTACTGTAGTTAGAAAGCAAAATCTGGGATAAAGTTTCTTCACCAGTTTGAAAAACACTTGACAGCTGCTTTCAGACATCTCAAAAACGATAAATACAATTCAACAACTGTCCTGAAAGCCGTCAAACTGCTTGTTTGAAAAACAAATTTGAAAAAAAAAAAAAAAAGCGCAATAAAATTGTCTTGTGTTGTCAATTTTCAAGACGGCCGGTTCAAAAAGGAAGGGCTCTCGTACGGCAATTTGCGTTTTGTTTGCCACCCTTTTCGATCGTGCGGCTTTTTAAGGAGCGCACACTTAGACGGCGCCATATGCGCCAGCTTGTGTTGGCGTGTAATTACCTGTGCGATTTTATGCGAACGGTTAACCGAGGCAATGGAGCCGTTTGGGGAAAATGAACTTTTTAAGCGCTGAATAAGTGGAGTCATTTCCTTCTTCTGTCTTTCTATCGATTTTTTTTTTTTTTTTTAGTTTTTTGGATGTGAAAGGAAAGCAGCCGGAATATTAGGTACACACGTGAATTGCAAATCCTCCGAACCCACGTTCATAATCCAAAACAACTTTCCCAATTGAAATGAATGGAAATGCCATTCAACCGTTACGGCCACCTAAAAACATTTTTTTTTTTTAAACTTTATGCTTTAATTCAGGGGTGCACAGAAGGGGGGGGGGTAATGATGCTCCCAAACCGTTTTCAGGTTAATGTTATGTTGCCTCCTATATTTAAAATACAGAATTAGCTTTTTGTGCACTGTATTGTCTGTGCTTTCATCCTAGATCAGGATCAGTTTCTCATCCTGCACTTTCTAACTTGGCTCGACACCAGACTTTTCCCACTCGGAAAAGAGAAAATCTCGTCCAGTTTAACCACTTTTTCTTCGATTATTCACATATTCCGACAGTCATTGCATCTTAAAACAGCAGCATTTCTTTAACTTTTAACAGCCAGCCTCTCCCGAGCGACCAACAGGAGGGTTGGGGGGTGATGATGCTCCCAAACTGTTTTAAGGTTAATGTTATGTTGCCTTCAATATTTAAGGTACAGAATCAGCTTTTTGTGCACTGTATTGCGTGTGCTTTCATCCTGGATCAGGCCGTGCCAAGGTGGAATTTTAAAATGACACACCATCTCATCCTGCACTTTCTACTTCGGCTCCAGACCGGACCTTTCCCACTCGGAAAAGAGAAAATCTCAACCAGTTTCACCGCTTTTTCTTCGATTATTCACATACTCCGACAGTCAATGCATCTCAAAACGACAGCATTTCTTTTTCAACTTTCTCCGTTAATATCAAAAGTAAACGTAAGCAGCATGTCTAGCTCGTCTTTTCACTACGTTGCCCGGACTGTGGAGCTAACGAAAGCAGCATTGATGGGGCTGCGTAAGTACTGTAACATTTGTAATTATGAGTGTAGGTCTTTAAGAGCGGGGGCGGGGGAGTGTAAGGTGGTTAGCAGCGGTCGACGTTAGAAAAAGTTCCGTGTGCTGCCTAAAAGAAACCAGTGGCTTTTTTACAGTACGTATGGGAATTGTGCCATTGGATGTACCAACCAGTCATCCCTCACTCATTGAATCACATTGCAAAATGCCATAAACTGAATAGCTGGATGTTATGCCTTCAATTTGCATTGGATTATTATTTTTTTGCGCGCAACGCAGACTTGAACTGGTGTCTCTGCTTCCTTTTTTGTCCTGTTTAATGAATGTCTAATTGGTGAACCTGACAGTTGGCGTCTTCGCGATCGGCCAAAACTGCCCTACTTTAGTTCAATGGGCAGGACTCACGTCTTAGTTCCCAGCTCTTACGTTCTTAGGACCCACGGTTAAAAAAAAAAAAAAAATTAAATGGGACTGAGCAGACAGACTGTGGCATCGGTATTTCGATCTGCGCTTTTAGGCGGCGCGGCCAAGTGAGTAAAATCTGGTGTTGGACTCACTTAGATTGGCAGCCACTTCACCGTGATCGTAAACTACATGCTCCTTGCCAGTGTTTTCATTTTGTATCGAAGCGTTTGCCTGTAAAGTGCATCAGCGAATGTGGCTCTCCCCGAAGAAATACGGTTTGAATCTCGAGGAGTGATATCCCCCGTACGTCGCTCAAGACGCTATCCGTGTACTCCGCTTAAGAATAAAAAATAACGAAGGTCGTTGCGCCGATTTACATACGGCGCTCATCTTCCTCGGAAAAGGACAAGTCTCCTATTATTCCCCCTCCACGAGTAGCAGGGGGACCATTTGCAACGCAAGCCGGGACGGGGTGCAAATTCACTTTGCATGCCGGCTCACGGTTGGCGGGGCCGGATCCAAAACAGACCGCCGAGTAGCAGTCTTGATGACGTTCCGGGCCTTCATTTTCTGCACCGTTAAACAGCCCCGTGGGATGTCAAACGCTCCTGCTGTTGCTAATATCATCCAAAAGGTGACACCGCCGCCAGGTAGTCACTTGCACTCGGGTAATTGCATGCTTCGGGCGTACAGCGATGTGAGAAAAGTACTTGCCCTATTTAATGATTTGAGATTTTTTTTTTTTTTTTTTTTCCAAACATATTTTTACACTTAACCGTGACAAATGTTCATTTTCCATCTACGTAGAGACTGTCGCACGTGAAGTTAATTGCGAGATGATAAAATTTATCGAATGGATTTTATGTAGAGGGGAGTAGATGCATTTTTTTCTTTGTATAAATTACATTTGCATACTCCTTCTTCTTCTTTTTCTTTCGGCTTGTCCCGTTAGGGGTCGCCACAGCGTGTCATCTTTTTCCAACTATCTCGTGCATTCTCCTCTCTAACACCCGCTGTCCTCATGTCCTCCCTCACAACATCCATCAAACTTTTCTTTCATTTGCGTACTCCAAAAGTGACCAAAAAAAAAAAAAATATTTTCTGATTTGCTTTCTATTGATGAAGAAAATTATACAGACATTCATGGGCAGGGTGACAATTTTTTGCCTTATTGAGGTAAAAGTCTCCTTACAGGCCACAATCAAGGAAATCACACTTCTTTTTCGTTTATGGTTAAGTTATATGATAACTTTACTAATTTATAAGCTCGTCCCACTGCCTGCAAGAGGGTACTTGGGTTTTCTTAGTAGATTGTCCCAAAAACCAGAATCATAATCAGATTAAAACATTTCAATATTTTGTTATACTGAAGGATATAATGCCTGAAAATCTGAATGTCCCAAAAATGGGACGCTGCCCACGAATGGGTTAATTCATGAATATGCAAGGAAATCAACAGTGGTGCTAAAGCAGAGTCTTGTGGCACACCTTTACAGACATCCAAGTAACTTGATTGGCAACCGTTTGCCCCCACTGCTCGAGTCCTGCAAGATAGTTTGTAGAAATATTACGATCAAACTATACACGAATGTTGTAGTAATGAAATATTTAAACATTTTAATTTCAATCATTTTGGGTCACTTCAGGAAAAAATCATCACAGTGACAATCTATATGAAAACCAAATGCAGTTTCTAGATGATGTTTTAATTGGTTATGAGACGAAAATTCAAAACCACGTAAGTGCCGCTCATCGGACGCGTACGCTCAGCGCAGCCCTGCCTACCTTACGCAAAGCCGTCACTGGGGCGTAGTTAGCATAATTCAGTTTACGTTATCCTGCGTCTTGCAAATCAAATCTGTTACTGAATTTTCCGGGGTGCGTCTGAGGCGCTGATCAAAATCTTTTCCCCCAGCATTTTGTTGCACATCAGAATGTTCACCGTCACGATGCTACACGTTGACTTCTTATTGTGCAGTCAGGCCACCTTTGCGGGTGTGCGCGCGTGTTTACGCTCGAGGGTAAACAGGCGAACTGACGTTGATGCGCAGGCTGAAGCGAACGTACGTCAGGCATCAATATTTTGTCAGGCGCTTTGAAAAAGTCTTCCAAATACCCGACAGCGAAAAATAGCAATCTGCACGGCTTCTTTTGTCACCCACGCGCTTTCCTTGTGCGTTCATTTTGGCTTAAATTTGAGTCACGAGGTCCTGGGCGGGGATATTTTGAAAGTGGCAGGAAACGACCGCCTTGGCTTCGCTTCCAGCTCTCTTGCGCGCAGCAGTCACGTCTCGGAGAGGTCAGGACCGAGTGGGATGTGCGATGTAGGCAGCGTTGGCCCGAGTGTGCGCAAACGCTCGCACGTCGGGCCAGCAAATTTGAAAAAGATGATTTGTGTGTGGGGGGGGGGGAATTCCGAGATGGATTTTGGATCTAATTTAAGCGCGTCAGATAATTTGCAGTGAGATTTCAGTGAGATGGCAAGGAAAGAGGACAATCGGTTGGGTGGGCAGGTAGAGACAGACGAGGAGGAAGGATAAGCTTCAGGCGAAAGGCGGACTACACCCTGAACTGGTTACCAGTCAGTCACAGGGCAAATATTGACACTATCACTGAGCAGGAATCAATCCCACGGGCGTGTGTACCACTACACCATCAGAGTGTCCAATAAATGTTGCATGTTTTTGAGATGAGGGAGGAAACCGGAGTACCCGGAGAAAACCCACGCAGGCACTGGGGAGAATATGCAAACTCCACACAGGCGGGTCCGGGATTGAACCCGGCACCTGAGAACTGTGAGGCCAACACTTTCCAGCTGAGCCACCATGGCGCCCAATCACAGAATATCAGTATAATTTGTTTTTAGTGAACAAAATCCATCCAGCCATTTTCTTTTCCACTTATCCTCACGAGGGTCGTGGGGAGTGCTGGAGCCTATCCCAGCTGTCAATGGGCAGGTGGCTGGGTACACCCTGAACTGGTTGCCGGCCAATTGCAGGGCACATGGAGACAAACAGCCACGCCCACAATCACACCTTGGGTCAATTTAGAGTGTCCAATTCATGTTGCACGTTTTTGAGATGTGGGAGGAAACCGGAGTGCCCACCCGGAGAAAACCCACGCAGGCAGGGAAGACATCGAACTCGGGTCCTCAGAACTGTGAGGCCAACACTTTCCAGCTGAGCCACTGTGCATATCCATCCATCCACATTTTTTGCCGCTTACCCTCACGAGGGTCGCGGGGAGTGCCGGAGCCTATCCCAGCTGTCAACGGGCAAGAGACGGACAGGGAACACCCTGAACTGGTTGCCAGCCAATCGCAGGGCACATAGAGACAAACCGGAGCCCCTGGTGAAAACCCAGGCAGGCACGGGGAGAACATGCAAACTCCACACTGGCGGGTCCGGGACTGAACCCGGGTCCTCAGAACTGTGAGGCCAACGCTTTACCAGCTGATCCACCGTGACGCCAAGAAAATAAAGAACTAAAATGGAAGCGACCAAAGCATCGGGACCGCAACACGCGGGGGGAACCCATCCCATTTATCTACGTACTTCAGTCTCACCCGCTGCTCAATCCGTTTAAGAAAATCCGCTGACGTGAAGGAAGCAAGAGACGGCGTTGAGGTCACAAAAAACAGCCGTCTTCTTCCGTAGCGCGCGAGCAACACCAATCAGACGGAGACCGAAATAGCACGACCAATTAGAAGGCTGCACCTTAGACGGGCTTTGTCATTTTAACGTAGCAACACGTTTGCGGCGTCTTACACAACAGAACCCGTTGAGGCAAAAATACGCAGACTTCACACCTACAAATGTAGAAGTGAAAAAGGAGCAAAGGTGACGCGTCTTCCGAAAACAGGAACAAGGGCCAGTTGTCTAAAATCAACGCGACGTTACAGAAAAGGTCGCGCAAGTGCAAAAAAAAAAAAGATGACACACACAAAGCGTTCGTTTCATAAGATCCGTCTGATACGCAGCCGCTCGGGTGGAGCGAAAAATAAACCATGTCGGGAATTTAACTCATTCACTGCCGTTTAAATTCAGCAACCGAAATGCAGCCGTTTAACCGCCGAATATTCATCGGATACATTTTTCCGTGGGCGAGGGCAGAAGAGAGTCTCGCCCAGCTCATCTGTGAAATCCAGCCTTTGACCTAACTGTAATGATGAATAAGTGACCCTAGATGGCGGTGATGGAAGACTTTGGATTTGAGATCAGCACAGATTTCGAGTCGAAGATGAAGACGTTATTCACGTCAGCACTTGAACCAAGTATGTATTTGTATAGTATTAACATTGCATGCGTCATTGTAGTTCATGCAAAGTGTGCGGAAATAAGGCGAGAAGATATGAATCACTTCATATCATGAATGTTGAACACCGTATACAAAAACCACAGACCCTGAATGCGAGCTGAAGCGGCTTCTTAGTCATTAGTAGATAAATGATCATGTTGTTTATGAGAAAATAAAATGTTTAAATGTGTAATACTCACGTGATCATAAAAGTTGACGTCAATTGCAAGTGAACATCCAATTTGGAATACGAATCTACATGGAATATTAATGGAAGTCAACCATAACTTTTGAATCTTATCCGTACTTCTTTGTCTTGTCGTAAATATGCGTAACGCTTCGGCCTGGGAGCGAATTACCGCGTCATGTGAAGAAAATAAGCAAAAATATCGGAACCGTTTCGGTGCAGACGCGAATAAAATTGCGACTTCCCGAGCGCTGACACGCGAGTCAGTCGAGTCAGTCTTCAATGGGGGGGGGGGGGGATCAAGGTGACGATGAAAGAGCCCCGCCGCTCTTTTAAAAGAGTGCATGGCTGTGGGCCATGTTGATCAGATGAATGACACGACCCCCCAACCCCCCAACCCCGAAACCCACCCTTTCCCTGTCAACCAAACGCTAGAATGACTCACGCGCTAAAAAAAAAAAAAAAAAAAAACTCAGGAGAAAAAATGTCAAAAACATTCTCTATCCATCGCTGCACAACAAAAGATGATCCCACAATGCTTTAAAATAATTTCAAACTCATCTTACATTAAACTTAAAGTAAATGCTGCTCAGAAGGGAAAAAAAATGGTGACGACTTGCTGTAACTTCTGCTAACAACCCAGGCTAAACTTAGCTCCGTCCTGACAGTCAAAGAATGAAAAAAATGATATAGTTGCGACGTGTCACTTCTACAAACTTCCTTGAGAAAAAAATGCTACTTTAGGCTGCAACTATCTATCCATCCATGCATTTTCCTTGCCGCATATCCTCACGAGGGTCGTGGGGCGTGCCGGAGCCTATCCCGGCTGTCAACGGGCAGGAGGCGGGGTACGCCCTGAACCGGTCGCCAGGCAAACGCAGGCCACACAGAGACAACCAGCCGCACTCACAATCACACCTATGGGCAATTTAGAGTGTTCAATTAATGTTGCATGTTTTTGTGAAGTGGGAGGAAACCGGAGTGCTCACCCGGAGAAAAGCCACGCAGGCACGGGGAGAACATGCAACTCCACAGAGGCGGGGCCGGGATCGAACCCTGGTCCTCAGAACTGTGAGGCCAACGCTTTACTAGCAGATCCACTGTGCCGCCTGGGCTGCAACTAACATTTAGTTACATAATCGATTAATCTTGAGCATTTTTTTTTTTCAAATCATGGAAGAATCCGATGGAAAAAAAAATGTAATTTCCACCCCTCAAAATACAGGACAATCTAACTGACAGTTCCAGAAAATGCACAAAGAAATTAATTATGATTCAGTTACGGTTAAAATGTAGCGCGTCCTTTTCCAACATCAAAGCAGATGTTTGCAAATGTATTATAATTATTTCGATTCAACACAAAGATAATCAGTCTGCTTTCACGGAGGATGACAGAAACCGCTAAATATTTACCGTTTTGAGTCTGTAATTCACAGCAGCGCCGCAGTTTGAAGTTAAATAAGATCTCGAATTGATCAATTATCAAGGTAGCTGTCGATTAATTTCCCAATTGATTAGCTGTGGATTACCCAATTAGCTGTCGCCGCTCAAGTTCCACACTTTTTATTTAGTGCATACAGGAAAGAACGGCAATTGGCCTCAACACTTACTGTATGCAGCTTTTGTCAAGAGCCATCGGTGCAGGGGTGGACCCAAATGCAGGACTCCGAGACGCGAGCATGATGTTAGCCGTGGTTTAGTCAAGGAACAGGGTCACACCTAAGCAGTCCGAGAAGGCAAGAGGCACAAAACGGTAAGCAAAGGCAGGATCCAAAAAGGTGCAACGAGGTCTGATGACTGGGAGACAAACTAGGAAACACGAACTACGACTCGACTATGACTATGAAACATAAACTACGACAGGACAAAACTGTGGTGGCACAGAAACGCTGTGACGAGGATAGCTCAACAGTACACTATTCTCAGTGGTGAAGATTCCTACTGTCAGTGAATACAACTCACTAACTCAGGGCAACGAACTGGCAAATGCCAGTGACAAAAAAACTCCAACTTAAATGCCCGTCTAATTACAGTCCCAATGTGAAACAGCTGTGAGCGGTGACAAGTATCACCGCCCAGAGCAGCAGCGTGGCCACGCCCCTCATGACATTTTTCTTACATCCACGCAACCATTTCACTACTGAGCAACTACAGGTATATACCATAATTTCCAGCGTACGAGCTGAAACTTTTTTCACACGCATTCAACCCTGCGGTTCATGCGGCGATGCGGCTAATTTGTGGATTTTTTCTAGCGGCCGCAAGGGGGCAATCGAGCAGAAAAGGTAAGAATGAGACTGGTGGAATATATGTGTCAAGGAAGTGACTTTAATCGGCCTTGTTAGCGCTGTGCTCGTGTGTTGCTGCTGCGTTACTGCCGCTCCTCAGTGGTATTTACTGCTAAGTTTTATTTTAACCGGGCCTGTTAGCACTAGCATTAGCACGAGCGTTAGCGCTGCACTAGCGTTGAACTCTTTCTGTGTACCGTATTTCTTGGTAAATATCTCGTGTTTCAATGTGGATTTCAAATTGGGGCACTTGCAGCTTTTACACAGTTGCGGCGTATGTATGTACCAAATGGTATTTCCTTTACAAATGTACTCGGTGAGTCTTATAACCAGGTGCGCTCTGTAGGGCGGGAATTACGGTACTAGGCTTCCTAAACGACTATCGTAACCTAACTCGATACCTACCTTGCCTTCGTACTTGCCACGAAACGTGTATCTAGCGACATCTCTTCCCTAGTTGACGAACACACCAAGTGACAAAGCTGCGTCTCCAGTGTTCTGCCGCGAAGTTCGGGGGTGGGGGTGGGGGGGGGGTAGGGGGTGCGACAATCAGGAAAAGTTAAACTTTGAGTTAAATTCTCGCTCAAATTCAAAGCGTCGGCGGGTTACTTGGGTTCAGCGCTGGCTCCCGCTCTGTCTTTCTCCGCCGTTCCTTCTCGACGTTTCATGTGGCAACAAAGCCATCCGGCGGCGTGCAACACTCGGGTTGGCGCCGCCGCCGCCGCCGCACTTCAAACACGTCGCATCACGATTCCCCGAACATGTGCGCTGGAGAAACACACAAGCGCACCAGCTGAACACACACACACACTACTTAGTGTCTTGCCTGAGAGCTTCACCTGTTTGGATACGCACCACTTGGAATGGAAGTGATCGAATTATGACTCGGCACGTAGAACAGTTTGCTGGATTATCTACCATGCCCAAGGAACAGCCCATGTACTGTATAAGTCGGATGTAGGATAGCGCGTATCCTGCCGTACCCGCAATATGTACCTCACGGACTTACCGAACCCACCTGCCTTTCCACCCTACCTAAAGTTTTAGGCTGATCGGAAATCATCTTTTCCGGAAAACTTTATCCGCTTTTTGAACGGGAGAAAGAGTGAAACTCTCAAATGAAAATGCCACAGTAATTCCCTTTATAAAACTAAATCCATTTCAAGATATAAAGTTTTGAACATTTCATTATGTTTTCATACAATACAGCGCTACCTTTCTTCAGTTCGCCAAAAACCTTTTTTGGTAAGCAGCAAATTACTGTGATTTGACATAGCGCTCAGAAATCTGCACAGTCGAGCATGAAAAATCCCGCGCGTAAAATTTGTTACGAGTAGAAATGTATAGATATTGAAAGACGTCGCTTATTTTGTGTAGTCTTGACCAATGTTCCCTCGAAGCTGCGCCACCGCGCAATTGCGCACTTGTCGCGCACGTGAAAACCGATCCAGCGCAGTGAAGCACAGCCTGACGTCACGGTCTCTAACAACAAGCTGCTGCTCAGCCTAGTCTACTTCGTAGTTTACCTGACACCACCCCCCTCCACTCTTAAAGGGGTACACTCATATTTACTAACAACAAACACCCGTAATTTTATATCTGCGGGCATGACTGACCACACCCATACATTTTTCAAATGTGAGTGACTGTATAATATTACGATGATGTGCTCTAATGGGTAAAAAAATGGTACAAATACTGTAAGAGTGAAGGGTTAGTAACTTTTCAACAATGGGTTGGTCCCCGAATGTAAGAGTTTGAATGTTGAAAAAGAAGTCCAAAGCGCTGATGACATGCGGCGGTTCCAAAATGACGTCTTCACGTGACAGAGATGACTGGACTTCTTGACGGGACGCGAGCCGTATCGCATTAACAATTCAGCCCCCAAATGTCGATTCATCTGCGCCGTCGCCTCCGCGAGTCAAATATTTATTAGCTCTGATTAGCAAATTCATATTTTAGATAGGGCCGTGTCTTATCAATATTCAACGTCCGATTTGCTGCCGAGAGATCCGGAGTGTTTCTGACAGACACACACACACACACACTAAAGATTCCGTCAGCGGGGCGAGCGACAAAAGTTTCTTTGAGCTTGATGATTATCTCCACTGACTGGATTTGGAGCCATTGAGCAAGTCTGAGATCACATTCGATAAGAGCGCAGCGGGTCAGCGAGTACGTTTGTGGATGAGTGTCACTGGCACCCGTTCCGACTTGAAGAGATCCTCCAATTGGACTCGAAGGGGTCATGGGAAACCCGTCTCGCTCGGTCGCCATTGGCCGTGGCGACACGCCGCCCTCCTGAATAGATTAGCACCAACTTTTTGTTTTGGTCCACCACTTTGCAGCCGTACACACTTAAAGTCCACTTTAAGGGCCAGCCGATCCCGTCTGTCGGGGCTTCCGGTGACGACTTCAGGGGCTTTTCAAAGCGTGGGACAGGGAAGCCTTCCGCTCAGTCAGTCTAAAAACCGAGGCCTCCTCATTGTCCGAGTGATTTGTAATTTGAAGTGATGGGGTCGCTATAGTTCTAGGTTCATTTCAAGTCACAGAACTTCAGGACTTGTTTCATAATTTTGCATTTGTTTTTTCAGCACAGTTTAAAAAAACTCAATTTCGAGAAAGACAATTTCTGAACATATCACAGTGAATTCTGATACTGAAGTAATCACGGCTGCACAGTCGAACGAAAATCCTTCGGATATCTGCCCGTGTTCATCGGTTTGATTTTCGGGAGTATTCTGCTTACCTGATTAACCTCTGTTGAATTGAAAATCTGAGAATTTCTTGGTCATATCACAGCCCTTTCTGACAATGGCATAATCATTGCTGTACTTTTGTACGAAAACCTTTTTGAAATCTGCGCTCCTTGACAAAGTGACTTTCCGGAGTCTGTTTTCTGCCTACAGCAAAAATTCATCTGTTTTCCCTTTAATTATATAGCAGAAGTTAGCTTAGCTTCTTCTTTTCCGTTTGTCTTGTCATGTTCGGGGTCGCCACAGCGCGTCATTGTTTTCCATCTTAGCCTGTCTCGTGTATCTTGTCTATGTCTAACACCAGCTGTCCTCATCTCCTCCCTCACAACATCCATCAACCTTTTTCTTTGGTCTTCCTCTCTCGCTCTCTCTTCCCTGGTAACTCCATCCTTACCATTCTCCTTCCAATTTCCTCACTCTCTCGCGCCTGGACATGTCCAAACGATCGAAGTCTGCTCTCTCGAACCTTGTCTCCAAAGCGTCCAACTTTGGCTTTCCCTCTAACGAGCTCATTTCTAATCCGATCCAACCTGCTCACTCCGAGTGAGAACCTCAACACCTTCATTTCTGCCACCTCCAGTTCTGCTTCCGGTTGTTAGCAGAGACTCTCCTGTCACATAGAACACCAGACACCTTCCGCCAACTGTTCCACCCCCCACTTGAACCTAGCATCTGGACATATCCAAACCATCGAAGTCTTCTCTCTCTAACCTTGTCTCCAAAACATCCAACTTTGCCTGTCCCTCCTCAGAACTCATTTCTAATCCTATCCAACCTGCTAACTCCGAGGGAGAACCTCAACATCTTCATTTCTGCGACCTCCAGTTCTGCTTCCTGTTGTTTGCGGAGACTCTCATGTTACATAGAACACCAGACACCTTTCCCCAACTATTCCACCCAACACTTGAACCTAGCATCTGGACATGTCCAAACCATCGGATTCTGTTCTTTCGAACCTTGTCTCCAAAACATCCAACTTTGGTTGTCCCCTCTAAGGATGTCATTTCTAATCCTATCCAGCCTGCTCACTCCGAGCGAGAACCTCAACATCTTCATTTCTGCCACCTCCAGTTCTGCTTCCTGTCGTCTTTTCAGTGCCACCGTCTCTAATCCGTACATCACGGCCGACCTCACCACCGTTTTATCAACTTTGCCCTTCATCCTAGCGGAGTCTCTTCTGTCACAAGTAGCTGAAGTGTTAAAAATGTGCCCATGTTTCGAAGCTATAGCATTTCCCACGCCTTGTGACACGGTTGCTTTTTTTTAACAATAGTTGGGGAAAAGAAAAACCCAATGCAGAAAATTTATGAAAGGTTCAGACAGCATGTATCACTGGGTTCTTCCAACAAATTAATTTATTATTGTCCACAGTGCTGCGTCAAAGGTTTCCTTTTTCTCCTCAAGCTGCTCTCGCCCGAGCAAACATCGCTATTGTCACGACAGTTTCGATATTCAACGCCTTTTCAGCGTATCCCCGTGGTTTCTCAGAAGAAATAATCCTTGCTACAAAAATGTATTTCCATCATTTCTGCTCACTCATAACCGCGTGACGCGGAAGTAGGCCGATTGCTTATTTTCATACAGCTAATGTCGAAAATTAAATGAAGTTTATCGCAACCATTTTGGGCGCTCGTGTTGCTGCTTTCATCACACACACGTTGCTCACACAAACGTGTGTGTGCACTTACATGAGGCAAATAATATACAGCATTTTTAAGTCAATTTAAGAAGAGGACGAGCGATACTTTAACGAGCCCTTAATTACTTATTTATGCAACTTAATGTCTTGCTCGTGTGATATTTGTATTGCTGTTACAGTATATTGGATTATGTATTGTTTTTAGAGGCGTTCACAGCTGAGTTAATAAAAGGTTTATCATGATCATTAGCTAAGTGAAATAAATTTGGCGTGTAGTAAAATAATGGCTGTTAGCTTGATCTCCTGACATTAGATACCATTTTAAAAAAAATTTAAAAAATTCATACAATTCCCG
Organism: Syngnathoides biaculeatus; assembly: GCF_019802595.1. Lineage (NCBI taxonomy): Eukaryota > Metazoa > Chordata > Actinopteri > Syngnathiformes > Syngnathidae > Syngnathoides > Syngnathoides biaculeatus. Next base: position 22,599,133 of record NC_084645.1, on the reverse strand, counting down.
CTTGGATAAGGGAAAGACAATGAGGTGTGGAAGTTTTAAGATAAGTGAAAACAATTACGTTTGCAATTCTAAAATGAACAGAAAATCTTTCGCAGCAACGTCAGCAACATAAAATGATACGCCTCAAATGACGCGCGGCTAATTTATCGGGAATTTCATTTCTTCAAAACGCTCATGCTCTTAATCTGTTGAAGCCTCGCATTTTGAAATGTGTTTTTGAACAAGAAAACTGTAGAATACAATGCATAGCATTCAACAGTTTTTGCTTCAGTTCAATGGACATTGTCCTGCTCCTTTTGGTGTGTGGACCTTGGCCACCTGGGGGCAGTATAAGAGAGACACAAGAAGAAGATTCTGAACATTTGGGCAGTAAGCTGTAATCATATTTTGCGTCTGTCTACATGTGCGGCTTCGATGTTGGTTTTGAAATATACGCAACGGTGCGTTGCATGACTATAAAGCCTCGGTTTTCGAGCACAAATCACACAAATCGGTTTTCAAATGAAAATTTCGAGATGTTTTTGCTTCTGTTTTTGAACAATAATCGGTTCTCGAATGCTGCTGAAAAAACCCGGGAATAACATCGAGCCCGGCGCAAGCAGCTGACCCACCAACGACGCGTTTTGTTATTGTCTATTCGAACGCACCCTGGCAAAAAACAAAAACAAAAAAACAACAACAACCCGGAAATGACATAACGCGCGCGGCGCAATCAGTGCACTTTTGTTCTTTTGTAGAACGCCGCCTCTATACAAAGACTTGTCTCGGTAGTGACTGTTGTTAGTCCCAAGTGTTGACATCAAAGCCGTTTGTGCCGAGTGGGGCGAAATCCATAATTTCATCGAACTTCACCACCCCAATAAATCTGAATGTAGCAGAGCAATCCGAACTTTGAATGATGTCGTGATGAGCCACGTCAGAAATGTTCTTAAGAGATGGCAGAAACAAATGACACTAGATTTTTTTTTTTATTAAAAGGGGGCGAGTCACCACCCTCGAAGACATTTGATACGTAGTTGAAGCATTTCTGTATTTTTGTTTTGTTTGTTAACTCAAGTTACGAATGTTTGTGTGTCACTTTTTGTAAAAATGAAAAAAAATATCTTTTTTTCCCACCCCAATATTGTTTGTTTAAAGTTATTCTGCACTTTTGTTAATAAAAAAAGTTTACAAGGCTGGGGGCCGAGTCGCTACAGATACGACAATGCACTCCCAGCCAAGCGTACTCTACTACTAAAGCACACATTTTAAGCACAAAAATAAATACATTTCTTAAATTATTTTATTTTTAAAGTATTTAAACTATACTTACTTTTACTATACAGTTTATTATCAGGAAAAGCTAAAAAAAATACTTTAAAAAGCCAAATGTTTTAGGCTTGGAACGCATTATTTCTTTTTCCATTCATTGCAATGGGAAACATCGATTTGGTCTTCGAACAATTCAGTTTTCGGAAACCGATTGTGGTCGAGAACCGAGGCATCACTGTATTTGTTTCGCGAAGTGACTGCCGCTAAGTAGTGCTGGCGTCTCCAATTTTTGTTCGCTCGTCAAAGCAAAACATTTTGTCCGAATGACGGCTTGTCTATCGCAAAGTTGTGTCACTCATCTTTTGTCCTTCTTGTGTCAGTTTGTAAAATGAATATCGATCGTCCAAAGATGAAAAGGACAGCAATCGAGCGCTTGCGCTAGCGAGATGCGACACGAGTAGCTGAAACGCACTCATGTCGTACGTCTTTCTTGGGCACTTCAATTATTTCAGCGACGTAACGCAAAATAGGGGCAAGGAAATGTTTGCGACCTCCACCCAAAACGATGAACCGCCTTGAATCGGCCCACAACGGCGTGATGGACGGCTTCAATTAAGCTCGTTTTGCCGGGTCGGAGTGATTTGCAATCCATTAAGCAATTTGCGTGCGCCGCTGTTTGTTTTGAGGGAGGGATGGAAACCAGAAGAGAGGCAGGAAAAGGAGGAGGAGGAGAGAAAAAGGAGAATACAGTGTAATTGGCCGATCTTGTGTCGTGAGCTTAATGAGGTTTACACACGCTCTCATATTTCAAAGTTGCGCATGCAAATTCGTCTACGTTTCAGTATCAAACGTGTCAAGTCGGATAGTGTGTGTATGCACACACAGTACAGGCGACCGTTGCTGTATCCAAATATTGACTTCATGGACAGAAAATATTTGACCGAGGCAGCGGCTGTTTTCAAAAATAAAAATTGGGAAAGCGCTTGAATGACGGTTTTAGCCTTCTTCTCCGCTGCTGTAGTTTGAATGCGTCATGTGTCAAATTTGATCTGTTTGGATGAATAACAGCAATAAAAACACGCTAAATATCATTTATATTTCCCGCTGAATGTTGATCACTTACCTCAAATGCCCCAAAACTTACAAAAATGAATTGTATTTTTTTTATTTGGTACAGGCGCTACAAATTTTCTGTGCACTGAAACTGCCCCGGGCCAAATCTGACCTATGTCTCCTAATAATTATTTTTTTGGGTACTAGTGTGTATCATCATGTGGTAAGGAAGTGAAGAAACGGGTCCTAGGGGGTGGAACAGTTGGCGGAAGGTGTCTGGTGTTCTATGTGACCGGAGAGTCTCTGCTAGGATGAAGGGCAAAGTTTATAAAAAAAGTTGTGAACATTATGCCGTTGCCTGGGAGTCCTGCATTTGGGTCCGCCCCTGCACCGCTGGTCCATGACAGTCTGTCAGTTTTGACAAAAGTCTCACGAAAAATTTAACACCGTGTTGTGTTATAGTAAACATTTATAGCCAAAAATGAATTGGTATCAGGCAAAAAGAAAAATAATACCCCTCTTCTCTGAATATTTATTAAGGAGCCATCCTCCTTTTATTAATATTAGACAGACTATAAAAACATTTTGAAAAGCTCAGTAGTTCATAATTTAATATGGGCGCGCAAACGCTGGAGATGAGCAAATCGGTGCCGCCGCGCTGAGGGTCCGCGCTCGCCAGCCGGGGTCCTCTCGGGCTGAACCGTCACTTAACTTAACTGAATGACTTTCGGCCCACATAAAAAGAAGACGGGCGTACGGGAGAGAAGAACGAACAAAGCGAAGTTGTCGACGCAGTGGAGTGTGGCTGCTCCTGCGAATCGAGTGCAAATTGGATCAGACCTCTGTTGATCGTGATTACTGATCGGAGGTCTTGTTGAGGCTCGGCCCGTGACGAACATCTTCCTGCGGGGTCCAAAAGGAACACGAAGAATCCTCAAAAATATGGTTTGTTTCCACACTTGGAGCAGGACAAGGTGGAGAAAATTCAACGGGAGGACCGTCTGTTCCCATTAAACACCATGTTGACATTTCCAGCGTTTAGCTACGTCCCGAGAGCTTGGGAGTCGATAAGAGGCACCTGTCGACCCCACACGATGACATCAAGGTAGCAGAAGGAGGTAGCCTGCGCCGTTGACGTTGGAGCGTGTCATTTCATTTGAACTCTCGTTCATCTGAAGCGCACGCTAGCATTCTTCTTCTACCCGCAAGCGCACTGCTGAGCAAACACTCGCAAATGACTTTGGAGTGGAATCACCCTCTCCGTAGCTTTGCTCGTGATGCGTTTGAGTGTACGGGTGGCATTTTTTTTTTTTAAAAAAGGAACAGGGCATTTAATTTTCCTTGCCAAAATTGCTAACTTCTGCACTTAGTGTGTGCGGGATTTTGTTTACAAGATAAAATTTTCGTTTGATGAAAGTGTGTTAAGCATTATGTGTAAACCCCCCCCCCCATCTTCAAGTGAGAGGAATTTTATTTTCCCATGGTCTGTAAATGAAAACATACATTTATGTGGAAGTTGATTCTGGGGAATATTTTTTTTTTTTTAAGTATGTGTTTGGTTTCAGGACTCTTAAATTAATCCCAGAGCTGGGAAAACAATTCACCAAAACAAAAAATTGAAAAGTGTGATTGCTGTTTTGTTTTTTAACAAAGACGCAGAAAATCCAATCAAAAATCAGATTTTAGGGACAAAAACAGATTTTTTCTTTTAAAAGCCAGACTGAACCATTGTCTGGGTCTGTGTGTGTAAGCGAGAGAGAGAGAGAGAGAGAGGCACAGTAAATATAAAAAGTCTCAGCACCCCTGTTCAAATGCTGAGTTTTTGTGTCTAAAGAATTGAGACTGAGATACTTCGCTTAAAAAAATCCACCATCAATGTGAACTACAGTTCTTCTTCTTTTCCTCTCGGCTTGTCCCGTTAAGGGTCGCCACAGCGTGTCATCTCAGACCAACGCATATTTGTTTCGCACAGTTTTACGCCGGAGAGAGAAGCTTATAGCACCTGGTTTTCCCAGGCGGTCTCCAATCCTGTACTAACCAGGGCCAAACCCGCTGCTCTTCCGAGAACTGACGAGATCGGGCGTTCTCAGGGCAGCATGGCCGTAAGACAATGTGCCCTACAGTCATGTCCTTATCCAAGCCACTTATCCTCACAAGGGTTGCGGTAAAGCTGGGGCCTATCCCAGCTGGCTTCGGGCGAAGGGCGGACTACACCCTGAACTGGTCGCAGGGCAGATATCGACACCATCACTGAGCGGGAATCGATCCCACGCTGCCTGCACAAAAGGCAGCCGTGTGTACCATTATACCATCAGTGACTCCTGTGACTTACAGTATAACATCTAGAACTATTTTTAAAAGTAAAAGCAGATAAATGAAAATGTGGCTGCAGAAGTGTACACACCCTTTTCCAATCAGGGACGTGTGTATGCTAGTAATTACACAATCACACTCAAACTCATGCTAATCAGGACTCAGCACATGCCTGCCACCATTTAAAGTGCCTCTTATTAACTCCAACTAAAGTTCGGATGTTCTAGTAGACTTTTCCTGACTTGTTTTTTCTTTCTAGAGGAGGGTTTGTGTCTTTTTGGGGTGGAAAACGTTTCGCAATGGTCTCATTTTTCGGCATTGGAACAGGGCTGTGCCGACTTCGACGTCCAATGTCAATCAAAGGACAGAAAGGAACTTTAATCCAGGGATATTTGCACTCGTGGTGTAAACCAGCGCGTTTACGTGGGATTTCAATATCAGACGGACGCAGGCTAATAACAATGGCCCCATTTTGCCGGCAGCTGTTCCTTTCAGACACGGGCAGCCGCATTCAGGCGACGGCGCCGCACATTGTTGCCTTGCAGCAATTACGCGGCGGCTGGAATGCCGTCCCCTCTCCTCCGGTGACCGGGCGGGTTCATTGTCATGCTAAACTACTTTTCATCTGCTAACGACCTCCCGGTCTGAATATGGATGGCGGGGGGGGGGGGCGGCCGTAATGGAGATGGGCTTCCTCCCGCCCGATTGTCTGGCCCGTCGGCCTTCAGTCTCGCGCACGAGTACCTGCATAGGTGCGTGCTAACACGTGCGAGATCTCTCGTATGCAAACGCGGACGCTCGGCAGCACCTGGCATCCGGTCGGGCGCTCCTCATCCTCATTTGCTCACTGTTCAACACTAATAGGAAAAAAAAAAAAAAAACAACAACAAAAAAACACTCGTCGGCACAATGCTTTGTTTTGTCCGCCTGCCTTGATAATCATGTTTTTTTATTTATTGTATTTTCTCTCGGTCTATTTTGCTATTTGTGGCTGTTTCTGTCGAACAAAAGGTTGCGTTTATATGGGTGGAGTGCTTACAGGTGCGTGTTAAACTTTAAAGCGCGTACGGACCACTGTTCAACGGTCAACACCAATGTTCCCTCTAATTTTTGACGCGTCTGAGCAAACGCGCTAAGGCTGTGAGCGCCCCCTTTGACCACTGTGAGCAACATCAGACGTACGCACCGCGGTCAATCAGTGGCATCCATTGAAGTTACATAACTCGTTAAAAGGTTCCGATTACATTCCCATCGGAACAATTTTGTATTTTTGCAAACTTACACTGAAATTGTCAAACAAATAAAAAAAAATTACAATACAAATACAAACCAAGCCAACTATTCAACTATAAATTTTTTTTTTGTTTTGTTTTTTAGCCCACAATGACAGCGTCTGTTTTTCTTGGTGTAAAACTGAATTATTGCAAGCAGAAAATCTTTGGCAATGCATGGTAGAAACTGAATGATGCTCCCAAACAGTTTTCGGGTTAATGTTATGTTGCCTCCTATATTTAAAATACAGAATTAGCTTTTGGTGGAATGTATCGTCTGTGCTTTCATCCTCAATCAGGCTGCGTCAAGGTGGAATTTTAACATTATACACCATCTCATCCTGTACTTTCTACTTTCCAGACCTTTTTGACTCAAAAAAGTGAAAATCTCGTCCAGTTTCACCACTTTTTCAGCTATTATTCACATACCCCGGTGTTTGTAATTATGAGTGTACCCCTTTAAAATGGTGAGTGGGGTGTCAGGTAAACTAGGAAGTAGAGCTCTTTGTGAGAGGCAGTGTGCTGCCATGTTTAAAAAAAAAAAAAAAAGACGTCAGCCTGTAGTTCACTGCGCTGGTTCCGTCTTCCTCTGCGCTGAGAGTGTGCGACAAGTGCGCAAATGCGCATTTGCGCAGCTTAGAGGGAACACTGGTCACCACCATAAAAGCTACGGTCAACTGTAAATAAAATGTGTTACCCCGGATTCCCCAAATGTGTCTGAGCGAGCTGTTGCGAAATTTGCAGGACCGTTTTCATTGATTGATCGTCTTTACTTTCAACATGTGAGTGTTACGTGTGAATTTAGACTAAAATCTCTTTTGTTCAAACCAACAAAATGTGACAAAGCTGTTGTATTGCGTTTAAGATAATTCAATCACACACAACAACAATATGTAGCCCCTCACAAGTATATGATACTTTGATGAGAGGTGACTAACCTGACTTCTTTCCTCAATCAAAATTAGGAACTCATCAATTAACTTAATGGTAATTAAACTTCTATTACAACTTTACTCTCTACTTGTGCACTTATTCCCTCTCAAAAGGTCTCTGAAATAATATTGCTCTATTGTGAGTTAAGGTTATCCTAATTTAAACAACCAAGCTACCATATTAACTCCCCACTTTTTTAACTGTCTTGCAGATAGTCAAAGCATAGACCTGGTTATGTAACAAAATAAAGGATGAAAAATCAAACATGTATACAAAACAAACCGTCACATAACAGGTACATAATGGACACATGAGCTAAGCTAGGCTAACTTAAGGGCCCATACAAATATGAACAAGAAATTCAAACCTCAAAGTCCCTGGGGTGTTTCAAAAAGTCGAGGGTTGTGTCCAAGTCCCGCCTGCTCTCTTTCTGCGTACCGAGGCTTATATCCAGGTGCGCTCTGGAGGCCGGGAATTACGGTACTTGGGACACCGAATACCCACATAATGCAACCATTTGTTTCCCTTTTGACGCTGAAAAAATTCCCGCGATGGGTGACGACAGACGACTGTTTCGAGGCACGCCAACTAAACTGCCGCTATTTTATCTTTTTGTCAGGGCTAAAAAAGCAACGTCAACGTTTCAGTCGATGACATAAGGCCCCTTCATCAGAGCGTTAACGCTGATACATCTGATACGTGCGATAATTAATCAGCCACTGACATTACTAAAATTCTACCGTATCTGCGTGTGTGTAATGTGTGTGGAAAAAAGACGGTCAAAGCGGCCCGTTCACGCCCGTCTTCAGTCAACTCGAAATCGGATTAGTCAACCGTTTTCCTCTTAATCGATTACTAATGCCTGGCTTTGTTGCAGTGGTGCAATTAAAGAGCGGGAAGCAGTGGTGGGGGGTGGGGGTGTGTGTGGGGGGTAATGGGTTTCTGATTGGAAAATGAGAAATTCAAGTGGGCGGCTGAAAATGACCCAAAAAAAAAAAAATGCTTTGAAATGCTATTTTCAAAGTCGAAGCATGTTTCTATGACAATATTCATAATGATTAAAGGTGCTAGCATTGCTGAATGCACCCATGGGCCCAAATCGTCAACGTTAATTCAATGCTCCGCCCACAAAAGATGAGATGAGTCCCCCAACAAATTATACATCCATCCATTTTCTTTGCCGCTTATCCTCACAAGGGTCATGAGGAGTGCCGGAGCCTATCCGAGCTGTCAACGGGCAGGAGGCGGGGTACACCCTGAACCGGTCGCCAGCCAATGGAGACAAACAGCCGCAATCACAATCACACCGTGGGGCAATTTTTATTTAATTTTTAACCAGGGTACAGGGCATTGTTTTTTTTTTTGGGGGGGGGGGCGATTGATGGGGCAGAATAATAAACGCAGGCATACTTAATAAGCCCGCGCGGGCGTGATGCACTTTTTAATCCCGTGCACGACAAATCTGTTCCCAAGGAGTTGTAAGCATGGAAACAACCTTCACCTTCAAGCGCTGCTTATGTGGTGCATACCTAACCTTTTTTTTTTTTTTTTTTTTTCAAAAAAAAAGAAAGGAAAAAAAAAAAGTGCACAAAAACAACATCGCCATGACAACACAGCGAGGCGTAGGACACATGCCATTCCGTTTGAAAGGGGGGAAGAGATGTGCGGACTGCTCGTTGCTCAAGTAAAACGCAGAAATATGCGAGGGTCCTTTAAATAAACGCTTCGCCGTACTTTGGACGTTATCGAAAGTTACACGGCCGCAGCTTTTCATTTTTGAGAGGCGAACTCGGGATTGGAACCATTTCCAAAGTCGTCTTCCCCAGGACTGTGAGTGTGTGCGCGTACACACACACACACACACACACACGCAGAGCATGCCCGCTAATCCATTTATTCAGGTCGTGATTAATTTAGCGCATCGGCGACAAGCTCAAGTCATTTCTTTCTTGCTTTCTTTTTTTTTTTCCTGTTTTGTTAATTTCTTATTCCAGTTCAATGACCTCCCGAACAATTGCGCCTGAACTTTGATGACTTGCTCTTCATTTGCACATTTATTGTTTCAAGTCGATACGGCCCTCACTTTTTTTTTTCCTTATTTTTTTTGCTCCCTCTTGTACACAAATGCGCTTAAATGAGGAGCAGCAGCCATCGTAAGTCGAGAAATTGGATCTTTAGTGCGGGATCCTTGATACAATTTGCCAAATCTGTGCACATTGAGTATTTTTGGCTGGGGGAAAAAAAAAAAAAAAAGTCAAGCCACATGTCCTCAGGGCCTTCTGGCAGAAAGATTACACAGGCTCACGAGTGACACCCAGTGGCGCTTCGGGTGTGCAGCGCAAGTCTAAAAAATATTACGAGCAGTGCCATTTTGGTTTTGCTCCTGCGTTCTGCAAAAAAAAAAAAAAAAAAAAATTCTGGATGCAAAAGACAAAATTCCTCCTCCCAAATGTTGCGAGAATTACTTCAATAACTATCAACCTTAACACCAATTTGTGAGATAAGATATACTTGATTTTACGACAATATTCAATGTGATTTTGATATCTTTTTTTTAGCATTTTGCTTGTTTATCATTCATATACCATATTGCTTGTTGTTTATTTTATTACTAAATTACATCAATGAAAGGTTAATTTTAATAGTTTTTATTGACTTGTCAAATAAATGCACTATATTATTTATGCAGTTAGGGTTAAAAGATAAGTTTAACATTTTCATGTTATTGGTTTTATTAAAAAAAATTCTTGTGCAATATTTACGATATACAAATATATTATGATGCTTACTGTACATTACTACTTTCAATACTTCTGTTTTATTTTATTGTTTTATGCTGTCTCAGTATCTGGGTCACATGACTTTAAACATAATGATAAATATATTTGTATGTACTTTATTTTGCTTTATTTTAATCTGCTGTCTGCAGCCAAATCGGTATTACAACCAAAAATGTATTCTCGATTGCCTTAACTGGAAAGGCTGAACAAAATACCCCCCCCCCCCCAAAAAAAAAAAAAAAATCAATTAAAAACCAAGCCACATCTTGTCATCTATGTGCCCTGCGATTGGCTGGCAACAAGTTCAGGGTATACCCCGCCTCCTGCGATAGGCTCCAGCACTCCTGCGACCCTTGTGAGGATTAGCAGCTAAGAAAACGGATGGATGGACTGTTTGTGCTCAAATATCCGTTGCTTAAGGCTTTTCCCCAGCGCAACGTTGATGCTAGTTTTGTTAGCATATACGTGGCGGTTTGCATGATGTGTGAACATAAAGCTAGCGGACTTTCGATTTCGCTTGACAGAAAAATTAGCCACGGAACGGCGAATATCTCCAAAAACTTGGGGTAAGTCAGGGTACCGCTATATTACTTTGCCGACATCTTGTGGCATCGATGTTCAACTACAACCCTTTTTGTGCCAGCGTGAGTTCTGTGCGGATTTTCGGTTCACAGGGCCCGCTTGACTTTAAAACAAAACTTCAACAAAAGGTTCGCCGTCACTCTGTGATGAACGACGACGCGGGCGATTAAAGCGGCCCGACGCGGTGCGCATCCCCTGCAGCTAGCCTTTGAAGAGTTCCGCCTCAGGGGGGCGAATTGACCCCCCCCCCACCAACCTCTGTGCCCTCCCCGCTTGACACCTGACAACCTGGGTGATGAAGTTGAAGCGGGTTGGAGGGGTGGGGGGGGTGTGGGTAAGACTTCGACAGAGAATTTTGTGTGCTATGTTTTGGCCGCTGACAGAAAAAACATCTCCAAAGCCAAAAAACAAAAGTCTTAAATGTAAAACTGAACAGTAGGAAAGCAGGAGAAAGGCAAAGGGTGGATTTATCAAAAAGGATTCTGACGATATGTAGGGGGAACTGCAATGTAGTTGGCGGCAGCTCGCTCCTTGGATACCAAAGGGGTGACAGTTCTAGGAAATAAAATGAGACCTTATATACATTAGAACAAGGGTAATCAATGCGTCGATTGAAAAAAAAAAATCAATGCAAATTGAAAGTAAAACATACAGCTATTCAATTTGTGGCATTTTGCAATATGAGTTCAATCAGTGGGGTTACATCCAATGGCACAATTCACATACGTACAGCAAAAAAAAAAAAAAAACGAAAAGAAGAAGCCACTGGTTTCTTTTAGGCAGCACATGGAACTTTCTCTAATAACGACCGCTGCTCCGCCACACTCTTTTTCCGAGCTGACCTTACACCAACCGCCCCTGCTCTAAAAGACGTACACTTATAATTACAAATGTTAGAGTACTAACGCAGCCCCTCAATGTGTTTTATAATGACAGCGCCCACCACCGCTGCTTTAGTTAGCAACACAGTCCGGGCAACGTAGAGCAAAGACGAGCTAGACATGCTGCTTATGTTTACTTTCAATATTAATGGAGAATGTTAAAAAAAAGAAATGCTGTTGTTTTAAGATGCAATGACTGTCAGAGTATGTGAATAATCGAAGAAGAAAAGTGGTTAAACCGGATGTGATTTTCTCTTTTCCGAGTGGGAATGGTCTGGTATGAAGCCAAAGTAGAAAGTTCAGGATAAGAAACTGATCCTGAACCAGGATGAAAGCACACACAACACAAGGCGCAAAAAGCTAATTCTGTTTTTTAAATATAGTAGGCAACATAACATTAACCTTAAAACAGTTTGGGACCATCATCATCATCATTTCCTCCCACCACCCCCCGTCTTCGGTAGCTCGCGAGAGGCTGGCTGCTTGAAAAGTAGAGATGGTGTCTAATTTTAAAATTCCGCCTTGGCACATCCTGATCCAGGGACAATACAGTGCTCAAAAACCTAATTGTGTATTTTAAAAATAGGAGGCAACATAACATTAACCTTAAAACAGTTTGGAAGCATCATTCTTCCCCCATCGGTTGCTCGCGAGAGGCTGGCTGCTTGAAAAGTAAATCTTGGGGTAAAAAAAAAAAAAAAAAAAAGGCTGGGCACCCCTTCATTAGAATGACAGCTTGGGGGTGGCGACTTGTTGAGCCCCGAGTCCTCAAAATTGCAGAGCGCACGCAAGACAGTAAAGGCCTGGGTTGTATTTTCACTGATGGAGGCAGCACTTCATCGATCAAGTCGACCAACCCTTGCATCATCAATGAGGTTTTTTTTTTTTTTTTCCAAATTGCAAACTTTCCCTTTGACTTACTAACTTAACACCGAACTAAAGTTGTTCAGTGTCTGGCTGGCTTTATCGCGGCGCCAATAAAATTGATTTTATTTGTCCTCGCGTCGCCGCCGCTCGTAACTCGTCTCTGATTCAGTTTATGACTTAATTGTCCTTATCTAAGAATTACAGGAGTAATTAACTCAGTGCCGACTTCTTCTGTGAAGAAAAGGAGCGTTTGTGGCTAATTACTGGTGAAAAGTGCAACTTGGGCACAGCTGCTGGGCTAATTCAGCTCGACATTTTTTTTTTTTTTTCCTTCCCGGCGCGTTTACGGACAATTGGCAAACGTGGACTCCAGCGGAGTCAATTCCAAGCTTATCTTCTGACTCGAGTGACTCACCTTGATAACGGTGATTTGCGGGCGTTCGCGCTGCGAGGCGAGGTCGACCGGTCGGCCGCCGTCGAGGCGGAGCGGCGACGGCGTTAATGTGGCGCCGTCCCTGTTTTCAATTTCACACTCGACGACTTCCATGTGGCGGCGCTTAATTGGCGCGTCGACGTGGGACGGCTCGGATCGGGAGGTCCGCGCGTTCATACCGTGAAGGCCAGGGGTGTGTAAACTTTTGTCCTCAAGGGTCTCTTTTGAGTTCTAAAACAAAAACCACAGGCCAGGTCATTTGTAGATGAAGTTAAATGAAAAAGTAAATCTTTTAATAATGAAACCATTAGCATTTTTAAGGCAATCTTAATTTAATAATAATAATAATTTAATAGCATACACAGGAGCTCAATATAAAATAAATAATAATACATAAAAAAAATATTATTCAAAATTAATTAAATAAAATAAAAAATATATAAATAAAAATTTAAATAAAACAATTCATCCCCATTATTTAGAATGTATGCAATTAAAAATATGGAATTAATTACATTTAGAATATCCAGTTTTTATTTTAAATAATCATACAATAAGATTTCAGTCATTTATTAATATTATTTCTCCATAACTAATTAAGGGTAGTTGATTAATTATTTAATAAAATTAAATAGGAATCTGTATATGAAATATATCAAATTGTTTATTTGAATATAAGAATGCTAACTCATAACTCAACTCTTATAATTCGAGATTAATGATACAATAAAATAGATCAAATGTGGATCGTGAGTTTTTATGCTAAAATATGAACTTTTATTTTTAAACAGTCACAAATGTTAATTATACAATATGTAATACAATAGAATAAATGTTAAACCCTGCAAACTATGTCAAATGGATTTTTGAATAAAACAACAAATTCTCATTTACAATTAGATCATAAACAATTCCAAAATAGAACAAACTTGAAATTCTGCATGTAGCTTTTCAACTAATGTAGTAACCGATTAATAACATCATAAATAAAAATAATTTAATACACTTGAAACAGATTGACGACAAAAGGTATATAATAAAATGAAAAAATATTACACCACCGTTGATATTGTGATGCATTTTTTACAGTGTTTGTCGGAGGGGATCCGCCGGCTTCACCCTCAAAGAAGTCCCGAAGACGCTTTTACGACTTGCGCAAAAAGTTTTTACGACGCTTCGCCCTCCACGAGCGCACTTAGCGAGCTCTTAAAAACGACTTTCATCGGTGGACTTCGGAGAGCGCAAAATCTCTCCCACAACGTCGACATCTGGAGGTGGAAAAACAAAACAAAACAAAACAAAAGAGGAAACGCTCGGCTCTTTAAGATCTGCGCCCATCTTTGGTCAAATGGCGAGACAAAACTCAAATATGTGTGCGCGCTTTGCCCACCGGGGGCAGCGTAACACAATCAAGCAGACCCCAACAAAGAAGAGTTACCGCAAGTGCGTGAGTCATATTCATCATTGTTTGGAAAAGATAAAGAACAAATATTTTTATATTGTCTGTTTTGTGTCTCGGAAAAGTCGTAAATCGCCTCTCGCTCTTATCTCATTTGCACGACGATATATGGCACAGGCTCATAAAAAAAAAAAGAAAGGAAGAAAAAAATGGACGGTACGTGGGGCGCCGTTGGCCCCCGGGTTGGAGTTTGTGCGGGCGGGGACTGAATTGCTAGAAATATGCGTAATGCTTTGACTTTGAAACGGGTCGCGGATGTCAGCGGGGGTCACGAGCGGCATGCGGGCCTCGGGCAGGACCGACAGGCGCTGCCTCCATCAGTCAACGTAAAGCCGGTGCCACCCTTTTACGAAACCTCTCCTCCGACCTGTATTGTCGCTTCCGCAACTGACAAGAGGATGTGCAAAATAGAACATTTGCGAATGTTTTTCCAAAGATGAAACACAATCAAACACACGAGAATGAAGGAAAATATCAAAAGACACCAAGAAAATGAAGGGTTGAAATTTGCCAATCCGATGAACTTATTTTACAGTTCTTGACTTCCAAATGTCGGCACAAAAAAGAACTTCCCTCAAAATTGACTTGGTAAAAAAATTCAAGATTATTTTCAAAAGGAAATATTTGGTCCACTCCCATTTTATTATGATCTTTACCATTATTATTATGGATTATTGTTATATAAATGCAGGAGGTGACAAAATTTCCTCTCAATCCCAAAATATTTGGCGGTGGAACTATATCCAATATTGAAAGCATGTTGAATGTTTTTTTTTTTTTTTTTTTTAAAGACGACGACGACTGAAAATGAAACATTTTAATCGGCTTGTTTTTTTTTTTGTTTTGTTTCGTTGTGGGGAAACTCAATTGTTGAAATGCGTCCTCGGGGAGGGAAGACAGCCAACGTCACCCCCGCACGAGTTTAAGTGCTTGCTGATTAATTTCAGCATCCATAAACGACTTTGGTCAGCTCAATTCCGCAATGACTGCATCACGAATGCCTCGAAGATGTTTGAAAAAGCTCCGTCCTGTCGTCTTGAAAGGGAAATAAATGCGGGGAATCTTCAAACGGTCAAGAGGATCAAAATCATCATCGTTCCATGACACGTCTAGACGAGGACATTTTTTGATAGTTGAGATTTGTTAAACAGACGGCACGGTGGCTCAGCTGGTAAGTGTGGGCCTCATAGTTCTGAGTTCCAGGGTTCAATCCCAGAACCGCCCGTGTGGAGTTTGCATCTTTCTTCCCGTGCCTGCGTGGGTTTTCTCCGGGTACTCCGGTCTCACCCCGCATCCCAAAAACATCCAACATTAATTGGACACTCTAAATTGCGCCAAGGCGTGATTGTGAGTGCTGCTGTTTGTCTCGATGTGCCCCGCGATTGGCTGGCAACCGGTTCAAGGTGTACCCCGCCTCCTGCCCTTTGATAGCTGGGGTAGGCTCCCTTGTGAGGATAAGTAGCTAAGAAAATGCATGGATGGATGGATATGTTGTTAAACAAAAAAAAGAAAAGACTTTGATTTTCTTTGAAACGCAGGCAAAAAATTATTCATCCATTGATTGCTAAACAGGGTATCGAAACCTTTTGTAAAGATCTGTAGTTCATAATTTCATGTCGACTATTATGAGCTCGGGTCGAAACACACTATGGACATATTATGAGTTCGTGGAAAAGGAACAATAAGGGTTATGAATGTCGCGTGCAAATGTTCTGTTCATAAAAGCGTCCAGTAATTGATGACATGTGATGCTTTCATTTTGAAACTGGAATTCCAGTCAGTACTTTGTTGGACCCAACTGGCAGCATGTGTATGATAATTTGAAGGTTGGGGGTGCAAATCCCAGTCCAAAGGCAGACTCCGTTGTGGGTAGGGAGTCGGGAAAGCCCAACATCTGCGCTTCTGCCTAATCGTGGACGATGGGTAACATCTACCGGACGGCACCATCTCCGGACAAGACAAGCAGCTGCTCTTGTTGGAAACTGATTTTAGAGTCAGAATGATCCAATGACGTAAGTGTGCGTGAATCCCGAGTTGTCGAAATGCCTCCCGTCCCCTGGCTGATGACCTGCCAGATCACCCGTGACACCAATGAGATTAAGCGGAATAGAAAAGGGGGCGGATGAAAACGGTGACTTCGACGTAAAAACATGCGCACATTTTCTGAGCTGGGACTGGTGAGATGAAAGCAGGTGCCACATGGGATGATGTGCGACACGGACCATTACAAGACAGCCTCAACAAACCAGGCCAAAGAGGTCAGCAGTTGAGAAATTAGGGCCGCTTGATTGATTCATGCGTGCGGAAAGAACACGCGAATGTAACTAAGAACTTCGAGACTTCTTAAGGTATGCATGCGTGCGTGTGAATAAGCACCAAAAGCAGGAAGCTAATCAAGTGGACCCCCATTCCATATTAATGTGATTTATTACTGCTGCGCAGCCAAAACGCCACGGCGCAGAGCGAGCGGAATCGACTTCGTTTCCAGCGAATGCCACACGGCGCGGGCCCGCCAGCTTTCTTGGGTTTCCTCTTTGCTGATAGCCGACGTTCTGTAGCCGCCCGTGCCCCTCGGGATGGTGGGATTGCGAGGAAGACTCCTCCAGTTAAACGTGAATGATGAATGCGAACGCAAAAGCCGCCGTCAGCTCGTTGTTTGTGTAAGGGGCGGGCGGGGGGAGCGAGCGTGACGGAGAGACACTTGATATACCCTATTGGAGGTGGGGGGTGGGCGAGAGAAAGAAACCTTTTCATGTTTGGAAAGAATGAGCACTTCCGGGTGACCTGAACTTAAAAAAATGATTGTGTTTCGGGTCGAACTGGCTAGTAGCCACTTCTAAAGGGAATCAAACCTTAATGATTGGGTTTTTGGAAGAAATTTTCTCATAGGTACAGTCTGTAGGAAATGTTTAGTTGGTTTGCCTTTGATTCATTGAGCAAAACAGAAGGGCTAGCCGCAGTTCTACAAGTTCTACAGGATATCTCTTAAACCGTCAAAAGACCAAACATGAGCCACAACTGGGCCAGCAAGCAGCCAGTCTCTCAATGAACTAGGAGTTTATATTTTTTAACATACTTGTAGTAAATGTAAATTACGGCCAGATTCACGTCTCTCTTGGAAGAAATTTACCTCACGTAAGTTTCTTTCGACGATGAAGATTACCAATTGCGTGAATGAGAGGAGTGGGGGGGGGGGGAGAGTGAAGCTCCTGGGAGAAGAGATAGCGAGGGTGGACCACTTCAAATACTTGGGATCAAACAATCCAGAGCAATGGTGAGTGTGGTAAGGAAGTGGAGAAACTGATCCAAGGAGGTTGGAACAGTTGGCGGAAGGTGTCTGGTGTTCTATGTGACAGAAGAGTCTCCGCTAGGATGAAGGGCAAAGTTTATAAAACGGTGGTGAGGCCGGCCATGATGTACGGATTAGAGATGGTGGCAGGAAGCAGAACTGGAGGTGGCAGAAATGAAGATGTTGAGGTTCTCGCTTGGTGTGAACAGGTTGGATTGGATTAGAAATGAGCGCGTTAGAGGGACAGCCAAAATTGGATGTTTTGGAGACAATGTTAGAGAGAGCAGACTTTGATGGTTTGGACATGTTCAGAGGCGAGAGAGTGAGGAAATTGGAAGGAGGGTGGTAAGGATGGAGCTACCAGGGAAGAGAGGGAGAGGGAGACCAAAGAAAAGGCAGATGGATGTTGTGAGGGAAGACACGAGGACTGTGGGTGTTAGAGAGGAAGGTGCATGAGATAGGCTTAAACGGAAAAAGATGACACGCTGTGGCTAACCCTAACGGGACAAGCCGAAAGGTTCTGATACTTCACAAATTCTGACTGGGCTCTCCGTAGAGGAGAAAGCTGAAATCATCCATCAAGCCATTCGCTCTGCCTTGGTCAAAGCACTCAATTCAAGTGTAAATGGAGAGATGTCGCAAAATCATGGATGAAACAAGATCAAATCACTTATTTATTCTGTCTCTCTCTCTCTCTCTACTTAAAATCCAAGTTAGAACATTTAGAGTATGTACTCGACAACATATGAATTTGGTTTTCCAAAATTGCCTTTTGGACTCAAAATAAGAAAAAGCGCCTCGCCTTGTTTGCGTATAATTCCACAAATAGCTGTCTCTGCTTACTGTTGCGGTGCGCGACAAAAGGTTGTGATGCTCGGGAAATATCGCGGCGGCGGCGGCGCATCTGTGACGCGTGTAACCTAGGAAACGGGAAGTCGTGCAGCAACTACAGAAGCACGGCAGCGGAATTCACCGGGGAGCTCCGCGAAAACAAATCAAATAAAAGCAGTTTCATATAAAAGGCCCGTCAAGTTATAACTGCAAGTTCGTTGCTGTGGTGAAGCTCCTAACTTTGGTGCTGTTTGTTGTTGTGGTGGAAGCAATTAACGCTTGAAAACACACACGCACACACACAAAGTTGATGATTGATGACTGGCCTCAGGCTGTCCCGCTATCTGAACTTCCTGGTTTTAAGTCCCGTTTCCTGCGTGGGTCATTTTAGTGTTTAGTGATGTGATTAAATCGCCCAGATGAGCTCACAATTCACTCTGGGGTCCTCTCGCAGGTAAGAGCGCTTACAACAGAGTCCCCGGTGGTCCGACTGTCGACGAGGTGACATGTTGTTGTTGTTGTGGAGATTTGAGGTACCACCGTGTTAGGCAGTAGTTGACCTTTCAGTGGAGCTTTCAAGTTGATGAGTTAAGAGAAAGGAGACCGGCGGTGGACTACTCGTCAACAAAATTCCAGTCCATGTTGGGGGTTGGAGTGAATTATTCCAATTGGTCCTGATAAGATTTGATCTCATTCAAGGGTGGCCAGCATCAGGGATGAGATTGTGGTCAGCTTTCGGGGGCCCAGTGTACTCGGCGGTTGGTGACCTCCTATTGATCGTCACCGGAGTCTTAAAAATGCTGGATCAGCCCAGCAGTGATCGTGAGAACTGAGTACTGAATCAGATGCCTTCTAGAATTTTAGGACTTGATGGGTGTCCCTGGTCACATTTGAGAGTAAACTCAGTCAGTGAATACATTTCGGCCTTTGAGTTAGTGACCTCGTATGTACCTGGACAGCACCATCTCCGGACAAGACAAGCAGCTGCTGCTGTTGTTGGAAACTGATTTTAGAGTCTTATCCCTTCAGTCTTCTCAAAATGTTCCGTTCACCCAGGAGAAATGAGAGCGGCACGATGACTGGGTCCCATCATCTTCAAAATTCCGAATCTTGACTGGTGTTGAAACAAATGATTCTGGTTGTGCTTAATTTAATTGAACTCACTTGAGGGTAACAAAAACCAAGGAACAAGTGGTACCACTGTATTAGGTCGTATGTGACCTCATATTTATTTGTTCACCATGGAGAAATGAACAAGGTTAGATGACCGCACTGGATTGTCTAGATCTTATTGGGTGTTGGAAGTAATTATTCTGATTAAAGTATTCCATATGAAATTGATGTCAATCAAAATGAGCTCAAGTCAGGGAACGGACTGTGGTGAACTTCTGCGGTACCATTGTACTCCGCAAACGCTGACCTCTTCTTGCTCTTCACCGCAGTCTTTGAAATTATGCATCAGTCCGGCGGTGATTGTGAACAAATTTCAGGTCTCGTTGGGTGTTCCCGCTCAAGAGCTCGTCAGAACAGAACAACATGATCGGGATGTCGACTTGGTCTCCAAATCCCCCACGTATTTCCAACCAATTGAGCATCTGTCCAGAACGATCCACAGGCAGCCACACCTCAGCCACCGACAACGGTGCCGGATATCAGCGCACACCTTCGGCCAGACAGATCAGATGGCCGTCTTGGTCTGTGTAAGCTGCACGGGCTGTGAGAAAGCGGCGCTATTGGAGCAGCTGGGAACGTTGCCGTTTGAACTTCCAGGGCGAGAACGTGCTCGAGCTGAAGTCCAGACGAGTGAAGCAGCCAAGGTGAAACTCCAGCAGTTCACAAAGAGAGGCTGTAATCATGGTCCCTCGGAGGGGAAGTCACATGCAATTATAATAATATAATCACGGTTATTCTTGGGAAGCACAGATGTCTCCTTTTGTTTTTCGGTCCAGCACCGTGCGAGGCGTCCTCCCCGGAGCTCAACGCTACATCACATGGAGCTTGTTTGCGCGCTAATTGAATTTGGTACTTTGACAAGCATATGGTCTTGATTTCAGTTGCGATGTGCTGATCTAATGAGCAATCCCAAGTGGAAGGAAAATAAAAAAAAACACTCTTTGGGTTTTACAAGCAGATCTGACTTGTCAGGAGTGACCCGGGGATTCCAAAAGGTTAAACATGTAGACGATAGCAAACTCCACCGTGGACCGCGAGCACGGATGAAAACCAGATCGTGGGTTTTCTTTATCTGGATTTACATGGCTTTGTTATCCTTCTATCCACTCGAATTAGAACACCTTTCCGATCGCATTCTCTTTTGAGAAGTGTCACAGTGGGGCTAAGTACTCATTAGAAGTATCGTTTTCATTGGTTTCCTGTGATTATTAAGTAGTTTTTCCCATAGCGCGCAGCTATCGACTAAACACAGGTCTTGAGTATTTAATCAAATACAATTTGGAGACATTATCCTTGACTAAAGATTATTTAGAATTTAGTTTTATTTTCCTCTGAATGTTTTGTCTTCCTCTTTTGATTTTTTTATTTATTTATTTTTTTTTTTGGGAGCCAAAACAGAGCTCTTGCACAGACTCAACTTCTCATTGCTGTTCTTTGGACTGCAACTGATCAATTATGATCCTCCCCAGTTCAGATAACAGGAGTTTTCACATACATTTAAAAATTGTTTTGTTTTTTTTTTTTTTGCTTCTTCCCGCAACACAGATGAGGTGAAACTCGGGTCAAACACAATCTGCTCCAGGCTGATCCACATTCCCAATTAAATTAGAAAAGATGGAAATGCAATACAGTTTATACAGAACAATAATTTTGAGATTTTTAAAAAAAGTCAGTAAACAGTCACAATTAAAGATAATACGAACCCCGTATGAATTGTACAAGCATTTTAAGGCTTAAATGGAATTTGGAATTGCATGTACATAAGCAGTTCATCACCATTTTGGCAACAAAGAGCTGCCTCCATGAGGGAAAATACAATGTACTGTTTATATTTTGTGGTCCACACAAAAAAAATCCTCAAGTAACGCTTGGCGTCCCGGTAACGAGAGACGTACTCTGCGTTGGTCTTGCGGGCAGGTGGATTTCTGAATTGGGAATGAGCTACTTCGATTTGACGTCCCGTAGCTCAGTGGTTAGCGCCTTGGTTTGGTAAACCAGGGGTCGTGAGTTCGTATCCCGCTGGGGCCTCCACTCCCCGAGAGGGGTTGCGTCAGGAAGGGCATCCGGCGTTTAAAAACTGTGCCAGACAAATATGAGCCTTTCGCTGTGGCGACCCCCAACGGGACGAGATGACAGTATCTGAAGTTTGATTGCATTTCTGTTGTCCCATTTTTGGGACATCATGATTTTCGCGCATTTTATCCTTCGGTATGTCAAAATATTTACGTGTTTCAATCCGAAGCCATAACTTGGGATCAGGAGAGGATAACTCATCGGTCAAAGTTAGCACGGAGGTATTTCCCTTTCCTTCCTGACCCGACATGGCTGCCTCGAGTACACGTGGAGCGTTTTCCAAGAGAAGAAGGGAAGAAACGTCAGTAAGCGATCAAGTTTGTCTTCAAAATGCTAATCCATCAGTATTATTAATGCGTAAGTGTCGTTCGAGTATAAGAATTATTTTTAGTATGAACCACTTCACAGAACTGATAACATACCCGTCTCTCGAGAGGGTACATCTTTTTTGCCCTTTGTTTTATTCGTCAAATGAAAAAGAAGTGTTACTTCCTTGATTGTGGCCTGTTCGAAGACTTTTATCTCAATAAGGAAAAAAAATTACCACCCTGCCCATGAATAGGTTAATTTGATTTAATAGTTATCGAGTTAAAAAAAAAAAAAAGTCACTCATATTTGAACTTGTTTTCATTTTGGGGGTAAAAATTCGAGACGAGGTCGAGATGACCGTTATACATGATAATTGGGTACTACTAGCCTGTGCGGAGGAGGACTAATATGAAAAATTCTTCCATGCGGCCGACACAGTAACCCACGGCATTTACCGGAGCAGTACAAGGCCGCCAGGACATCAAGTAGGGCAAAACGAGCCAACGTATTTCCTGTCTCCGCCGCGTGCAATCCCCGGAGGTCAATAAACGCCATGCCTGACTGACACCGCCGCTAACGCTGCTCACCGAAGCCACAGGCCTAGCGCCACTTCGCGCTCCACAGTGACTCATTGTACCAATCGCCACTCATTTCCTCTCGAGCTGAAGCATGGCGGGGCTGTCTGCCGTTTTGCGTGGCCTCGTTAGAAACGAATGGCGAAGAAGCCGTTTTTTTTTTTTTTTTAATGGCTCAAGTCTGGATCGGGTACCAACACAAATGGCCATACACACAAAGTCAAGTCAAGTCTTGGCCTCGACCAACCTGGTCCCCCCCAACAAAAGCACTTTTTTTAAAAAGGGCTCAACTTTTATTCCAAGTCTTTACTGCCGCGAAGTGTTTCCAATTAGCCGTAATTGCTCTTTCCAGTCTTGGGTTTCACTGACTCGCATCAAGCTCGGATTATGACAATGGCGCAACTCAACTGGAAATGATGCAAAAGTTCCACAATAACCGCGCACGGTGCTAATTGGGCACTTGACCGCATGCAATTTGTTTCCAATGATTGAAACAACGAGCGATTCATGAGATCCGAGACCAGGTCCAGGACCAGAAAGTGGCCATGAAAGTGAACTCCCGTTGCGATGACGCTTATGGTTTAGTATATGATCTCTTTCGACTCGAGTAACATAACAATAGGATACAACTTTTCTAATCATTTTCAGATTTCTATGCAATTTGTTTCCAATGATTGAAACAACGAGCGATTCATGAGATCCGAGACCAGGTCCAGGACCAGTAAGTTGCCATTAAAATTAACTCCGATTGCCATGACGCTTATGGTTTAGTATATGATCTCTTTCGACTTGAGTAACATAACAATAGGATACGACTTTTCTAATCATTTTCAGATTTCTATGCAATTTGTTTCCAATGATTGAAACAACGAGCGATTCATGAGATCCGAGACCAGATCCAGGACCAGAAAGTGGCCATGAAAGTGAACTCCCATTGCGATGACACTTATGGTTTAGTATATGATCTCTTTCGACTCGAGTAACATCACAACTTTCCTTATCATTTTCAGATTTCTATATTTTTGCAAAATGCAATTTCAGCATAGCATGGCAGTTTTTTTCATCGCAGTGCATTCTGGGTAGTGAGCTCAGATGGAGATGTGCCCGACGGCGCAGAGTGTGATCAGGGAAAGGAGGAGAGAGAGAGAGAGAGAGAGAGAGAGGAGAGAGAGAGAGAGAGAGAGAGAGAGAGAGAGAAAGAAACCAGAAATGAGGGTGAACTTGACGGATTTGAAGAAATTCCAGTCGGCCATTTTCAGGAACGTTATTTGTCGCGACTGCTCGGCAATGCCAACTTGAGAAAGAGGACATCTGTCGTTTTACAAATGATATATTATGAATGAAATATATCTACTACATCTATGAATAAATGCTATTCCGTTTTCATTATTTAGGTGCATACCTTTACCCCCCCAAAAAATTACAAATTCAAATCCAAATTCAAGTATACTACGAGAAGTGAAACTAAATCGTAGATCGTATCCATCCAAAAACTTTTTTGATTTCTTGTTTTTGTAAACGACGCATGAATTTGACAATTATTAACGTCACGTTTCGTTATCAGTAAACAATACAGACATTTTTACAAGCAATTGCTTCTGAACTCTGAAGTCGTGATTGACGACCCTGTCCGCGACTGGGGTTAGTTGTTTCGGCGGATCTTGCCTCGCAATACCGCTAGTCGTGGACGCAAACAAGGGATGAAGTCCGGAAGGTTTGTTGGCTTTGGGTTGACGTCTGAATGTACCAGCTATGTTTTCGTCGCTTCCAGTTGTTTGACGTGCTTTTGTCGTTTTGCGTGAACTTCCAATGCCTTTAAAATCTTTCGATCCATCGTCAATAGTATGTCCTGACCCCATGTGCACAATGCCTTACCAGGTCGAACGTAATTTCTTTCACTCGTAGAGATAAAGAGGACTTTTGTGAAAATCCCTGAAAGTACAAATGCGAGCACTACGGGTGGTCCGGGGGGCATGCCCCGCGGGAAATTTTTGAAAAAATGGATGGCTGATATCTGTGAACAATAAGCGACGTCTTGAGAGAATGCGAGGGGAGGGGCGTTACTGTTACTGGTGTTAGTGCCGCAACAAGGCTACGCTCGTGAAAGCAAAAACAACGAACTCAAACGCATGTTCGTTCAAAGTTGTCAACTAATATCTGGATTAATTTTAGGCAAATTTTCTTCAATTTTCCTGAAAATTTAAAAAATCCAGAATTCCGGGGCAATCCAGAGGACTTTCATCACTGCACTCGAGACGCGTCTTTCCTCTTGAGCACCACCATCGTGTTGACGTGAAAATGGCCCCGTGAACCGCCTCATATACAACGAGGATTTTCATTGGTCAGAGGGAACACATTCGACCAATCAACAGACGCGTACCTAATCTTCCACCTCGATTCCAAAAGTCGGACCGGAAAATGAACGAGTGTGGATTCTGGCACGGGTTACGGTTACGGAGAACATTTTTTTTTTTTAAATTTTCAATGTAATTTTAAAAGGCGGAATTCCGGAAAAATCACATCTGGTTTGTGTTGCCCGATGTTATAAATCTTTTCAGTAATAGCCAAGAGTAAACTTTTTATGTGAACCTATTTGACCGTTTTTCCACTGCTAACACGGTGTTGTGTTTTTTTTTATGTTTTTCTTTACAAGTCCTGCTGAAGATTTGAAATGGGAGTCACGCTCTTTGACTTCATGAAATTTGTGTCAATTCTTTGAGAATGAAAAGTTGCTGAGAGAAAGGACTCCACTCACGAACAGATCCAACGGTGGAGCAAAGACACTTAGAACAAACAGTGGAGGTTCTGTCAGTGACCGAACGGGCCAAATATGTCTGTCCTATGACGCCATGTCTCCTATCAGGAATGACCGGCTGTTATTTAGGAATCATGTTTTTTTTATTTGTGTTTTTCCACCCAAAAAAAAAACCAGTTTTTTTTTTTTTTTTTAAAGAGTTGACTCGACAAGCAGTGGTGAGTTTATCGTAGAGTCCATCTTGCCTCCATTTATCATGAAGTCCATCTTGGCGGTTTCCCCTTCTCTTTTTTTCCACCCGTGCTCTTTCTGCTCCAGCGAGCGCACTTAAGCGCCGAGGCCAGCGCAACAGGATGCGGGCCGCAATCTACGGAGATCCGTTTAACGTATGCCGAGCGCCGACGCGCCGAAACGCGTAGTCCCGCCGCGTCCCGTCCTCTTCTATAGACGTGCTGTAAAAAAAAAAAAAAAAGTAAGCGCACCGGTTGAGCGGACGCGTGCCTTTTAAAATGGTGCCTGTCCTTTTGGGTTGAACGCTTCTGAAATCTGGTTTTCACTTGACGGGTTGACCGCACTCTGGCTCACAGGAAACAAGGGCAACCGCAATTTATTCAAACTAGTCGACTCCTGATTTCATCTCCCGAAGAGCGCCGTCTCAATGTTTGGGGAAAGTCAGGCGACCTCAGTGGACCACCCCCGTGACTTTCCAGTGAGATTTGCTTCAAAATGACCCAGGAAGACCTTCCTGGCTGTCCCAGCGCGACACTCAAATATCCAAATAGCTCCGCTGCCTGTTTGACGGCCAAAAACTGGATAAGTCCACCACTAAACCTGGATTTTCATGACGTGGTACAAGCGACACAGTTCACAGTGTAGATTTTGCTTTTAATTGCCACGATTGGGTCGCTCAAAACAATACATTAAAAGGGGGAACTGTATCTTCAGATCAGAATCAGGCCTCTTGCAAAATATGGATAAACTCCCAAGTGACCAAGGTGCGCACAACAAAAGGAGTAGCGCAATGTCAATTGAATTTCAGCATAAAATTCTAAAAACATTTTTACATTTCATTCTTTCTGTTGTAGGTCACTGATGGTCTAGTGGTACACACGCCAGACTTTGGTGCAGGCAGCATGGGAGTCTGCTCTTTGCCCGAAGCTGGCTGGGTCTGGCTCCAGCTCTCCTGTGACCCTTGTGAGGATAAATGGCTTGGATAATGGATGGATTATTTCCATTTTATTACACTATATGATAGAGCACTAATTTACAAATGAAAAACACATTCCAATCAATTTTTTTCTTCTTTTTGGGAAGTCTGCACCAGTTTAGGTGGACTCCCAGTTTTTGCAGGGTGAGGGACCAGCCTCGAATGCGACTAGTGAAAATCTGCAGATAACTGATCCCCATCATAATCGTATGACTATTAATGTGGGCAGCACGGTGGATCAGCTAGAAAGCATTGGCCTCACAGGTTCAATCCCGGACCCGCCTGTGTGGAGTTTGCATGTTCTTCCCGTACCTGCGTGGCTTTTCTCTGGGCACTCCGGTTTCCTCCCACATCACAAAAACATGCAAAATTATTTGGACACTCGAAATTGCCCATAGGTATTATTGTGAGTGCGACTGTTTGTCTCTATGTGCCCTGCGATTGGCTGGCAACTAGTTCAAGGTGTACCCCGCCTACTTCCCGTTGACAGCTGGGAGAGACCCTCGTGAGGATAAGTGGGGAAGAAAATGGATAGTCATGGATTTTTTTTTTTTTTTTTTTAAACCCCAAATTCTTGAAGTGGGGACATACTGCCAGTAAGTATTTCCCACCAAAAACAACTTTGGCAGACTTTTACAGTTAACGGTATGGAATAAAGGGAGGACGTAAAAATAAACACACCGTCTCTGTGAAGTGAACACTGAGAAAATCAAGTGCGGTGTGAAAAGGCTTTTCTGCGGTTGGCGAAGAGTCAAGAAAAGTCAGAACCCGGAAGGCTTTGGGGGTTAGGGTTTGGGCTCAAGTGCAAAAGATGACAAAGTCAGAGCTTTTCCAGACCTGGCGATAGACGCGTGCCAAAGCCGCGCACAAGGGAGATCACAAGGCTTGTTTGTTTGTCATATCGCGCGCGATAAAGCCCGCTATCGAGCTGAACGACTCAATAGCGGAAGAGAAGATTGTTACCGTTGGATTGGAATATTTACTTTACGCAGCGACGGCAGCTGGTGGAGGCGGGAGAGGCCGTTGCGATAAAACCACACAGCTGCCCTTCATCAACACGCACACACATCCGAGTGGACATGGGAGGAGGTTGCTAACTGTGTTCAAAGTTCTCCTGCGGGTCCCAATTAACACGTCGCCCTCCCGTGGAGCTTCTCGGACCTCCTTCAGAAGCGCCGTCGACGTTATCAAGATGAGATCCGCGTCGTGTTTATTTCAGCAGAGAGGAATGCGAGGGCCGGTCAAGAGTCCCAGACAGACGTCGGCGCAACTATTTCGCCCGCGCGTTCTGCCAAAAGAAACGAACGCAAAGGAAGGGAGCAGCAGGAAAGCGGCTTCAAGACGGCGGCATCTTTTCTGGACTGTGAAAATCAAATTCATTCGTTTGCAGAACTTCAACATGTGGATGAAGCAGCTTTTTTCTTTTTTTTGGGGAGGGGGTGGGGGTTGCATTTTTCTTAAAATAACATTCAATTTTAAAGTGAGCACAAGATAAGAGAGCAGTCCATTTCCTCAAGCAGACGCTCCCTCCTCTCCACGCCCGTTATTGGTTCTTTCCTCCCGACTCCTGCAAGCCGCAGATTAGGGAAAGTGGCCCGTCTTCACTTGTGGGATTACCTGGCCATTTAATGACATTTTAATCACATTCTCACACTCTCTAACACCCATAGTCTTCATGTCCTCCCTCACTACATCCATCAACCTTCTCTTTGGTCTTCCTGTCGCTCTTTTGCCCGGCAGCTCCGTCCTCAGCACCCTTCGACCAATATACTCACTCTCTCACCTCTGGACATGACCAAACCATCGAAGTCATCCAATTTTGGCTGTCCCTCTAACGCGCTCATTTCTAATCCAATCCAACCAGTTCACACCGAGCGAGAACCTCAACATCTTCATTTCTGCCACCTCCAGTTCTGCTTCCTGCCACCATCTCTAATCCGTACATCATGGCCGGCCTCACCACTGTTCTATAAACTTTGCCCTTCATCCTAGCGGATACTCTTCTGTCACATAACACACCAGACACCTTCCGCCAGCTGTTCTACCCCGCTGGGACAGGTTTCTTCACTTCCTTACCACACTCACCATTGCTCTGGATTGTTGACCCCAAGTATTTGAAGTTGTCCAGCCTCGCTATCTCTTCTCCCTGGAGCTTCACTCTTCCCCCACCGCCCATCTACTCTGTTTTACTTCGGCTAATCTTCATTCCTCTCCTTTCCAGTGCATGCCTCCATCTTTCTAATTGTTCCTTTGCCTGCTCCCTGCTTTCACTCCATATCACAATATCATCTGTGAAAATCATGATCCAAGGGGATTCCAGTCTAACCTCATCTGTCCTGCCTATCCATTACTAACGCAAACAGGAAGGGGCTCAGTGCGGATCCCTGATGCAGTCCCACCTCCACCTTAAATTCTTCTGTCACACCTATGGCACATTTCACCGCTGCACTATTCTAACATATTCCTCCGCCACACCAAATGTTGTGAACTGATACATAAAAAAATGATCAATTAGCTAATGATAATAACAACATTTAAGGCAATTTTCACAACGTATGGAGTACAAAATACTGCAGTTGAAAGATCTACTTAAATACAGCAATAAAGTATTTGTACTCGGTAACTGGCCACCGGTGATTGTGTGAGTTTTGTGGCGTATGCTAATATTAGGAAGCAGCAACGTGAGAGAGTGAGCAGAGCTGTAAATAAATAAATGATCACACGCTCAGAGAGTCGTCCATCGCTAACAAAGCCAAAGACGTGATAAATAAACATGCACAGCGTCCCCTCCGCGCTTGCATGTTTACTCCCAAATGGGCCTTTTTGTTTATGCGCATTTAATTGGACTGTGTGGCTTTTGCGGTGGCCGCGGTTTGCTGACGTTCGTATTTGCTGTCGTCGTTTTGCCGAGGTCCGACTGCTATGCCCCGATATGGATTTATGTACTACATTTTGTTTGTTATGAAGTGAACGTTTAGTTTGGGGGATAATGATCAGTTTAATCCAGATTTGAAACATTTGTGTGAATATGCGAAGATGGATGCAGTTCTGACACGATGTTGCGGAATGCTTATTATTTGTGCATGTCCGCAGAACGTTTGTCGGGTTGACACAATTCAAGAGAAGAAAAAGGATTGTAATTATGACAGTTTTCCACCCCCTCGTCTTTTGGAAATAATAAATACATTCAAATACACGCATACATATTTCATCTTTTGCCCTGCCACTGACTGGCGTCCAGTTACAGTGAAGAAAATAAGTATTTGAACACCCTGCTATATTGCAAGTTCTCCCACTTTGAAATCATGGAGGGGAGGGGTCTGAAATTTTCATTGTAGGTGCGTGTCCACTGTGAAAGAGATAATCTAAAAAGAAAAATCCAGAAATCACAAGGTATGATTTTTTAAAATAATTGATTTGTGTGCTACACAACATGACAATGACCCAAAGGACACACCCGGGAAAACCAAGGAGTGGCTCCGTAAGAAGCATATCAAGGTTCTGACGTGGCCTAGCCAGTCTCTAGACTTAAACCCAATAGAAAATCTTTGGAGGGAGGTGAAACTCCGTGTTTCTCTACAACTGTCTGATCTAGAGAAAATCTGTGCGGAGGAGTGGGCCAAAATCCCTCCTGCAGTGTGTGCAAACCTGGTGAACAGCTACAGGAAACGTTTGACCTCGGTAATTGCAAAGAATGGCTACTTACCAAATATTAACATTGGTTTTCTCAGGTGTTATCATACATTTTTGCAGCTGTATCACACAAAAAAATCATACATTGTGATTTCTGGATTTTTCTTTTCAGATTATCTGTCTCACAGTGGACATGCCCCTACGATGAAAATTTCAGACCCCTCCATGATTTCTAAGTGGGAGAACTTGCAATATAGCACGGTGTTCAAATACTTATTTTCTTCACTGTACCTGGGATAGGCTGGCTCCAGCATTACCGCGACCTTTGTGAGGATGAGCGGCTGGCAAAAAGGATGGATGTATATTTCAGCTTTATTATTGTGATATGATTCTTTGAAGAAAAAAAAAATATGACTACACTTTTAATACTCCTCAATATACATACATTTTACATCAGTGTTTTTCGTCCTCAACGTTACAATTGTTTTTATGGTAAAATTGTGACTTTATTGTTAAATACTTCTTATAGATAATACAAATTTTCTTCCTGAGAAAAACATGACATGACTCCGACAAAAGTGCTCCTGAGCTTGAAATATTTACATTAAAACTGCTACATTTACAATGGAGCATTTATTGACAGTCCAGTGTAAATATCAGGGGATGCGGTTTTACCCCATTCACGTACCGTACTCATTTCCTGGCTTTGTGTAGTTTACTGGTGTCGTGAGGGATCTGGTAAATAACAGGCGTTTATTGTCGCTCTTTTAGTCTACTTGAGATAAGGCCCGTGATCGCTTGCGTGAACTTGACAAATGGCCGCTTCAGCTTGCGCCTGTTAGGTGGCATTGCGTGCAATCAAGATCAACAAATGAGCGCTAAGCTACAGCGCCATTAAAAACCTCGCAAAGCGCGTGCGGGAGCTGCCTGGGCGAGCGAGCCGGCTCTTTCGCTCGAGATTTTTCCTGATTGCAGCCTGAAATGACTTACAGATTCGACTGCATGCTCGCATACACAAGCATACACGCTGACCTGCTGTCGCCGCGCGAGTGTTTATATGAAAAAAAAAAAAACAAACCCAAAAAACGAGTTATAAACCCCCAAAAGACAGTCGGGCTTCTAATAAAAGCGCATCAGAGCGCTTGCACCTCATTTTACAAAGCCAAACGGAGACTAGAAATGTACCCTCTGCCTTGTATTAACTGACAGCGTGCGAGCTACGACACAAACATTCAGAAGTAGTGAAAGTTTTGCCAATATGACGTGTTAATCCCTCCAACAGGGAAAGTATTTGGCCGGCCGCCTGATCCTTTACCAAGCAGCTCTCCTCCAGCGGTGCTAATTGCTCTCTTATGCGAGTCACGTGAAAACCAACGAGTGCGATATTTGTGTTTGGCACTGTGTCCGATCTCATTTATGCAGGACTGACGAAGGCTGAGGAACAAAGTGCTGCTTCCACGAGTGAAAACAGAAGTGATGTTTCCTCTTCTATTATGGGTTCTCGTGACGGTAGCCATCATTGTAATGTTAGTAGTGTTAGCGCAGATTAGCCTTAGTTAATGGTTAGTGTGGCGGAGAAATATGTTAGAATAGTACAGGACATGTATGAGGGCATCAGAACAGCGATAAGATGTGCCGTAGGTGTGACAGAAGAATTTAAGGTGGAGGTGGGACTACATCAGGGATCCGCTCTCAGCCCCTTCCCGTTTGCGGTAGTAATGGATAGGCTGACAGATGAGGTTAGACTGGAATCCCCTTGGATCATGATTTTCACAGATGATATCGTGATATGCAATGAAAGCAGGGAACAGGCGGAGGAACAATTAGAAAGATGGAGGCACGCACTGGAAAGGAGAGGAATGAAGATTAGCCGAAGCAAAACAGAATATATGCGCGTGAATGAGAGGGGCGGAGGAGGAGGAGTGAAGCTCCAGGGAGAAGAGATAGCGAGGGTGGACGACTTCCAATACTTGAGGTTAACAATACAGAATGTGTGGTAAGGGGTCCAAGCGGGGTGGAACAGTTGGCGGAAGGTGTCTGGTGTTCTATGTGACAGAAGAGTCTCTGCTAGGATGAAGGGGAAAGTCTACAAAACAGTGGTGACGCCGGCCATGATGTACGGATGAGAGATGGTGGAACTCAAGAAACAACAGGAAGCAGAACTGGAGGTGGCAGAAATGAAGCTGTTGACGTTCTCGCTCGGAGTGAGCAGCTTGGATAGGATTAGAGGCGAACTCATTAGAGGGAGAGCCAAAGTTGGATGTTTTGGAGACAAGGTTCGAGGGAGCAGACTTCGGTGGTTTGGACGTGTCCAGAGGCGAGAGAGTATATTGGTACAAGGGTTCTGAGGATGGAGCTAACGGGACAAGCCGAAAGAAAAAGAAGACGAAGAATGGTTAGTGAACAGAATGGCTTGTATTTGTCCATTTGTCGGGTGAGCGCACCTGGGCCTTGCTGCCGAATCGGTGTCAATTGCATCCTCAGGAAATAAAATGAAACTCATGCTCGCGAGCTAGCCGTAGCCAACCAACCGTTTGCCCGAGTGATTGCACAAAATAGTCGTAAAACATGCAACAGTCATTGAGAAAATAATTACTCAAGCATACAATGGCGGCACGGCAGAGCTCACGAATGAGGTAATTCGTCGGATTGGCAAATTCAGGTATTCCAGCCAATCCCAAAATATTAATAAAATGCCAGATATGATCGGTGGAAAGTATTTCGATTAAATCATACAGACACATTATTGGAGACTCCTGGAAATGGCTTTCAAATATGAAAAAAAAAA
The DNA here is from genome assembly GCF_019802595.1 of Syngnathoides biaculeatus. NCBI lineage: Eukaryota > Metazoa > Chordata > Actinopteri > Syngnathiformes > Syngnathidae > Syngnathoides > Syngnathoides biaculeatus. The sequence goes on along the minus strand of NC_084645.1, from coordinate 22,566,677 downwards.
AGCACAATATTTCCTTTGTAGCGTGCCAGACAAAAACAGGCAGCTTTGTCCCTCACTTTTTCCCATGTGGATGAAGCTCAAGGAGGGTTAATTGGATGAAAGAACCCCACGCTGGGCTGTCACAGACCTCTTACTCCGGATCTTAAAACCAGTTGACAGCTGCTTTGGGAACAAGTCTCCCCGAGACCCGCAAACATCCCTCAATTAATTTACAACCGCAACCACAACAATCTACAAGCCTCGCACGATATAATGAGATCCAACGCAAGGGCCCTATTATCCTTTTAGACGGAGATGCGGCTAAATTAAAAGTATCTGTGCCGGGCCGGAACATCTGGTATTCATCTGGCTTTTGCCTTTTTACACAACAGGAGAAAGAACTGTCATCCCGCCATCGCATCACGAGGTCAGCGCAACGGAGAAAAACATTTGTCATGACAACTGCTCTCAACACAACTGGAAGGGACGAGTGAGTGCCAAGTGTGAAATGTACCACACAACCCAATCCACTATCCCCCCCCCCAACACATATACACACACATAGGTGACATATGATACTACGTCCAAATGCAAAATATTAACTATTTCGCCGACAGCAGTTTTGAAGCATGGCTCATCATATTGCCAGTTGTTTTTCAAAATTTTAACTGAATTTTAACTCGAAAACCCCATTATATTGTGCGCAATATTGTCTACGACGATTAAAACCACCTAGACTCTCTTTTTCCATGAGAAAAAAAAAATCTTCTAGCTTTTTTTGTTCATTGGTAATCGACATTAAATCACGTGTTGGTTCCCGCCGCAAAAGTGACCACAGGAGAAGAAAAAACGAGCATTTTCTTGAAAAAAAAAAAAAAGTGACTTTAATGCTCCTAATTTTTATTTTTTGTGAAACCTCAAACTATAAAACAACAAAACCAAGACTGAGAAAGGGATTTTGACAGGAAATTTTATTTTTTTTACAGCTATCCAACTAAGACACGCTGACTGACCGCAAGGCTCGAGTTGAAACTGTTTTAACATGAATTTTAATAATTCACTCAGTAAACATCATCTATTCTCACGATCGCGCCACACACTTCAAACTACCCACCGCAATAGACGCTCAGTTAATCCATCCATCCATTTTATTTGCCGATTATCCTCACGGAGGGTCGCGGGGAGTGCTGGAGCCTATCCGAGCTGTCAAACGGGGCAAGATGCGGGGTACACCCTGAACTGGTCACCAGCCAGTCGCAGGGCACAGAGAGACAAACAGCCAGACTCACAATCACACTTAGGGGAAACCTAGAGTGTCCAATTAATGTTGCATGTTTTTGGGATGTGGGAGGCAACCGGAGGGGCCGGAGAAAACATGCAAACTCCACAAAGGCGGGACCGGATCGAACTCGGGTCCTCCGAACTGTGAGGTTAAAGCTTTACCAGCTGATCCAACATGCCGCCTCGCTCAGTTAATACCATCCATGTTTTGTTTGCTTATGAGTTGCTTAAACTGTTACCGTTTTGGAATTTTTCTCCCTCTAAAGTGAGGTGACGAGCCAAGATTGACCGTCTACTCTTTGTCTTCCACCCAAAAGCTATGCTGATCCCAATTCGCTGCCGCCGTCGACAGGGATCTGATACGCTTTCCAGTGGTTTGCAAACGGGAATTTCACAAAGAAACTAAGCGGGACCCTCTTTCATGGCTGCCCGTTGAAAATCATATTCCGCCTTTGATGTTGTACATTGACGGCTGTGAATGAGTTCATTTGTTTGAAAAACAAAACAAATCCAGTGTCAGGGAGTGTAAGAATGTCATCACATCACCACTTCCGTACTGTATTTTGGGGATTTATTTGAGCAGTGATCGTGCACGGTGGCACAAATCCAGGCAATATTCCAACAGAGAACGCTGGACACACCCACGTTTATTTCCCCTCACATATATATGCGTCATCCGCGCTGTTCATCACTCAGATTTATTGCATGTGTGTGTGCTGTTCCAGGGGAAGTCCACACCCCCGTCTAAATCGCCCAGCTGGGAGGGAGGACTCTGTTTTAACCCGTCAACCCGTAACCTCCTCCCCTGAGGTCGCGCAACTGTAAAATGACCGAAACCCACAATGGCTTCTTCCCGCTTCAAAGTGCATTGTCGGGCATTCAAAAAGCAATGAAGTCCAAAACTCTGGCTCGCTATTAACAGCACCCCTGTGTGTACTTTGCTCTTTGAAACTTCCACAACTTGTGCCAGATTGAGGGGGGGGAAAAAAAAACAAAAAAAAAAAAACCCATAACATCTGTGTGTGTTCATGTACCAGGCGGGCCAATGAAATCAATTTTTATTTAGAAATCCGCCAGGGGACAAAGGCCGCACACTCCTGTCTGGGAGACGTCAGGCCGGGTTGCCCCACCCTGCAGAAGGAAAACGGACGTTTCCAAGGGAGATAGCGAGGCGTCGTTCGGGGTTGCGGGACGCTTCGGACTTGGAAACGCAACATGAGAATTCAGAATTTATACAAAGGCAAAGGGGAAAAACAGGACTAAATTGAAGGTTGGCTCTTCGTAGAGAAATCGGGGAAAGTATATTTTTGCAAATTTCCGACTATTCAAAGTGACTTATTGACATGAAACATGGCAGAAAAATTATAGTTACTGCACACATGTTCCGATGTCGGAATTTCAGCCTCTCAGACTTCCACTTGGGAACAGAAGTTGGAAAGGGACAACAAGAGACTGTCTCGGTCTGTGTTTGCAAAAATGTGTTGCCGTTTGGAATAGACCAGCACGTGAAATGAAATTATTATTGATACAGAACTAGAATCTCTACGAGAAAGAAAGTGGATGGGGCGCTCCACAGGTGTTCCACCGTCAGCGTGGTCGGTTTTTGAGCACAGTTGAGGAGATGATGTGTGCTACTCTGCTGGAGCCTATCCCAGCTGTCAAAGTGCAGGGGGCGGGGGACGCCCTGAACTGGTCGCCAGGGCACATGGAGACAAACGGCCGCACTCACAATCACACCCAGGGGCGATTTAGAGTGTCCAATTCATGTTGCATGTTTTTGGGATGCGGGAGGAAACCGGACCGCCCGGAGGAAACTCACGCAGGCAGGGTCTGGGATTGAACCCGGTTTCTCAGAACTGCGAGGCCAGCACATTCCAGCTGAGGCACGGTGCCGCCGACATGAAACGTGGAAGAAATTATATTTACTGTACACACGTTCCGGTGTCGGGATTTCAGACTCTCAGACCTCCATTTGGAAAAAGAAGTCGGGAAAAGGGACAAGAACAGGCCGTCTCGGTCTGCGCTTGCAAAAATTTGATGCTCTTTGGAATGGAACCGGCACGTGAATGCAAATTATTATTAATAGAGAACTTGAATGTCGTCTGTGAAAGTGTAGTTGAGCGTAATCCTGACTAAAAGAACCAGATTTCAGGGAGCACAGTGACACCTTGATTTAAGAGTGCACCAAGTTAGTTTTTTGAGTTATAAACCATGCTTTTTTTTTTTTTGTTTTTGTCAAATTTTGAGGTATGACCAAGTGAAAGAAATAAGATCAAAACATCTAAAGTACAGCAATGCTCTCTCACTAAGCTATGTTGCATGTGACACATTGCCCCTCATTTTACCTTTAAAAAAAAAAAAAAATCTGTTAATTATAAATATGCATAATTCAAGTTCAGGTAAACATTTCCTTGACGGAAAAAAAAAAAGAAATTGTTGATATCGTGAGAATAAGTTAAAATGACACTCAATTATGCTATTAGGCTAAGATTTTAGAGCATTTCCAAATGTCCACAGTTTGACTTCCAACTGGTTTCTCCCAGATGTTTTTCACCGCTTTTCAACCATATCGTGAATGTGATCACACCTACCAAATTCCCGTCTGTAAATGAAACTAACGTTCGGGAGGAAGCGTTTTTACTAATGCGTACTTTACTTGCAACCACGTCCTTGGATGCATGAAAGTCTGCCACATGTGCTTCATCGTCAAGTCGGCCTTTGATCGTTGAGTAAATCATTTGGAAAACATGATCCACAAAATTCATATCTGTAATATTGCTGTTTTCCACTCGCCTTTGAAGGAAGAAACCGGAGCTGGAACTGGAGCTCATACTCAGGTTGCGTCTGGAATGGCAAGTTGGAAAAATGGAGATGGACCCCATGGGAGTTAATTTTTTGCTCACTCATAACTTATTCAGCTATTCATGGAACAAAACCTCAACAAACTGGCACCATTTGAAGTTTTCCAGAAAAATTTCCAAAGAATAGGCCTCTAAAATAAAAAAAATTACAAAAAATTGAGCAGTCTTTATTTTTGAAGTCATGATAATCTTGTGAGACTTCAGAAGGTCTTTGGGGATTTCATCAAATCCCGCGATTCTTTAGTAAATCTCGGGAAAATATTGAGAGACTTTAAATAATTCAGAAACTCTTCAGAGATTTAAACAAATCTGTTAAGATTCTTGAAAATCTGTGGAGACTGCAGCAAATCTTGTAAAGTTTCAGAAAATCCCATAAATCTTCAGAGAATATTGTGATATTTCAACATATCTGGTCAGACTTCAGCAAATCTTGAGAGATTTTGGCAGATATCGCGAGACCAGGAAATTTCGTGAGAAGGAAAGCTTGGGGAGTTCATTAAGTCTTCCAGCAAATCCTCCAGCAAGAAAGTGTAGCAAATCTTGTGAGATGCCCCAAAAAATTTAGGAAATTGCAACAAGTCTTCTGAGACTTCAGAATCTCTCGTGAGACTTCGGAGAATACAGTTTTGTGAGTTTACAGCACAGCTTGTGAGATTTCAGAAACTCTCGTGAGACTTCAACAAATACTGTGAGATTTTGGCACATATTGTGAGACTTAGGGAACTTTACAAAGTTACAAGAAACTTTAAAGAATGTTTGAAGGTTAGTAAAATCCTATGAGTTTCCATCAAATCTTGTGAGTCTTCAGAGTTTTGAGAGACTTCAGAAAATAGTGTCTAAAGAGTTCATTACGAGTGTTAATTAAATGTTGTAGAGTACATAAAATCCCTGTGAGATTCCAACAAATCTTGTGAGACTTCAGCAAATCTCACGAGACCTTACAAAATATTGTAGAGAGATCGCGGTAAATACTGAGAGACTCGAGAAAATTTTTTGAGGCTACAAAAAAAATCTTACAAGAATGAACCTTTGCGAGATTCCGGGAATCTGGTGGGAATATATTTTTTTTTATGAAGAACACAACAAAAAATCTTCTAAGTGTTTTTTTGTTGGACTGGAAAAGATTATCTATTCATCTTCCTCCGGACAGATGCTGCGGGGCCCCTCCCACTGAGTTTAGGGGCCCAATTAAAAGTGAGTGGTCTGTCCCTCAAGGGGCGAGCCTGCAGTCCAACACACACATGCAAACACACGCTCGGAGTGCACCGAGAGTTCAAGAGCGCTCGATTCGAGGGGAGTGGACGCATTTCGCGGAAAATTGCTCGCCGTATCAGGCGGCATCGCTTGCGCAGATTTGGAGTCGAGAGGAAGGAGCGTCGACTGCGGCTGCTGCCGTTTTTTTTTTTTTTTTTTTCGCGGGTAGGGGAGCGAGCAAAGAGCCGAGGGGCGTTCAGGTGTGACACGGACGGGCGCGAAAGAGGCAATCTCCAGCGCAGGTAAGACGCAAGCTTGATGCCGTTCGAACGCAAGTGCAGTTGGAGAAATAAGTACGTTTTACTGCAAATTATTGTTTTTCCCCCACAAGCTTAGAATAAAGTAATTCGCTTGCCTTCCTATCTAGCATGACTTTTTATAATAAACACCTTGAACTGTTTCTACCAACTATTAAAGAATCAAATATGACTGCATGAAGATTAATTTTTTTTTCATCACCAATGGTTATTTGTAAACAATTCCCGTGCGTTTCTTTATGTTTTGGATGAATGTTATTGTTTTCATCAGGAACTCAACAGATACATTTTTGTGTGCGTTTTTATGCGTATAATCTAAATGTGCTTTGTACTTTTTATCAGAAACTCACTAACAACAAAAACCATTTTTTTTCTGTGTGTTTGGGATACTTTTTTAAAATTTTTTTTACTCATGTGATTGAGAATTCAACAACAAACACTTTTGGAAAAAAAAAAAGTGTTATTTCTCAATTTCCATGAGAAAACAAGCACAGGTCCGACTCATACGACCCTAGAATCGTAAAACACGTTTAATCAAAATTCTTTTCAGGAAGCTTTCCAGTCGGAAAAATAATGAGGAATTTCAAACTCAAATTCATAACCCTGAATACAATTTGAAAAGTTGAAAATAATTCAAATTCACGTCAATATGTCCAGTTTGATATCTTGAGAAATTGTAATGTGCTTTGTATCCAAAAAGTCAAGGGGAAACACTTGTGATGTTTTAGTTAGAATATCCATTTTGTTTGACGCTTATCCTCACGAGGGTCCCGGAACGTGCCGGAGCCTATCCCAGCTGTCAACGGGCAGGAGGCGGGGTACACCTTGAACTGGTCACCGGCCAATCACAGGGTACATACAGACAATCAATCACAATCGCACCTAGGGGCAATTTTAGAGTGTCCAATTAATGTTGCATGTTTTTGGGATGTGGGAGGAAACCGGAGTCCCCACCCGGCGAAAACCCACGCAGGCACGGGGAGAACATGCAAACTCCACACAGGCGGGGCCGGGATTGAACCCGGGACCTCAGAACTGTGAGGCCAACGCTTTACCAGTTGATCCACCGTGCCGCCTTAGTTAGAATAGAATTTGAGTTGAAGAGTTTCTCCATACCAGGATATTAAGTACAATCTACCCCCACCCCCAAAATTGGTAAATACCAAAACTAAATACAGTACCTGTCGGGTGCTGGTCTAATATATTTGTTATACACAAAATAGCTGCCTTTAAGGCTCATTAATTCACATTTTATTTACTTTATCCACCATGTTAGAAGAACGGTAACCCACCAGGGGGCGCCGCTTAACTTTAAAATTAACGAAGAAGAAGAATTAAATGAGACAATGTTTTGGGGTAATATTTGACGACAGAACACACAAACGGTGGCATATGGATACTCCCTTCCTACCCCCCCCCCAAAAAAAAAAAAAAAACCAACACATTGAATCCGGCATCTTCCAATTATGTATAAAAGTCCCAAACATATCTGCCGATGCAACTAGAAGCATAAAAACTAATTTTATTTACATAGAAAGCACAGACCATTCAATAAGATGTAAATATGCTGCAATTGTAGTATGACCATTATTAAATAAAGAGAATAAGTATAGCTGGAGGCCTGTGCGATAAAGTTTACCCTCATTAAATTCAAAAGGCCCACTCCAAATAAACACAATGTTTAATACTGTTATTATTTGTGTATTATTTATTATCACGACGAGCACAGAAACAGGGGCTTGGACCTGCATTGTAAATGCAGTCTGCTGTCTCGCATAAATTTTTAATATTCTTTATCACACTGCGCGGAGTTAAGTGTCAAAATACTTTGAGAAGTCTGTTAAGTTTCATTTTTAGTCCCTTTTACTTTTTTTATTGGGCTTTTCTGTACTGGTGAACGGAAGCACGCAAGTAAGAATTTCACTCTGCACCTGACAATAAACAGCCCGAATCTTGAAGTGACAGCACGTTTGGATTTTGTTTTTGCTTTTTTTTTTTTTTTTTTTTTTACGATCATCCGCCTTTCATCCGCCGGCAAAATACTGCTTACAGTCAAAATGTGTCAAACATTGTGCGCGCGTTGAATATTTACAACGCAGTAGCGCACAAAGGCAAAAAAAAAGAGACAGTTTTGTGGCTTTTGTCTGAAGGCCCCGCTCTCCGCTGGCTTCACTTTCGAGCTTTTCTGCAACTCCCTTAAGAGGACCTTGAGGACGAGGGCGGGGGTTGTCGGGGGATTGGGAGGGGTGGAGGTGGGGGGGGGGGGGGGGTCAGAATGTGAATTTCCAAAGCTACGTTTGAGGTTTTTCCAAGACAAAGACGCTTCCAAAAATGACATCATCGCCGGGGTCGTCCCCGCATGGCGCCCGCGTACTCTAAAATGAGGACGTGTTGACAGGTAACAACACGCTCCGTCCTAATCCACTTTCTATTAAAGGTCTGGTATGGGAAAGAGGAGCCGGGTCTTGTCATAAGCGATTACGGTTCCTTCAGTTTGGCCCACGGCGCATTTCTGCTGGGCTTCGACGCGACCGCGGCGTCCCGGGTGTCTAGCCTCGTTGTGAGCATGGGCACATGTACGCCAATTGTGAAGTTTGCGGAGTCCACGGTGATGAGGTGCCGATTGCTCGCGGGCAGACTTTCGGTCTCGGTTGCGCTGGCCCAGTCCTCTGGAAATAAGAGTTCAGGATGCACCTTTCTGAGGCCACATCCAAAAAAATAGATCTATTTTTTTCCTCCCCAAGTGGGGTTAAAACTACCACATTTCCCCTGGTGAAAACATTCACAGGATGTGAAGCACTGTATAATCCTCAAACACAGATATGGAAAAGTTATTAACAATCACAACAAAGGTGGATGAGAAACAGAGGACTCTGGGAGGGAAAAGATGATTCCGGATCTTTCACGTGATCACAGACCACCGCAAAATTTCCTTCAACAGTTTATATCATAATACGAATTCAAAGTGCGAGACACGGCTGCAACGATGAATCAAATCACTTGAATGATCTGATTGACAAAAACTTGCAAAGCAACATTTCTCTATACACACTCATAGTCACAAAAACGAGAGTGGAACCTGAGAGTGACGAACCCTGAGTACACGAGCGCAAAAACAATATCCGCACCTCACATACAGAATGTACGAGTATCTCATAATGCAAAATCCATTATTGCCATGTCTTTAAACTGCATAATTTGCTTTTCAAATACAGGCATGCACTGGACAGGAGAGGAATGAAGATTAGCCAAAGTAAATCTGAATATATGTGCGTGAATGAGAGGGGCGGAGGGGGAAGAGTGAAGCTCCAGGGAGGAGATATAGCGAGGGTGGACGACTTCAGATTCTTGGGGTCAACAATCCGGAGCAATGGTGAGAGTGGTAAGGAAGTGAAGAAACCTGTCCCAGCGGGGTAGAACAGTTGGCGGAAGGCGTCTGGTGTTCTATGTGACAGAAGAGTATCGGCTAGGATGAAGGGCAAAGTCTATAAAACAGTGGTGAGCACGGTCATGATGTACGGATTAGAGACGACAGGAAGCAGAACTGGAGGTGGCAGAAATGAAGATGTTGAAGTTCTCGCTCGGAGTGAGCAGCTTGGATAGGATTAGAAATGAGCTCATTTGAGGGACAGCCAAAATTGGATGTTTTAGAGACAAGGTTAGAGAGAGCAGACTTCGATGGTTTGGATATGTCCAGATGCTAGGTCCAAGTGGGGGGTGGAACAGTTGGCGGAACGTGTCTGCTGTTCTATGTGACAGGAGAGTCTCCGCTAACAACAGGAAGCAGAACTGGAGGTAGCAGAAACAAAGATGTTGAGGTTCTCCCTCGGAGTTCGCAGGTTGGATAGGATTAGAAATGAGCTCATTAGAGGAACATCTAAAGTTGGATGTTTTGGAGACAAGGTTAGAGAGAGCAGACTTCGATGGTTTGGACATGTCCACAGGCGAGAGAGGGTGAGTATATTGGTAGTAGGGTGCTGAGCATGTAACTGCCAGGATAAGGAGCGAGAGGTAGACCAAAGAGAAGGTTCATGGATGTTGTGAGGGAGGTCACGAGGACAGTTGGGTGTTCGAGAGGAAGATGCACGAGATAGGCTTGGATGAAAAAAGATGATACGCTGTGGCGACCCCTAACAGGACAAGCCGAAAGGAAAAGAAGAAGAATTTGCTTTTCAATTCTATCATATATCCCGAATGACCCCCTCCATGCAAACAATTTCTGTTCCCAAAAAAGTCCCAACCCCAAACCCTTAAAATGCAATGGGCAAACCACACGTAGAACCACCCATTGTGGGTACGACCTCGGACCGAAAGGGACAATAGAAGGAGCCTTTGCTGGTCTCGCTTACGCCGGTCTTGCTGTGTTTTCCTCTGGGCAATGGCCAGACAAGTGAGAGCACTTAGAGATGTCACGTCGCGCTTTCATGGCCGGCTGCTCCCATCTGCCCGCCTCGGGACGGGATTATCTTACGCCCATATGCTCGTACATGCGCGCTCATAGAAATTCAAGCGCGGCGGGTCCGGGCTCGCGGAGCGCCTGGCGTGTGTAGGGTTACTTGTTTTGTTGTCCCGCATGGACAAAGCCCTTTTGGCGTATTCATCCGCGTCTCGGTTACGCGCCGGCGTCTGTGTTTTCGCTACAACTTTGTTTCCACTTTGGGTTGTGATAAACACCAGATCCAGTAACCTTTCATATTTCTATCGGAGCCCGCAGTCGCTGACCCGACACTGTATCACTTTCATATCCAGCCCGGCTCGCATAGACAGAGTTATGGATTAAACAGTCACATTGTACACAATCTTTTTTTTTTTTTTTTTTTTTTTTAACAACGGTGTATGACCAAGACTGGGTGAAGTATTCACTGTTTTCTGATTATAGCATTGTACACAAGTACGGACAATCTGTTCAAATTTGAGCATTTTCACTCGCTTGTGATAAAAGCGGACAGGGGGCCGATTCTCAGATGTTTCTGAAAGATTATTCTGAGCAACACAATCCTGGGCGATTATCTCGTCATATTTCCTCCACAACCTACACGCAAAACCATCAGGGTCGACAATCGTAAACGTCGCACCTGTTCAGTAGTTACGATCGTAAATCCTTAACTGCGTGGTCGAGTGTGGGGTCTCCCACCTTTTACAATTCACTTAAGACGTTCAAAACCGTTTTTCTTGAACAGAGAACGGGAGGAGCGATAACCGGAGATGGGCTGGAGTGTGGAAATTTGCAATTTTATCCGCGTTGGGGGTTCTCAAAACTCCCCCCCCCCCCCCCTCTGTCATAACAAAAGGAATTCAAGTGGAACGTCCTCCCATGGGGGCATTCTTTGATTTTGGACACAGCTTGTCCTGTAAGGTCTTTTCCTTTTTTTTTTTTTTTTTTTTATTTTGATGTAATGAAACAAGTGATGCACAACATTCAGCACCCTGACTGAGCTCTACATATTCCATCCCAAAAATCATTCCATGATCAAACGAGCCTGCGCAATTATGATTTATAGTTTTTAAATGGAAGGTAAAACAGCTGTGGGGGAATTCGAACTTCCCTCACGGTCATGCGCCTTGTTGCACTTTCCGCAGAAAACTGATCGGTGGGCTAATCTACAGCAACGCGTTTCACTCCACGACACATTGCTGGCGACCTCAAAGATACTCCGACATTGACGTGTCCGCATATTGTGTTTATTTGGGCAACGTCGTTTTCATTCACGCTGATTAGCGAAAACCAGACGGCTGCCGTGTCCCGGCGAAGCCGCGCGCAAGTCGCGTTTGAGGTTAGCATGTCAAATAAATGACATTATGCGTGCCGCCTTGATGTTTCAGCCAGAGAAAACCAATCACTGCGGTAGAAAATGAGCTAACGTAGCCATCAATGTTGCCAATTTATTATTTTTTTTTTCTTTGCTCTTTGATGTTGGCGTGGGGTGAAGTTTTGATCTCCATGACCATCACATGCTTCACATTGGCCTTCAAATGGAGGCAGTAAATGGTTGTACAAAGCAAATGTCGGAATAGCGTGTACAAAAACACACGAGTACTTTTTCTAGTACCTGCCTACATGGCATTTTGAAAAATCCTTATCAGTCAGCTTGAGCACTCTACAGGTATGTATTCAGGTTGCTGTAATACTTTATAGAATAGAAATATGGGTATACGTTAGTGTATTAAATCCTAGCATGAGTACACCCTGAACTGGTCACCTGCCAATCAGTCACATTCACAATTACGAGCAATTTAGAGTCTTCACTCAACCTACTACATGTTTTTGGGATGTGCCATACAAGCGAGGCCAGATTTGAACCCGCGCACTCAGCGAGGGTGGACGACTTCAAATAATTGGGGCAATGGTGAGTGTGGTATGGAAGCGAAGAAACGGGTCCAAGCGGGGTGGAACACTTGGCGGAAGGTGTCTGCTGTTCTATGTGCCAGGTGAGTGTCCGCTAGGATGAAGGGCAAAGTTTATAAAACAGTGGCGAGTTCGGCCATGATGTACGGATTAGAGACGGTGGCAGGAAGCCGAACTGGAGGTGGCAGAAATGAAGATGTTGAGGTTCTCGCTCGGTGTGAACTGGTTGGATAGGATTAGAAATGAGCTCATTAAAGGGACAGTCAAAGTTGGATGTTTTGGAGGCTAAGTTCGGGAGAGCAGACTTGGATGGTTTGGACATGTCCAGAGGCAAGAGAGTGAGCAAATTGGTAGGAGAATGGTAAGGATGGAGCTACCAGGGAAGAAAGGGAGAGGGAGACCAAAGAAAAGGTTGATGGATGTTGTCAGGGAGGACTTGAGGACACTTGGCGTTAGAGAGGAAGATGGACGAGATAGGCTTAGGTGGAAAAAGATGAAACGCCGTGGCGACCCTTAACGGGACAAGCCGAAAGGAAAAGAAGATGCTCGGATCTGTGAGGCAGATGGATTTTCTAACCAGCTGTGAACATTTTTTTAAGATATAGTTCCGCACAAGAAGGGCTTTATCCATCTGCCGTAGCACTTTTTGTAGTTAGCATACCAACTACTCATTTTTGATTAGAAACAGCGAGACACACGATCCATCTGTTTTTCCACCTCTCATTCTTCTACGATGTTAAGTTTTTCATTGTATCTTTAGCCTTCAGAAATGAGAGCTGACACCAAGATTAGGTGTAAAACCTTTAACACTTTCTCGTCTATTAGTTTAACTAACGCACTTTAAGATGTTTTTCAGGGAATACAAAAAGCCAATTGTGAAAAGTGACCCCACCTTTCGGGACTGATATCAACCCGTCCCTCGTTACTGAAGGATAGACCAGAAAGGAAAGTTGAAGGCTTCTCATCTCTAGCTTTAAAATGAAAACACCAGTTGTGTGGCCCTGTGGCGGCCTCGTGTTTTCACTGAGACATGAACTCGCAGCGACTCACAGGGGAATTGCATGCTTAAATGCAAGGTTATCTTAAAAAAAAAAAAAAGTGACTGACCATTGCCAAGAAAAACAAAGTACGTCGCAAGAGTTGGCAACAATTACCCGCGTTGTTCCGCCTGCTCGGCGGCCGGGACTGGACAAATAGCCCGGCTAATGCGCCTTGTCATGGCAAAATGGAGGGATTTGATAATGGCGTCCGCCACGGGGCACCTGGGTTGTCGCTAACTGCCTCATTAGTGCTGGTGGTCTGCGTGTGCGAATTCACAAGGCCACATTGCTTCGCTGCCATCTGCGATTTGACAACCTGCGCCGGGAAACATCCTTCAAAAAAGACTTAACTTTTAACGCCCGGGCTACATTTTGGGATCATTATGAACGGACCGAAGGCCGGGGGGGGGCTTGGTTTGTTGATGCTACGGTAAACTAGAGAATGTTGCAACGGGTGGGCGTTCATTTGAAACTTTCCTGTGCAAAACTGGAATGGTTGTCAAGGGCGATGCCAGCTGCTTACTTCAAATGTGATAAACATTAATTCAATGTAGTGTCTTCTTCCTCTTCTTTTTGCGCTTAGTCCCGTTAGGGGTCGCCACAGCGTGTCATCTTTCTCGTGCATCCTTCTCACTGAGACCCTCTGTCCTCATGTCCTCCCTCACATCCATCAACCTTTTCTTTGGTCTTCCTCCCGCTCTTTTGCCTGGCAGCTTCATCCTCAGCACCCTTCTACCAACGTACTCAGTCTCTCGCCTCTGGACATGTTCAAACCATCGAAGTCTGCAGTCTCGAACCTTGTCTCCAGAGCATCGAATTTTGGTTGTTCCTCTAATGAGCCCCTTTCTAATCCTATCAAACTTGCTCATTCCTAGCGAGAACCTCAACATCTTCACTTCTGCTACCTCCAGTTCTGCTTCCTGTTGTTTCTCCAGAGCCACCGTCTCTAATCCTTACATCATAGGCCTCTCCACTGTTTTAGAAACTTTGCCCTTCATCCTAGCCGATACTCTTCTGTCACATAGAACACCAGACACCTTCCGCCAACAGTTCCATAGAACACCAGACACCTTCTGCCAACTGTTCCACCCCGCTTGGACCTGTTTCTTCACTTCCTTACCACACTCTCCATTGCTCTGTATTGTTGACCCAAGTATTTGAAGTCATCCACCCTCGCTATCTCTTCTCCCTGGATCTTCATTAATTTAATGTAGTGCATTGCTACAAAAGAGTTAATGGTGTTGTTTTAACTAATTCACTGAGGTGGGCATTCTCGTCCTCAGTTAGAACCTCTGTTAATTGCATTCATCAATGCGTTTGTGGGGAAGAGGGTCTTGTTCATCTTGTAGATCACAGTAATGACCAAGAGATCTCGACAGATGGCAGTCTTGCATCACTTTGATTTCAACTTTTGAGTTGAAGCTATACAGTAGATGACGGGTGCAGTGTCGGTGCTCATTCGAGATGGATAATATGTGCCTGTACCACGCCTCTCCACCCCTGGAGTCTCCCAAAGTCTCGAGAACCCAAGGACGAACGGTCATCGTGTTGGCTGCCTCCAGTAGCCGAATCCAAAAGACAACTCCCCCGGCTCATGGGACTGACGTTATCGCGACTCCGTTCGGGTTGATGTCACAAGCTCAACGACTATCAGCATCGACTCAACAACAACATCGTCGATAAATGCCCATTGTGTGACGTCGCCCCCCCCCACGATCCGCATCATCTCTTCAATTGTGCTCAAAAACCGACCACACTGACGGAGAAACACCTGTGGTGCGCCCCGGCCGATCTGGCTCAGTTTCTGGACCTTGATACTGAATAATGACGGTCGTACTTGGCTATAACAACAACAATAACAGGGGTGCAGTGTCGATTATGAGGGATAGAAATGAAAAACACATCGGACGGGTTTAGATGCCCGAGTCTGCGTATGAGTCTCACTATATAGCGGTATATGTATTGTACAAACAGACAGATGCGTCGCAGATGGTAGTCGTGATTTTGAGAAACTCAAGTTATACAGTGAGTCAGCGTCGCTCACGGCATGTTCTTCCACTGCTGAGTACTAAAGAATGGAAAAATGTAGAAACAATGTTTCCTGGTGGAAAACAAAGATGAGTCTTTCTTTTGGAATGTTAGGTGGTATTGTTAGGGAAATATTCTGCAGGTCTTGAAAGATTGGTCAAAATGCGCTAAAAGAACTGGAAATATGGGACTGAAATCAAGTGCTTGAAAAACGCCTGGCAGTCAATGAGCTCATCAGCATTCACATGCACAAAAAAAAAAAAAAAAAAAAACACGAAAAACATGTCGACATGTGATGTGCTTTCCCTACATTTGAAATGCAGTTTGACATTTTGAACATTAACCGCTAAATCATCTCGTGAGTCATTCCCAGTTGGGACAATTAAATCATCGGGGCAAATTTCAACCGCCGTTGGAAAAGTAGCTCGAGGCTTTGGAAAAGTCGCTAAATGTATGGCAGCTCTGCATTTAAAAAACAAAACAAAACAAAACATATTTTAGCATTTGACCATTTTTTAATTTCTTGCAAATACTGAAAATTAAAATACATGGACAGTATTCGTATCTTTTGACATTTCTGTTCAGTAGTTTATCGGATTAAACAGCAATTAAACAGCACTGATAAATAGCAAAACCAGAGAAACTGATACTTGTGTGCGTGTTTTTTTTTTTTTTTTTTTTTTTTAGTTGTAGCCGAAGATTGCCACCGTACTTTGCCCATGTACGCATTAAATCTGCCAGGGATGTCGTGAGGTTTGTTTACCCCCGCCCCGCCCCCGCCCGTCTGCAGACCGCCGTGCCAAAGACAACAGGGCGGGTGCGGGGGGGTGGGGGGGGACTCCAGGCCGGGACTGCCAGGAAACACTTGGGTTTGTTTAACTCGCATGGCACACAGAGCTGTGCGCTTCTCTCCCCCTGCTGTCACTCTTCATCTCTTTTATTGACTCGCAAGCTGGATGGACCGCGTCGTTTTCCTGCCAAATTACGTCAGCGAGGCTTTTTGCGCACCTTTGTGCGAGGACCAACGTCTGCTACGAGGCGGCTCCCTGAATTTTTGGGTGACACGGGGTTTATTGAATCAAGTTCGGGTTTGTTGAAATGCCAAGCGATTCTGCCGCAAGTTAACGAAACCTTCCGTGCAATTTGACAAGGCAGAGAGGAAATAGCTAGCACGGCAATTTTAGCCTTCTCCTCTACCTCACGCCATCAACAAAGTTGTTCCGTGAGCTACATTGCAACACCGGCTATTAAGCACATTTCAAAAAAATAGACCCGATGGAAACAAAATAGAAAACAAAATAGTTGACATGTTCACTCACTGAGGGATTTCATTGAGTTTTCTGCTGCTCGGACTAACGGTGCAGACGTGCTCTTAAGGCTGAAATGGATAGCGCTGACGTTAGCAAGCACGCTAGCCATTATGATTTGATAAATTACTCCAAGACAAGCCAACCAAACATTTTCTACATACCTGTGATAAAATCTTCTTTTCAAGCGGCTGCTCCTCCTCGAGGGAGTTTTGCGATCTTCTCTGCACAACTATTTACGACGTACCCTCTATTTACAGGGCCGGCTGGAATCATTTAGATTTTTTGTTTAGATTAAATAGACAAATACATATAATAAACTTTTGGGAGCACATTCGGTGGTTAAACTACAAATACAACAAGTTTAATCATTGATTTCAGATCAGGTCAGCGGTCGTCGCTCGTGTTCTGCGCCCCGAATTTTCCACTAGTCCTTATTGTTTTAAGACATGATGAAAAGGGCCTGTAGGATTTGGGCTTAAAACTCAAATGATTTCTACAACTTCCAGGGCGTATTGCTCAGTATCTAAAGCAATTTAACGATGCGCCTCCATCTAGTGTATTTTCTTCGCGCCAGGGGTGACCAAACTGTATCGGCAGACACTCACGTTCACAGCCATGGACCAATTAGGATTGGTTTTGGAATTTGGGAGGAAACCAAAGATATCCATTTTGTTTTGCCGCTTATCCTCACAAGGCTCACGGGGAGTGCTGGAGCCTATCCCAGCTGTCAACGTGCAGGAGGCGCGGTTCACCCCGAACTGGTTGCCGGCCAATCGCAGGGCACATAGAGACAAACAGCCGCACTCACAATCACACCTAGGGGCAATTTAGAGTATTTAATTAATGTTGCATGTTTTTGGGATGTGGGAGGAAACAGGAGTGCTCGGAGGAAACTCACGCAGGCACAGGGAGAAAATGCAAACTGCACACAGGTGGGTCCCGGGAGCTTAGAACCGTGAGGCCAATGGTTTACCAGCTGATCCACCGTGCCGCCAAAAGAAATCGTTAAAAAAAATAAATACACGCAAGAACAAGGAGGATGCAAAGACTGCATTGAAAGTCAGGGTCAAAATTCAAACTCAGGACAGATGGATGCAGAGAGGGCAAAGGTTAAGCAGCTTTACATGAGAGTCTGGTTGGAAAACTCAGTGGAAAGGGGGTAAGAGCAGGACCGAAGATTCTACCATTCTTCTTACTTTTATTACAGCATTTGTTCACACTAAGTTTGTGCTTCGATCAGCTCTCAAAAACCTGTTACAGAGTTTTAAAATACAAAAATAATACCTTTTTGGACAGTTCCACAATCACTCCTAACATCTTCTTTCATTTGTTCAAAAATGAAACGCCTAAGCCCGTGTTTATGCGAGAATGGGTTTGTCTTAAAAACAATCTTCTATGAGTTTTGGCCCGTTGTCAACATCCTAAAAAATGTTTTGGGGCCACGAAAACTGGATTTGTGTCTTTATTTCAACTTCAAATGTCTAATGAAGTTGCGCTATCACATTAAAAATAGATGGAAGACATTTTTGCATACTGTACATAACACGTAAATATAGAACTTATCCCTCACTATGTTAGGGGATCAGAATGTGCTCCCTTCCTTTTGTTTTCAGGACTCTCATTGGCTAAATACCAGTTGAGAGCCCGCAGATGTTCTTGACAGTGACAAAACAGATTTTTTTGGGGGTTTGTTTTAGTCCGAGTGTACACGAATACAAACAATTTTCGCTGCGACGACGTTTAACTGAAACGCAGCTGTCTATCACACTTACACGAGCACTTTGCTGATCGGCCATCCGTCAAAAAACAGACACCTCACTTTGTCACGCAAACTAAACAGTCTGTGCTCGGTCCGTTACGGTTTATTGCTGCAGATATCATCACACCCCTTGTTCAACGCAAAAAGACTCGGCACGAGCCGAGCCAGGACGTGGTAAATAAATCAAAAGTCAAGCGGGGAATGGACACGCTCGCCAACATGCCGTTGGACATTGTAATCACTGTGTGGGCGTGAATGAATCATTTGCGCGCTGAATGTCATCACCTTTGTAATGAGTTTGGTACAAGAAGACTGGGAAGAACGCTATCAATGACACCAAGCGGTAGCGGCGCGCTTGCTACGCCGCCGCTATTAGTTTGGCTTGACTTTGTGCACGCGGTCACGGAGAGGCTAATTACGTTACAAGAGATGGAGGGCGTGGAGAAATCGGGGAGATGTAGCGGCGGAGGGCTGAAGGGGGGGTTGGGGGGAGGACAAGGGGGATGTTCGAGCTGAAGCTCGTGAAGCACTTCATTGTTTGTCGGGTTAAATTAGTGCTTCAGATGGCTGTCAAATGAGCCGGAACGCAGGCTTGATCAAGCCGGCTGGCGCGTAATTAAATGTGGTAGTTCAATACATTCAATAGATGCAATCTCTTGCGGGAATATATCACCCCCTGGTTGAAGTGGGAAACAATTGCCCTTATGGAGGGTGGCGGTTGAAACGGTGGATGTTGGAAATTCCCAGAGCGGAGGACGAATGATTGAGTCGTAAAATGTGAACGGAGTCGTTTGAAAAACGTCAGGAGGCAGTGACTGGTCAAAAGCTTCTACGTATAACAAACATCACAAGTCAGTCTGTACGTCGATCCAGACTTCCTCAAACCTTGTTGAGTACCAGAGTACGCTCACTTTGACTACATCACTTCATTCAGTCATCGACCTTCACTCTCTACTTTTAAGATCGCCATTGGACGAGTGGCCCCTAAGTCATGCAATTGAGGCCAATCTCAGTTCATCACTGCAAATATTTATGTTTTTTGACATACAGATCACCTTATAAGTGTAATTTCTTAATATCTAACCAACTAACAACCTGGTCCTCCCAAATTGTGTAAAGAAACGATCCCGACATGGCAAAAAAAAACATTTTGTACATACAAAAGCAAGCTACTGTAGTACTTGATCATATCGGTATGGAACTGGTAGATGGTAAGTGTGCTGAGGAGGAGTGACTTCAACTTCTTCTTCTTCTTCTTCTTCTTTTAGCTTGTCCCGTTAGGTTAGGCTAAGCTAGGCTAGGCTAGGCTAGGCTGCGCAGCTTCAACTCGACCAAATACGACTCCAATTTGGGAAATAAGATTACACAGATGATGGTTTTAGTCCAGAGAAGTCGTCACAACATTCGGTACAAATTCAGCAGGATTTATTTATTGTACGGTCAGTTAGTTGTCACCAGTTCGGGAACCGGAGGCTAACTTCCCTGGAGTCTGGACGAGTGACTACAACACATTGCGGAAGTCTTTCAAGATTTGCAAATAAAGATGAGCCAGTGCATGTCTTCTTGCTTTCCAGGTAAAGGTGCCCATCCCAGCTTGTGATAAAAATTGCAGCGATGGGTGGAGTAGCTGAATCTAAGTGGAGTGAAGGGTTCAATGGCCTTAGTTCGAAGACAGAAGAATGTCTAGAGACCACGTCACCAGAGTTGAAAACTCATCGAAAGAGTCCTTCGACTAGCTGGTTCCTACACTGTAGCGCAAAATTTGTTTGGCGCCGATAGTGTATGAATGTCAATATTTTTGCGTGTTCTTTACATGTAAGAGTGAGTTTTAATTGTAAGTTTTAGGGCGCAAAAGACGCCCAAATAAATATTCTGTGATTTCCCATGTCTTTACTCAATCGGCGATGAATCATGTCTCTTCCTACTTCAGAGCATCACTAAAACAGTTTCTGCCACCTCACGCCCAGTTCACGGACTTGTCCTATCATGATAAAAAGTCTGTGAGTCTTTCCAAGGCTGCCAATTCATATATGTCACTCATCCACGAGTGTGAACAAATGTCCACAAGTGGGAGGCCTCTTTGAGACCAATACAGGACACGAGCAAATTGACGATTGATAGGACATAAATTAAGAACTGACGGCATCATCGGCGAGCGCTCGGAACCTTCGACGAGTATCACTAAGGACTGACTCTGGGTAGAAAGAAGACGGAGCGAGGCGGGATGACAGCGGAGTGTAACTTATTTCGTCCAGCCGACCTTTGTCGTGAGCAAACAGGTTTAAAGGCAGCACAAAAGACAAAAGCCGCGAGGTAGGACGCCGGAGGAGAGAGTCCGACATGCCTGCGGGGCTCCATGGAGAAGGCGCTCAATGGTCACAAACAAGAGTGTGTGTACACATCCTGCACCGGACTTAGAACAGACTCCCTCACCAACACGTACACACGCTTATGATTGCTCCTCCCTGGCTTCATCCTATGCACTGGTCTCTCTCCAGGGCAGCACAGAGGGGAAACCAGACCCGTCCACGCGCCATGACGGAAGAAAGCTCCAGCCAACCAAGTCCAAATGAAGACGGGTCTCGCCGCTGCATGTCTGGCAGCAATTACGGCAGCAAAGACAGCGGGATTAGAGCGCTATCCCGTTTGGGAGTCCCATTAGTGGGATTGATGTTCTTGGCCGTCATCCCGTTTGGAGCGAGCATCAAACAAAGTGTCCCTCGCGTCAAACTGAGCCAGAGAGGTAAGGGTTGACACACTGTTGAGTTGGAGGATGACTTTGGATGTTTATGTTTTGCGGGCAGTCTTTACAACCGTTCCCTGCTCGCCCCAATGTATGATTATGCTTCCCCAATTATTATTATTACAGTAATTTACTGTTAGGTCTCATTTCCGATTATATGTTGAAAGCGACTACAGATGCACGACAGAGAAGCCAAAATACTTTTTTTCATTAGGATTGTATAATGGGCGACATTCATCCGCCATGATAAGAAAAAGGAATTAAAATGTGAAAAATGTTGAATGCATTGTTGAATGGTTTTAATAATAACGAGGTGTCTTGCGGTACAAGTGACCCGACCGCTAACAGAAAGTCAAGATACCAGCGCTGTTATACGAAGTGAACTCAACTGCAGCAGTATGGAAGATGGTGACCGATTCTTCCAAAAACATACAGCTGTTTATTATTTACTGTCAACCTAAACATAAAGCAAGGACAATTTCACATTGGGTGTTTAAAACAACCACGCAACTGGAAAACATTGCAAAATGCCGTACACGGTCTAACGGACTACATTGACTTCATTATAGTGTCCCCTGGTGCTTTTTTTGTTGGGGGGGATGGAACAGATTAATAGCATTTCCAATCATTTCAGTGGTGATTTGACCAGACATATTAAACCTATGTGAAGAAAAATGTATTTTGCATGTTATTATTTACAATGAATCACTAAACCCATGATTTAACAAGACAAATCAAATCCAAAATAAAAAAAAGTACATTTTTTTAAGTTTAAGATAATGCTAATTTAATGCAAAAATATATACATATGTTAAAGGCTTTTTGGTCGTGCAACTGGTTCGTGGGCCGGATTAAAGAACACAGAGGGCTGTTTGTGGCCCTCGGGCCTTACATTGCCCACTTTTGGTCTAAACTAATATTAAGGATAACTATTGGAATTTTTTTGGTAATTTATTTTGTGTGATAAATGTACAAGTATGTTTCCAAGGTATAAAAGTGAAAATTTAGACAAGGAGCAACAGTGCTAACTTCCCCAATACAGTACTGGCCTTGTCTAAAGTGGCTTCAGTGGCTGGTTTCCAAGATACTTTGTTTGTTTTCCTATAATTTGTCACCTGAAAGTACTGAGAGTATATTCTGCAGCGAAACGTGGAGGAGTCCGGTTTGTCACCAAGTCCAATTTCCTGGTCTAAAGCAGCCTGGTTGGGGTCTGTTAAGTGAATATCATCCAGTTTCTTCTGCTGTGGTCTCCATGGGTATTAGCTTTGAGCCACCGGGGTAACGCCAAATGATGGCTTGCCTTATAACTCATTTGAGACCGAAGCACAAACGCTACTTCAAAGTCTTTTTATCGCTCGCGCTATGCATCACTGACAGAAACCACACCGATTACCTTCAGTCCCGCTCATAAAACAGAATCCCCACAGCAACCTGAAAGCAAACCGAGGCTGACCCAACGCACAGAGCTCTCGCCCGGTCAAAGGCTTCCAAAAGCATACGTGGCTGCAAATAGATCCATATTTATGTCCCGAGTCTCTACCATAAATAAAATGCAAGTAGCTGTGGGAATTATGATTGTGCTGTGTAGAGTTTACTCAGCAGTTAAGGTAGTCTTTAAAACCGCTGTAGATCTTTCAAGTTTCTCTTCCCAAGCCATTATGACAGAATCGGAATCTGAATGCACACTCTTCGGTATTTTGGCATCCTCTTTTGCTGTTTTCCATGTGCTCATCTGTTTTTGGACTCAGGGGAATACCCTTTTGGACCTCAGAGTGCGCGACAGTAGAAAGAACTTCCATGTTTGGTTATCTCGGTCAGACAGTGGACACATCTTCGTCTCATCACTGCACATATGAATGCACCGCAACACACAAAACACCACATTGGAGCTAACGCCCCATGAAAACCTCACTTCACCGAGGGAACGTGATCAAAGAAGCAGAATCATCCCTGGTTCACGGACCTCAAACAGCGGCAGAGTCAGGGGTGACCTTTTCCAGTCATCTTCATGGTCAATTGCAGCTTCACCTATCTCACAAAATTAGCTGACTATCAATCTTAAAAAAGTTGCGGTCCATACTTACTTCTGAGTGGCTTGAGGTTACAAAGACTCCTTGGTTTACGACGTATGACATTTTCAAGGTTAAGGACAGAGTACAGTACACTAGTTTGTGCAGTAGTGTAAGAAAAGGTTGTCCAGAAGGCAGGCTCTGCTATCGCTTTATTTACTGTTACTCATTTGATTGTTGTATATATAATAGAAATATTTACTTTTATACTGTGTATCAGTCCGTTGTGGTAAAGAGGGAGCAAAGTCGAAAGGCAAATCTCTGAATTTACCAGTCGATCCACGTTCCTACCCTCACCTATGGGCGCGAGCTGTGGGTCGTTAGACCGAAAGAACAAGATCCCGGATAGAAGTGGCTGGTCCAGGGTCTCCCTGAGAGATGGGGTGAGAAGCTCGGTCATCCGGGAGGGGCTGAGTGTCGAGCTGCTGCTCCTCCACATTGAGAGGAGCCAGACGAGGTGGCTGGGGCATCTGATTCGGACGCCTCCCTGGTGAAGTGTTCAGGGCAAGAGACCCCGGGGTCGACCCAGGACACGCTGGAGAGACCATGTCTCTCAGCTGGCTTGGGAACGTCTCGGGATCCCTCCAGAAGAGATGGAAGAAGTGGCTGGGGAAAGGGAAGTCTGGGTATCCCTCCTGAAGCTACTTCCCCCACGACCCGACCCGGAGAAGCGGTAGAAGATGGATGGATGGATTTACTTTTATTATGACTTTACTTGGGCAAACTGGCCTCTGGGGATGGGGGCAAGGCAGACCGACTAATTGCAGGTGCCAAACACGGAACAATAAGGAAGGTCGGAGCCAGGAAGGGCATCCATCCTTAAAACCCATGCAAACCTTACTCAAATTGAGGAAGGAAGGAGTGCACAAATAAACGCCGTTGGCGGGATTATTAGGAGACGGTTCATCCTCAAAAAAATGGGGAACACTTGGGAAAAAGAAGGTTATGGCTTCACTAAGGCAGCACAGGGAGCTAGTGGATGGAGGTCAGTCTCCAAAGTCTGAGTTTCTGCGTCTAACACTCAGCTCAGTAAATAGTTTACATTTTCCCGGTCCTTGCATGTTTTTTTCCCCCCAGGGTAATCCCACTTCCTCCGAGTTTCCAAAAAAACGGAGGTTCACGAAAGACTCTAAAACGTCCTCACATGTGAATGCAAGTCTGGATGGTTGTTTGTCTCTTGGCGCCTCGCGATCGATTGACTGTCAGTTCAGTGTGTACTTTGGCCATTGCACAAAGTCAGCTGACCTTGACTCCAGCTCACCTGGCACCCTAATGTGGAGAAGCACAGTTGAAAAGAAAAGGATGGAGGACTTTACAACTGCGCGAGTGTATCTTAGGTCCTGACTCACGGACAAATTGCTCTGGGGAATCGGAAGCGAGGACATTACGTTTTGGACCTCGGACGGTGTGTACTTATTTCAGGTGGCCCTGATGTCAGTGCATGAGTCAATCGAGACAACATTGTTGGGATTAAAATTAAATACTGTGCCAGGTCCAAATGCTTAGTTGGCTGACTGTAGTAGAAACAGCAGATGGGTGTACAAAAACATTACGTTGCTCAACACTGTCTACACCAATTTGCTGAAGGCGTGGTGTGAATGCCCTGCAAGTGCAAAAAAAATGAAGAGTTGCGGACTGCTGAGGGACTGTTGTCATTTTTTTTTTAGGAAAGGTCTGCCATGTGGTGCTGAAGAGCATCAGGCAATGAGGCTCTTTTAAAAGGACTCGCTGCGCTGCGTGTTTACAGAACAGATTAGCGCTCGCCGATGGGGCGAGCGGGCGTAATCTCCCTCCCTTGCCAGGAGTGTGAGTGGTTTGGGGGGGTGAGAGATATGGACAAGTGGGGCTCGCTTTTGTGTACAAGCGCCTGTGTGTGCAAGGGTTTACGCTTAGGAGGAGGATTGTGAGGACTGGATGAGAGGGAGAAGTTCAAATATTGAAGGTTGGTAACCTCTCCAAATCCTTCACACCACGAGGGTAATCACAGTGTCAATCCTTTCAAAGCGACTCCCTTAGGACTCCCCGCACAGCGAGGCAAAGTTTATCCAAGGCACAGTGCTGCACTGATGCATCGGAAGATGAGAGTTTTCCTCAGAGTGCCATAAAGGACACGGCGCTGAGAGTCGGCATTCATCTCCGTGGCAACCTGAAGAAATCCCGTCATAGAGCGTCCTTCCATTTGCCCATCATCGTCTTGCCCTCGATTCACTTCATTGGTAATTTCTTCAACAGACTGTCTGTTAAAACCTTCAGGGACATCTGAAGGAAAACGCATCGCTGATTATAAAAGACTTTCAAAAGTGAGGTACACACACGCTCGTTTCGAAAAGGGAAGCACGGTGCCGCGGGGCATTCAGACTGCTGTAAAATAAAACCAATAATAATACAAAAAAGTAGTAGAAACGAAGCAGACGGTAGGGTAACTGGTTAGCATATCTGGTGATTTCTTTGTGTTTATGGTCAGTTGTCTTTCTTCATTTCTACCGCGGTGAATTACTTGTAAGGTGTGTTACAAACTTTCCAACACAACCAGTTGCGCCTCCATTTGTGTCCTTCAACAGCACCGCCTTTAGGTCGCTTCTTAAATGGCCATCGTGTCACGAAGTCTGCCTGTGGTTCGACCCATGACACGGAAAGTTTTGCCATTGAAAATATTGACATTATTGTTTGATTACAATTTTTCTTGTATTTTACGATTATTATTTGATCAGTAAATATAATTTTTCTGGGACATCTATCCATTTTCTTTGCCGCTTATCCTCACAAGGGTCGCACGGAGTGCTGGAGCCTATCCCAGCTGTCAGCGGGCGGGAGGAGGGGTACACCCCGAACTGGTTGCCAGCCAATTGCAGGGCATATTGAGACAAACAGGCGCACTCGCAATCACACCTAGGGGCAATTTTAGAGTGTCCAATCAATGTTGCATGTTTTTGGAATGCGGGAGGAAACCCGAGTGCCCGGAGAATACACACGCAGGCACGGTGGGAACAAGCAAACTCCACACTGGCGAGGCCAGGATCGCACCTGGGTCTTCAGAACTGTGAGGCCAACGCTTTAGCAGCTGAGTACCTCTCAGGTTGAAAGATAAATCAGAAGCTCCTAACCTCTTCATGGTCACCATTCTTCTGGTCTCCTTTGAAAAATCCTTCACGAAAAATTAAAGCTACAATTTCAATTATTCAAAAAAGACTTTCTAAGGCAAGCTGAGCATTAGATCGTTGGGCGCGTGTGCATTGTCAGGACTCCGTCGTCTCAATGGACAACTTCCTCAAACTTTATTTTCCGTTGCGAAATCCAGAAAGTATTGTGCTTGTTGTCGAAAGCCGCTTTCACACTTTCCATCAGTTACCCTTGGATTTTCCCATCTTTGGAGAATGAACGCGGAAACGGTAGGAATCACTAATAACTCGTTAATTAACTAATTGTTAACTGTTACTCGGGTGTACAGTATGCAACAATGGGAATGGTATGAGTAACAAGACAAAATTTCCATCACCCGTCAATCCATCAGCTTCTGCCTATCTGAGGTCAGGTCACGGGTCAACATACAACCTCACCTTTTCTTCGTAAAGGTTCGAATGACGTCTTGTAATGCAGCACATGGCTGGAATCCAAGAACGGAACATCCTCCGCTGTTTTCATTTGTTCACCATGCCGATATCGTACTTTCTATGCAGCCACTCCCGACACGCGCCACAGTGAAGACACAAATCCAGATCAGACTTCACTCTTCTGTACTGCTGTGTGATGAACTGAATTGGATTGCTAGACGGACATCGACAGGTGTTCCTTGGCAGTGACCTACTGGTCTAATTTGTCCAAATTCTTTCTTTCACAGCTCATCAGCGCGAGATCTTGATGGATAATGAATGTTATCTGATACAAGGTGGTCAAGATAGCTGGAGTTACTTTAGGCTCTTATCAGTTTACGGTACAGATGGCTTGAGATGACGCGTTTGCTTTTCTTCGCTCAATCTGCACACTGGGAATGTAAATCCTCGACTTGAGAGATGTCTTCATGGTCAATGAACGGGCTGTGAAAATACCCCGATACAGATATCCATAAACACACCCACAGGAGGAGCAGACTCTCTGCTGTTGTATCTTTTTTTTTTTTTTTTTTACGATCCGGTTTCTCAGTGAAGGTGTTGAACCGCAGAGGATTAGACCGTTTCACTTCAAGCCAAGACACGTTTCTCTCTGGAAGAGGAAATCCAGTGCTTGTTTTGGGGTTTGTGCTCCGTGGAGAAGGAATCCGAGCAATATCCTGCCGAAATATTATTTGTGTAGAGACTTCACGTCCACATTTTTCCACACGACGTGGAACGAATCTTTCATTTGTCTGTTTTTGCCATTTCTCTCAACCAGAGCTGCTGCAAGCAGGCAGCGTTTCGTTGTTTTTGGGTCCCTCCGATGGCCTCCTATCCCACTCCCTGCTGCTGGATGAGGAGCGGGGTCATCTTCTGCTGGGAGCCAGGGATCACATCTACCTGCTTGACCCAGACAACCTGGCCAAAGGTCCCAGAAAGGTACAAAACAGCAGGGGAACGTGAATATGAATGAGTGGAAAGGTGGAAGCAAACATGATTCTCTCAGCAATATTTAACATTGCAACCTTTCCAGACCATTTGCCAGGGTTACAGTTTGTTTGGGTCAAAGCCCAAGTGTTTGGAACAGCTGTAAGAACTCCTACACCCGCGCAAAGACGGTCTGTCCATCCACGTTCGATAGCACTCGTTCTCGTTCAGGTTAGAGGTGGACTAACTTTGGGCGAGAGGCGCGCTACACCCGAGTCTGGTCACCAGTCAATCATATGTTTCATGACGACAAAGAACCAGTCGAGAACTTTGCCTTCAGTGGGAACCCAATATCCACGTTTTGGAGTTCGCTAAAAAGAAGGTCGTGCAGAAAATGCAGGTCAGAACAAAACGATCCATGGCCATTAAGCCATTATTTTTGTTTTTTAAGGAGCACAGTAGCCCATAACTAAAAAAAATGTAGCAACAAGATTTTTTCTTTTTTTTTTTTTAAGGTACGCACACCTTAAATGGACTGGAAGAGTAAACCTTTAAACTTCCTGTAATTTTAAATTTTTTACTGATAAATTGAAATTGCCCAGCCACTCATCAACGCAAAATGGTATATCGATATGACTGACTTATTGCCAGGATCCCTCCCTTGTGGCCCCACTAATTTTACTGGGGGTGCGGTGGGGTGGGGGTCGAGGTGGGGGAAAAAAGTCCTTTTCGCCATTGTCCGTTGTTCACAGGAGTTCTGGGAAACAGATTTACCCGATTAAAAACTGCCTCTTTTCACACATCAGCCAATCACAGTGGTCATTTTCTCCATGTGCACACATTGGCCAACAGTCGTCTTCAGCGTTTGACTCCATTCATTTTATTTTCAAGTTAATTTTGGTGATCAAACCAGCTCATTTCTTACTGGTAACAACTATGCTGAAGTGTAGAACAGAACTTTACTGGTCTCAATTTGAAGCGGGACAGTCAGGAACCACGAATACCGAAACCCTCCACTCCTCCGAAATACCAAACTGCTGCTTGTGGTCAGTGTCGAGGTCTTAATAACATCTGCATATGACAAGCACGCATGATTAAGGACTCGTGTCCTGACTTTTAAACGCTAAGACCCAGCTACGTTTTGGACTGATGGATTCTTGCTTTCTGGTCCAGCGTACACAGTCCACGGCTACACTGAAAGGCCCTCAGTATTGTTTCAACAGCTTACTGAAAGCGGCTGTCGGCGATAGGTTATTATATGTAAACAGAAAATCATATACATTCAATAAATACCCATTTGACAACCGTTTCTCCATAAACACACGCATGCATTCTTGATGTGTTTCAGTGTTAATGCCGCCCAGGTTGACCTGCGAGCGGAGCGGCTGTGTGTTTATTTGATTCTTATCTGGTTGTTTTAACTCTTCGTCCCGCTCCCCGAGCGTTGGCTTTCTGGTCGCTGATACTGATGCTGGGGAGATTAGCACCGCAAGGAACATATTCGGGCCCTTTAGGGACCACTTTGAGGCACAATCTTGAGGTCTCTGTGTAAATCGAGACCTGCCGAAAAGATGTTGAAGCACATTGCGAGCATTCCAGGTGTTTCCCCCCCAACTTTTTGAAAGGTGTGTGGTTATTTAACGGTTATTAGATTCCCAAAGTGATGGAGCAAAGCAAGGGTATTGATCTTGTTCCCGATTAATTCCTTTCACGGGCTTCGGCCGCTTTTCTGTATGAATTCCTCGCCGGCATTTTGACTCATGAGATGTTTTAACATTGAAGGCGGTACGTTTGCATGCCTGTACGAGCCCCGATGAAAATGTTTGGCGATAGCTCCCCTTAGTAAGGTTCAGGGGCGAGGCAACGCGCTGAGCACATAAGCCTGTTATGACACATGTGCGAACACGGCGAGGCGCACCGACGGGAAAGCGTATGTTGTGCGACGTCTGATTTATTGCAACTGCACACAGAGGTGCTATCTTACCATGCTACAGTAAAAAGCACCAAATTCCACTCGTGTTGTGTCACAACAGGAGGGAGAAAGTCATCTTTTACTATGATGGGAATTATCCCGTGGTAATACCATTTAAAAAAAAAAAAAAACACATTAAATAGGGTTGAAATATGTAAGTCTAAAGTCTTGCCAGTGACATGAATACTCTATTTTGAATCCAGTACTACCAAATTGATGAGGTTCATTCATTCCGTGACTGAACTTTACTTCTATTGCTCTTTTGGACCGAGATAATTCTCAGAACCTGGAAAAGTCACAAGTTGGTTATCTCGTCCCAATAAACGCAAAGAGTTCGGCTGCAAAGCGCAACGCTCCATTTTGGGGGATTTTCTTACTTTTGTTTCCAGCATAAAACCTGTAATTTTTGTCAAAGTTGATATAAAGAGCTGGGGAAAAAAAACTTTCATTTAAAGAAATATTTCAACGAGATCACTGATATAGCAAAACCAGACAAATCCAAGAAATTAATTGAAGTTTTGCACCCATCAATCGAACCATCATAACTCCGAAGCGTTTCATGACATCTGTTTTGGACTATTTTTATGCAATTATCATATGCAACTGGTACGCTCATACATCACAATCAAAGCTACAGTGTATTAGCACCGAGTTACGAGAAAAAAACAGGCACAGACGTTTGAGGATGTGACAAATTTGAGATGTGAACGTGTTTGGGCTGGTGGCTGACTTCAGTGGATTATGGCAGCGAAATGTAGACGGCACTCATTGGTTTCTAAACGGGCAAGTTACGGCCATGCTACCCAGAGAACGCCTGATCTCGTCAAATCTCGGAAGCGAAGCGGGTTTGGCCCTGGTTAGTACTTGGATGGGAGACCGCTTGGGAATACCAGGTGCTGTAAACTTCTCTCCCTGGCTAAATGTCGAGGGGTTGCGTCAGGAAGGGTATCCGGCGTAAAACTGTGCCGAACAAATGTGCGTTCATCTAAGATGACACACTGTGGCGACCCCTGACGGGATAAACCGAAAGGAAAAGAAAGAAGAAGAAAGAACTCATTGGTTTTTAAAAAAAAAACAACTTTATTTTTGCTGAGTTTTTCTCTGTCAGACTTGTTTGGTTTTGCAGGGTTTGGAAAATGTAACCTCAAAAAGACAGTCTGCTAGTAGGCAGTAGGGTTTTCCCCCCTGCCTGTTGGCTTTTGCCCTTGAATTCATCATATACTAAAGTAGCTTTCTTGCCCCTCACCAGATTCACTGGCCTGCACCTCGAGACCGGGTAGAAGTATGCAAACTGGCAGGCAAAAATTCAAACGTAAGTCCATCCATGTTTACTTGCTTGTTTGAAAAGATCTCACTGATCTGTGCACTACCGATAACGTTTTTGTGCCACGTTCCGGCAGGAGTGCGCCAACTTTGTGAGGGTGATCCACAACTACAACCTGACCCACGTCTACGCGTGTGGGACAGGAGCCTTCAACCCCATCTGTGCCTTCGTGGAAATCACTGGCTCCAGACAGGTAAAATAGTAAAATAGTAATGAAAGCAATCTCTGCAAAATTCAGAAATGTTTTGGGTGGATTACGTCTCTGTGAGATTGCTTCTTGCCATTGAGGTTTATACTTGTATGGATCGTATATTTGTGCTCTATTGATTCTTGTTTACTGCTTCTTTGGTGCATTGGTTGATGAAAAAAAAAAAAAAAAAAAAAGCAACAAACATTCCAGTTTCTATACCGCTTATCCTTATTACGGTCCCGGGCGAGCAACCGTCCGTCTAATCTGATTTTGGGTGAGAAGCGAGGTATAATTTGGGCTGCCTGGCAGTCAATTGCAGGAAACCTTTTGACGAACCAGATATATGGGCATTTTTTTTTTCGAAGAAGAATGTTTTTAGGATAAGGAAGGAAACTATGAGTCAGAAGAAAAAAATAATCCCAAGCATATGAAGATCACACAAACTTTTACTAGCGATGTTGCAGTAAAGTTTCAAAAGCTGATGTGAGGCCAATGTGCTAGCCACTAAGCCACTGTGCTGAATCTTTGCTAATTTACACTCAGGAGAAATTACAAGTCAGCCTTTGTGGTTATGTCGGATCGCCACACCCAAGTTGATGCTGGATTGACGTCAGATGATTTTTCAACACCCGCCTACACCGATCATGTCATCTTGGCGGATGGAGTTCTAGATCCAAAAATGCAGCCATGCGGATTTGTCACTGCTTGAAAGATCTTATCTTGATATCTCAAGATTGCCTCGTTTTACCGGTGATGGAGATCCTGCCTTACATCATCACGCTGCCTCAGTGGCATTCTTCTATTGGTGGCACCATCGGCAAAGCCGTTTCCCTGATTTGTCAAATTCTGAACCTGCCTTGAAACTAGCATGGGTAGAATCTGGACTGAAGACCCGTCAGTCAGCACCAAGCGCAAAATAAGAGTCCACGGTAGTATCAACTTGGAGTCCAGCCCAAAAAATAAAAATGAAAAAAACGGTCAACACGGTTTTTACAAATGCATTACGACTACACAATAATCTCCAGTTTTTTTGTTTAAGGATTTAACTAACTCCCGCTTTGTCTGTCAGGATGGCGTGTTCAAGCTGCTGTCTGGTACCGTGGAGTCCGGCAGATTAAAATGTCCTTTTGATCCATCGCAGACGTTCACGTCGGTCCTCACAGGTACGATGAGCCACGACGCGACACTCGAACTACAGTTGCAAAGGGGTGGAACATTTCAAATACATTTCCAGAAAGTTCCTAGTCCATTCAATTTCCATAAGGAATTTGTGGAACGTTCCAAATGGGAAATTTGCCACGGGGAAAGAATTAATGGAAATTGAGGGCAGTTTTATGGAGGACTATCATATTCAAGCATAAATATCACCATTTGGTTTTGTCATCTGATTGAGCTTTTTTTTTTTTTTTTTCCTCTACTCTTTTTGATCCAGACCAGTTTCTGTATGCCGGCACCGCTTCGGACTTTTTGGGCAAAGACGCGACGTTCACACGCTCCCTCGGCCCGCCACCTGACCAGCACTACATCCGCACTGACATCTCCGAGTACTACTGGATCAATGGTATACACACACACACACACACTGCATTGAAAACGGATTGCATTTCACTTCCCAAAACGTCCAACACAAAGAGCCTCTGTGTGCCTTGCGGGACGGTTATTGGCATTCCAGCGCAGAGCACACACAGCTCGCTTATTCATTAGCGTGACTTTTCTTTTTTTTTTTTTTTTTTACATGAGCGCCATAGCACAGCGTGGCCGCCACACCTACTGCGGAATTAACAGTTTGCAACAAAGTTCACACTGTTAACCGCACACAGAGAGTCTAACGCTGATCTGTTCTCAGGATATTCATCCATCCATGTTCTACACCTCACTGGTGTCCTGGGCGAAGTACACCCTGGACTGGTCGCCAGCCATTCGCAGAGCACATTACAGCAGATACACAACCAAACACCTATGGATACTGTCGCGTCTTCGTTGTACCTAACATGCATGTTTTGGGAATTAAGTACGAGATTTACAAAGTTAAACCCTTCAGGGTGTTTTCGCTTTACGAGGTTTCCAACATAAAAAGCTTTGATGCTACCTATGACCACAGTGAGATACACTCAGTTACCAAATGATTATTTTTCATTGTTATTGTTCTGTTTTGTTTGCTATACATATATATCACCTTACCTTAGCATACGACCCTTACAGTATAGACCAGAGGTCACCGAATGGTAGCCCGCGAAGACCACATAAGGCGCCCGCGAGGTATGTTCTAAAAATACCACAGGCCACAAATTGTTACTATTATTTGTGCTTTAAATTCTGAATCTGACTTGCTTACGTGAATTAAAATTTTAAAATACCTGTAATGTCATTTACTCAAAAATATTTGATGTAATGAACTGAGTCCGAAATTTGCCGCAAACAGGTCACGTTAGCCCTTCGTACGATCGGTGCTCACGAAGTAGCCCTCAGCCTCAAAAAGGTTGCTGAGCCCTGGTATAGAGTAACGTTACATCATCGGCATTCCAACCGAACTCACTTATAATGTATTTTACATTACCAAGAGACTATTTTTGGATGGCCACCATCACATCATTCCTTAGCTCCAATTCCCGAGTCACCATAAAACAATGGAAAGTAAAACCTACTGCCACAAACTTGAGATACTGCTGTTGAAACACAGTATCTGGAATTAGAAAATCCAGAATTTTCTCGAGGGCCGCATTTGATTATGGACAAAAGCCAGCTAAATTCTCACGAGAGTCAACGCCACGCAATCAGCGTAAACGGTGACGACCGAATGGTCTCCGCTGGCACACACGTTCCCACTTTCAAGTGCGTTCCAGCCATTGACGGCTTGTCGCGCATCAGCATTTGTCAACCGTATCCAAACCATTTCACATGGTCTACACATTTCACAAGTGCTGAACTGTTTGGAGCAACGATGTATCTCTGGCAACCGCTCTGTCGGATTGGTATAGACAGTACGCAAAATACTGTCTACTGTAAATATCTCTTGACTGAGTGTGCTGCAGAACGGTCATTATTCGGTGATTTTCTTTTCCTGTGTGCCAGCGGAACATCTTTCAACCGCTGTGCTAATAATAACCTTCCGTTATTGAGCGCGTTAGGAGCTATACGTTTAGCCGCACCAGTTGGCTAGTCTCTCCGAGGCTGTTGGCTCGGCTTGCAGCGGTTGAGCTAATGTTGACATAACGTCACCGCGACACTTTGCACTAGCCTCCCCCGAGATCCCCAAACGCGGTAGCTGGTCGCATACGATTCCAAATATTGCAACACTGTCTTGTCAGGAGTAATTTCCAATTCCCGTTTTTTTTTTTTTTTTTTTTTAACAATTGAAGGATAGTAGTCCTATCGATGTCTGTGAAAAACCTCTTAAGCGATTCAGTGAAAAACTCAAAGCACTGTTTTTGAGCTCTTTGTACAACACAAGAGAGCATCGAAGCCCCGTCGAGATAGAAATGAAATGGTATCATTACAGTATGTTTTTCCAATGATAGTAAACTGTTTGTAGTATATTTATGGTTTAAACTATTACTCAGGCAGCAATAAAAATTTGTAGGGAGGGCGTCAATTATTCAGGTTTTTCAGTATTTGCGTCAGGGCTCAGCCCCTGTTTCGGTTTATTTTACAGCCAAGTTGGCTCCAATGGCAGTTTTAAGCCCAAGTATTCAAATTACAGGATTATATTCATGCTACACTGCAGTCAGACAGGTTGAGAATCATTGCAAAAGTAAACAACTCCTGGAAAATGCACATAAATAAACTTTTTTTAAATTGGGAAATAGAATTACATGGTGATGATGGATAAAAGCGGGATACGCCGTAAATGACGGGGTACGTGCTATCTTAACTGCGCTAGCTTAACCTCAACGCTATTACCCAAGCTATTACTCAAAAGAGACTCTTCTTGTTTGTGTGTCTTTAGAGGCCAAGTTCATATCGGCACAGCCCATCGCCGACACGTACAATCCGGACGACGACAAAATCTACTTTTTCTTCCGGGAGGTGTCGTGGGAAGGCAACGACAAGAGCATCGTTTCCCGCGTGGCTCGCGTTTGCAAGGTGAGCGAGACTCGGTGAGAACGGACGAGGATGGTCAATGGGGAAAAAAAATCCTCTCACACGTGAAAAGAAGCAGCCAGAACTCCTGCTGTCATCTGATCGGATAAAGATCTCTGTGTCATCCACTTTAGATGTGCTTTCACTCCCATACAAGGAGGCCTTCTTGTTTTGCAGCCCTATGAAAGAGAGGCTTGGTGCCGCTGTCAGGGACAGTAAATCACGTTCTGGAGCCTCGATCTGCGCTGCGGGCACTTACAAAAGCAAACGGGGTGCAGAACTTGACATCCTGTACATTTGTTAATTGTCGGAGACATTTCTTCTTGAGTTTGCAACACAAAGCCAAAATTCTACTCGCAATTCAACATTAGGTACTCCGTCTGTAGATGGTGACAGCTGTTGGTTTGGTGCTTGCATTTCCCGTGTCTTTAGCGATTTCAAACGTATTTTGGAGGACTGAGAAGAAGACGGCGAATGGCATCCATTGCGTTAAAGCTTGAAATCGTGGGGAAATGTGGGGATGTTCCATGACAAATGAAAATCGTAAGTCAATTCACCTCCGTGCGTAGGTGTACCCCTGACCATTGGATCAGGTTTTATTTTTCTCATGTAGCCACTGTTTGTTCAAGCAACAGGAGCAAAATAGATTTCACCAGAGGGTGCTTAAATTCAGTTCGAAATATTTTGCAAGAGGAATCCGATGTGGTCAAAAGTAACAAAACAAAGTGAAGAACAGTTTTGGAGGCAACGCCCTTCACATAAGGGAGACATTTTGCCTTGCGCAGTATAATTCCTTCTTAGTTTTATGGTGAAATGTGATGATTCCCCGTAAACAATTTAACAATTGGGCGTCATCAATTACTCCAGCACGCAAGGTTCGGATTCAAAGGTAGCAAGTGGACTTTGAGCTAAACTTGGAAATGGTCAAAATAACTAAAATCCAAATGGCAGACTTCCTGTGCCTTTTCAAACTTTTTTTGTGCACCTTGTTCCGATGGACATGCTAACCAAATTTCAGGAAGCTCAGGGGAAACTGGCTTAATTTTACCAAAAAGTCCAGAGGTCTCCGCCAGTGAGTATGGGCAGGACCTCAGAACGTTAATTTAATTTCAACTATTCTGTGACATCATACAGACTGGCTTTAAGCAAATGGAGTGACATTCTACAAGGGGGGTGTTAAGTGCTCATGTATGATCATACTGCAACTTTTCTACAAGTCCTCTCACTGTTATCTTTTGCGTTTCTGTAATATTTTGACCGATGGTGACTGATAATTTCTAATTGTCTCCCCTTTTCCCCCACATCGGTCGTCAATTTCTTCACAGGGGAGGAATTAAAAGTTTGACATCTTAACTTTGCCTCCTGTTAAACTTATCGCTTACAGCAACGCTGATTTAGGATGGGAGTCCAGACAGATTCACGGCTGATAAGATTCATTTCAAACCTTTGGTGTGCGCTGCTGGACCCGTGCCAGATGGGAGCAGCCCACCTAGCCGGTTAGGATTAGCTCTCCAGAGTCTAGCGCTACATTCTCGCCGGCTGTATTTACGACTCGAGATAAAGCTGCGAGGCAGATGGGAAGGAGGTTCGTCTGGATGACAGATGAAACTCAAATTCATTGCGTGCACTTCGTTTTGTGGTGGACAAAGTACTCTTGCGCATGTAGGTTACCAATCAGCAATTTAATTTGGTCCAACAACACACAGCACTTCCTCGTTTCATCCCCATCGCCTGGATTTCATTAAATGAACAAGGATGTAATTGTAGTCGGGGTACAACAAACCCAGCTAGTAAGTAACATTGAGAACGTTTCATTAGCGGGTTAAAAAGGTTTGTCCAGATGTCTGAGTGCACTTTGGTGGTAGTGATGAGTGCGGTTGCGTTTCAGAATGATGTGGGTGGCCTGAGGAGTCTGACCAACAAATGGACCACCTTCCTCAAAGCCAGACTGGTGTGCTCCATTCCTGGACCCGACGGCGTGGACACACACTTTGATGAGCTACGTATGTCCCTTTAACTTGACTTGGATTTGGTGAAAAACATCCAATCATGATGATGATTTAGCATCCCTCAATTGTCTTTGTAATCTGCTTCTGATTTAGATTTTTTTTTGCCATCGGTTCTTGAGACTTTCTCATGCATCCTCTTATCATAAACGTGTCCACCAAAGCTCATGAGGAGCTGTGTAACGAGTACAGGGCGCCATTTTTTTATTCTCAGCCCCCCCCCTGAACTTCACAGAGGTGAGTTAGGTGCTTGAGGCTGAACCCCTCCCTCTATGAGAGAGGGGAGGTGCACGGGCCCTCTGACTCTAAAAGTCCCCAAAACAATCCATCTTCCCCATCTTCAAAGCAAAACAGACCATCCCCTGCTCTCCACTAATTAATTAAATAAATTTACCAAATTTAGGCAAGTACAATGAGCCAAATTATGCATGCCTACCTCCTTCCTGTTTAATGCTAATTAGATTCCGACCAACCTCCAAATTTAGACATAATCAGTTAATAAACATCGACTCCCCCCCTCCCATCTACTGTAATTGTTTCCAATGAGTAAGCCTGCGCGGAACGTTTCGGCTGGTTACGCCTTCTTCAGGCGCTGCTTACTCTCCCAAGTATGTGTTGACCCCTCGATGTCCATCAGACTTGAAACAAAAAACAAGTTCATCAAATTTAAAATACCTGAATATGCTTTTATAATTCGTGTATGCCAATGTTCCAAATTATACGTTCCACCCTACATCCAGAATTACACATTTTTACGACCAACCTCCAAAATATAACTAAGGTTAGGGATTATTGTTAGGGAGAGGGAATCGGGAAATAGGTAAGTGTACTTAGGGTTAGGAAAGAGGCCCCCCATAGCTCAGTGGTTAGAGCACAGGGGTTGTGGGTTCGTATCCCACTGGGGCCTCCACTCCCTGAGAAGGGTTGCGTCAGGAAGGGCATCCGGCATAAAAAATTGTGCCAAACATATATGTGCGTTCATCTGAGATGACACGCTGCGGCGACCCCGAAAGGGACAAGACGAAAGAAACTTACTTACTTAGGGTTAGAAAATGGTAAGTGCACTTGGGGTTAGGATAGGGTTTGGGGATAGAGGATCGAGAAAATGTAAGTGAAATTAAGGTTAGGGTTTAGGATTAGGAAAGGGGATCGGGAAATAAATAAACGTAGGGTAAGGGGTAGGAAGACGACTTCTAGGGAACTTTCTACTATGGACTCACTACGAGTAGGGTTAGGGTTTAGGGGATCGGAATATAAATAAATAAACTTATGGTTAGGGTAAGGGGTAGCAAGTTGACTTCCAGGGCTAGGGTTTAGGACCCACCACATTTTCCTTGGGTTCCAAGCGCTTACAAAAAAAGAGCATATTTCATACTTTTAAAAAGCAATGATTTTATCTGAACGAAATACAATTCTAACTGTGAGCGGCAAAGACTGTGCCACACATTCATATTTTCATGTTGAAGTCTCCAAGTGAGCATCAAACTTTGATGCCACGAGTGGTGACCGCATTGTTAAAAATAAAACCTGATCGGGTTCGGATCCTTGCTTTTGTTCTGGGACTCGTTTGGGTGAATTGGAGAAATTCCTGTTCACTTTTGGTCATTGGTTCTTGAGACTTTCATAAATTCTGTCCAGATAAGACACTACCTCCCAATTTCATGCCAGTTGGTGAAATGGGTGACGGGGGCTCCTATTTTTTTGTTCACTTTCCAGCGGGAGCCTTAAATTAACCACATTTTCACCAGGGTGTGATTTTCTGGTCATGTTCAGGGTCCCAAAAAGATCATTTCAAGCCCAATAAATAAATAAATTCAAAATCAACATTATGGTTTGACAAAAGAAGGCCATTTTTAATCTTTTATACTGAAAATATTGAGAAAACCCTGATCCGAAGTGGTCCACGTCACCGTTTTCACCCGAAACGGCTTTTTAAATAGTTATGAAAACATTTATAAAACGTGAGAACCCTTCAGACTTCTTAATTCATCGGAATCGCATCTGCATTCCTCCGGGACGAATAAAAGCAATACAAATTGCATCGAGGCTGACATTTTAATATAATCTAATATAGAGCCTCGGTGGGAAAAGGTGCAATAATATCAGACGGTTATGAAGCAGTAAATTTGCAGGAGCCGCTCGCGTTTAATACAAATAAGCGCCACGTACTCAAAAGTAAATACTGTACCGATTACTCTTTCGTCAGAAACTTTGCAGTACATAAACGGGGTGTCTTTCTTTTAGAGGACATTTTTATGCTTCCTACAAGAGATCCGAAGAACCCAAGAGTGTACGGCGTCTTCACCACGTCCAGGTTTGTCCTTTTTGTGGTCCACACTGCATTATTGGAATTATTTTTTTTGAAAAAATGTGGATCTCCTGTCGCCAGCTCCATTTTTCGGGGCTCGGCCGTGTGCGTGTACAGCATGGCGGAAATCAGGGCCGCCTTCAACGGGCCCTACGCCCACAAGGAGGGGCCGGACCACCGCTGGGTGGAGTACGAGGGGAGGATACCGTACCCGCGTCCCGGAACGGTGAGTCGCTCAGCGCACAAAAGTAACACGGCTAGCTACGGAAAACGTTTAGGGTAAAAAAAAAATAAAAAAAATAAAAAAAAAACGAAAAAGAAAATCTTTTTTGGGTTCATGGACATTTTTCGTTTCCTGAAAGTAAAAAGTCGAGATGACGGTGTTCGTATTTTGAATGGGGTTGTCGGAGGTTCATAAAAGGAAACAAATTAATTTTACTTAAACATGTAGCCATCCATCCATTTTCCAATTCACTTATCCTCACAAGGGTCGTGAACGCGCTGGAGCCTATCTCAGCTAACTCGGGGCAAAAAGCGGACAACACCCGGAAGC
Organism: Syngnathoides biaculeatus; assembly: GCF_019802595.1. Taxonomy (NCBI): domain Eukaryota; kingdom Metazoa; phylum Chordata; class Actinopteri; order Syngnathiformes; family Syngnathidae; genus Syngnathoides; species Syngnathoides biaculeatus. Next base: position 22,526,800 of record NC_084645.1, on the reverse strand, counting down.
GGTCGCCAATCACTCACAGGGCACATATGGACACCATCACTGAGCGGGAATTGAACTCATGCTGCCTGCACTAAAGTCAGCTGTGTGTACCACTACATCAAATACATATTTATCTCTAAGTAGCAAAATCAAGTTTAATGTATTTTTAATCAACATCATTTTAAAATATAATTCAATATAAAATTTTATTTCGATTTTCTTCAATTTACTTTGAATAATATTTTAAATTGTTAGATAATTTATTTCAATCTTTAATGACATTAAAAATATTTTATTGTGTAATGTGTTTTTTGTTCCCATGATTAAAGATTTTATGTTGTATTTAAATATAGATATATTTAAACATTGTATCATGTATTTATTAACATTTTTTAAATGACATTTTTCAATTTTAATGTACATGTACAGCCTTTGACTTCAGTTTTAAAAGCAGCGTTAAAACTAATTCAGTTTTTGGCAATGACGGTTCTGGCCACCAGAGGGTGACAAAAATACGAAGCGAGCGACATTTACTCCAAGGTAGAAATCGATCAGTGGAGAAAAAGTACGAGCGGTTCAAAACTGTACTAAAGTTTAATTTATCTGTACTTAACTTATTTTTACTTTTGCAGTATTTTTTAATACTTCAGCAGACAAACTGAATCACTTCATCAGTTTACTTAGTTTTTCTTCAAGTATCTGTACATCCTCTTAAATACTATGTGCAAATACTTTCCCCTCTCTCTCTGTGTACAATTGTATAACATTGTATTCCACTGCACCCCCCCCCTCCCGCCCTTCTAGTGTCCCAGTCAAACGTACGACCCCCGCATCAAAACCACCAAAGACTTCCCCGACGAGGTGGTCAGCTTCATCCGCGACCACCCGCTGATGTTCCGCTACGTGTACCCGCTGAGCGGCCGGCCGGCGTTCACGCGGGTGCGAGTGGACTACACCCTCACTCAGGTGGTGGTGGACAGAGTTCTAGCCGAGGACGGACAGTACGAGGTTCTCTTCCTCGGCACGGGTGAGTCCGGGAGTCTGGAACTGGTTCGCGTTACCCAACGGGCTGCCGGGTGGAGGGCATTTAATCGGGATTTCGAGGAGGGGAGGGACGGGGGCATGATCACGTATGAAAAATAATAAGAATAGAAAACGGAAGTGTAGAAAAAAAATGGTAAAATCAGTGCAACATTCAAGCTGGAATATTGAATGTATGTATATCTTAGGCCTACCGCTAGAGGGGGCCCGCAGCACACTTTGAGGATCAGCTGATTGGAGTACAAGGGTGCGTTTTGAAATAATAGGATTGCTTGAAATATGGATTTTGAGAGGCTTTGATTTGCCTTTCATAACAAATATTCAATTTTCAAGTATTGTATTTGTTTTTGGAATGACGCCACTTGAGGAGTTTGAAATTTCTTTTGACAAGAAGAACCATAACTAGATTAAACGTGTAATTGATTTAGAGACTTGAGTTTTATTTTACAACATGAAAAAAATATATATCTAAGTGCTTGAATTTTGTATAAATTAGTTGAAAACGATTTCAATGTCTTTCCTAATGAACAGTTTGAGTTTGTGCTAAAATTGTGGCCACGGCGCACAGAGATAATTCCACCCCAAAATTTTATATATTTTAAAGAGCGAAATCTGGGACAAAATTCCTTTGCGGGGCTTGAAATTCCCTTTCACAACAAATGTTTGCCTTTCCCCGTCACAGAGGCCGGCACCGTTTTGAAGGTGGTGAGCATCGCCAGGGACGAGTGGTCCGCGGAGGAAGTGGTGCTCGAGGAGCTTCAAGTGTTCCAGGTTCGATGCCGGACGAGCCGGCGCCGACGCGCACGCACGCACGCTCGCAAAACTAAAGCGCACACACGCTCAAGCCCGAATTTACGTGACTGCAGCTGTTGTGCAGATGAAATCTCCTTCAGTGACAGACTATGAAACATAATTTCTATTTCTTCAGAAAATGGTCCAAAAAAAACTAATCTTATTATGATCTCATGCTTATTTTGTTCTTTTTTTTTTTCCAGGTTCCCGCTCCTATTCTCAGCCTGGAGATTTCTTCCAAGCAGGTTGGACTTCATTTTTTTGGGGGGATTTTTATTTTAGTTAGTGTGTAACTCACCTTTGTGTCATTTTAAATCAGTTCAGTCCAAAAGAGGCACGAGATAGAAAAAAAAATAATAATAATAAGTCGGTGACACCTACCTATGGTCGGGCTGTAGACGTGGTGTCCGTTGGTATGTAAATATGATTTATCAGAATGCTGGAAACCTTTGACCCCTGGTACCCGCTTCTGAACTGCAAATATTTTGCCGAGGTCGTCTTTCGTCGCCTGAGAGAAAAAGAGTGAACGTGAGCTGCGGCGGCTACGGCGTTCCTGTTGGACAAAACACAGACAAACCACAAATTTCTTTAACATTAAATTAGTAAACACTGGGATATTTTATTTATTAAGGACTGTGTTTACATTATTTTTAACAACAACAAAAACATTCTGAGGTTATGTGTCTAGATTTAAAAACAAGTGTTTATATGTGTGGAAGTTGAGGTGAGGTGAGGCAGTGATGGGGAAAAATAAAAATTGCTCAATTTCTTTGTGTCAGGTGCAATAAAATAAATCATAGAAGGGGGATAGAGAATAATTTGAATTTTTTTCCCAAAAGGTGAATGGGGGGGGCGGGGGGGGGGGTTGATTCAATCAGCAACCTGATACTTTCGACACTGGGGCAAAAAAAAAAAAAAATCCCACATTTTCTCAATTTTTATTTATTTATTTTTTAAATTGGCCTTGAAATGATCTCTTTGGAAGCTCGCACAAACTGAGTGTGCGATCATAAAATGTGTTAAAAAAAATTGTAGCCCACTTCACCATTTGTAGTATTTATAGTGTATAGAGTCAAGTCGCTCTGTAGTACAAGTCGCAACACCCGTAAAATCCATAAAAACGAAGATAAAAAAAAAACATACATACGTCGCACTGGAGTATCAGTACAGTTTTGGGGAAAATTTATTTGATAAAATCCAACACCAAGAGGAGACATTTAAAATTTAAACGACAAACATTTTAAAATAAAACTAGGATCGAGGCAACAACTGGCTGAACGCTTTTGTTTACATTGCATGACACAACTGAAAAGCGCCTGCTATGTTAACATAACATTGAGAGTTATTCCGATAACTATAACATAAATAACATACGAAAAATGTTGCCAAAACCAACGGTGTCACTCCAAATGTCCTGTAATTAAAATCCAATGAAATTTTCCTCCTCTGTGTCACTTCTAAACAAGTCCATAAACTCCAGCGGGAGACGACGTGCCGCTTCCTCGTCTACGCCGCTTACGTTGCAGTTACAACTAGCCTATTCCAGGCTTTCTGAATCCCGGCCGGATGGTTTTGGTTGTCACGGAAGAGTTTCCTTCACTGAGCCGTCCACTGGGTTCCCAGAAAGTTGCATGGCAGATTCACCCGGAAGCTATGCTCTCCATCCGTCATCAGATACACGGGCCTAGAGCGCCCTCTTATGGTTGTCAGTGTGAAAATAACAGATAAGCGACTCGAAAAATAGATGAATCATTTTCCATACATTTCGCTTTGGAGAATAAGTCGCACCCCTGGCCAAAACTATGAAAAAAAAAAAAAAAAAACTGCGTTTGGAAAACACGGTAATAGGATTGATCACATTTTGGAATTTATTTGGCTTTAATAATTATAATCACATCTGTGCTTGAGTACAGTTCAGGAGGGGGGGAAAATGTTCTTCAATAAGGATTTCGTTCAAATATATTGATCGTAGAAGTTAAACAAAAATGCTATTAAAATTAAAATTATGAACGATTTTTTTAAATGATTAATTGCAAATGTATTGGAAATGAAAATGAAATACAATTGAACTTGCCCATACGACATTTTGTGTATCAATGATGCAAACACAAAGGTCAAGTGACACTTTTTATACGTTTTCAGTTAAAACCCAAAAGCAAGAACCTAATATGGAGCCGGGGGGGTCAAAGGCTGTTGGGGCTCATGTTTCTTGTCAGCAGACTTGTAGCGTTGCCATTTTTCGTCAGCGCTTGCCACAAAACAAGTTGCTTTATTTGTTTTTTTTTTTCATGCCCCCCTCCCCGACCCACCGACAGGTCCTGTTTAGTCTCCGACTGTAAAACAGGCGCTCTTCATCACGCTTGTTCTACTTCCTTGTTGGTTTGGAGCTCTCTCGGCCGCCTCGCGCCTCATTATCCACAAGGTCACGGGTGTCAGAAGACACTTCAACCCTAATCAAAGCCGTCATTAATCTCCGGCAGCGTTTTGACCTGCACGTGTCCGAGGGTGCGGAGGTTGGGGGGGGGGGGGGGTTCAGGGGGGCGGTGGGTGGGGGGTTTTGAAAGTTCCGTTGAGGAACCGCCTCACCTTTGGACAAGTTGCTTGCAGCGCAATTAATATTACAGCGAAAAAGTAGGTTAGTAATTACTAAGATGTATAAAGCAAACAATTCCGGAAGACAAAGTTATTCCGTGACTCACTGACGGGATATTTCTGAGAAGTACTTTACGTCTTTGTTGCATTGAGCTAAGCTGGAAAAAACTGCAAAAAATGAATTACAAACTAACCAAAAAGCGAAATCTTCAAGCATTTCTTAACCTCTCAACCAATACTTTCATGTATCTTTCAACATTATATTTTTTAATATGTCGCAAAGTGGGTCAGCTGGAAAGCGTTGGCCTCACAGTTCTGAGGACCCGGGAACAATCCCAGACGCGCCTGTGTGGAGTTTGCATGTTCTCCCGTGCCTGCGTGGCTTTTCTCCGGGTGGGCACTCCGGTTTCCTCCCACATCCCAAAAACATGCAACATTAATTGGAGACTCTAAATTGCCCCTAGGTGTGATTGCGAGTGCGACCATTGGCTGTCAAGCAGTCCAGGGTGTCCCCCGCCTCCTGCCCCTTGACAGCTGGAATAGACTCTTGTGAGGATAAGCAGCTTGGAAAATGGATGGATTTTTTTTTTATATATATATATTTCTTTTATCAGCGTATTCAGTTCAGATCAGCGCAGTCAATATTTCATCCCTTCTGCAAATAACTGAACATTTGTTCTGCTCTGATGTCTAACATTGACCGTGTGGCGTTTGCTTGCGTTAGCAACAGCTCTACGTGGGCTCCAGCGAGGGTCTGGCCCAGCTCTCGCTCAGCCGATGTCACCTGTACGGCCAGGCCTGCGCCGAGTGCTGCCTGGCCCGAGACCCCCACTGCGCCTGGGACGGACACACGTGCTCCAGATACGTCCCCGCGGCCAAGAGGTGAGCACCGGATGATAAAACCGTGCGGAGCGATAGTCGTCCTCATAAGTGGACGGCGTGCCCGTCCGTCAATGACTGCCGACATTACAATCGCACCTACGAGCAATTTGGTCTTTAGTGAAAATAGCAGGCATGTTTTGGGAACGTGGGAAGACGCTAGAAGGAGATTCAAACCGAAGGACTGTGAGGCAGACGCGCTACCCACTTGACCAATGTTCTGTCGCATGACAGGATTTCAAGCCATCTTCTTACACACCTTTTTTTGTGTGGTCATTATAATTTTTTTCCTCTTGGAAAATAATGGTGGGCTGCAGAAAATGATCACCTTAAAGTTGTACTAGCGGGTCAGAGTATCATGTTATCGCCTGGCGGGGATGCCGTTTTTATTTTTTTTTTCTTTGCGGAAACGTAGCGGCGCTTTGAAAGCTCAGCGTCGGAATGTCAGCGAGTGTGTGTGTGTGTGTGTGTGTGGGGGGGGGGTGTGCGGATGTTGTGACCAACGGTGGAGGAGGTGGTGAGGTCGACGCAAGACGACCAAGGCCAGGAGTGCAACGCCGCCCCCGGGAAAAAAAAACAAAAAACTTTCGACGGTTCACGCGAGCAGCGAGACGCATTCAGTGGAGCATTAGCGCTCATTCCGTCACAGCCGTTGCTTGCTAAGTTCAGCGGAAATCGACATTTATTGAAATTCCATTATTCCATTCCAGAACCTGAAAAAAAATACTCATTTTTAAAATGTTTCCAACACATATACAAAAGAAATGAATTTATAATGTTAATATAAAACCCTAATGGAGAATTTAAAGTCGACTTTTGAACGATGGTTATTTTAGATCGGCCGATCTTTTGTGCAAATTTTGTTAGCGGCTGAAGACAGGGAGTCCTCGGTCTACGACTGAGATCCGTTCCTACAGTCGCGACTTAGCTCGAATTTCGACTTAAGTCGGATTCCACCATTAAAGTCAGAATTTATATGAAAATACTTTGTATAAAAAAATAAATACATTGAAATAAACAAGATGATGTACTTAGCATGACCGCTGAGAGGCGGATGGAGAAGAAGAAGGGGAGGCGGTAGTGAGCTATTGCGAAGGAACCTGGTCCTCAGTCTCAAAGAAACTTGTTTTGTGATCATTGTGTCCGACATAGGAACGGAACCCTTCATCACATGCGCTAAAATACGGGCTTTGTCTTTAACAATTGTCACCACGGTGGACCGAGTGAAGCCTCCGTGATGTTGGTGTCTCTCCTTTCTCCAATGTTTTTATGATCTTGAGCTTCGTTTCCATGGTAATGGATTTTCTTTTGGCTACAGAAGCATTGCTAAAAGACACAGCTTTCTTCTTTGGGGCGAAAAATGGGAAGATTCTCCCGGCGCGCAAACGCAGACAAGCATTAGCCAGACAAAATGGCGGACGGGGACGGGCGTTGTAAAGTCGAAACGTCTTAGATCGAGACCGCCATAACCCGAGGACTCCCTGTACTCACAATTTGCCAATCCGATTACTGATGTAAATGATCGGATCCACGCCACAAGACATTCCAGCTGACACCATCTCATTTACTCTGATGTTCCGAGCTGCTGTTGTGTCACCTTTCGAGTCCGAACGCAGGTTTATTTTTAACCCTGTAAGTGATGACCGAGAAATATTTTGGAAAAAATAAAATGAAAGTGAAACTGTCGTGGGTATGGCACTTCTTTCTGGTGCCCAGGACAGATCAAACTCAATGTGTTTGACGGTTGAACGTCAGCACAAATTCTTGAGAATTCTCAGTCAATAGTAGACGAGTAAAGTAAATAGTTATTTAAAGAGATCAATTCCTTCACCTTGTGGTTGGATACGTGATCGGTCTTTTGAAATGTGTTAATTGGTCACTGGCCTCAAAAATCCAACTTCAACGATATTAGTCGGATTTATGCACGTTAGTAAGCCAGAAGGAAGAGTGAAGCTCCAGAGAGAAGAGATGGCGAGGGTGGATGACTTCAAAATACTTGGGGTCAACAATTCAGAGCAATGGAGAGTGTGGTAAGGAAGTGAAGAAAGGGGGTCCAAGCGGGGTTGGAACAGTTGGCGGAAGGTGTCTGGTGTTCTATGTGACAGAAGAGTCTCCGCTAGGATGAAGGGCAAAGTCTATAAAACAGCGGTGAGGCCGGCCATGATGTACGGATTAGAGACGGTGGTGGCACTGGAGAGACAACAGGAAGCAGAAATGAAGATGTTGAGGTTCTCGATCAAAGTGAGCAGGTTGGATACGATTAGAAATGAGCTCATTAGGGGGATGGCCAAAGTTGGAAGTTTGTGCTCCTCGCAAGTTCTTTCATTGTGCAGCTTGTCCTGTTCCACAAATGTCTGCAAGTACATTTGTGAGTGTCGTTCTCTCATTCGCCCCCACCCCCCTGTAATTCAGCGACTGACTGAACGAACATCTCCCCGTGCTCCCTGCGAGTCTTTTCCTTTTGTGTTAGCGTGTTTGGGTGCTCGCACCCTTATAAACGGCTGAAAGTGCTTCAGCGCATGTGGCCCTTTTTCACTATTTATCGCATTAAGTTCCACTGGAAGGACTTTGATTGCTGTTGTTTTTAAAGGAATTCAACTTCTCCCCCCTCCCCTAGGAGAGCCAGGAGACAGGACATCAAGCACGGAGACCCCGCCAGCCAGTGTTGGGACACAGAAGATAGTACGAAGACCGTATTCTGATTCTGATTCCCTCATTTCTATCTGATTTTGTGGACTTGTAGTCGAAGCAAACAACATATTGTACCTCTGGGTGGTTTTTTCTTTCAGGCTTCGGCGTCGGACGAGTGGAGGAGCGAGTTCTCTTCGGCGTGCAGACCAATTCGACGTTCCTTGAGTGCGTCCCCAAATCTCAGCAGGCCCACATCCGCTGGTTCGTTCGCAGGACCGGATCGGAACACAGGGAGCAGGTCAGCGTTACAAACTTTTTAGTAGCCATTTCCTGAGGACTCTCTTTACAGCGTATAGCTTCAAAGGAGCCCAAAAAAATATCATTTCATTTTAGTCAAAGTCTTCTGACTTATTGAAGGGCAGAAACCCGAATGCCGACGCAAATCACAACAGAGCAGACCCTGCGGGACGTTTAGAGGATCAGTTTGTCTCGGGACACCAATTACTTATCATACAGATGATTGTATAACTCCCAGTAGGAAACTGCGATGTAAAAAGTAGTCCAGGGCTTCGGGAAGTGTCGCCCCACAAGGACGGAACAAAATCCGAAGTCCGCCCCACTTACTCTGACAGTTGCTTTGATATTCAGCGGACATTATCTTGTCAGTGCCAAACTCGATCCGTAACTTTGGACCTGATTTGCGAAGGGAGTGAGTGGGCGTGTGCGAGGCGGGCGAACGGGAAGAAGTCCAAGGAAACGAGTTCGAGGTAAAGATGGAAAATGTTGTGCTTGGGAAAGAAAAAATACAGCAAAGAAAAAATATGATATTCCAGTCCCATGTTTGCATGGGTAAAGATTGTTTAAATCAGTCTTGAAAGACAGGAAATGTGTGTAATATGTGGACATTACTTTTAAAAACATTGAAGGAATGTGTTAGTCATAGTTTTGTGTGAAATGTTGAAATGCTTTCAGACATGATACTGCTCAATGCTATTTTTCTTGAAAAAAAAAAAATCAAATTTTTTGGTAGTCTTAGAACGGATTAATAGCATTGTCATGCCGTTCAATGGGTTGAAGTAGATTTGAGACATCGGTAGCTCGAGTTAAAAGGATGGTCGTGGAACAAATTAAACACTTAGATCAAAGTACTCTTCGCAATTGACTCCAAGAGCCCGAGATCAAGTTCTCAGTGATCTCGGGGGTGAAAGTAAACACAGACAGGTGCAGTGCAGAGGCCACTAACAACCCCCCCGCCACCATGTTTTTTTTTATTGCCCCCCCCCCCACAGTAGAAAGACGAGTGTGCATATCGGGGTTTGGCACCATTTTGTTAGTTAAAATTGGTTTGGGTTTCCATTGGCATTGCTAAGACGTACCACCAAATTGTACTACGACTGCAAAAACTAAATAATAATAACAAAATAGGTGAATTGTGTCACCTGAACATTAATTTAAATGAAGCTGATAAATGACATCAAATTGACATAAAAATAAATAAATAAATAAAAAATCGATGGAGCACGGTAACAACTTTTATTGACCCGTCATTAAACGCGCAACTCTCAGCTCAATGATGTCAGTGCCACAACAAAGCTGCTCAATATTGGCTGAAATGGATAAATCGGAGGTATCCAAACTACAACCCAGGGGCCGTTTGTGGTCCAAGATCCAATTTTTCAGTGGCCCACACCATATACTAAAAACAAATTAGACCCCACCCGCAGAGCTAATTTTGGACACCCCAGGTATAAAGTAGATGCTGTAACTCCAATTTTAATGCCGTGTCTACTTTGCTTCCTCCTCCACGTGTTGCACAATTTCCCCTAATCTCTTCCCCCATCACCGTCTTGCCTCATGATGGCTTGCAGAGGAACAACAACTGACCAGTCTGGAATGCCTCATTGAAAAAAAAAAAAAAACACACACAAAAAACAGCTTTAACCACGCGGGAGGAATTGCGGCTCGATTCGTGCAGAGCGGTCGGAGCCTGGAATGTGGCCCATTATAATAATTAGCAAGCGGGAGAACATGGAAGGTGTCAGTTTTTTTTTTCAATTTAGTGGGGAATGAAGCAAAACCATTGTTTGAAACGCCACCCTGTAGGTTTTTCATTGCCTTAAAAGTATTCCCCCACCATATTGCAGTTCATCCTTTGCGCCCCCCATACCGCAGCTTCCCAAAGTATCATTAATGGGTTTTTACACTTTGCACGTCGTACTTTAGAGTTGTGCACATTCAGTCGAGTACCACGTCGTGCTACAACACGCTGGGTAACGCTGAGCTCTACTGGAAGAGATGGAGCGTAATGGACCGATCCGACCTGTCAATCACTCGTACAATAATAGCCAATCAGATAGCCGCATTGTCTTAACACGCCCCTCTCGCCGTACTGTCCCCACAAGCAACGCCGGTTGTCAGTAGCGGGCGCTTGGAAAAGTTAACGTCACAAAGAAAATGGTCCTCAGATGTGCTTGGGGAACGTGCAATTCTGATGAAAGATATCCTGCTGGGTTACAAGGGGGGTGCTTGATTTGTTTTCCAAAGCCTAAAACACAGTTGACGAAGCGTCTATGATGGATTAAGTCTCGTGGAAGAGCGCACGTACAACTCAATGTGGACAATATCAAAGACAGAGCACTGGGTTCCATTACGAGCCAAGTCAAATGAATGCACCCACTCACAATGATATTACACGTGATCTTTCCAAGTAAAAAGTACTCACCCCGCTTTACACGCGCAGTACGATTCCACTATTTTATCGTGTTGATCAAACTTTTTTTTGCATCCATCGCCAACATTTCGCTGTCCCGCTCCGTCCAAAATCTTAATTCCGTGTACGTATTCCTTGCGTGAAATAGTTGAGACCTCTCTGTAGAACCCTCTTGGACAAGTCTGACGCATTTGGCAAAAAACATACCCCGATATTATCTGGAATACGCGGTAGAGAATCCACTCCAAACATGTTCCGTTCTATCGCCGTTTTGAAAGCTTGTGGGACGTGGCTAAAGGGGCGGATCTTAAGTTTACCGCCGGAAAGGTCCGTTAAGGTCCCCAACCAAGTGAATCTTGAGGTCAGATTATCCGATGGTGGTCTCACCCTACCCCCATTCATCAGCAGTTTGGACAGGGAGGGGCTCCCTTGAGCCTCCTGAAATCTCAGACAAAAAGTCACTTTCTCTCTCTCTTTTTTTTTTTTTTTTGTTTTGTTTTTGAAGACAGTACCCAGACAGGTCCTAAAAGTCACTAAGTTGACGAAACTGAGTAGCTCCTCACAACTGAGTGGCTGCTTACTCGCTCTACCCCCACAGGGCAGAAACGCTCCTCAAGTGTGACAAGTGGATATTATAAGTGAGGTGTCATTTTTTTTTTTTTTTTTTTTGTATCCCTTATGTATTTTGAGGACAGGATGTCAGAGCGCTTTTCTTCTTCAGAGACACCTGAAAATTGTCTTAAATTGTGGAAGAAGAAATAGCAAACGTCTCCTTTAAGAATATTCCTGAAATAATTCATGTGCGATGCTTCAATGGAATTATGAGGGTTTCTGAAATGATGTAGTGCGTGTCATCGGTCCCTTCACACAAACACACACAGCACGTCCTGGCTCAGGACATTCCATCCAAGTTGTCTTAACATTAAGTGCGCACTCAGGGGCATTCGGCGATATGAAAAGATTTACATTTCTGGTGGTAAAGCTGTCTAATAACGGTCGTTGGAGGAGAGTGTTTATGAAATACCTTGCCATAAAAACTTTTATCGCTCCTGAAAAACACACACTTAGCATGAACGGCTGTCATTGTACAGCTATGTAATGCGGTATGTAACATGCTCTCAAACTATTGAGGACATCTCTCTCGGGGGTTTGTTGAGATAATACAAAAAAAAAATAAAAAATAATAAAAAAGTGGTATATTACGGCATTACGGGCATCCCTGCAGTCAGATAGTTCAGATGGTGTGGCGATGAGAAGAGTTTTTGGTTGAATGAAACTTCATATTCTGTCGGGCCCGAGATCTCAACCATCTTCTGTTTACGCTCTTAATACAGAGGTGCCTTTTTTGTGGGTCTGATGAATACATAAAATTCGGTACTGTAATTATATTAGGTAGCACGGTGGGCTCAGCTGGAAAGCATTGGCCGCACAGTTCTGAGGTCCCGGGTTCGATCCCGGACGGGCACTCCGGTTCCCTCCCACATCCCAAAAACACGCAGCATTAATTGAACACTCTAAATTGCCCATAGGTGTGATTATGAGTGCGGCTGTTTGTCTAGATGTGCCCTGCGACTGGCTGGCGACCGGTTCAGGGTGTGCCCCGCCTCCTGCCCATTCACACCTGTGATAGGCTCCAGCACTCCCCGCGACCCTTGTGAGGATAAGCGGCGAAGAAAACGGATGGATGGATGTAATCATACCTGTAATAGCAGATGTTCACACTGAAATATCCATTTTCGATACGTCAGTCCCTTGACATAATGTACAGGATGCTATTAACGGGAAGACAACTGCATGGTCGAAATTCATACGTAGTTTTTTTCTTCCATGCATCACGCACGCAAAAGTGCAGGCGGCGTCCCGTGCCGCCGCGGTACGCCAGACGTCAACTCAATGGCCGAGGGTACCGAGGGCTATTTCGGCCGATCAAACAGCCTGAAAGCGGTTTGTGATATTTGCGGAAAGACGGCAAACACGACAAACCTTGTGAGAGGCCTCGAGAAAAACCACAACAAAGACTAGGAGACATTCACGATGAGGCGGAACCCTGGACAGAATGAGAGCAGAACTCGCCCTTAACCACTGCGGACCAGTAACACCGCGACATCTGCTCCAAACAACACTGTTGGGGTGACAGTCAACCCAATTTAGTCCGCTTCCTGTTTCAGGGTTGATTCTCATTTTCGGTCACCAGGTTTTAGCTGCTTGTTTGTTACGGGCCGGGCTTGCTGCGTGATTGAGCAAAAGCTGGATGCTTATTTGTTCTGGAACACGCGGTAACCGGCTTTGACGACAACAATGACAAATGTGTTCTGCTCCATGAAGGGCCCTATTCATAGGTTGATTCCGCGTTGGCAATTGAATAACTTTTGTTAAATTTAGCGAGTATTCCAACCCTTCTAGCCAAGAGAAAAATAATAATCCTAAATATCAACGATATGACTCGATGTTATCGGACAATTCTCAATCAGTGACTTTCTAAGTTTGGCGTTCGACCTGAGGGATTATGGCTCCCTCTAGTGGTGCGTGAATGAATCATTTAATTAAATTTAGGAGAATATGACAATTTAACCACCCACTTTTCTATTCCATTACAGTGCATTTATTAATTACTGCACAGCTCTATTTATTTGTTTACTCAATATTTTAAAATCATTGGTTTTGAAACGTTTATGGATAATTTTCATTTAAGATTGTTGTAAAATACATTATCACTGAATCCATATTTAAGTATAGTTTTTCTTTCTTTTTTTTAAGTTTTCAATCAGTTTCTTCTTCTCTTCAAGTGTGACCATTTCTACTTCTTTATCTCACAGGTCAGGCCGGACGACCGCGTGATACAAACGGACCGAGGCCTCCTGATTCGTTCGCTGCACGTGTCCGACGTCGGCGTGTACGAGTGCGAGGCCCAGGAGCACACCCGCTTCGCCCACACGCTCCGCCGGCTTACGCTGCAACTTGTCCCGCACGGCCAGCTGGACCGAAAGCCTAAACCTGCCGAGGACCTGACGCCGGAGCTACGTCACAGCCACCGTTACAAAGACTACCTGAGGCTCATGAGCTCCCCCGTGGGCTCCCTGGAGGAGTACTGCGATTCGCTCTGGCTCGAGAAGAGGCCGTCGAAGGCCCGCGGCCGAGCCTTGGGCGTCGGCAAATGGAAACACATGCAGGAATTGAAGAAGAGTAGGAACAGAAGGCACCACGCACAGAAGGAAAAAGCGTCTGACAAGCTGTAGTGGACGGTGAAAGACGAAGAGGGATGTAAAAACCGATCCGTAGCCCCCCCAAAAATGCAAAGGTTCACAGTTGACAGGATAACTTGCAGGCATTTTTTTTTTTTGTACTCGATTTTTCAGGCTCTGGTGTAAAATGCTCCAAAAATACAAAACCTAACAGCCCATGCAGGAAGCTTAATGAACAATTCATTCATCACATAATTGGAATTTTTACATTCGTTTGAACATTTCAGTAGCAAGGCAACATTTTCTGGCATGCTGTGGATGGGATTAAGAAGATCTGATGGACAAACTTGAGCGCCGGACGTGAGGGTGTCAAATTTACCGTGGAATTGTTCCGCCGGCAACCGCATTTCAAAGTAATTTGGAGCAGCTATCCGTTCAGCTGCCTTAGAAAACAGCAAAAAAGGTATGAAAATTTGCCCCATGCTTTGAACATGGCAAAAAATAGCGCCATCCGGTGGACAAACTTGAAAGCCAATAGCCGGATGCTGCTTTAATGATGAAGACTTTTACGTTATCGAGTATTCATACTGTCTCGAAAAAAAAAAAAAAAATGACCAAAGAGGTGCACGGATGGCATATGAGGAGGAGAGAAGGGAGGAAGTGCAAAGTGCCAAGTCAGAGGACATGATTCAGTCATGTGACTCAGCGGCGGGCAAAAGAAACTTCTTGCCTTCCCGCTAGCGGGCCGAGAAAATCTTTCGATTTAGTCACTTCACAAGTGGGTGAATTAAAAAGATGGACTGCAAATTTAAAAAAAGCATGCATGTACGTGCTCGCTTTCCAAACGAAGAGAACAGAAGGCGCTGTTACGGTCGATTTATTAATTTTGGAAAACATTCACAAAGAAACGCGCGCGTTGCCAAAGTCATTCCGAACGCTGGTGATGCTAACGGAAAAGCTAGCAAGCGTAGCCTGACTGCTGCCGCTCCTCTTTTCAGGTATATGCTGCATTTCACGATCGCGCCAATTTCAGCCGCTAAACTTGTCACCGGGAATAAAAAACAAAAGATCCCGCAGTCGTGACACGTCACACGTCGTTTCAAAATTACGTGCGCTCGTGTGATCTTTTTTTTTTTCCATTTCAGGCTTCATTAGAAAATACCCGGTCGCGCGGAAAGGTTTGAGACTTTATGACCCTCGTAAATGTAATTTCCCTCAGGGGGTGAATAAAATATACATCTATCCGTCCGTCCACGACTTCTGCTGAAGAAAAAAAATGAGGAAACCTACAAAACAAAAAAGGAAACCCTCGTGGACTCATTTGGTACAAACGCGCCGTATGGCAAAAACAAGTAAATGTCAGTAAGACAAAGAACGTCGTCAGCTACATTTCTGTCTGCATTTTTCTATCGTTACGTGTATGATTGTGTGCTGTGTGCAAACTTGCAAACATATTTTATTTCAAATATTTATTTAGGGTTACATTTGGGTCTTTTCATTTTTGGACGTGTATCCTTTTTTTTTTTTTATTTTAAACAAAACTTAACTAAAACACTATTTTGATTTGAGTTATCTTCTTGTATACAATCTGTACATAATGTTATTAAATCATATTGTCATATTGCCATTCAATATTCCCATGATAAATATCCTGGGAACCAAGTTGAGAGTTAAACAGTTTTTTAGAGGATTTTATTGTAACATTATCGTTAACTAAATTGTTAAATTTGCCACAGTGCAGTACAGTGGTAACGAACGTCTTTATAACAAAAAAATTAGGTTATGGAACGCCTCCTTGGTAAAATATTGCCTCTAGTTATGAAGGAAAATTCAGGATACAAAAGGAAAAAAAATGGGAGATGTATGCACATCCCCCAAATTCCACCAAACGTAAACATCTTGGTTTGTGTGGTGCCAAAGAGTTTGGAACAGATTAGGCCATTAACATGTAAAAAGCGCTTGTACTTACGAAAAATTCTCATTACAAAATGACTTCCGGAACAAAATATTTCGTAAGTAGAGGCAATACTGTATACCACCCGCTCTTAGTTATAACACAAATACATACATTAGTTAAAAAGAGTTACAATTAACCGATGGTAATGCAGTTGTGAAGTCTCCACAAACTAGTTCACTGCTAGTTAGCAACCTTAAAATATCCTGTCAGTTCAACGGGGGACCAATGAGCCCCTTGATTCATTTTAGATGTCAGAAAATTCTGTGTACTCCACAACTTTAAAAAAAAAAAAAAAAAAAATCTGTTTTTCCTTTTTTACCAACTATTTTAACAGACACGATATGCTGTCAAACAATTAGAATAGCTAATGCAAACAAGGACTGAACTAAGAGCGCCTCTGCTGGTTGTAGCCAAGTAGTGCACTTAATTTTGCCTCGGGCGACACAAATTCGACGTAACGGACGACGATTTGTTCATCGATTATTTTGCCCATCCCTTCTTGGGTCACTGAGAGATTGTAAGCTATTGTTAAGTTAGTGATGGTGGCAATAACATTTTTTTTCTGGAGGATGACAATGCATTCATGTTGAATGACTGTAAATATTTGTAGAACTTGTACAGGCTATACTAGGTGCATCTCAATACAGTTAACCCCCTCTCTGCTGCGGTTAGCAAAATTCCAAGAGTAATTGAGAGCCAGAAAAATGAGATTGTGTCTTTTTTTTTTCCTTTGGGCTTGTCCCGTTAGGGGTCGCCACAGCGTGTTGTCTTTGTCCATCTCGTGCATCTTCCTCTCAAACACCAACAAACCCTCATGTCTTCCCTCACAAGATCCACCAACCTTCTCTTTGGTCTTCCTCTTGTTCTCTCTTCCTTGGTAGCTCCATCCTCAGCACCCTTCTACCAATTTGCTCACTCTCTCGCCTCTGGACATGTCCAAACCATCCACGTCTGCTCTTTCGAACCTTGTCTCCAAAGCATCCAAATTTGTCTGTCCCTCTAATAATTAGTTCATTTCTAATCTTATCCATCCTGCTCACTCCGAGCAAGAACCTGAACATCTTCATTTCTGCCACCTCCAGTTCTGCTCTGTAAGTAAGTGTCTTTCGGCTTGTCCCGTTTGGGGTCGCCACGGCGTGACATCTCAGATGAACGCTCGTATTTGTTTGGCACAGTTTTTACGCCGGATGCCCTTCCTGGAGTGGGATACGAACTCAGGACCCCTGGTTTACCAAAGCAATGCTCAAACAACTGAGCTATGGGGCTCCAGTTCTGCTCTGTATGTAAATGAATAAAGAGGCCCCCACGAAAAAAAAAAGTATCAGAAGGCCCACATTTTTTTATTAAACAAAACTGCGGCCTAAGGGAATGGACGCTCCTGCCCTCAGTTCAATGTAGGAGGTTGGCCCAAAGTTGCAGCCAGATTGCGCCAAAGCAATATTGTTACATGAGACACGGATTTGGCCGGAACACAAAATGGTAAATAGACGAGTTTTTCCAAGAAATAATGCTAGGGGTGGGGGGTAACTAAAAATTCCAATATCATAGAAAAGTTCACTTATTTCAGAAGTTGAATTCAAAACATGAAACTCATTTTCAATGATACTTAACATTTTTCAGAAGGCCAACTATTTCCCGATTACTATAGTAAAATAATTTTGATAACTTGAGAAGTAAGCTGTAATCATCAAAATTGAATTATAAAAAAAAAGTGAAAAATCTCACTGTTTGTAGTAAATCATAAACAATTTGGACTTTTAAAAAAAAAAAATTGAACTACTGAAATGAAAAATTCTCTACAATATTCAGATTTCTTGAGATGCACCAGGACAACATGTCCAGTAATTAGTATTTTTTATGATAAACACAAAGGCTGTGATGTCAAGGGCAGCCAATATTATATTTTTGTACTGTGAGATTTTTTGTTGTTGTTGTTGTTGAAACTATTTAAATAAATGTTTCGTGCGCCTAAAGCATCAACTTTGTCCTTGACGTTGTTGAATAAATGTAAGAGGCGGGCAGATTCTAGAACCTCGCGACCGGCTGGCCTCCTTCCAGGTGTCCCGATATAGCAACACTGGTCCCTGGATGCTGCAAAGCCGGATGATTCAGGACCAGCTGCTCTCTCGTTTCGTCGAAAAAAATAAAAAAAAAAACTAAATAAAAAAGCCAAAGTTGTTGTGGATGCGAAACCATGTGATCACGCAGAAGCTTCCGCGAATAAACCGCTGAACGTCATGTGTTGCAGAGTTACGCAAACCTCAATAGTGTCACGTTGCGTCGTTTTTACCGAGAGTTATTTGGATAATTAATACGTCAAACGGATTTTATAAAGAACATTACATTACAGCGACGCTTCACAGTGATTCTTCCACTCTTATGAATATTTTACAACCCTAACCCTCTGCGGTCATTGTTTATTTATCGACTGGCCCGCAAACAACAAAACATATCCAGCAAAAACAGAAACCACTCCGAGGAGACAATATCCTCGTTCTCCAGTCGTTATTTTGGGCTTTCCTTGAAAAGTGTTGGTGCTCGGAGCGAAGCAGCAGGAAAGAAAATTGCGGGCAAAGAAGCAGCAATTTTGATGTGATTGCGGTAATGAGCGCGACGGACTGGACCTCGGGACCCCCCGGAGTGGCCTTGCGAGACGGGATGCAATCCACACTTAGAAGTTGTTCAACTTAAATGTATTGAACGCACTCAAACCGACCCATTGAGCAATTGAACGCTGGCAGTTATTCTGAAAAAGTACGACATCGTAACTTATTCAGATATCATAATTTAACTCAATGCGTTTGACAAGACGAAAAGCATCTTAAAATGAGAGAAAAATGAAAATCGCCAGAAAAACATTTGAAAAAAAAAAACTCAGAGCAGAAGAAATGTTCAGTTATTTGCAGAAGGACTGAATTATTGACTGTGCTGATCCGAACTGAAAACGCTGATAAAAAATATATATTAAAAAAATCAATCCATCCATTTTCTTTGACGCTTATCCTCACGAGAGTCACGGGGAGTGCTGGAGCCTATCCCAGCTGTAAACAGGCAGGAGGCGGGGTATACCCTGAACTGGTTGCCAGCCAATCGCAGGGCACATAGAGACAAACATCCACACTTACAATCACACCTCGGGGCAATTTAGAGTCTCCAATGAATTTGCATGTTTTTGGGATGTGGAGGAAACCGGAGTGTCCGGAGGAAACCCACGCAGGCACGGGGAGAGCATGCAAACTCCACACAGGCGGGGCCGGGATTGAACCCGGGTCCTCAGAACTGTGAGGCCAACGCTTTACCAGCAGACCCACCGTGCCGCCACAAACATTATTTAAAAATAAAAATGTATAAAAAAAGGCCTTTTAGGTGACATTGGGAGTGGTCCATAGCTATGGGGTATGATTCATTATGTAAATGTAACAATTTCATTTCAATTTACATTCAACATTTCTAGATACACATTGAACATTTCAGGTCATGTCACGAGCCAGCGGTAGGGTGCAGACCCAGTTGCAGGACTCCGAGGCAAGGGCATGATCTTAAGAGTGGTTTTATTACAGAAGGAGGTCAAACGCGAAAAGGCAGTCCAAAACAAGTGGAAGCACAAAAACGCTAGGCAACAGGCAAGATCCAAAGACGTGAACAAGGTCCGATGGCGATGAGGCAAACTAAGAAACAGGACAAGACAGGACATGGTCAAACTAAAGAGGCAGAAGCACGCTGTGACAAAGGATTGGTCTACGCTAAACCTGCGACTTACGCATAATAAGACAAGAGGGCAGTTGATGTTAGAGAGAAGGATGCAGGAGATGGAAAAGGATGACACGCTACGGCAACACCTACCAGGACAAGCCAAAAGGAAAAGAAAAAGATCCAGTAAGAGTTGACTACTGAGACAAGATTTCAGATTTATTTTTTAAAAATGCGTTAACTACCGTGGAGTTTTCTACATTATATGTACACAACATTTCTAATAGTGTCTGAAAAGCTTCTACTGTGTTGTGTTTGGCAATGTTTTTCACTGGCCCAACAGCGGGTCGTGCTGCAATAAATGGCTGCGCTGTAAAAGTGGACAGGAAACAAATGGCTCCAGGCGGCACAAATTGGTTCTGCGAGGTGTAAATAGCAAAAATGCTCGTAAATATTTTTTTTATATCCTCGAGGCAGAAATATTTGACTTGACCAATTTTTGTGATCGATTTAGCCAAGTTTGTCTATTTTTTTTTCCCACAGTCTTGTAATGCTCAAAGATTGGTCAGAGTTCCTTTGGTACTTGTCAGTTGTGTTCGCAGCAGTTTGATTTCTCATGTGTCCAAATGGAGCGTGAAAATTAGAGTTTGATTATTAATTCAAGCAGACGCCCGCACAGCATGTCAGCAGGATGGAGAACGGAATTGAGACGTTAACAGAGGGTATTTAAAGCCGTGCCGATGTACTTCTTTGTCAAGACGTGACTGTGACACGTTTTGGCCTCAGGTGGAGGCGAGTCAAGAGGTGCGTCAAAGCTGTCGGGCCCGGCCGGTGTTGATGTTAGCCCGGGGGCTAGCGGCGGACAAGAGGTATGTGCGCATGGGGTCCAAAGAGTTGTTTCCTTGCAAGTAATGAATACCCATTCCTGATTTACCGACATACACGACCACACCTCTTCTCAACTTTTGTGACGTGCAGAATTATACAGATCTGAAAGTAGGTATGTCCAAGGTCTGACCGAGGGCCATATTGCATTTGACTTTGGGTGGCCGAGGAACAACAACAAGCATAAAAGAGTTCAAGCTGTGCTGGGAGAAGCAAAATCACTCCGGTCAAGAGGAGAGGTGCTTGTTGAAAAACATCATTTTGCAAGAATTAAAAAACCTCAAGACGATAGCGGGTTAAGCAGGTAACCTCCGGCCTGCTAACTCAGCTCCATGCTAGCCAAGACCGATTGTCCAAGGGTTGGAAAACCTCTGAGCTAATAGAACATCTCACTAAAGTTAAGAAACATAAATTGGCAAAAGTGTAATAATGAAACGGTGATTTTTCTCCCCAACTCAATTGAGCAACACTAACTAGTTTACAACTAACAATGTAATGACATTTCTATCCATAACACTGCAAAGAAAAAGATAATTCAGTTACAGCAGGAAATTCTCTTTGTGGATCTAGAGGAAGCACATGACAGGGAGACCGACCAAGAGAGGAACTGTGGTACTGCATGCGGAGCTCTGGTGTGGTGGAGAAACATGTGAGAATAGTACAGGACATGTATGACGGCAGGGGAACAGTGGAGAGGTGTGCAGTAGGTGTGACAGAATAATTTAAGGTGGAGGTGGGACTGCATCAGGGATCAGCTCTGAGCCCCTTCCTGTTTGCTCTGGTAATGGAGAGGCTGACAGATAAGGTTAGACTGGAATCCCCTTGGACCATGATGTTCGCAGATGACGTTGTGATCTGCAGTGAAAGCAGGGAGCGGGCGGAGGAACAATTAGAAAGATGGAGGCACGCACTGGAAAGGGGAGGAATGAAGATTAGCCGAAGCAAAACAGAATATATGTGCGTGAATGAGAAAAGTGGAGGGGGAAGAGTGAGGCTACAGGGAGAAGAGATAGCGAGGGTGGACGACTTCAAATATTTAGGGTCAACAATCCAGAGCAATGGTGAGTGTGGTAAGGAAGTGAAGAAAGGGGTCCAAGCGGGGTTGGAACAGTTGGCGGAAGGTGTCTGGTGTTCTATGTGCCAGAAGAGTCTCCGCTAAGATGAAGGGCAAAGGTTAAAAAACAGTGGTGGCGTCGAACATGACGTACGGATTAGAGACGGAGGCACCGAAGAAACAACTGGAAGCAGAACTGCAGGTGGCAGAAAGGAAGATGCTGAGGTTCTCGCTCGGAGTGAGCAGCTTGGATAGGATTAGAAGTGAACTCATTAGAGCGAGAGCCAAAGTTGGATGTTTTGGAGACAAGGTTAGAGAGAGCAGACTTCGGTTTGGACATGTCCAGAGGCGAGAGAGTCGGAGGATGGAGCTGCCAGGCAAAAGAGCGAGCGAGAGGAAGACCAAAGAAAAGATTGATGGATGTTGTGAGGGAAGACATGAGGACAGTGGGTGTGAGAGGGGAAGATGCCCGAGATAGGCTTGGATGGAAAAAGATGACGCGCTGTGGCGACCCCTAACGGGACAAGCCGAAAGGAAAAGAAGAAGAAAGTGTGTTGGTGCACGGGGAACGTCCCCATGACAACAATATTTTTTTAATGATACTGTTTTTTTTGAGCACGGTTAATTCACTAATTCTGAAGAATGTTCTCGATTACGGTGACTCGTGAGTGCAAAACAAAAAAACCGAAACACAACAACAAAACACAAAAACCAAAGACAAAACACTTTTTATACTTTCAAAACAGGAACAAGTCGATGCATCCCTTGACAGAAAAATCCCCCGACCTCAAAAATTGTCCCAGTAAGTCCCACGTTGATGAACCCATTGAGGAAGAACCCAACAGCCACACCCATACATTGACCACGCACGCACGATCCAGTCCTCGAGTCAGTTCAGACTTTTGTTTCGTACCCCCCTCAAAACAGCCTGCGGTGACATTTTGTCCGCGTCAAAGCTCAATCGAAACACATTTCTACATTCTTGGCATTTTCGGCGAATACGTGCATTGATATATTATCCCAGAATGTTGCGGCCGGGGCTCCGAGGACGTGTCGCTCCGATTTAGACTCGAGACTCGTCTTATTAGAACGTGAATGTGGGCCAGATTAACTGCGGGTGAACACTTCTTTGACATTCGACACTCGAAATAATCTTTCAGTCTCTTTTATTGTCGGACGGATTTCAGAAGAGCGAGCATATGAGAGTCGGCCCGAGATTTTACCGCTTTGTTTTTAAAGTGTCAACTTCACGTCTTTTCTTTTGAAATTCTGACACGGCGAACACGAACATGTCCAGGTTTACATTAAAACTGAAAGTTAAAAAAAAAAAAATTTAATATGCGGCTTACCATGAACTCTGTCTTAAAACCCAAATTACTGAGATTGACCGCTTCTCCGTAACCAATGTACTCTTTTAACAAGTGTCATAGAAAATACTTGACAATTTAATAACAGAAGAACAAGGCAGGAGTGGATATCAAAAATAATTCACTTGCATAACTGAAATAGGATATGATAACTTAAAATCCTCAAATGATTGAGTGCAATTCAACACCACTACAAAACACACACGATAATGAACAAGATAAAAGACTACCCCTCAATCATAAGTCAACGTTTTTTTTTTTTTTTTTTTTGTCGAGGCAAAAACTTTTGGATGCAGTTTTTACATGGGATCTTATTAAATACAGATTTACAAAGCGTCCCGCCTTTCCAAACAGTGTTGACATGAGACGGATTATCATCCCGGGCGAGTGGGAGTCTTAATGCATCGCAGCTTCCAAAGTGACGTCCGCGTCCGATCCCGGAGGAGATCGGAATCCGCACAGCCTTTTGTTATGTATGAGTGCAAGTTGGATGCGTTCCTCGTGTTTTTGACATTGTTTTTTTGATCAGTTTTTGGATTCATTTTTACTCACCATACTTTTGCTTACAATAAATACATTAAATGAATAAACTAAAGGGTGGCATGGTGGGGAAACTGGTGGGAGCATTGGCCTGACAGTTCTGAGGACCGGGGATCAAATCCTGGCCTCGCCTTTGTGGAGTTTGCATGTTCTCCATGTGCCTGTGTGGGTTTTCTCCGGGCATTCCAGTCCCCTCCCACATCCCCAAAACATGAATTAATTGGAGACTCCAAATTGCCCCAAGGTGGGATTGTGAGTGCGACTCCGTGTGCCCTGCGATTGGCTGGCGACCAGTTTAGGGTGTACTCCGCCTCCTGCCCGTTCACAGCTGGGATAGGCTCCAGCACTCCCCGCGAGTCTTGTGAGGATAAGCGGAGGAGCTACTGGTTAGAGGACTGACCTCACAGTTCTGAGGACCGGGGTTCAAATCCTGGCCTCGCCTTTGTGGAGTTTGCATGTTCTCCATGTGCCTGTGTGGGTTTTCTCCGGGCATTCCAGTCCCCTCCCACATCCCCAAAACATGAATTAATTGGAGACTCCAAATTGCCCCAAGGTGGGATTGTGAGTGCGACTCCGTGTGCCCTGCGATTGGCTGGCGACCAGTTCAGGGTGTACTCCGCCTCCTGCCCGTTCACAGCTGGGATAGGCTCCAGCACTCCCTGCGAGTCTTGTGAGGATAAGCGGAGGAGCTACTGGTTAGAGGACTGACCTCACAGTTCTGAGGACCGGGGTTCAAATCCTGGCCCTCCCTTTGTGGAGTTTGCATATTCTCCCCGTGGATTTTCTTTGGGTTCTCCAGTTTTTTCCCCACATCCCCAAAACATGCATTAATTGAAAAATAAATTGCCCATAGGTGTGATTGTGAGTGCGACTGTTGTCTGTCTCCATGTGCCCTGCGATTGGCTGGGAACCAGTTCAAGGGGTACCCAGTCTCTTGCCTGAACATTGTTGGGATAGGCTCCAGCACTTCCGCGACCCTTATCAGGATAAGCTGCCCAGATAATAAATGAGT
The DNA here is from genome assembly GCF_019802595.1 of Syngnathoides biaculeatus. Taxonomy (NCBI): domain Eukaryota; kingdom Metazoa; phylum Chordata; class Actinopteri; order Syngnathiformes; family Syngnathidae; genus Syngnathoides; species Syngnathoides biaculeatus. Next base: position 22,502,489 of record NC_084645.1, on the reverse strand, counting down.
GGATAGACCAACACACAAGAACCTTATTTTTTTTTTTCCCTGCTACATTTGCCGATATCTGGTTTCATGCTATCAGGATTCGATGGTTTTAGTTTCTTATTCTCAACACTCAACTTCTTGGGGGGGGGGGGGGGAATGATAAAAATACCGACAGAAAAAAGTAAAACTCAAGAGATAAATTGTACTTTCTGTGTGGTGTAACCAACGAGAAGAACTGTTGTGAAATTTTCTGCCTCCATCTAGCGATGGAGTGTCTGAGATTTCACGAGAAATGTAGATAAACAGTCCCAAATCCGAGCACGAACCAGATAAGGTAAGTCGACATTTTGCGTGCGACACCAACGCGTGCCATGACAACGTCTGGTTTACGCCAAATAATTTCTACAAGTGTCACGAGATGAAAAGCTCGCGCTGCACGCTCGACTTCAAAAACAGCAGCATCGCACGCGTTTGAGTGTGTTCAGCGCTCAACCGAGCGAGTCGCCGCAGTCGGCCTGTTTGCATTTCGCGTCACGCCAATGCTCTTTAACTAGCTGTATAGCAAACAATCGTTATTTTGTTTTGCTGTAAACACACAATGTGGTTCTGTTTAATTGAAGTGGCGGGGGCCCCGAGCCAAATATGTTGAGTAAAACAAAGTCTGTCCAACGTTTAATCTGAGAACAGGCAATAAACAGGAATATAAAAAAAACAAAAACAAAAACCAACAATAACATGCCAAGAAGAAAACACTGGGCTGTAAAAACTGAGCCGCCGCCTTATCCCTGCTTCGTTAAACACGCAACCTGCCTTTATAATCTTCCTAATCGTTCAAGAATCTCCATTTTATTACTTTGGACTTTTACATCCTCCATTTGCAAACTGATCTGTCATTTCTAGATTGGGAGGAGCAAGATATTTCCCAACCACGGTCTTCTTGAAGAGAGCGGACCTTTCCGAGCTGTCAATCACTCGTACAGATCGCCGCGTCGTTTTAACCCCTGGCTCGACACGTCCCTGCCGCCATGTTGTCCCACAAGCAATCCCGGTGGTCAGTAGTGTGCGCTTGGAAAAGTTCATGTTATGAAGAAAATGGTCCTCAGATGCGCTTGGGGAACGTGCAATTGTGATGCAAGATATCCTGCTCGCTCACAAGGGGCCCGCTTGATTCATTTTCCAAAGCCTTAAAACACAGTTGACGAAGTGTCTACGATGGATTAAGGCTCACGGAAGAGCGCACGTACAACTCAATGTGGACAATATCAACAAACACAAGGCTGTGTGTTCGGAGGTAAGAGAGGAAGAAGTTTCTTCTTCTTGTTTGGGAATTAAGCGTCGCCAGCATGTCGATAGATCTCCCAAAATGGCTGCTTCGCAGCAACGCGGCCAGCTTCCTGTTCAATTTGGTGTGTGGGTAGCATGTCCTGAAATCTGGAACATACCAAAAATCTTGGCTTTTTCGTGTCTTTGATACTTCTGACTTGGTCATTTCACTCGTAGCAGTTTGTAAAAAATACGGAATTTGCCCAGAGTTCCTGCTCAATCAGGAGTTTTCCGAGTGTCCTCTCATCACTGACGTCCAATGGACCGATCTGACCTGTCCATCACTCGTACAATAATAGCCACTCAGATAGCCGCATTGTCTTGACACGCCCCTCTCGCCGTATTGTCCCACAAGCAATGCCGGTTGCCAGTAGCGTGCGCTACGATGGATTAAGGCTCGCGGAAGAGCGCACGTACAACTCAATGCGGACAATATTAACAAACATGGCTGTATGTTCGGAGGTTAGTGAGGGACAAGTATCTTCTCCGAGTTTGATTGAATTATTATCAGTGTAGGAGAACAACTTGCACTTTGTTAGCGTATCACGGACCCGCTGAATGAAGTGTGTCATGTTTTATGCCGAAGAGTCGGGTTAGGGGTACGTAAATGTGCCACGTCATGCAAGAGAAATGTCAATTTGCCCATTTGGATCACGTCTGACTTTTAAGACAGAGGACTGGGTTCCGTTACGAGCAAAGTCAAAAAATACTCCCACTCACGATGATATTACTCGTGATCTTTCCAAGTAAAAAGTACTCACCCTGCTTTATATGCGCAGTACGATTCCACTATTTTATCCTGTTGGATTTCAATCGGAAGTTTGTGAGGCGTCAAACTTTTTTTGCATCGATCACTCTGACATTGCGTGCTGCTCTGACAAAACCATAATTCCATATACATATCCTTGCGTGAAATAGACGAGACCTCTCTGTAGAACCCTCTTGGACAAGTCTGACGCATTTGGCAAAAAAAACATATCCCAACATTATCCGGAATACGCCATAATTGACTTCAAATATGTTATGTTCTATCGCCATTTTGTAAGTAGGCGGAGCTTATGATCGCCATCGGAAAGGTGCATTGTTCAATGTTGTAGGTGACATTTTTTTTTTTTTTTAGTGGGGGGAAATTTGTTTTATCCCATCCTTAAAAAATAACACCACCTTAGAGTGTAACCTGAAACGAATCTTGCATATTTTCAAAAAAATATAGGATTAGCTGATTTTTATTTAATTTTTTTTTTTATTTATCGGAAACTCTAAATTGCCCTTCGGTGTGATTGCCGGTTTGAATGGTTGTTTGTTTCTACGTGGCCTGCGATTGGCTGGCTCCCGGTTCAGGGGTGTAGCCGGGACAGGGTCCAGCCCTCCCGTGACCCTTGTGAGGATAAGCGGCTCAGTAAATGGATGGACGGAGAGTTCACACGGTTAGCAGAGCGACGAGAACACGTTTTGATCTTGAAAAAGTTGAGCCGACTTTTGACATGTTATTTGATGTTCTTCTTCTCAATATACATATTAAAAAGAAGGAAAGTATTTGGTGCGCAGAGACAGTGGCAAGTTATCAGAACAGATATAAAAAAAAGAAGAATTTGTAACTTTGTACTCAAGTACATTACAGAGTATTTAGCCTCTTACTTTTTCTCATCTGATTCAGCGCCGTTTAAAGCATTTCGACGGATCTTTTAAGAGCCACAAATGATTGTGTTCTGTGACAATTTAAGCTCTCAACATACTCAAGATTGGTTTGGTCTCACCCAAAAGATTTTTATGACTGCGACGCATTTTGTGGAAAAAAAAAATGACAAAAAGTAACAAGGATTTTTTTTCCCCGCTTACCTCAAATTGTAAAACAACAAAAACAAGACTAAGAAAGGACTTTTGATTGGAAAGTTCTTTCGCCACCTCTGTCGGTAAATCGACCCCAGTCGCCCGCTGACACGCACTCAAATTTTTCTGCAGCTTTTGGAGAAACAGCTGGAAATGAAAAATGTACACGAGTCCAGCCTCAAAGCAGCCCCGCCGATCGCGGCGCGTCGGTTCATTTTACGACGATTGTCGGCTTGATGGATGATTCGGGGCTTTCGCAAAGGGGTACAAGCACCGAGAGGCCGAGGCAAAAACAGCTGGATTTGCCAGACTATGAGTCGACGTTTCACGGATTCATGCCGTTCGGGAGGGGGTGGGGGCACAAAATGAACAACGCGCTTGTTTCTCTTGCCTGGGCTCCATATGAACCGTTTCGGCCTTCTTAAACAATTGCTGCCCAAAGCCGCAATTTGATCAGAAGTGCACAACAAAGTGTATATATAAAAATTTTGAAACTTTGCACTTCATTTCTTTCCACCGTTTTTATTGGAATTTTTGAAGTGATTCAATATTTTTTACCCTTTTGCTCAGCAACCCATCTGAACTGTCGAGTTAAGATTCTCTGTCAATGCAATTATTTTAATGATCTCATCGTTTGTTCACGATTTCACGTTATCTGCCCTGAACAGACGGGAGGCGGGGGTTAGGCTAACCCTACCCCATTTCATCTAAAGTTCTGATATGGAATGAATATATACAGCGTGTTCCCCAAAAATCTTACTCACGACATGTGTTTGTCAAAGAAAATAAAAAAAAAAGGCTTGAAAAAAATATCAGAATAGCAACAGTCAAATTTTGATTTTATAACCGCTTTTACAAAGCGTCCACGGCTCACAAGCAACACATTTTCCCTTCCTGCCTTCCTCTTTGAATTTCTTCCGCCGTGTCCAAATCTGCTTTCCAGTTGATGTATTTATACTCGCTTTCCTCGAAAATGTGTGCCGCACGCTCGTTTGACTGCGTTGGATCGGATTTGATTACAAAATGCCTTTCATCGCCAGTGTGCGTTCTTCGTCACCCTAAAAAAAAAAATAAAAATCCGTTAATTTGTTCGGTGATCAAGTTTGTAATTTAATTTTAGCTGAAACTCTCAAACACATTTCTCCCAGTCAAATCATTTTTAACAAGATTAATTCCTTCCTGCCCTCCAAAAACATTTTTTTCCATCATGTTTTATATATATATATATATATATATATATATATATATATGGCACAGGTGTCAAACTTAAGGCCCGGGGGCCAGATCTGGCCCGCCACATGATTTTATGTGGCCCGCGAAGGCAAATCATGTTTATCAATTTCGGTGATTCTCGTTCAAATCTGCACCAAAATTTCAAATTGTCACATCACAAATCATAATGCTGAGGTTTTGCAAGCATTTTTATGTTACCACACATCAAACGATAGTTGAAAAATCCTTGATTTCTGATTCCAAGACTATTTCATAGATTTCATGTGTAAATATGACGCGGTTAAAGATTTTTATGGTTTCATAAGGGCCCTCTGGGGTTAAACCGGAACTACAATGCGGCCTGTGACAAAAATGAGTTTGACACCCCTGATATAGGGTGTCCCAAAAAATGTATACACACATATAATATTTGTAAACTCTTTTACATGTTAAAAATTATTCAAATTATAATAAAATCAACTTCAAAATTTTTAAATATATATATATATATATTTCCTTTTCTCTTGGCTGCTTATCCTCACAAGGGTCCCGGGGGGAATTTAGAGTCTCCGATTAATTCATGTTTTGGGGATGTTGGAAGAAACTGGAGAACCCAAAGAAAACCCACAGAGAGAATATGCAAAGTCAGCCAATCAAAGGGCACATGGAGACAAACAGCCACACTCACAATCACACCTAGGGTCAATTTAGAGTGTCCAATTAATGCTGCATGTTTTTGGGATGTGGGAAGAAACCGGAAAGCCCACACAGTCACGGGGGGGGGGGGACATGCAAACTCCACACAAGCGGGGCTGGGATCGAACCCGGGACCTCAGAACTGTGAGGCCAACGCTCTAACCAGTAGTCCCACCGTGCCACCTGTTATTCCATCCATCCATCCATCCATCCATCCATTCATTTTCTTAGCCGCTTATCCTCACAAGCATCGCGGGGAGTGCTGGAGCCTATCATAGCTGTCGCAGGGCAGGCGCCGGGGTACACCCTGAACTGGTCGCCAGCCAATCAAAGGCCACATGGAGACAAACAGCCACACTCACAATCACACCTAGGGTCAATTTAGAGTGTCCAATTAATGCTGCATGTTTTTGGGATGTGGGAAGAAACCGGAAAGCCCACACAGTCACGGGGGGGGGGGACATGCAAACTCCACACAAGCGGGGCTGGGATCGAACCCGGGACCTCAGAACTGTGAAGCCAACGTTCTTGCATTTTGGTGAGTGCTTGACTGCTTGTTCCATTCAATCAAGATGAACAAAAGTTTTCTATCCTACCAGGTGGCCTCTCACTACATCAGGCCCAAAGTGCGGACACTTATTTGAAGAAATGAAAAAAAAAAATGCATCGATTTATTAAACCGCCACAATAGTGAGTGGCACTAAGTCAGCACTTTTGGCTAGCGTGAAGGACGCGGCGCTTGCCCCCGGTGACGGACGACCTCGCTCGCAGACATTTTATGGCTCCTTCCGCAAAGCTTAATGCTGAATTATGGCCGAGCATAAGCAGGGAGCATATTTCACAGGAGACCCGGAGGTCGCGCGTTTTGAGCCGTCGTGAATTTTATAGCGGTTCATATTCCCAGACGGGTGGGGGGCGGTGGGGTGGGGGGGGTGGAGCGACACAGATGAAATGAAAGTGGCAATCTTCTTGATGAATGGCAGAACATTCGCAGCGAAACGTGTCATTTTAAGAGATTCATCGGTCTCGGCGAGGCCACCTGTTTAGACCTCATTGGATTCAAAGTTTAAAGGCTGTCACAATAGCGTTTCCAGGCTTCATTAACTAGGAGCACACGAGAACCATTTTTAAGATCAAATCTATTTTAATTCTGAGACCTGAGCTTTCGTTTGTCAATTTGTGGTATGGAACTCTGTAATATGCCTCAGTCACTGTGATTTGACGGGCGCGTATGCGCCCGCGGGCCATCGCACTTACAAATCTGCACAGTTGAGCGCGAAAAATCCCACGCGTAAAATTTGTTCCGAGTAGAAATGCATACATATTGAAAGACGTCGTTTATTTTGTCTGGTCTTGACCAATGTTCCCTCTAAGCTGTGCCACCGCGCAATTGCGCACTCTCAGCGCACATGAAAACCGATCCAGCGCAGTGAACCACAGCCAGACGTCTTGCGGAAGCACACGGTCTCTCACAACGAGCCTACTTCTACTTCCGAGTTTACCTGACACCGCCCCCCGCTGCTCTTAAAGGGGTACACTCATAATTCAGTCCTCTTGCGGAACTTATTTCCATCCATCCATTTTCATTTCATGGCATTTTCATCCATGGGAACAAACAGAACACACATCCGCAACTTTATATCTACGGGCAAGATTGGTGGACCACACCTGTAACTTTATATCTGCGGGCATGACTGACCACACCCGTACATTTTTCAAATGTGAGTGACCGATGCCTCAAAACATTTTTTGATCCACTGAATTATGCTGAGATTTTATGTATTTTAACAGGCCATAACACCAATCTACACAAAATCATTTATAACTGAAGCGCAACTGTAAGTCAGCCATTTTGGTTCGAAGCATCCATTTGCCATCTCAGGTGCGAGGGGCTTGGCGTCAACGTTTGCTTATCATTTTCAGGCGCTGTCATGAGAGAGCCGAGTTGAGGTTCCATTTTTCTTATTTTTTTACACAATGACGGTAAAAAAAAAAGGGTAAACATGTTATCTGTGACTTGAGATGTTTGAATCCTGGAACTTTATTTCCCAAACGCAAACGCAAAATTGGAGGTCAATTAATGTCAAGACCGTCAAACTTAAATCCACTGAAGTAGAAAAACATACTTGGATTAAACCAATTCCTTTGGCAACTGGAAAAATATTATCTCTGGAAACTTGTCGCTCATGTTTTCGGCGTTCTTTCACCAGGACTTTCCACGTTTTTGTGTTTTGTCTTTGTGCTACAGTACCATCTGGTCATTTCACGCGCTTCTATTTATGCAAAGCGGCGGCTAATGCTAATTCATTCCCGTTTTGTCTGCGTGATTGCGTCTGCTCGCGTGAGATAAAGGTGAGGGAGATTGATCGCGGCCATCATCCGTCCCCTGCGAGGATTGTGACTGCGGCGCTATTATGCAGATGAGAGCGTTAAAAGTAGACGCGCGCCAGCCAGCGGGTCATTAAAGCGCTAATGGCAGTGGAGTTCAATCTAAGCAAAACCAGATCTCATCCATTTACTTGCGTTAATATGTTAAGCTTTTCCCCATCTATGTATATTACTGACTCGGCCATACTTACATAATTATTGCAAAAACAACCCCATGTGTTATTTATTTTATTCAGTACTTTAGCTAATGCAGGCAAAGATGTTTCACATGGAGGAAAGTCGGGCCGTTAGGGGTTTATGTCTTTTTTACCTAAGAGAGGATTTTGCGCCTGCTCCTGTTTGGCCATCTGGTGTTTAGTTTTTAAGAAAAATACATTCTGAAAATTAAATATAAATAAGTTCTGGCGGCACGGTGGATCAGCTGGTAAAGCGTTGGCGTCACAGTTTTGAGCTCCCGGGTTTGATCACGGAAACCGCCTGTGTGGAGTTTGCATATTCTCCCCGTGCCTGCGTGGGTTTCCTCCGGGCATTCCAAAAACATGCAACATTAATTGGATACTCTAAATTGCCCATAGGTGTGATTGGGAGTGCGACTATTTGTCTCTATGTGCCCTGCGATTGTCTGGCAATCAGTTCAGGTTGCACACCGCCTCCTGCCCCTTGACAGCTGGACGAGGCTCCAGCACTCCCCCGCGACCCTCGTGAGGATAAGCGGTGAAGAAAACGGATGGAAATAAGCTCTGCAAGAGGACTGAAATAGATGACTTGGGTCCGTACGGCATGTGAAAAAAGGGATGGGAGTAATAGTTAATGAATTGACGTGAATTCTATTGTCTGGAAGTGACGGATGGGAAACGGAGGCAAAGAGGAGTGCGCCGCTCTGCTCGTAGGCATTTTTCTGTCTCGTTGCGTAAAAATTGGATTGATTTGATTCCTTCATCTACATCAGACAACTCCTCCAGGCAACGTCATTTTGCACGATACCAATGCTGGCATGAAGAACAGGAGTTCAGATATTAAAATGATGAATTCCGAAAGAGCGATGATGTCGTCAAATAAGATAACCTAAAATAAAACGATAAAGGGGTTATTTATGATGATAATTTTTGGAACGGATCACTGGAATTTGCGGCTCGTGCTCGTGCTCCGCGGCCCACGTATCTGTTTGCTTTTCCACGCTCTCTTTGGTGTTGATCCAACAATACGCGCTCTACTCCAACCAAAATATTATCCGAGTAGAAATGAAAATATAGCCAATTACCGGCAGCTCATCCTATTATTGGACGATCTGTAAGAAGAAAAAAAAGGGAGCAATCTACTCGTGGTGTTTTGTTGGGATGAGATCAGAGGACCACAGTGGAGACCCATTACCCCAATTACCCAATTATATCAAATGATGGATGATTATCAAACATCACCCATGCCGCCACTTCTTCAGAAAAGACCTTCTCAATGAACCTATTCAGGGCCCTTCAAAAAAAAAAAAAAAAAAAAAAAATATGCCTGGAATTTTTGGCTTTTTCCTTTCTTGTTTTCAAACTTATGGCACTTCATACTTGAAGAAACAGAACTTTCCGTGCGTGGTCACAACGTTGCACCTGAAACATGAACAGGCTACGACAGTGCAGGAATGCTGTCTTGGTATTGGGATACCAGATATTCGGACAATCTTTTTGGTTTATTCTTTTTGTACACTGCAGTCTTTTCTCTGTTATCAAAGCAAAAGCGTTGGAAAAAGTGTCACAAAAAGGACCAAATTAATCATCTGATGCTGGGTGAAATGATGTCTATTCACTTTCTGTTGGTGGCTGTTCAATTCAAATATTCACGTTAACATGGAGGACTGGCGGTTGACGAGTTATGTCTCCAGAAGATAAATCATGGCATATTTTTTTCCAGGCAAACGGTGGTGAAAATCCACCACACTTGGGGTGTCTGGGACGTTCTTTAGGGGGAAGTCAATCAGAGCTTTAATTAATGTGAAATACACCCAACACCTTGGTCCTGATCCGAAATCACAGCCCAAGGCGCCTCTTCATCCCATACGAAACCCGTTAGCAGTCCTGCACGTCCTGACGATTATCCGTCTCCACCCCTTTGTCTGTCCACCTTATTCCCTTCTTCGCCGCCTACCAAGTAAAACTCCCAGCATCAGTCGGCAGTGATAACAGACAACTTCAGTACTGCGCCACTGTTTGCTCCCTCTAAAAATAAGATGGTAGGTTCCAAGCAGCACAACCCACGCGTGCCTGGCATGTCAGTCGCAGCTTTTATTTTCTGTGACAGCATGTTTCTGCATTAAAGATGGAGGAGGGTGGTTATGACGTGGATCAAAAATCTTCTTCTTTTCCTTTCGGCGTGTCCCGTAAAGAGTCGCCACAGCGTGTCATCTTTTTCCATCTAAACCTATCTCATGTATCTTCCTCTCTAACACCCACTGTCCTCATGTCCTCCCTCAAAACATCCATCAACCTTTTCTTTGGTCTTCCTCTTGCTCTCTTCCCTGGTAGCTCCATCCTCAGCATCCTTCTACCAATATACTCACTCTCTCGCCACTGAACATGTCCACATCATCGAAGTCTGCTCTCTCTAACCTTGTCTCCAAAACTTCCAATTTTGGCTGTCCCCTCTAAGGATCTCATTTCTGATCCTATCCAACCTGCTCACTCCGAGCGAGAAACCCAACATCTTCATTTCTGCCACCTCCAGTTCTGCTTCCTGTTGTTTCTTCACCGCCGCCGTCTTTAATCCGTACAGCATGGCCGGCCTCACCACTGTTTTGTAAACTTTGCCTTTCATCCTAGCCGAGACTCTTCTGTCAAAAATACGGACCTGATTTACTCGAGGTCTCTGTGTGAAACAAAATGGTCACAGAATTGCAGATTATGTCGAGAAATAGATTTGGAAGATGATTTCCTAACTCGGCGCAGCCAGGATTGTGCAAAGTAGGCAAAATTGCCACGGAGTTCATTTGACGTGTTCTTGAAGGAGCAAACGCTAATTGATTAAATCAATCAAAATTGACACTGCTTGTGATGGCTGATTTTGCATCTTGAAATGCGGTGCCACAAAGACAGCTGAAAACGGAAACTGTCGGTGTCACGAAGTCAGCGGTTATTGTGGTAACGCGTATGTGGAGTTGAAATGAGGTGACGGGAGTAAAGCATTGTTGGAATGCCAGAAACAAATTATAGCACGCCATGTCCTCGATTCAACAATCCAGCTTCGGAGTTTCTGAATCTTCTGATGGCTGACGTGGAGCCAGTCACGGACGGAGTCCCGCCATCTCAGCTATGACAAAACCCTGCATTTCCTTGCGTCTGGGTCATTTCAGTACACCGTGCCAACTGGTGAAGGCCTTCTCAAGGGCAGCTTTTTTTTTTTTTTTTTTTAGCTTGCACCTATTATTACTACCATTAACCATGCCGTCAGCGTGAGGTAAATCGAAAAACTTTAATGCTTCCCCAAAATGTATTACTATATTAGTGTTGGATTTCTTTTCTCGGTCGGGTCGTGGGGGAAGTAGCTTCAGCAGGGATGCCCAGACTTCCCTTTGCCCAGCCACTTCTTCCAGCTCTTCCGGAGGGATCCCGAGGCGTTCTCAAGCCAGCCGAGAGACATAGTCCCTCTAGCGTGTCCTGGGTCGTCCTCGGGGTCTCTTCCCGGCGGGAGATGCCCGGAAAACCTCACCGGGGAGGCGTCCGGGAGGCATCCGGATCAGATGCCCCAACCACCTCATCTGGCTCCTCTCAATGCAGAGGAGTAGCGGCTCGACAATTAGCCCTTCCTGGACGACAGAGCCTCTCACCCTATCTCTAAGGGAGAACCCGGACACCGTGCGGAGGAAACTCATTTCGGCCTCTTGTATCTTAGTAAGTAAGGTTGAACAATGTGCATTTGCCAGGTGCAAGAAACTCGGCTCCCAAGGGTCCCACTGACGGCTGGTAATAAGTACACAGAGGGGAGGGGCTATTCTTAGATTCCGTGTCGGGCCTGTCTCTGGGGAGTTGTCGAGGGGATTCCATTACATATGCACACATGCGCACAGGTGTCCTCAGACATCTCCACTGAAACCAATTGGAAAACACGATGCTCCAAGCGCAAGATCATGTTCGGCCACGTGATAACTCAATTAATTGCGCGGACGGCAGATTGGGTTGCCGCTAGGCAGCAGTTGTCGCGCGTTAATACGGAGCGGCCCGCCCGACCGCCCCAGGCGGAAAACAAAGAGCATGCGGCATTTATGTGTTGCTGAGATCAGCCATTCCCGACTCTGGAAACGGAGCATTTCATTTGGGTCGCCGAGCACGTCTACAGACTTTAACGATGACATGATTACATATAACGTGGCTCTATTTATACAGCAAACATGACCATGAGGTCGGTTTCAATGCTGGTTTGTGATGTCACCTTTTGAAAGTCACTCCAGAACTCTAAGTGGTGCACAACATTACATTATTTAGGTCAGGGGTGTCCAAATCTCTTTCACTGTAGATGTGGTTTCCGTCAGAGGGTCGCTATGACTGAAAATCAAATATATTATTTGCGTAACTGTTAGGGATCGCAAAAAAAAAAAAAACGCTTACTTTCATAACCGGTTTTAACCGAACAGCTGTGGCAAAAAAACAATTAACCGGTTAGAAAACCGGTACCATTGTGGTGTTTACATAATTCACCTGCGGGACCTCGAGTTGGGGGGCGGGGTTCCGCACGGACTGTTTTTGTTGTTGCTCTTCCGGAGTGACGAGTTCACAGAGTTCCCCCCGTTATGCGAGTAGTGTTTTGATGTCTGCCAAAAAAACAAGTTTTGTTCCTGTGTCCGACACTCCGCCTCCGACTCCTTTTCTCCGGTGCTACACCATCGATCGTTAATTTACTCCGCGGTCATGGGGTAGTTTGTATACAATATTGAGAAACAAGCTTGTTGAATGTGGCTTTCAACAACGCACTCGTGTAAGTTAAATTTTTGTTCTCTTTTTTTTTTTGTAAAAATGTTTTAATGTTAACATTCTTCTTTCGGCCTCTCCGAAAGGGCATGAAAGTATACCGAGCGTTTCCTCGATGCCATGTTTGATGTTTCTTTGATTTAACTGAATGTTCATTTGTGTCCAACTTTAGTCTAACAGCGAAACTTGAAAAAAGTGGAAATGATGTTGAAAAAAATAGCCCAATGTGGAGTACCGGAAATGATTGGAAATTTTAACCGAGTTCGAAAGTCCGATTACGGTTTCCGTTTTAAAAAAACGAAAACCGGTTATAACCGGTTATTTGTAACCGGTTGCGATCCCTAGTAACTGTGTCATATTTCATATACACTGTTTCCCGTGGATTTCATTGTCTTTATACAGGATACATTTTGGAAAAACAAATTGAAGTTGAAATTAGAAGTAACGGAACATGGTGCCAGCCAAATCTATAGTAAAATGGCGCATTCAAACACAAGTTTAAATTTCCGGGATGACCACGCTCTTAACTCGAAACACTCCCATCTCAAATCCTCTCCCCTTTGAAATGAATGAAAATACCATTAATCCCTTCCAGCCTCTGCCCCTAAAAAAACATATTTCAGAAAACAAAAAAGCAATATCAATGTGTCGGATGTAAAGAATTAAAACAGTTCACCTTTTTGTGTGCGTGACTCGGCCAATGGGTGTGCACGCGTGTCTGTAAAATAATCATGAAGACTGTCACAACTATTGTGCGTGACTCCGTAAGATGAAATATTAGTCGATTTTTGCACGGGGATGGATTCGCTCAACAAGGTAAGATGGCGCAAGATCATTTGGAGCAAGGGTGTCAAACTCGTTTTAGTCGAAGGCCTCATTGCAGTTACGGTTTACCGCGTTATGACTATGAAACCATAAAAATATTTCATCGCCTCATCGTATTTACATCATTTTATGAACCGGTTTTGGAATCAGAAATCAAAGGTCATGGTTTTTCCCAACTATTGTCCATGTTTGGTAATATGGTAATGTTATCATTTATGGTACATTATATGACCATTTGAAATGTTGCTACAGATTTTCACAAGAATCATGGAAGTTGACACCCTAGATTTGCCTTTGCGGGCCACATAAAATCACGTGGCGGGGCCGTATCTGGCCCCCGGGCCTTGAGTTTGACTCATGTCGAGATTTAAAAATGAATCGAATATTCTTAAAAAGGATTCTAAAATGCACAGGAAGTCAGCGGCGGGAGGCCAGGACTAGATTTATGCGGTGTACTCGAGTTAGGAGTTGAGCGGCAGAATGCTGAGCCAACCGGTGACGTTCAAGAGACGACTGTCTGAATCCAAGACAGCTATGATGTGGAGTTTTGGTTGAACTATTCCTCAAGTCTGCTCTGCTCCAAATCGTACGATACATTGGACTCTAAAATGTAACTGAAGACCTCGCGTGTGTGTCACAGTCACACCTTTAAAGGACCCTACTGTTCGGTCCAAGTTGCTTCGGTCAGGGTTGGGGAAATTGAGGGTAAGGTCGTCCTATGGGGATATTCCCCTGAACTAAAATGAGGAAATGCTATTCCTGTGGAAGAAAACGATGCAATTGACCCTTTTTCCCCCCACCCTGGGAACCTTAGCCTCACGATACCTTGATAGCTGTAACATAACACTCCGCTTAAGATATGATGGCCAAGACTTTAATTCTCAAGTTTTTATCCTCGCCCCCCAATTCGCACGGACTATTTGTTTCAGAGAGTGTAGCACCTTGGGAATTAGAGGCAGTTGTGACCCACAAACCCCTGTCCCGCCGCGCCCCATCACATGTAAATCCCGAGGTGGGCGTCTCGAACGCGTAGCACCTCGTAACGAGGGCATTGACTTACAGACCACACGCAACATGGAAGTCTCGCAGGAGGCTAGAAATCCTGTCCACGTGTGTGGCGTGGTTGGGAGAAGGTCCCGGGTTAGACCCTATGCAGCTGTCCTTAAAGCAGGATTACAACGTTCATCCAGGCAACGACAAATGATCTTATTGATGGTGTTTGGAGCATTACAACCAGAAAATGTAGTTTTGCATCGTCTTCTGCTTAATATAAATGATCGAGGCTGGATTCACACAGCATATCAAAGTGTCTCATTCAGATTCAACCCGAGATTTTTGGCTGTTTATTCCCATGTAAATTTCACAAAACTGAAAAACTGACTTCGATACAATACCTGGATGCTGATACGGAAGCAATACCATGGCAAAGGTTTAAGCCCGATGCCAATCTAAAGACCATTTCCCATGCTCCCCCCCCCGCCTTCAAGCTGTCATAAAACAAATCACGATTGCGCCACTTGAGAGCAAAACAATTTGTGTCAATTGAATAATGCAGTGTAAATTCTGATACATTATGTCATGTACATTACACATCAAACATCCTATGTGGAGTTGTGGCCCGATATTTTTACTGGCAGTGTTTGCAAATTTGCAACAGGTTTCATGAAATTGCAAATTTTAAGTCCAGAGTATCATTTTCCAAAAGTACCAGATTTTGGTCCAGAGAGGGTCAAAGTGCCAGCAAACCTAACCTGCCACCATAGGGGACAAAAATGTAAGACCCCAACTGGAGCATCCCCGGGACTCGTGGCTGGGTAAAGTCCACGGAACCAATTTCCTGTGCATGCATGCATGTTTATAAAGATAAAAGATGCTTCTTCTTCTTTTCGTCATATTTTCCAAAGTTTATCATTGGCCCAAGACTGCAATAAATATCCATGTAAAACATTGGTTCCTTTAGTGCAAACACAGTTCCGGGTGAAACTGCTTTTTTCTTTGGGGAGGGGGGCGTCGCCAGCCTGCCTTTGAGTAAGAAATTCTGCATTGACCTATTTTGGAATTCAAATTTTGCAGCGTTATTACATTTTTTCCCCCAGCCCTGACTCTTTTCCATTTTTTTTTTTCTGCTTTCAATTTCTTTTTTACTGGGACGACTTCAAATACTTGGGGTCAAACACACAGAGCAGCGGTGAGTGTGGTAAGGAAGTGAACAAACGGGTCTAAGCGGGGTGGGAACAGTTGGCGGAAGGTGTTTGGTGTGCTATGTGACAGAAGAGTCTCCGCTAAGATGAAGGGCAAAGTTTATAGAACAGTGGTGAGGCCGGCCATGATCTACGGATTAGAGACAGGGGCACTGACACAGGAAGCAGAACTGGAGGAGGCAGAAATGAAGATGTTGAGGTTCTCGCTCAGAGTGAGCATCTTGGATAGGATTAGAAATGAGATTGTTAGAGGGACAGCCAAAGTTGGATGTTTTGGAGACAAGGTTGGAGAGAGAACACTTCGGTGATTTGGACATGTCCAGATGCTAGGTTCAAGTTGGGGGTGGAACAGTTGGCGGAAGGTGTCTGGTGTTATATGTGACAGGAGAGGCTCCGCTAACAACAGGAAGCAGAACTGGAGATATCAGAAGTGAAGATGTTGAGGTTCTCCCTCGGAGTTAGCAGGTTGGATAGGATTAGAAATGAGCTCATTCGAGGGACAGCCAAAGTTGGATGTTTTGGAGACAAGGTTAGAGAGACCAGACTTAGATGGTTTGTACATGTCCAGGTGCTAGGTTCAAGTGGGGGGGTGGGGGGGTGGGGGGAGTTGAGGAAAGGTGTCTGATGTTCTATGTAACATGAGAGTCTCTGCTAACAACGGGAAGCAGAACTGGAGGTGGCAGAAATGAAGGTGTTGAGGTTCTCACTCGGAGTGAGCAGGTTGGATAGGATTAGAGATGAGCTCGTTCTAGAGGGACAGCCAAAGTTGGATGTTTTGGAGACAAGGTTCGAGAGAGCAGACTTTGATGGTTTGGACATGTTCAGAGACGAGTGAGTGAGGAAATTGGTAGGAGGGTGGTAAGGATGGAGCTACCAGGGAAGAGAGCGAGAGGAAGAGTGCAGTGGCGGCCCCTAACGGGACAAGCCGAAAGGGAAAGAAGAAGATGAAATTGACTTGTTTTCAGGATGTTTCCAGAAGCTGACTGCGGTCAGTATAAGCCAGGATTCTTTTGACGCACTAGAAAATTGGGTCAAGCCCAGTTTTTGTTGGCAATATACATAAAATAATGCTCATAAATGCTCAAATTATCTTTACGCTTTAAGGTAGAATCCAAAGAAAAAGTGACGTACTTTGATACACTGTTGTTTGGCTTGTCGATGGGAAGGTTACAGAGTTGGCGTTTGTTGCTCAGTGGTGAACCGTGCGCCTGCGATCGTTAGCTCTGCAAGCAGAGCTCTCAAGCTACGTTTCTGGTCTTTAATGGCCTCCCATGAGCCTGCTCCCGTTTTTACTGCCCAGCTCGTGTGAGGGCGGAAGAGATGAGAGTGATGGTGCCTGGGGGGAATAGAGAAGGTCGGGGAAAAAAAAAATAAATAAAAAGATACAACACGGAGCAAGTTTGCAGAGCGAAGGAAGTATTGGACGCATCGAAAGGAAAAGAGGGTAAGAAGGATTTCGACAAGGGGGTAAAAAGAAACAGAGATGCGGGATTTGAGGTGTAAGGTAACCCGCGGGCCCAGAGTTGGTCCGACTCGCGCTGATGGATGGGCTGTTCCGCAGGAGACGTCTGACGACTGGATGAAAAGGCTCGACATTAACCACATGACATCCCCTTGAACCTGAGATGCATTCCGACGCAGCGCCCGTTCACCAATGCGAGAGCGCGCGCTAACGCAACATTCATAAATCTTTCACTTTTCAAGTACTTTACGGATCATTTTTCTAGATTTTTCAGCACCTTACAGCTGTGGGGAATTACACTTTTGAATGGTTCGGCTCTTGAAAATGCAGAAAAAAAGGTTTTAACCGGAAAAAAAAAATTGAGAAAAATGTAATTCATTAGACTAATGCATATATAATGGTATGGTAGACTCATGACTGATTGGCTCCATTACCAAGCTGGTACTTCATTTAGTATGAAGTCATTTTCCCAACTTGAAATGAATAGAAACGCAATTAATCCATTCCAGCCCCCCCAAAAAACTGGGTTTCGTGTTTTTAAGAAAAAAATCAAGTCTGGCCTAAAACCTCTGAGGCTTGGTGTTCAAATCCGGGCTGCAGGCTTCGTGTTTGGAGTTGCTCCTCGAGTCCAAATTATGTATGTTGGGTTAGTTGAGGTCTAAATTGTCCACGGGGATGATGATGAATGCAAATGCAATTATGTTTGGAGTATTTGTGCGCCGTGATTGGCGGGCAACTAGTGGCGCCCTGACCCTGGCGTTCCCCGCCTCTCCCGCAACGCGAGCTGGGATAGGATCAAGCACATAAACGACTGTAATGAGGATAAGCAGGATAGAATATTGATAAGAGGCAAACACATAAAAGAGAAAATCATTTAAAAAAAAAAATCTAATTTTATAAAGCGGCATTAACCCAGTTTATTTGGAAGGAGACTATTTCAAGTTCTGACGACTCAGCCAGAAAATAATGAAGACGCGGCATCTTTATGGGTTGCAACCACTAATTAGGGAAACTATGGGATGTTGTACCGAGGAAAAATCCAATCAGTCAGCTTTGAATTTGTTCGTTGCCACAGTTTGGCCCAGAAATACTCATTATCAAAATTCTAAAATGACTTACATGGAGCGTGTTGTGGTGGAAGAATACTTTGTTGCTCCACTTGAGTAAGGTAGAGATACCTGATATTTATTTTTACCCCCTACAATCTCTCCTTAAGCAGAGAGCGTGAGTACTTTTGCCATCCCTGACAATTATCCGTCGAATGTTGAGTCTGGAAGTGGTTGACAGAGCTAACTTGGCCGAGGGTGTTTCTGAGCCGGCGGCAAAACCAGAGGGAAGTCGCGGTCGTACTTTACGACCAGGCCCGTCTGAAGGGATGGAGTCAGTTACAGGGCAGCGAAGTGGGAACCTGCGCCAACCGCCATCACTGAGATATATTTAGAGGCGGTTCTCCTACCTCCCTGCAAACCCTTCCTCGGAGGTGAACGGGTCGTATAAAAACACATTTTACGGCTTATATGACCCGTTTTCACACAGACTCCCCAGGTTTTCGCTTAGGATGCGGTTGAGCGCAGTCTCATATGCTTGCTCTTACAACGAAAATACCAGTCACTGCTTTTTGAACAGATAACAGAAAACATTACAATATAAATTGAGATATTTTCAAGTACATTTTACGTGTTCAAACGTGAACTTAGAAACTTCCACTATCTACATCAGGTTTTCTAGATACTATGACCTAAGATGTGTTTAAATAATAACAGGTTATTCACATTATATATCCCGTAGAAAAGAAAAAGCATGCGTGCAGAGAGTCAGACATATAAATGCACTTATACATGTAAAAATGAGTACGTGCATTACACATAGGTACTACACCCTTACAAACTATTAAAATTATACCCTCATACACACGGATACGTACTTATATATATATTTATTTCCACTTCACTGAACATAGTTCTGCAATTTTGCCTCTTCATACCTGCTTTACTTTCTAGCATTTTGCTTTATTACCAGATTTTTTCATTTTATTTTTTTTACACAAGAAATGATTCACAACTTTCAGTTCAATTTCATAAATGTTCCATAAGGTAACAACATCGTCAACATCAATTTCTATGTAAAAAAATGTCATGTAATCAACGATAAACTGTGTACAGGTAGTACAGGAGCCCGGGCGCCATTCCTATGCCACAATGGAATATGGATTTAAACACTAACATGTACTAATATAATGCTACTTTCAAAATTTTCCCATTATCTAAGAGATAACTGTTTTACAAATCAATACAATATATTCTGTCAGAGTTGTCGAAGGAAAATTATGCTGGATATTGAAACGAAAAAGTATATCTTGAACATAAAGCAAAAGTAAAAAGGACTCTGACAAAATAATTGAACCACGTAAGACAAGGCCTTAAGTGGAACTTTTATCTCAGTTATTACTTCCACCCAGGGTCGGCGTATCACTCAATAAATCAATAAATTGCTCCTGCATTGACATTATCAAATAATCCCTGAAAATGGAAAGAAAGCTGCCCAAGCGCTGCCACGAAAGTCGTGCGGATACAGCTCAAGGTTGAATGCCATGTTGCCGTTATTTGATTTATTGTTTTGTTCTTTTTCCAGACAACTTCTCTGTTCACTTGAAGTAGTTTTAGCTACACGCTGCGAAACGAAAACACGTGTTCTCAGAATTTGAAATGCAAATGATTTCATTTGGCCGTCACGGCCTACACGTTCATGACTGTTACATTAAGCAGAGTCACAACACGCCGTATGGCACAGGTGTCGAGGTTTGACAACACCGCTGTAGGCAAACTGATTCATAGGAATGTTGAAATTTTTTTAAAAAGAGCGGGGGCTTGAGGTGAGAAAAAAAAGTGAGAGAACAACGGGAAGGTGGGGTGCTGACAGCAACAGGACACGTGGAGATTGTCACGGGGGCTTTGTAGTTGGTCTGGGGGCCCCCCGGTGATGTCGCACACCGCGACCATTGTCCCAAAACGATGATTGACAACTCATTTGCTTTTGCTGACCGGGTACATAGACCGAACTCAGGACCTGGGTTTGTAGTCTGGAGCCACAGCTTTGATTGGCAGGGGCAAAATTGGGGAGGGGTCTCTTGAGTCAAATGACCTGACTCGAGTTGCCGGTTTTATGAATTGTCAATTGCTTGCCAAATACTTCAGGAAGAATTGACTTGACTTTGACTTGGCACCCAACAGACTCGACTTGACCTTGACTTGAACTACGACTCGACAAGTCATCTTGTTTAGAGGTGGAAATGTGTATTGCAATTGGGAAACATTTTAGGAGTACTTTGTGCCAACCTGGCAACACAGTCTGCATTGTTGTGCACGTGCTAGCGTGACATAGTCACCTGCATGAATAACGATGAACGGAGCACCGAAAATGATCAAATTTGTCTTCCAGGATTGTCTTGTCGATAAAGGCAACCTGCTTGGTTTGCAACTCGCCCATTAAAGACAACGTCAAACTTCATCCGTCACGACCAAACTCACAAAGACAAGCAAGCTAATTTAACAGTTTAGCTAGCGGCTCAAAAATGAAGTTTCACAGACTTGTTTGGGACGTTTAAAAATGAAAGCCACCACCACTTCCAAAACATGTAAAGAAAATTTGCAAAATTTGTAAAACGTCAATGAACTACGATTGAAAGTCCAAGTTTTCGAAGGCTCCAAACTACTACAGCAGTAAAGTCAATGAAATAAACCTCCCTATGATATCAGATCAATATTTTACTACTCATTTACGACCACCCAGACCGTTCCAGTCGATGAACTACTCGAAAATCCACGAACACACCCCTTGTACGTTGTCCATATGGGATTTGTGAAGCTATTGGCTGTAGCGGAAGAAAGAATGTTCTTAACATGCTCAATGCAAGTGCCATATGTGCTAACTTGTGTGTTTAAGAGGTCGCATTGTGTGCCAATCACCTCGGGTGCTCTGACAAAATATTTATTCACGTTTAGCACTTTCTTTTGTTACCCAGTCCCCCCCCCCCCCCCCCCAATCTATACAGGCATGTTTTTTCTCTCAGCTTGGTACCATGTGGAGTTCCCGGTCTGCAAATCAACACCTTGTCTGACACTTCACAGAATGGCCATGGAATAGACATCGGCTTTACGGAAAATGTGCAAGTTTTTTCTCCATAGGCACTACTAAATAGTGCTGACAAACACTTATGCTTGGTGCCACAAGCAGATGCTGCCCAACAATAGTACTTCTTGAAACAATAATGCCAAGCCGAGCGGAGAGGAGCTCGAGTGTGGGAGTGACTTTGGCCCAGTGGGAAAGAGAAAAACAAGCTAAAAATGTGGCCTCACTGGAAGCCTGCTTGTGGCCAATCACACATTCCTGACACTTGGATGCGATGCTGAGAATTCAATCTGACACCCAAAAACCACTGCGTCAGAAAATAAGAGGCAACCGGAGTAATACAGATGGTGCTCATCAAGACTGTGGCTGTCAACACAAAGTAGCAGTGACACTGCACGTGGACCACACACTCTTAATGCGCAATCTCGTTGGCTGACTTGCTTTGGATCTACACTTTGACTGAACACGGAAGACGGAAAAATCGATCTCCTGGTTTTTGCACTTCTGAGGTAATAAGACAGTCGTTACTGAGACGTAATGTAAGGCTGACCGCACACCTGCGACTGAACTAGATGGATGTGGAACATCGCAGGCTGATTACAGGGTGCGTATTTTGTTTTGTTTTTTGAAACAAAAACTGTTCTGATCGCAGTGCCTTTCAACACAATGTTGGACCATGAAGGTGGACTGAAGACAAGACTTGAAGCGACAACCAGATGCAATCGAACACAGTCAACGGTGCACTTAAATTCCATATTGCCGCAGGATCGACTGTCAGTTGCGTCTGCTACCTTTTACTGTATATCTTTTGGCCTTATTGCCGTATTTCCTGGCTGCACAAATCCTTTGGACCTTTTGCCAACCCACCCGGATTCAGCACACAAGTCTGCCTCAGACTACAATAGACATTCCTCACTAAAAACTGCCTGTGCCTAACCTGATGCTGTTGGGTCCTCCCAACCCCCCACCCTAGACGCTCATGCTCGCTTCCCTACAGGCATCAGACTGGCAGAGTCATTTTTTTTTTTTTTTTTTAGAAGGAGCTTCATGCTGTTTATGACCGCTCCCAGTTGGAGTTTACTCAAACTTCATGTAAACCTACGATGAAGAGAATTACATGTGTATTTAAAAAAAAAAAAAAAAAAAACACAGAGTTTTGCCTCAATAAAGTCTGTTTGTTAATAAACAATGGAAAACACCATAGCCGGGCTAATGAAGAGCATCCAGAACATCGTTGTTGCTATGTTATAATGTTTTGGGAAAGAGATATTGAAACAACTTGTGGACTATCAAATAGATAGATAATAAAATTGTCATGACCAGAACACGGGATTGGACCCAGATGCTCTCACAACACTTAGGAGTAGTTCGAGAAGCGTCTTTATTCAGTCCAAAGTCAGAATATCAGCAGGAAGTCCACGCAGGCACCAGTAGCAGAATCGACAGGCGTAAGAGACAGGTCAGGGATAAGGCGGGATTCGATACACGGGAGAGCAGGATCATGAACAAGGAGTTGCGGGAACGTGACATAAAGACAACGATCTGGCGAAGGCCAGACCGCACGCGTGGCCGTATATCTATGAGCTGCAATTACTGCGACAAGGCGCCGGTGTGCTCATCTGCTGACTGCCGCAGGTCCACGCCGCATTAGTAACTGGCACAACCATGACAGGGCACAACCATGACAGGGACCGGCACGGTCATGACAAAAATAACATATTACAGAAGGTTACTTAGTCCGTTGCTAAAGTCTTCAGTGTGTCTCTCTGCCTATTAGTGTGCACATTTGAAGGAGGAGCACAATATCCATTGAACTGGAGCAAAGAAGATGTGACAAAATTGTTGGGATTCCTTAAATTACTCCATTAATTCCATTAGTGTTCGATGTTATCGAGGACAATTTTCTGATTTTAAAACAAATTACAAAATGTTTTTTGTTGCTTTTTCAGGGGAGGCTGGAAAAGAGTAAACATATTTCCGATAATTTCACTGGTGAAAGGTAATTTAAGGTAAGACGTTTGGGTTATGTGTGTTTTCCTGGGACAAATTAAACTTATGTCTCAAGGCACCGCTGTAAAACCAAATATATTTATATGAATAGGAGGTAACTGGCTGGATGTCGTACAAAAGTACAATATGGCGTTTTTAAAAAAGCTGTTGCAGCTGCAGTTTTACTACACTAATCGCAAGCATTCTCAATTTCCGATCACGGTAAAGTTCAGTCGCGTTCATCGCATCATTGTGTGCGGCGGGCCAAAGGGAATGTCAGAAACGTGGCAACGACTCATACTCACTTTTCCAAACAGTTTTTCGTTGAAATGTTTTTATTTGTTTATTTTAACTCCCAACACATGCCTGACACTGATGTCATCAAGCATTTAACAGTTTGATTACGGGATGCCGTGTCGCTACGTGAAAGCGTGTGGTTGTGGCCATATTGCTGGGGTCTGGGCAAATGCCAGAGTTAGGGTTAGGGATGAAATTAGGAAAAAGTATACATATGTCACGTGTGGTCGATTCAGCGGCTTTGCAATGTTACCACACGCGACAAGGTCATACAGAGACACTAGAAAATATGTCAATACAGGAGACTCCGCTGACCTACGAGATCAGTTTCCACCATTCAAAAATGTAATTGAGGTCATCAACTCGGCTATTCCTATTCATATTCTCATCGACCACAATAAAATGTATTCAAATATGTCATCACTGAGCCACAACAATACAACTCTTTTCTGTGTGGCCCACAAATGTTTCTGCTCGAAAACACGACAGTCCTGATTCTGATTCCGCTCATTATGACTTGGCATGACGACGACGACGCCAGAGGCACTTCTCTATTGTTCGTCCTTATCTTTTATTCATAATCGCGTCGTCTCGAGGCCAGTCAGTCCAGCGTGCAGCTGAGAAGACCCAGTCAAAAAATGGCAAACATCTGCAATCGTCATCTGTTGTGGGGAAGATAATTTGTGTGAGAACTGAAGCTAAACTTAGCATGTGTCCTGGTCGCCGTCCCGCTCCGTGCTCAGCGAGGCTGTAAAGTTGTCATCGAAGGACTTATTGGCCCACTGCTGGCGCGCCCGATTAAATTCCGCAAGCATCCAAGTGAGATGGTCAGCTTTGGGCTTAACGGCTCTGCATCAAACTTGTGCAATGACTGATATGACGGTAATTTCTAGCCCCTTGCCCCAAATGTAATCATTCAGAGTGAAATATGGCATCCTGTCTTGCTGATGAACCATTTATTTTGCATTCCTGCGACCACAGAGCGAGGGAATTATAATATAGTAGGTAAGAAGTCTCACGACGTTCTTATGTGCCTGCATGCTGGTACGCAACAGAACTTTGTGTGAATAACAACGGGGAGTAGGGCAAAAAATGTCGACGGGCTTCAAATCAAAGCCAATAGCCTAAATTAGAGAGCTAGAAAATGGAGTGTCAATAACTGATTGAATGCCAGCCGTCTTCAAAGCACAGTTCCCCATATTTCCGCCCCTTCAGAGAATTTTGATCAATCTTTCAAAACCCACACAATCCCAAAAGAAAGCATTTTCTTCTTTCACCAGGAACATTCTGTTTTTTAAAGTTTGCTTTGTAGCTTTTTCTGTTGTTTAGCAGTTTGCAGCAAAAACTTGGTTTGGTTTTCAAACTGATTTCTGACTAAAAATACGAGAAATAAAGAGCTTTTTATGAAAACGTTATTTGTGAAAATTTGTCAGTCGAGAACAGTGACTTTGATGCTCCTATTTTTTCACTTTTGTGACACCTGAAACTGGACTTTGTCGATGGTGTTTTGGTACGCCGCTTATAATTCACTCTATGAATCACGTCATCTTTTTTTTTTTTAAACAATTTCAACAAACACTGTTCATAGTAATGATGCACCAAAATGAAAACAAAAATGAGAACATCCACTTCAATCTCTTATTTTCAACTGCGCTCAGCATGTTTTCTGGTTCTTGGTTCAATTGTTTCCCTCATAATTGATTCATCACGGAGTATCTCACATTATTAGTGGTTATTGTTATTGCCTGTTAAATAATAATAAGTTATAAGTAATAAAGTTGATGATCCACACAATGAAGATATGGGAAAGAGTAGTGGAGGCTAGACTCAGGAAAGACGTAAGTATCTACGAGCAACAGTATGGTTTCATGCCTAGAAAGAGTACACAGATGCATTATGTGCTTTGAGGAGGGTAGTGGAAAAGTACACAGAAGGTCAGGAGGAGCTACATCGTGTCTTTGTGGATCTAGAGAAAGCCTCTAACAGAGTATCGGGAGAGGAACTGTGGTACTGCATGCGCAAGTCTGGTCTGGGAAAGAAATATGTTAGAATAGTACAGGACATGTATGATGGCAGCAGAACAACGGTGAGGTGTGCCTTAGGTGTGACAGAAGAATTTAAGGTGGAGGTGGGACTGCATCAGGGATCAGCTCTGAGCCCCTTCCTGTTTGCAGTGGTAATGGATAGGCCGACAGACGAGGTTGGACTGGAATCCCTTGGACCGTGATGTTTGCAGATGATAAAAAACTGTTAGATGCAATCTATCTATTGATTGCATCTAACAGTTTCGTCATGGAAAATTTATTTTGAGATATGTTCCTCTTTTTATTATCACCCAGCCAAAATTCAGCCATATTTTGACGTACTGTCTTAGCCGCTAAACTGCAGGAGTGACACATCCACGGAGCGTGAAGCTGCTTTCGGGGCATTCCACCTCGTTCCATATATAAATTGGAAACATCACTTCTAACGGAAACTGGCCAAGAGTTTAAAAATACTAGGTGTAACAATTTTTGACAGGGTACGTAACGTTCGTTTGCTGAGACATCTTTTACCCCTGACCTGTTTTCTTCTTGCATCATGACAAATTCCCACCCAGAGCGTAATATCCTTGCCGTTTTCCACGGTCCTATCAGACCGTCTTGGTCAGGCGTCAGCGTATCAAATAGCCGGGATGGAGGCCGTGTACGTCCTGTTAGCACACGCCAGCGAGTGGAAGCATCTGCACAGCATTAGCGCATCAGTGTGTAGCCCTGGTCCGCAGCTGTATGAAAATACACGCAGGCTGCCAGCTCTAAATCGGACACGACCTGCCTTTACTGTTTATTATGTCAAGCCCAAGTGTGGAAACGTCCGGTAACTGGACCTGCGCTGGTCTGACAACTGCACTGACAAGTCCGGTGAGGGTTGAAGATGCAGCGTGTCAGGCAGCAGTGTGAACAATTACGCTTATATCTTGAAAAAAAATGTCTGAGGCATACCTCAGCTACAAGTGCATCTGTTGGAAATCACAGAGAAGTGAATCTGAAAGGCATTCTTACAATCCTTTTTTTAATTGGTTTTATACTACCTCCTGCCGGAATATCTAACCTGGAAGTATTGGTAGAAGTTATGATTATGATTTCAACAGTAATATTTAATTGGATTAAGCAGAAGAACCTCATGGGAAACACTATGAAAACTAAGCAGTGACGAAGAGGCATTCGGATCCCTTTTTCATGGTTATTCCAAGCAAAGATCAAACTTTGACGACAAAGTCAAAAAGTTGATGTCACGTGAGGTAAATTGCTTCAAAATGAAATTAGCACCAGACAGAATTTACATTTCAAGGGGTAAATTGATTCAAAAATGTAAATGGTGGAAACAAAGACATGATCGTGAACATAACCGTTGAGGAACGAGCTAATGTAGTAACTTTTCTGTTGCTCACAAATCCAGATATGCTCTTTTTATTTGAAAGAGGATAGCACCACGTAGAGCTGATGCTAGCTCGCGGGTTAGTCATTATGTTTTGCAAAATTAAAGACAGCGCGAACAAAAAACTTGTGAAAAAATGTCTTCCCCAAACCAGATGGTGGAGGTTTGGTTCCCAGTCTGTTGCTTTACAACGGTGAAATGTTTTCTTTTTTTGTCTTGCTAATCTAAAACAACAGTTTATCATTGATCTTTTTTGGTGCTAATCTCTCCGAAATCACAATTGTATTGGCATTAAGTTAGAATAGTTAAAAAAAATAAAAATTATATATATATATATATATATATATATATATATATATATATATAGTTCAAAGGGGAGTATTGGAGGTGACCAAATCCGAGCGTTTGTGACGAAGCTAGAAGACGCAACCACAAGATGATTTACCCACAAATACTTAAAGCAAATTTGGTATTTCAGAAAAGTGTATCAAATTAATCACCCTGTGCTTTTATCCGTAATCAAAAAGTATTTTGAGCTAAAAAGGTTGGTGATGCTTTAAAAGACACTCGGCAGTCTTGCAATCTACTAATAGTATTTAGTAAATCCATTCGATTTATTATATCCGGTCAACTTTTTTTTTTTTTTGCAATACATAAAAAAAAAAAAAATAGGGTGGCCTCACAGTTCTGAGGTCCCAGGTTCAATCCCGGACCCGCCTGTGTGGAGTTTGCATGTTCTCCCTCGCACTCCGGTTTCCTCCCACATCCCAAAAACATGCAACATTAATTGGACACTCTAAATTGCCCATAGGTGTGATCCTGAGTGTGAATGGTTGTTTGTCTCGATGTGCCCTGCAATTGGCTGGCAACCAGTTCAGGGTGTACCCCGCCTCCTGCTCATTGACAGCTGGTATAGACTCCAGCACTCCCCGTGACCCTCGTGAGGATAAGTGGTGAAGAAATTTGATGGATGGATGGATGGATGGATAAAAAAATAGTTCCAGGTCAAGTAAATATAAAACAAACCTAAACCTGAGGCTTTTGTCGTCATTTTCAGTTCAACTCAGTGTTAATCACTTCCTTAAAAATAAATACAAAATATATATATTTTTAAAAAAGGTAACGTGCTAAAAATTGCTACGTGTGCTTGATCTAAAAGAGGTGACGTTCCCATCTGCGATTTCCCGCCTCCGCATTCTCCCTGTCCCCGCGGTCTTCTTCCGTTCCCTCCCTACAGGGGCGGGCATCAGACGGGCATGCCCGCCACCAACGCCTGTGCCCCCCCTGGAGAGCCCCCCACGTCAGCGCTCTGCTCCCCAAGGTGATTGTATCATACGCACCAACACGTCTACCTCGCACATCTTAAACCAGAGGAGGAAAAGTGTGCACAAACATGATTTAGAAGTGCGGTTGACAGAAGCTAAGCTATCCGCAGGTGCTTGGAAATACAAACAACCTGCACAGAACGTAAGTGAGACCCTCATGCATTTGTTTGCTGATATTTTTGTTCATGGTAATAGTGCAAGTTATTGTATTGTTGTATTCTGTAACTACGGTTCCAAAGGAGTGGCATTGGGCGAGAGGGAGAGTACACAAGGCGCTTGTAGACTACGTAAAGACAAACAAGCAGCAACTCTCACATTGGCTCACAAGCACAATTTAGTCTTTAACGAACCTAAAATGCATGATTTTGGAAACGTGGGAGGTCGCCGGAAAACCTCGAGAGAAACCCACGCAAGACCGGGGGAATACATTCCAACTACACACAGAAAGGCGAGAGCTGAAAATCAGCCCAGTACCTCAGAACTTTGATCCATGCCAGAAATGTAAACCCTCAGGCTAGCATCCTGTGTTGCTTCTGAGGTAATATTTATCCAGAAAATGTTAAAAGTGCTCGTGGGGCACTCCGCCATTATTTTCTATATATATCAGATTCTCCATTGCCCCGGGACACTGGCCAGGACTGCATGAGTCGGAATACTTATTGAGAGGATATCGACAGTACATGTGGTGCATGAAAGTATCATTTACTCCTACGTGGCTTTCATGTGTATTATTATCCATAGTGATATCTCGGATCTCATGTTGCCAAGGTAAAGAATTCACGCCCCTGTACACAGTAGTAAAGTGAGTTACTCTATTGTTGTTGTACTCGGTAAGAGATACCGTGACGGCAAGTGAAAATTCACCTCGGGGTGAGAAAGCTCATAGCGAGATGTGAAAGTGCGGTAAATATGGGGGCAGTAACTAGGAGGGACTTAAAGTGTGTCATCGTACGCTTTATGATGGCATGCAGCCCGCTAAATGGAATGATGGAGCGTTCCGTGTTTGCCCATAAACTTGCGGCTTTCATGGAGTCTGTAGAGGCTCACAATGCGAGAGGGGGAGAATCTCTTTTGCAGAAATAATAACTCAATTATAATAAGACTGGAGTTTGACGGGAATTCTCTGGAAAAGACACGCTTACATATTTGTTAGGAGTCAGATTTGACCACTTTTGCCATTTTACAACAATTATTTTACTCTCTCAAATGTGACCCAAGATACACACAAACAAAAATAATTTTACAGATGTCAGTCTTTTGGACTTTGTATCGGTACGTTGTGGTAAAGGGGGAGCTAAGTCGGAAGGCGAAGCGCTCAATTTACCAGTCGATCTACGTTCCTACCCTCACCTATAGGCACGAGCTGTGGGTCGTGACCGAAAGAACAAGATCCCGGATCCAAGCGGCCTAAATAAGTTTCCTCCGCAGGGTGTCCAGGCTCTCCCTTAGAGAACGGGTGAGAAGCTCGGTCATTCCCGAGGGGCTCAGTGTCGAGCCGCTACTCCTCCGCATTGAGAGGAGCCAGATGAGGTGGCTGGGGTATCTGATCCGGTTGCCTCTCGGACACCTCCCTGGTGAGGTGTTCCGGGCACGTCTCGCCGGAAAGAGACGCCGGGGACGACCTAGGACACGCTGGAGAGACTATGTCTCTCGGCTGGCTTGGGAACGCCTCGGGATCCCTCCGAAAGAGCTGGAAGAAGTGGCTGGGGAAAGGGAAGTCTGGGTATTCCTGCTGAAGCTACTTCCCCCGCGACCTGACCCGGAAAAGCGGTAGAAAATGGATGGATGGACGGATGGATGGATGGATGGATGGATGGATGGATGGATGGATGGATGGAATTCTTTTGGACAGGTGGCACAAAATGTCCTATACTGAAAAATCTGAAACAACATTGCACCCAAATATTCTTGTTTCTCACTTGTGCTTTTATGTTATGTAGATGTTAACATTTTACTTTCCATTCGAGGTATAATTCATTTTATAC
The DNA here is from genome assembly GCF_019802595.1 of Syngnathoides biaculeatus. Lineage (NCBI taxonomy): Eukaryota > Metazoa > Chordata > Actinopteri > Syngnathiformes > Syngnathidae > Syngnathoides > Syngnathoides biaculeatus. Next base: position 22,472,486 of record NC_084645.1, on the reverse strand, counting down.
TCAACTGGAACTGTTAATGTCAAAGGAAGTTAAACTTTAGATTCAACATAAATAGGCAATTTTGATAAATTTATTCCAGTATGGCATTTAATTCTTGAGGTGGGCAACGTGACCTTAAAATATTTAGCTATTTATAGACAAAAAATGTCATTTCCAATTATATTTTCCTTCTTCATTAAGAAAAAACTGTGAATTAATATTCAAAACAACTTTTGTTTTTTTGGATTTTTCCTTCCCCTCTGGGATTTGATCTATCCTTGAAAAATTTGATTATTTTTCATCTTTACACAACGTGGGGTAAAAAAAAAAAGCCTTCTTTTTGAAAAAATGATCTTTAAATAGTCTCCTTGCTGAAGACATTCAGGCCTAGTTAATGATGTTAAAATGGGCAGAAAAGGATCCTTTTAACAGCTTTCAGTCTGTATCAAATTATTCCAAATATAATTCCTTTGAATGAGGAAAAGTCGCTTCTCGGTTCCACAGTTAAATTGGTGAGCACAAACACAGACAGACGCACACTCACAAAGTAAGATGCAATCGCACTCCAATTTAAGAGCCTCTGTAACGTCATGATGCAATAAAAACTCCTTCAATGACTGGAAGTAAATCATTTTGAAGGTGTCCAACATCAACAAATACGGCGCACACACCAAATGGAAAGTCGTCCTCACAAACAAATTGCGTCTTCGTCAATCTTTTCACTTTGGCTTTCGCGACAAAAAGGCCAGTTGCGTCTGGCAAAGGGAGAAAATATATCTAATTAAGCCGACAAACTTCTGTGCAAGAGAAAAGTTGAATGTGTTCTCAGATAAGGCGCTAGAACTTGTCCACGGCTCCGATGAGAGGACCAACTGTTTGGCTCTCAATGGCCTCATAAATACTTTGACAACACATAATGAAAGCACCATTGGGGATTGAAGGCACGACTTCAGATGGAGACGATCGAGGCCCATTTTGTCCTGGAAAGCCTTAAAGGCGACATAGAATCAACCTTTTTCATAGTCTTTAGTCAACAACGTGTACCGGGTAAAAGACGTTGGACTGAGCGTTGTTTTCTGGCAGTGAACGCAACTCTCATTTCAAAACAGGCAGCAGTTTGTCAGATTGTGAACAATTCTTCAAAAAAGAGGCTTCCAGCTATTACTTGCCACTCGCATTCACAGTTTTTCCGTCAAAGTAAAAAAAACAAAAAAGTCCAAACAAACAATGTGAAACGCCACGGACGGGCGAACTTTAACATCAGTTATTCAGTCATGTCAGTCAATATAATCCTTATGTAACATACGTGAACAAGTAGTGGCGGTCAGTTTGGCGTGTAGTCATTGAAGTTAGCTGAGGATAAGCTAACACTAAGCTAATACTCACTCTTTTGTCTCTGGACGTGTCCAAACCACCGAAGTCTGCTCTCTCTAACCTTCTCTCCAAAACATCCAACTTTGGCTGTCCCTTTAATGAGCTCATTTCCAATCCTATCCAACCTGCTCACTCCGAGCGAGAACCTCAACATCTTCATTTCTGCTACCTCTAGTTCTGCTTCCTGTTGCCACTAATCCGTACATCATGGCCGGCCTCACCACTGTTTTATAAACTTTGCCAATCATCCTAGCGGAGACTCTTCTGTCACATAGAACACCAGACACCTTCCGACAACTGTTCCACCCCGCTTGGACACATTTCTTCACTTCCTTAGCACACTCACCATTGCTCTGTATTGTTGTAATTGTGTAATTAAAACCTGAATTAAAACCATGCACACATTCCCGAGTTGCAGACATTTTTCCGCCGAGAGAACTGAAATCAGGTGTTTTGAGTTTCTCAAGCTTATCTATGTCGCTAGCGAAGATCTCCACCTTCTCTTTTTATTCCTGAGCCAGAACTCCTAACGTAACAAACACGTGTGCTCTAACAAGCGGGTCTTCTCCTTGATAGGCAACCAATAAGAGGAAATGGGAAGGTCTTAGCCAAATATGGCCAAAGCGGATACAAAACTAGGTCGAACTGATATAGGTGTCACAGGAACCTTTTCTGGAAAATGGTTAGTCAAAACCCACGTATTTTTTTTTAAATGAAATTGACACTTTTATTCCAAGTCTAGCTTAGAGCGTCACTGTACAGGGGTCTAAATAGCTAAAATACAGGACCATCAAAGCACGACTACAAAATTATGGGGGAGGCTGGAACGGACTTGACATTTCCGATGATTTCAATCAGGAAAATGTTTTCAGTTACGAATGTGGTAAGAGAACAAATTAAACCGCTCAAAGCACCATTGTAAGAAAAATAAACAAGTAAGTCATTTAGGGGCTTTTCATTCCGTTCATTCACTCAAAGAAACATCATTATTGGGTGCGTAAACATGGAGGCAATCAATCCATCTTGAAAAAGAATACAATTGCGATGATCTTCAATAGTTATGTTATTAAATCAAGATGCATCGTAGCATTGTGCCACTTATTTCCCGTCTTTCGGCGTTGGAGCTAATTGGGCCTTAAAATGGCTAAGCAGAAACGTGCTGTCGGACGGCTTCCAGCGCAGTCTGTCACCGACCGGCGCAGCAAATGGGAATCAAGTGGTTATTGTGGCCGCGTTGCCAGTGAACAATCCTTCTCCTTCAATGTCTGCGCATTTTTCTCTCACTAGAGCCTCTTTGTTCAAGAGGCAGATGCTATCAGGTCGCTGCCAATGTGGTACTGCTTAGCTGGAAGAAATTCTGAAGAATGTGGCGGTGGAGTTTTGCGTTATGTAGCTGCCATCATAAGGAATTACAGTGAACCATTTATCGCGGGGGATGCAATCCAGACCCTCCAGCAATAGGTGAAAATCTGACGTAAAGAGACCATGCGTACTATTTGTTTGAACACACTTTAAACACATTTGAACTTCTTAAAACAGTTTTTAAAATATTCCCTACTACTTGCTGTAACTCTTGACGAGAAATGGGACGACATCACTTGGAGAAAATAAAAAAAGTCTCCGTAGCACAATACTCCAAATAAGATGTAAAGTCCGCTTGCGTCAAACTGTGTGTCACTCCAAGTTGAAATTTGTTATTTTGTTATAAAACTGACACAAAACAGAAACCCATTAACCATTATATTCAAACGGCAATCAAATCGATGAAATGACAGTCAAACAAAAGTCTTTTAGCTTAATGCTAAGTTCTTTTTCTTTCGGCTTGTCCCGTTAGGGGTCGCCACAGCGTGTCATCTTATATGAACGCATGTTTGTTTAGAACAGTTTCACGCCGGATGCCCTTCCTGACACAACCCCTTCGCATCTAGCCGGGGAGAGAAGCTTACAGCGGCTGGTATTCCCAGGAGGTCTCCCATCCAAGTACTAACCAGGGCCAAACGCGCTTAGCTTCCGAGATCTGACGAGATTGAGCGTTCTCAGGGTAGCATGGCCGTAAGCTTCGCTTAATGCTAACATAAAATTCAAATCACAAACGAGCATGACACGCAACATTTTAAACGTTCAAAAAACTGCTACCGTATTTTCCTTCAAAGAACGGCCTAGTTTAAAAACAGTTTTCATATATAAGGCACATCGAACAGATGCTACAGTAGAGAGCGGGGTAGCCGTTTCGTTTTGTTGCCTCGGAAACTCTTCTTTACTTGGCGCAGATCATCTTGTTGCTTCCTCCACTTCCGCACCATTGATACGTTAATGTTAAATCTCTCGCCGCTGCTCAATTCCCGTGTTCTACTCCGTGACTGATCGGCTTGAGTTTACACGCGTCGTAAGCGTGTCTCTTAATAGGAGGCACTGTGGGTCTTTGCACAAACACGCAAATGGAAATGAAATGGCCCGCTTAGCGGAGTCATATATCCCAGCATGCACCTCGTGCTACTTCTTCTACAGGGGAAAATGGAGTCGGCGGCTGCTTACGGTAGTTGAGAGACCTGTTGCGGCTCAGTATTGATCCATATATAAGGCTCACCGGATTATAAGACGCACTGGCGCAGAAAATTAAAGGCTCTTAGGTTCGCCTTAGAGTGCAGAAAATATGGTACTTTACACACACACACACACACACAAAGCAGCAGCATGTACAGAGCACAACACATATTCGCACATATTCTCTGTGCTTTGTGGGAGCAACAAATATGAAAACAATAAAATTTGATAACTATCCCACAAGGGATGCCCTATTCTTGCCGCTGATTATGCAGCATCTCTTCCAGTAGTCTTCAGTACGGCTTGGTATGTTGGGGGACAATGTAGCAATATAATTTCAACATTTGGACTTGCTTGTATTATTTGCAGACTCTTAAAAAAAAAAAAAAAAAAACCGTTTCACAATGTACTATAGATTTTTTTCCCCTATTCTGATGGCAAGGACGAGGTGAATGTGTGCACAAGTCCATAGAATACAGTCATGAAGTCATAATTACAGTCCATATTACAGTATTAGGCGGCACGGTGGAGCAGCTGGAAAGCGTTAGCTTCACAGTTCTGAGGACCTGGGTTCAATACCAGCCCACCCTGTGTGGAGATTGCATGTTCTCCCTTTGCCTGCACGGGTTTTCTCCGGGCACTCCGGTTTCCTCCCACATCTCAAAAACACGCTAAATTATTTGGACAATCGAAATTGCCCATAGGTATTATTGTGAGTGCGACCATTGTCTGTCTGTATGTGCCCTGCGATTGGCTGGCAACCAGATCAGGGTGTACCCCGCCTCCTGCTCGTTGACAGCTTGGATAGGCTCCAGCACTCTTGTGAGATTAAGCGGCTAAGAAAATGGATGGATGGATGGATGGATCACAGTATTATGGAGAAAAAGAAGAGGAAAGCAAAGAGCCTAGAGCTGAATGTGAGGACTTTGACTGTTGGGAATCTGAAAGGAAAAAGCTCAGGAGTAGGTTGACTTGATGATTAGGAGAAAGATTGATGTATTGTGTGTCCAGGAGAGCAGGTGGAAAGGCAGTAAGGCGAGACGTTTAGGGGCAAGGGTCAATTTATTTTACCATGGTGTCGATGGAAAGAGTAATCGAGTAGGCGTTATTTTAAAAGGAAGAGTTAGCTAGGAATATCTTGGAGGTGAAAAGAGTTTCAGACAGAGTGATTAGGCTGAAACTTGACATTAAGGGTGTTGCGTATGATCTGATAAGTGGTTATGCCCCACATGTAGGACGTGACCGAGAGGTGAAAGAGAAATTCTGGAAGAGAGTCGATGCAGAGTGTAGGGGACATATTGGGGTGATGAAGAAGTGATGGAATCCAGGAAAGGAGCTTGGATGGACAGATGGTGGTTGACTTTGCAGAAAGAATGGAAATATTTGCTGTGAAAACTTTCTTCCAGAAGAGCCAGGAATATAGGGTGACCTACAAGAGCGGTGGTGGAAGCATGTGGGTGGATTACATTTTGTGCATACTATCTAATCTGAAGGAGGTTACGGACTGCGAGGCAGTGGCAGGAGATAGTGTGGCTGGACAGCATAGGATGGTGGTAATAAAGGGAGGAGTGTTGTGCAGCTTCGAGGTGAGACCAGGTTTTCAGTGGACAGGAGGAGCAAAATTACAGAGATGACACTTGGACAGAGAGCAGACGAAGATTTGGATACACCGAGAAGAGCGATAGTGAGTATATTGGGTGAAGGATAAGGATGGAACTGCCAGGCAAGAGAGCTCGAGGAAAACCCCAAGCGGTCGATAGATGGAGTGAAGGAAGAGATCAGCACAGTTGGCGTTCGAGAGGAGGATGAAGGAAGACAGGCTGACACGGAGAAGCGTGACGCTCTGTGGCGACTCCTAACGAAACAAGCCGGACGGAAAAGAAGATTACAGTTTGAAAAATACGTCCTCTCATCCCATGTATTATGCCACTGCGTAAACTGGTTAACAGTGCGTCTGTTGTTGCCTGTAAAACCGACGACCGCCTACATAAACAACTGCAGGTTGTGTAAGACAGTGCGTAGGTTAACTTTTAACCATCTAGATGTTCTTGTTCTCCGGAAGACTGATTTTGGAAAGCATTTTAAGACCACTCCGAAGCTTTGGAGTTCACATCATGACAATGTGACTGTGGCCCGTTAATTTACAACGCAGAACACTTCTCAGAAGCATCAGATTAACATTGTAAATTTAAAAAAAAAATGTGAATATGTCATCATCCGTTCAGCAAAGCCTCGGCGTTTGTCAATTGTTTATCGTTGTCGCCACTTCTGTTGAGTTGCTGATTAGCTCAAACGATATCTTCAAGGAGACATTTTTGGTTTGAAAAATACCACAGTTTTGATTTAGAAGTGCTATTCCTTCTTTGTTTGTCCATTTGAGGGTTTCTGAACCTCTGTCTTTGTATTGTTCTTGTACATGTGGTTGTTCTTAATCCCCCCACCACCACCACCCCCATCTCTGGAACCCCACTCCCACCCCCACCGCCCCTTGTCGCCCCATGCCTTCTGTCTGGATGCTATTACTCCCTCTTCATCCCTTAGCTTCCATCTTCATTTTTCCTCATCGGGGCAGTTTAGCAAGAGCCGCATGTCGGTTCAGGTGGCGGAGCCATCGTAGGTAAACCAAAACATCCTACCGGATGGCATGCTTTTCCCAATGCGTCACGTTTACCCTTTTTTTTCGTATGTTTAGGTAACACGGAAGAACAGAGGATCTAGGAATGGTTTCTTTGCATTTAACCACCATGTCCAACGTGCACACACGCATGGACATGCCTGCGCATGCTGTCAAACAGACCAAACACACATTCCAGGATGGGACTTAAAATGTGAATCCTGATCCATCTGCACGAGGCTGAAGGACAAAGCCTACCAGCCATCAGTTGGCATTTGCTTAAGTTGCCAAACAGTCTGTCTCACTACTCCCTTAAGATATCCTAATTAACCAAATGAGTCATTAATTTTTAGCAGGGTGTTATTAAGATAAAATTAATGAAGGGAAGTCTAATTAAGTCACGATGAATTGATGTGTCTCGGGGAAGCATGAGCACATTATCTAACGCCTTTATCACACTTGTCTGCTTTTACTACACTATACTTCCACCCCATTATAAACTTAAGTGTCATTGACTTTCAGGGCAGTTCATTTTCTCCATCCGTGAAGAACTTTTTAAGATAATGGCTGTTCTTCATTAGTTTTTCAAGTGCAGTGCTTTGCAGATTCTTATGCAAAGAGAGAAAAATGCATGAGGCGCCTGAAGTTTCTGTAATGCTGCCAGAAACTGACAGACAGAGAGAGAGAGAAAATAACTCGCCTTGGAACTCAGAAGTATCCATATAAACTCGCATCATGATACATTATACAAAGTAGAGTATGGAATGGATTAAACCATTATTCGTCATCTAATTGGAGGCTGTCAAACTGTCTCTGGAAGAGTCAACAATTAACTTTTTCACATGGAACAACAAAACAATGTTTTATAGCAATATAATTCATAAATTCCACCACATACAGCAATTATGAAAGCATTTACTAATGGAATTGTCGATGTTTAATATGGAAAGATACAAAGTGTTCATTGGCTCTTTGATCTACTGTTCAGAACACCGTCCAAAATTGGAAATTGTCATTACGTGGACAGGATATCTATAGCCTCTCCATATTTAGTAAAATGTTACGTCAATCTGAACGTTACTTTGAATTTATCAGAGAGTGATGGGTGGCACATTTATAAATATGAAATGGTATTGCGGTATTAGCCTCGCATTAGGCTGCCATAGGAACCACTCTTCTTAAGCATGCTTTTTTTGCAAATACTTCCTCTCCTGGAAAATTTCCAAGCGTCATAGTGCTCATTGGACGCTATTGGATCTAAGACGGTAGCGCGGGAGCCTGAAAGCTTCACAAGTTTGGATACAATACGAAATCCAAAACCTGACAAATGATGCGACAATATATCTTAACTTAATGTTCTGCATGTGCTCATGAAAAACATTTTTCTTCGCAGCCAATTAAAATGACTGTTGGACCTTGTCGCACATTCATAAGATGTCTTTTGGGATCTATTTTGTTTGAGAACTTTGTCAGCTAGGGGGGTGTTTTAAACACTCTAATGGGATGGGGTGAGTTTCACTTTGTTTGGGAAAGACTCTTTCAAGTGTGCCATTATTTGTCACTCAACCAATCCCCTTATTGAGCTAACCACCTTCCCGAGGGAGTGCAGGAATGGGATAGGGTGACGTTAATAGGATTCGGTCCGTTTCTGCGAGTTTGTCAGGCACTAAATGATAAGTTGTACTCGGCAGCTTCCAGAAGGGAAAATGAACCAGAACGGTTGAAAAATGATCTTATGATAAACAGCATTGCCCAACTCGTGAAACTTTGATTTGACCTTAAACTTTAAAGAATTATGAATCGAGGCACTGTTTTGTATGTTTGCCCAACGTAACGCAATACATTATGTAATACCGCAGAGATTTGGACAGAGTTGAAGACGATGATCCAACGCTGCAGGTTTAGTTAATGACTCAATTTAGCAAAGTAGAAAAAAAACACTCTGTTCTCGATTGTGTGTTAAGTATTCACATTGATTCAGCGCACAATGTCCTTATCGGCCAACGTTAAATCAACGAGACAAAAACAGTCAGCTGTGCTGTGAACGAGAAACAACATGCTCTGAAGAGTGGAAAAACTGTTGCAGATGGCTACTTTGGAAAAGAACTAAAGAAATATGTACCACTATGGATTTTGATTAGCAACTTGATCTTTTTTTTTTAACTGGATATCGATATATAGCAGACTTAGTATGCTATACGTGTTGTGTACTGCTCTGATGCCTGAATTTCTTTTCTGGTTATCATTAAAGAATGATCTAATCTCACACTTTAAAATCAACAAGTCCATTGAAAAGCTCAGCTGGTATACCAACGTAGACAAGGATATGAGTTGATGCTTGAGACTTTGGCTTGGATTGGTGTTAGCTAAAATTATTCCAACCTAGTTAGGAGATTGAAGAAAGCTTAAAGATGACTTAAGATTACAGCAAGAAGGGGGGACAAAATTGCAAAAGCTGTTTACAGTGTTTGTCCAAGGGATACTTCTGTCTTTTAAACATTTCTTCAGTAAACATGAATTATGCTATGACTACTATTGTATTTCCTATCCCAGTAACATATTCCATTTGATTTAATCAAACATTAATTATCCCTCAATTTTACATCATTTGGTCGTATTTTGTGCGACATAATTCAAAATGGGGTTCTCATTTCGCCAGGGAATACTCCACACTGAAGGATCTATATTTTTTCGTTCCTCCATGGTCATCTTCTGAGATTTCGCCACTAATTGGGTTCCCTGGCAGAAAGGCATTTACGACTCGGACAATTCTTCAGAAAGCGTGTCCAGTTGACATGGAGTCAGCCTATCAGTAGCTGAAAACTGTCCTTGGGGACTTGGTACCAAAATGAGTCCAGTGTACATCCAAGATAGATGGTGAACAATTGGGACCTCAGAACTCAAAAACACTGTGGTTCAGCGGCTCTAGAATCTCCTCAAGTGATTGGCCAGACATTGGCGGACTACACAAGATGAGCCAGTCCTTAATTTTTAAGTTTGTATCACCCACAAATACGGTTTTAGTTTCACATTGTTTACAAGATACTTTTGAAATTTTAGTGAAAGGTCCATATTCCGGCCTGTGCTTAGGATGCAACGTGAATTTGTATGTAAGTTCGCATTCAATACGTTTGTCAGTCTGTCATGAAATGTATGATTTTTAGTACGTTATTCATGAAAAAACGGCAGCCGACATGGACCGCCGGGCCGCGATGGCTCATCTCCGCCGCGGAAGTGAATCGGACGGGGAGGCGGTTTGGCCGTGATCGCATATCATTTGAATATGGCTCGAAAAAATAGGGTAATATTGCCCTGGTAACTTAACTTGTTGTGTGATGTTCTCTTCCTCGAAAAGAGCTTCCGGGTCAGAAAGGGCGTGTTCGTCTCCCATTGTAGGGTCCACCGCGTGTTTTCAATGGCGAATGTCCGGGGTGACGTCACGGACATGGGATGCATCTCCCCTCATATTTATTTTTTCGTATAGACAGTGAAGTGAATAATGTTATATGTATTTTTCTCTGCAATATCAATTTTAGAATGTTTGTAGGGATGACACTTGACCTTTGATGTAGGAGTAAAGAAGTAAGGACACTAAATATTTTAAGCCACAAAAATAAATCAGATGAAAAACAATAACAACAATGACATTCTGACACCACTATGCAAACTACGTCATTGTGCATCGTTCATGTTGGGACCAACATAAACCAAGGACCAGCTTCAAGTCATTGAATGGCTGGCACAGAACTACAAAAGCAATCTAAGAAAGGAACTGAATACAATTCAATTTTAACAGGTTTTTCCAGTTTGATATCGCGGTAGTCTCTAAAAGTCTGATTAAGAGTCGTTCTGGAGCACTCAATCCATTTGATTTCAACAGATGAATAAAATATGGTATTGTAGTACAGCGGCTTGAACCAGGCAGACGCGAGCGATGCCTTACACTGTGGTATGGATTGCTGGCAGGTTGGGCACCTCGACTTGTCTTGGGGCAGAGGCGTAGGGTGCAGGATCCAACAGAGTCAAGCACCAGAATAGAAAAAGCCGCGGATGTCATTGTGGCTTGCTTGGATGTCTTTTGTTTGACTTGGATTTCTTTTGTTTGGGTTGGATTGCAAAGCGGCAGCATTATTAGAACGTGTCCACTCAGTGGAAACAAAGGTTCCCTTTATGTTTGTCCACCCGTAGTTCACTTAAGACTCTCGAGTGCCATACTGAGGCACCCAAGCAAAAACAAGCCAAATGCTTTGATGTACAGATGAGGGAAGGGAACGGAACGTGAGACGTGAGAAGTGAGGTATGAGAATCTAGCTACAGAAACAAGGCCAAGTGCTCCTTCCAGGGTGACACTTCATATCTTGAGTGGACAAGACCATGTCCCGTTATCTTCCTTTTGGTTTACTCAATAGTTTAAGCAGGGTTAGAGTTAGTTACTTTGTTAGCCTCTTTCCTTCCAATACAACGGGTTCTCTCTCAAAGCGGGGACGGGATACACCGGCAAGTCATACAATAACACCAGATTTTCTTCCTGCAGGTCGTGAGGGTTCTACCAGTTTTTTGGTTTGCAGCTGAAACCCTCACTCATCAGTAACGTGACGCCTGTTAAATGACAGCAATGCTGGTGGTGTCGTCTACATACGAGTGACACCCAAAACACTGCAGAGACACTTCAAGGTGCTCTTGTGCAAATATGCTTTTCACATGACCTAAGTGGAACACATTCCATAATACGTGTTTACTGTCATTTTTATTCAATATGAGCTTTCAAGCATTTATTGTTATCTTTATCCAACAATGAGAAATGGATTATAGATCAGTTTGATGTTCCTAACCGTGTCAAAGTACTCGATTTGGCACTGGGGAAAAAGAACACGTGCTGACAGTAGAGACCAACGTGATGCATCCCATCTCTGCGTCATTTCCAGCAATAAGTTAAAATGACCTGCAATTTCCCCTTGGACGAATTGATGCAGAAATGGTCCAATTTTCCCCAACCACCGAGGCCCCAAAGAAGTTGGACCCCTCACTATCTTGAAAGAAAAAAAAAAATTAAATAAATAACACTGCTGCTGTGATCTGGTCTTTCAAATATGTCTCAACCGGTGGAAGTTTCTGTCATACGGGTCAATGTGGGCTGAAAAATAATTCCTTTCTAGTTTCATCTCAGTCAAAACAGCAAGTGAAAAGATGCCTCTAACCTCAGGTCATGCTTGTCGTATTCACCCCCCTCCCCCACCACCTCCAGTACATACTCCAAGAGGCCAAAGACAATTGGCCGAATCTACATTTCCCGAGTCTGATTTAAAAGTGTTTTTATTGCTTCTCCAATATGGTCTACTTTTAAAACTTTCAGTTTTTCTCTCTTTTTTATATTTTTTATAGGGCCCAACAGTGCATCTGTCTGCAACACATGTCTGTGCAGCAAACATAGACCATGGTCAAATGTTTTTGGCCAGTTCACATTGTTTCCCGGAGGCAGACATATGAATATTTTTTTATTGCCTCAAGGCACACATTAATGCCTTGACCAATTTTTGTGGTCAACCACGCCAAGGTTTTTATTTACAAACCTAAACTCGACTTCAAGTAGACTGAGATCCACCTGTCAAAGAGGTCCAGGTCCAGGTTTCAGAGGTAAGCATCCTCATTTGACCCAAAATCAGAATCAGAACCAGCTTTATTTGCCAAGTGTGTAAAAACACACAAGGGATTTTTCTCCGGCAGACGGTGCTGCCCTGGTACGACATTCAGAACAGAGAACAAGGAACAACATAGCAACGAGAACAAAGAACAGGAGACATTTCTCTTTATAGGCACTATTCCTGAATAAATGAATAAATGCAGCCCTATGGGGGCACAAACCAGTGCAATCTGTAGGCCGGTCCCAAGCCCGGATAAATGCAGAGGGTTTGCTAACCTGCAGGGCGTCGGTGGAAATTCAGCTACTGTGGGTCGAAGACAAAGAAGAGGAGGAAACCGGATCCAGCGTCAGAAGAAGAAGAGGAATGCACAGAGCCTACAACTGAGTGTAGGGACTTTGAATGTTGGGACTATGACAGGAAAAGCACAGGAGTTGGTTGACATGATGATTAGGAGAAAGGTTGATATTCTGTGCATCCAAGAGAGCAAGTGGAAAGGTAGTAAGGCTAGAAGTTTGGGAGCAGGGTTTAAATTATTCTACCACGGAGTAGATGGGAAGAGAAATGGAGTAGGGGTTATTTTAAAGGAAGAGCTGGCTAAGAATGTCTTGGAGGTGAAAAGAGTATCAGATCGAGTGATGAGACTAAAATTTGAAATTGAGGGTGTTATGTATAATGTGGTTAGCGGCTATGCACCACAGGTAGGATGTGACCTAGAGTTGAAAGAGAAATTCTGGAAGGAAATAGATGAAGTAGTTCTGAGCATCCCAGACAGCGAGAGAGTTGTGATTGGTGCAGATTGTAATGGACATATTGGTAAAGGAAACAGGGGCAATGAAGAAGTGATGGGTAAGTACGGCATCCAGGAAAGGAACTTTGAAGGGCAGATGGTGGTGGACTTTGCAAAAAGGATGGAGATGGCTGTAGTGAACACTTATTTCCAGAAGAGGGAGGAACATATAGTGACCTACAAGAGCGGAGGTAGAACCACGCAGGTAGATTATATTTTGTGCAGACGATGTAATCTGAAGGAGGTTACTGACTGTAAAGTAGTGGTAGGGGAGAGTGTAGCTCGACAGCATAGGATGGTAGTATGTAGGATGATTCTGGTGGTGGGTAGGAAGATTAAGAAGACAAAGGTAGAGCAGAGAACCATGTGGTGGAAGCTGAGAAAGGAAGAATGTCGTGCGGCCTTCCGGAAAGAGGTGAGACAGGCTCTCGATGGACAACCGAAGCTCCCGGAAGACTGGACGACGATAGCCAAGGTGATCAGAGAGACAGGCAGGAGAGTACTTGGTGTGTCATCTGGTAGGAAAGGGGAGAAGGAGACTTGGTGGTGGAACCCCAAAATACAGGGAGTCATACAAGGAAAGAGATTAGCGAAGAAGAAGTGGGATACTGAGAGGACTGAGGAGAGGCGAAAGGAGTACATCGAGATGCGACGTAGGGCAAAGGTAGAGGTGGCAAAGGCTAAACAAGAGGCATATGAAGACATGTACACCAGGTTGGACACGAAAGAAGGAGAAAAGGATCTCTACAGGTTGGCCAGACAGAGGGATAGAGATGGGAAGGATGTGCAGCAGGTAAGGGTGATTAAGGATAGAGATGGAAATGTGTTGACTGGTGCCGGTAGTGTACTAAATAGATGGAAAGAATACTTTGAGAAGTTGATGAATGAAGAAAATGAGAGAGAAGGAAGAGTTGAAGAGGCAAGAGTGAAGGACCAGGAAGTGGAAATGATTACTAAGGGGGAAGTCAGAAAGGCACTACAAAGGATGAAAAATGGAAAGGCAGTTGGTCCTGATGACATACCGGTAGAGGTATGGAAGCAATTTGGAGAGATGGCTGTGGAGTTTTTGACCAACTTATTCAACAGAATACTAGCGGGCGAAAAGATGCCTGAAGAATGGAGGAAAAGTGTTCTAGTTCCCATTTTTAAGAACAAAGGGGATGTTCAGAGCTGTGGGAACTATAGAGGAATAAAGTTGATGAGCCACACAATGAAGTTATGGGAAAGAGTAGTGGAGGCTAGACTCAGGACAGAAGTAAGTATCTGCGAGCAACAGTATGGTTTCATGCCTAGAAAGAGTACCACAGATGCATTATTTGCCTTGAGGATGCTCGTGGAAAAGTACAGAGAAGGTCAGAAGGAGCTACATTGCGTCTTTGTGGATCTAGAGAAAGCCTCTAACAGAGTATCGGGAGAGGAACTGTGGTACTGCATGCGTAAGTCTGGTGTGGCAGAGAAGTATGTTAAAATAGTACAGGACATGTATGATGGTAGCAGAACAATGGTGAGGTGTGCCTTAGGTGTGACAGAGGAATTTAAGGTGGAGGTGGGACTGCATCAGGGATCAGCTCTGAGCCCCTTCCTGTTTGCAGTGGTAATGGATAGGCTGACAGATGAGGTTAGACTGGAATCCCCTTGGACCATGATGTTCGCAGATGATATTGTCATGTGCAGTGAAAGCAGGGAACAGGCGGAGGAACAGTTAAGAAAGATGGAGACATGCACTGGAAAGGAGAGGAATGAAGATTAGCCGAAGTAAAACAGAATATATGTGCGTGAATGAGAAAAGTAGAGGGGGAAGAGTGAGGCTACAGGGAGAAGAGATAGCGAGGGTGGATGACTTCAAATACTTGGGGTCAACAATACAGAGCAATGGAGAGTGTGGTCAGGAAGTGAAGAAACGGGTCCAAGCAGGTTGGAACAGCTGGCGAAAGGTGTCTGGTGTGTTATGTGACAGAAGAGTGTCTGCTAGGATGAAGGGCAAAGTTTACAAAACAGTGGTGAGGCCGGCCATGATGTACGGATTAGAGACGGTGGCACTGAAGAAACAACAGGAAGCTGAACTGGAGGTGGCAGAAATGAAGATGTTGAGGTTCTCGCTCGGCGTGAGCAGGTTGGATAGGATTAGAAATGAGCTCATTAGAGGGACAGCCAAAGCTGGATGTTTTGGAGACGAGGTTCGAGAGAGCAGACTTCGATGGTTTGGACATGTTCAGAGTCGAGAGAGTGAGTATATTGGCAGAAGGATGCTGAGGATGGAGCTCCCAGGCAAAAGAGCGAGAGGAAGACCAAAGAGAAGGTTTATGGATGTGGTGAGGGAAGACATGAGGGCAGTTGGGGTGTTAAGAGAGGAAGATGCAGGAGATAGGCTAAGATGGCAAAAGATGAAACGCTGTGGCGACCCCTAACGGGACAAGCCGAAAGGAAAAGAAGAAGAAGAATTCCTGATAAGTCATGCAAGAGGTAAAAACTGTTCTTTCCTGACAGCAGGAGCTGGAAGAGCTGGTGGCCAGGATGTGGAGGATCCGAAAGGATCCTGCCTGTTCTGGACCTAGTTCATGTAGCGTGCAAGTCCTCGATAGCGGGTAGCGTGGTGCCGACAATCCGTTCAGCGGTTTTGATGGTCTGCTGCAGTCTGAGTTTGTCCTTTTTTTGTGGCGGCCGCAAACCAGACTGTGATGGAGGCATCCAAGCTTTTCTTTGCCTTTGCATTGTCCTTTTGTGTCCAGCTCAATGAGTTAAAGGTGATGTGGTGTTCTTGACAGTCCAGGGCTACACAAAGATTAGTGGGTTTATGTGCGAGTCAAGGTACCGAGTGAGGTTATAAATCTAAGGGGAAGGTTGCGGCTACCTAGATCCCCTTCTGTTTTGACCTCGCCTTAACACCGGGAGCCACATTAAAAAAGATGACTGAGAATCGATGGATCTTGCCCCTCAGGCTCCACGGCTCTCGACAAGGTCACTGTTTTCTATCATTAGTTGTCCAAATGGATGCTGATCAGGTGCTCATTCGGGCTCAGATAAGAAAATCAATCTGAATAAAAGGCAGAGAGAGAAGGGCATTCGATATTTACAATTTAATACTTGAGAGAATACAAAATGAGAAAGTCGATCATCTAAAGTTGCAGAGAGTAAAATCAGTTTCAGTCAATATATCAATGAATCCTTTTTTTTAATTGCATTAGTTTGATGTGAGTGATGAGGGTTGGTTTTCGAACCAATGACATTCCATGACTGAAGGTTAGTTTTAATGCAGAGTGACAAAGCTCGCTTTGATTTGACCCATAATGAATCACTTAACAGGAGTCTAATCCAAAGACTTTGGTGTTGCTTTTTAATGAGAAAGCCTTTAACCTCACCGATAAACCGGGGCATACCGCGGCAATTGATGTGAAGAGGTGACACCATCGCTGTGCTACCACTGACAGGTCAGTAGATGTGCTTGAAATCAGTTTATAATTGGAGACTAAATTTGTATATCAGAATCAGAGCAACAGAAAGTGACCATAGAGGTGTACAAGTTGAATGGAGGAAAAAGTAGCTGCCGTGTATGTCCCGCTGAGACCAAAATGTTGAGAGAGCGGAAAGAAATACAGCCAGTCACGTTTGCTGAGAAGCTAGTGTTATGTCTACTTCTCAAAGCAGCGCTTTGGTTTTCAGGACTTCATGATTCATTTGCCCCTACTGTTCCCAAACGTTTTGTATATGGCTGCTCGGGTGAACCTCCAAGAGCGTGGCAGAGACTTGGCAAGTGGACTGTAGAGTCAAGTAGCGCTTTTTTTTTTTTTTTTTTGCAAAGTACACAGTTTCTATTCAAAAGGTCAGACTATGATTTCTCAATCACCATATTAGTCATATATCAAGATGTCGTGAATGTTTATCGAAGTTCCACAGCATCACTGCCATTAGCCCAACGTAAGCTTAATGCTAAGATAGTGTAAAATAAAAAAACATCATGGTAGAAATGATAAAAACTATTAACCATAAAGACAGGAGTAACGCCTCAAGGTACTCAGTCATATTTTCTCTGTTCTGTGAAAATAATTACAAATGCTGGAATTCACTTTTCAGTTTAGTTTGCTTACTGTCAGCTTCTTCAACTCTTGGGGCGAGTCCAGATTGTTTTGAATTTTACTGGGTGCCAATTTTGTACCACTGGGCTCAATTGACCATTATATGGTCACATAATGAAAAACAGAACATATCGGTTATGCGGTGACTGTTTTACCACAACCGGAAAAGGGTTTAGCATTTTTTTCTGTCATCAACACATCTTTATATTATTGATGTAGTTAGCTCTAAAGTGGTGGAACATCTACTAAAAAGGAATACTGCTGTCATTGTAACCCCTGAGAATGGAAAGTCGAGCCAGTCTGCGGGTACTGGCGCTACCACTCACTGCAACTCTTGTCAAAAAGAGCCTGTGTGTGGTTTTTTGTTGTTGATCCCCATGGAGACGAGAATCAGGTAGCCCGAGCAATTGAAATATTGATGGATGATGCTGGTACATGTCCTGGAATTACAAATTGGAACGCTGAAGTTATGGGTCAACGTTTTTGTATGTGGACCTTCAAACACTATCGAGGAGCATGTAGACGCCAAGCTGAGGGCGTGCTAAGCTCAGTCTTGGAACTGATATAGTCCGACGTTGGCAGTAATTAATTTATGGCTCTGAGGTCTTTGCCGAGCTTTCATTCATTTTTTATTAAGAAACAGTAAATAACCAACAGCGTGTGGTTTATGTAGTCATGAATTTTGCATGTGCCACTCTTGCGTGTCGTCTCAAATTGAAGAGCTGGCGTGGAAAAGACTTTGCCACAATTTGTTTTCACAGCAGCAACGTCAGATAAGTTATGGTTTTGTTTTGTCCTAGTTTGTGCTACAAGGCTTTTGCGGCTAAGATGCACATGTTTCTCTTGTTGCGCGTTGTCAACATTGCCTGGGGCGGGCTGGTCAGGACTGAGAAGGGTTAGCGGTTTGCAAGGAGTAACATGCCCTCCTTTTTTTTTTCCATCCATCGCCGCACACACAGCCGTCTCCCATAACCTCAGGTTCATATGGTCAAATAATGAATACAGTACATTATAAATACATCAATTGGTGGAACTCATATTCACAGTCTTTGTTCTTGTTCAAGATTGAGATTGATGGCGTACACCGGGGGTCAGCAACCCATGGCTCGCGAGCCATACTTGGCTCTTTTGGTGGTTGCATATGCCTCGCGGAGGCCTCATAACGACATACTGTGCATGTGATTTCTGTCGTGGAGAGAAGGTTTGTCCTAGTGGGATTGCCGTAGTTAGGTGTGGCAGGCAATGCAAATGACATAGAGACAGTTTGACATGGTGAATTGCCGTAGTTTTTGCGTGGCAGTCAATGTCCAGAGGTGCAGAAGGGTCTAAAGCTGATCGTGTCGGAACAACTAATTATGGAAAATTTGACAAATGTCGCCCAACGATAAAAATATGGGGAGTATCAAAGTCTTCAACAAGAATGGAGATCGAGGGTTCCGCTGTGTATCTAAATGCACAGATGGGGAGCATGCCAAAGCATTTTTACTCGACGTTCCCAATCAAGCTTTTGCCAACTTCGCATAAAGACAAGATAATCAAACGAATAAAAGACACACCTTTGTGGGCAAGAACTGTTCACCATCGTACCGGCGTGATGGCAAATCAAACTGAATTACGTTCACAATGAACAAAACCGGGAAGCAAAACCGTGCAGCACTCGCTGTCGCATTAATGGTAACAAGTACTTTTGTCATCATTGGTGAGCAACAGTGTAACAATGTTATTTAAAATAATTCCGACTTATTGTACTCTAAAAGTGTTGGTCTTCCATAAATGCGCAAATACACCTGTACTTAGTTTTTAAAATACTATATGGTTCTTTTGATAATACATTTGTAAATATTTGGGCTTTATGGCCCTCTGGGTTGAAAAGGTTCCCGACCCCTGGTGGACACAAATAAGCACAAAGACAGAAAATCCACTCTGACTGTTTTATGTACCGGGAGTCCATTGTCATGTTGGTATGAAGTGCCCTGACGCAGAATGTAGACCCGGCAACAACATTTCAACATTCTGTGGTAGAATTAGAACAAGAGAGGCAGGATGGCACCTGTGTAGGCTGTTTTACACAAAGATGCCAACAAAAGAGATCCAGTTTCTTTTTGTACAGATTTCAGTGAGGAGGAATTTGCAGCAAACTTGTTCACTTTCATGTCATCAGCGACGCTTGATAAATAGTCAGACAGTGACAAGACGGCGGGAGAAGTGTGTTCAACTTCACCTCCCTGACCCGGCGTTGCAGAACAGCCTTACACACACTTCTGTGGCTCTGCTTTTTAACACCCGAAGGCAGAAAATTGCCACGTCCGCTCTGCCTCAACGATTGTCTATTAAAAAAAAATAAATAAATAAACGCTGCAAAAGTGGAACAAAGGTGTGAAACGTATTAAAAATTCTGCAAAAGGAGGAATTATTACTTGAGACTCTGCATTTCATTATCATCATTCTTTTGATTCACAGGAAAGAAGATATACACCAAATTAAATCATATTTTTAAAACGCTTGTTAGCAGCTCTGTGTGGTTTGGTCAGGCTCTGTGTGGCCCATTAAATAAAATATAATGGCCAAAAATCAAACACTCGTCCAGCAAAAATAATAATTTTCAAAGCTATTTGTGGCACCAGAAACACCCACTTAAGCCATAACATTGATTCTCAAAGCTACGTGCGGCATAATCATACGCTTTTGTCGTCCAAATATTTATTCTTAAAACTATATGTGGCGTAACGATCCCGCACTCATGTAAACAAAATCGTTGTCAAATCTATCACATGCTTGTGCACGTGACCTTGTGAGCCTCATGACTGGAACACAGCAAGTTTCTATGAAAGGAAAAAAATGAAATGTTAAGATGCGGCAAAAAAATTGTATGCAATATAATTCAATTCCTATTATAAGAGGTCCGCCGTTTACGACGGTCCCTACGCACGGGGTTTAAAAGTTCCAAACGGTGTACAGTCAATCATTTTAGATAGCGGAGTGAGAATATATCACAAGGCAGACTCACTTTTTGGCCAAATGATTTTTTTTCATTGCAATGTATTAATTTTTTTCATTACAATGTAATAATTTAGAGCAAAGAAACTGGAATGTGAGCTTTGAGCTTGCTTAAATATGATTCATGTGTTTTACCTGCTACAACCAGAGTGCCCCCGCCGTGAAGCTAATCTGAACTCCAGCTGGGTGGGTGGATGTGTGTGTGTGTGTGTGTGTGTGTGGGGGGGGGGGGGACTCAGTGGGCGGGTATTGTAAAGCTTAGGTGGGTGGCAAATGTGGTTAATTTGCTTGTCTAGAAGCCTGTGGTTGATTTTGCTGAGCCAAATCCTCTCATTTAGAGGATTACGTTTCCATGCTTGCGTAGCGAGTGGGAGGAATGTCGGAGGGGGCCACACCATCGAAAAAAGGTGGAATTGAGAAAGTGGCTGTTGAGTGGTGGACGTGGAAGCAGTTGGGGGACTGGGGTACTGTCTATGTTAGATGGGGGAGGTGGAGTTGTAAGGTGGGAGGCTTAGTGGGGGGCACCAGTTTGGTCAAGTAGTGTGGTGAGGAGGGCACTGCATTGTTTAAATGTGGTCCTTTGGTTTTCAATGGATATCGTCAGGCTCCACTTTGAAACGTACGAGGATGAAGACCAAGGGACTTTAGACCAAGAGGTAAGTTGCGACTTAGAAAGAGACCACCCCCACGCCCCTCCTTCAAACACACTGCTTCCTTTGAGCTGTGAATAAGCCAAAATACATTCAAGTCAATGTCCATCCTTTGACAAGAGTAGTACCAGCTAGTTAATATATTTATCTCATTTAGTTTTTTTTTTGTTCCAGTTTATAAGAGAACCAAAAGGTGGCCCCTACACTTTGGGAATAGGGGTTTGTCATCAGCCTAACAGTTCTCAAGTTTTGGTTCAAATCTCAGCTCCAGGCTTCTGATGCAGAATATGCACCTTCGCTCTGTTCTTGCATGGGCTTCTACTTTCATGGGAGGTTCACTGAAGACTCAAGGATCTCCGAAATCAGATGGGCTTGGTTCCAGCTCACACGAGACTCTTTGCAATTATCTCTACCATGATGTGGTAAGAAACGCTTGGGAAGAATACTTGGACAACATTTTGTCAGAGTGTTGTCTGGGTGATGAGTTATAGCCAACTTTCATATCTGGCAAGATAGGACGAAGCACTTCTTTCTGGTTCAAGTCACTGGTGGAGTCCAAGCCCAGGAGATCGTGACAAAACAACTGTGGAAACATTAAATGTCTACTCTGTCTTTTGTCATAGACCAGATGTCTTCAAAACCCATCAAAGATGACATCCAATATTGAGGCTGAACTATTGCATATTATATCTAAAATATATGTTTAGATGTATCTAACTTTTTTTCTGAATACTGAATAAGTTTGCATTCGACCCATCATATCATCGGCCTGAACACGAGAAGTTCGGTCGCCTGTTTTCTGGATTGCCCACGTGACGTTCCGCATGATTCTTCTTCTTGTTTCATGTTCTTCCTCTCTTACCATTGGCCATATTTCACAAAACATGAAATGATGTCAAGTGATTCAAGATGACGGCTTTTCAAATGTCCAAAATTGTAAAAATTTACCAATGCGGAAGGTTACTAATAGGTTGCTGTACATTCTGACTTGCGTACAAATTATGTTACAGCCCTAGGAACAGAACTCGTAAATCAAGGACACCCCCGAATATTTAACATGCAAAGTATATGGCCAGCGGAAGTGCGGGGCAAATTCCCAAGCAGCCCATTCAGTCTGAATTCATCGTCAACAATTGCTTCTCGGCAATGGCAGATTGCGTTACAAGATCCCGAGCATAGTGATGAAAATCCCACAGAGGGGAGTTGGCTCAGCGGAGACCGTGGCACGACGCTGGCTCCCAAAGGACATTAGCATACCGGCCAGGCCTCATCCACTCACTACTGGATTAGTTCTGCTCTCCTCCCACTGTCTGATGGCTCTTTATCCACACAGATCCACCCTGCTCGAGGTCCTCAACAACAACGTGGTTACCGGAGTCATTATCATGCACCACGAGGAGGAATGGGCTCACTGAGGGTCCGCTGTTTGCTGAGAGATTGACATCGCATTTGGCACGCTAGGAGAGAAAGGATAGGGAACTCCCCCCTTTGACTATGATGGAGTAGCCAGCCAGTCAATCTGTCTTCACTACTTAACCGTTCATCTCATCTGCTCTAATTTATTGCTGCTAAATTAGTCGCTTTGCTCAATCATAATCATTTCCTTTCCGTGTTAACTGAAAATGTAAACGTCTGTGTTGTTCCGTGTTGTCGAATGATTTAAAAAAAAAAGTAGGCTTCAAAATACATGAAGTGATGTATCAAATTGTTGCTATCTGCTCTCAATTGCCGTGAGGGCATCTGCTGAATGCATAGAAAGCACACCCCACTGTTAAAGAGACCCCACCTTCCATGATCTGGAAAAATGGATGCTATTTTGTATTACATCTTTCCTGGGCCTACACACAACATGAGCAGCGAAAATATATACACCGGAAGCCGCTCAAAATCGACCACGTCAGCCGAAGCGGTGGCTTTAATTTCTTCATTATTTTTCTCATTTGCTCTCTTTCCTTCTCTTTGTGGTGTGCGTGCACTCATGGCAAACTACGAGGCGTTCTAAAGCGATTAGGGAAGCAGACTATCTGTAGGAATGTGTTTTCGGGGTGTAGGGCCAGCTAGCTAAACTAGGTAACTGCTCTTCGCAATTGTGACAGATAATCGTCGATGTGAAAGAAGGCAGGGGAGGAAGAGGGGGAGGACCGGCTCATGGCGGGCTTTAAAGTGCAACACACGGTTCCCTTTTAGACATGGACCCCAAACCCTCCCTGCTCCCCCCCCCCACCCCCGCCCCCCAAAGAAAATCCGAAACGGTGAAAGTTTAACTGTATACTCTATGTACTACCGTGCATGGTTCCAAGATCACATTTATACAGAACGTTCTTCAAACTGAACATACTTTAAAGTGTCTTAAGGATCTGTGCAAATCTTGAATATAATTTACTGACTTACTTCGGATTGAAAATGTCCTAACGTGACTCTTTAAAGTAACTTGCTTCCAAATGTGATAGTTGAAAATGTGAGTGGCACCATCACCAGTCAGATGGCATTGGCCGATAAGACCTTTGTGTTTTATTATGCAGTTGACTTGTCAGACCCATCTCTCATCTCAGGTGAGTTAGAATTCACTTTCAAACTGTGACGTACCCCAAGCAGGTCTAGACTCTTGACTGCCCTAAAGTCTGATCGCATATAGTAGCATTAGCGTCCTTTGCTTTTATACCTGGCAACAATCCTGGATATCTGGCAGGAAATTTACTGATTTGACCGACCCCAGCCTTTTGTCAACATGATCGTTTCTCTGTCAGATTTAGGGACTAAAATTGCCCCCAAGAGCTGAAATTGAGAATGGACTGACAAACATTGACCCCAAGCTACCCTGGCCATCTTGTGTTGGTTATTGGTCAAAATGGGCCCAATTGTTTGCCTTTGAAGTATTTTGAGACACTTTGAAGTAGTTAGACATTGACGGGCCCAGTCAGGGGCTGATGACAGGCACATGCAAATCAATTTTATTTAATCTAAATAAATAGCAGACGTCGGTATTCCCAAAAGCTAATCGGAAAGTCTGTTCAAATCTGAACACGAGAGAAACCGGCACGTTTTCCGGGAGGGCAGAAACTGGCCTAAAGGACATTCCGTGGCAAGGGCAAGAGAACGCATGGCAACACATTAACGCCGCATGATTGAGAAATTGAAAAGCTTTATTCGATATTTGTAATCAGTTTTACGGGTGGCTTTTGAAAGCCAACTGGGATCAAAATTCAGGCGTTCATTTCGCAATAGATGATCAGTCTATGTTGGAGATATTGGCAATATTTCTCACCCACTTCCACCAGAAAAACAAAAATTGGTATCGGCTGTGCTCATTTGTTTCCCAAAAATATTTGGAGCAGTGTAAGGATGGACAACTAGTCAGCACATGTGCCTCACAGTTCTGCAGTCCCGAGTTCAAATCTGGCCTCGGTTGTGTGGAGTTTGCAGTGGAGTTCTCGCTGTGCCTGTGTGGGTTTTCTGTGGGTACTCTGATTTTCACCCACAACCCAAAAACCTTTGCATTGCCAGTAGGTGTGAATTTGAGTGTCAACGGGTGCTAGTTTATTTGTGCCCTGTGATTGGCTTGTGACCAGTTCAGGGTGTATCCAACCTCTCGCCGGAAGATAGCTGGCATAGGCTCCAGCACACCCGTGACCCATGTGAGGATAAGTCGTACGGAAAATAAATGAATGAATATTTGCCTAGTGGGCCTTCCAGAAAATGTTGGCTACTCATTACATACCTGTGCACAACCTTTACAGTATTCCAAACAAATAACCAAAATAGTACATAAAGTGAAAACGACTACCACAAAAAAAAAAAATGACATCAGTACCTCTCTCAATTGATGTACATAGTGACAATTTAATTTTTTTTTTCTCTCAAAGTAACATAAATTGGATATGCATTATGGTGATGCATGTAAAAAAAAAATACAGACGGGATCAGATGGCTTAAGATCCGAAACAAACCTCTTCAAAATGTGGACTGAAATCCGATAAGTATTGGATATTTGCCAGTGGGAGTGCAGCGTAAATACACAGATTGGATATGTAACGTCAAAGTGATCTTGACATCAAAATACATTGCTCTGTAACATGAGGTAGACATCTGCATCGTCCTGAGCCACGAACATTTTTAAAAGATCCGCTCTCAATCTTTACATCAAAAACACAGACTTCAGTGTCATGTAAATGGTGCATTAGAAGTGCCAATATCCACCACTAAATATTCAAAATATTTGTCAATGGCGGGCCACCGAGCCGAACGGTCAAGCCAGGCCACATAAACGCTGCAAAAAGTCATAATTATGTAATAAAATGCAAGTAAGGGTTACAAATATTGCTAAAACTCATCCAACCCTAAAAAACATGACAGCAGCGGGATCTTCTGCCTTCATATTTTACGTTTTGTTTTTTTTTTTTTTCTCATAAGCCTTAACTTGCTTTTCCTTCTCTCTCTCGTCCCCCGCTTGCACTGCACTTTCTCACTCTGCCTGCGTGAACGCCGTCCGCTTCAGCTGTGCTCACTTGCACTGTGCGGCGTGGACGGGATAGAGCTGCGCTAACTCAACGATAAAGGGAGAGTTCAAGGAGGGGGGGGGGAAAAAAGTGGATCAAAGCGAGAACTCGACCCAGACGACTGAGGATACAGAACGGAAAACAAACGGGACGGGTGTTTTCCCTCAGTTTGCGTGGACGGCGATTTAAATGACGAGGGCAGATGGCAGATTTACCTTGCCGCTTCTCCGCTCACCATTAGTAAAGTTCACCTTGGGCTTGCTGCCGGGACGGGATCCCATGCCGTCACGGTGACACGTTAACCCCGCAACCCTCCCTTCCAAACTCATCTCTTGGACTGGCTTTCCACTGGCTTATCAGGTCTCGACCGACCCAGAAAAATCAGGGGACACATTTAGGGAGTGGATCTGAAAGCGTGCCGCGGAGGGGTACAGAGGAGGGACGGCGCCGCCTGGCTCACCTCGGCACCATGGGCTCTCTTCGGTGGGCCAGCTTCGCGCTGGCCTGTGGACTGGTTCTACTTCGGAAAGGGGGCGACGGAGCCCAGCAGACCAAGGCCAACGTCCCTCGACTAAAACTTTCGTACAAAGGTGAGTTCTGTGCACTTGCAACACTATCTTGAAATGATTCTGACACCAACTGCTTTTAGTCCTTTTTTTTTTTGTTTCCTTAAAATAAAAACATGATCTTCACTAAAAGACAAGAAAACATAAAATCACGAGATCATTTAATCTGAAGAAGTTGCATTTGACTCGATGTGTTATTTATCAAGTGGCATGTTTGCATGTTTGCCTGTCAAGTTCCGCTTCTGACAAAATCACGACACACAATGATCCTCAACGCAATTCTTAAAAGACCTCACGCACGACGCGGGAAAATCGCAAAGTGCGGTGTCACTGTGATCTTTTAAAGATGAACGACACAAAACGCCGCTCATGCCACAATGTCCATCTTTATAGCAAGCGTGACGAGACGGGTAACTCGGCGCAGGGCATCCGAACTGCCAGAAATAAAGCAGAGCAGGATACTGCAGTATCGGACGAGGGAAGCAAAGAGACGAGGCCAATTCTTACTATAATCAAACGATTTGTGTCCAGGCAACAGCACAAAAGCTCCGTGATTTGGCTATTGTTCCGTTTCATGTCACGACCAAGGAGTCCGTGCTTCAGCCCAACTCTGGTTAACCACAACGGATTTTCGATCGTAAATTTTGAGTCGGTTTCCAATTTACCATCATCGAGTCTGACCGCTTTCTGAGCTGGGATGAAAAATAAATTTAAAAACTCACCACAGGATAATCACGTAGTCAAATCTTACAAAAATAACCGATAAACTGAACTTTGGTGACTTTAATTGTGAAGAAAATGCTCAAGTTGGCTCTGACTGTCGGTAACTATGCACCCAACTTGAGGAATTACGTTAAATTATGTATCTTTTTTTTTTTTTTTTTTAATGATTATCAGCCCGATCAACGAGGATGGATGGGGGGAACAAAATGAAGTCATTTTTATACACTAAATTCATTAGAGAACTGCAATAATCGGGCCTTTGATCGCAAAGGAGGGAAAACAGTCAAATTTGACCAGATTGTTGACATCTGTACCGTACTTCGGTTGCAAAGAAAACCACTTGTCATTTTGATATGTTCTTCATCAAACACACCATACAGATACTTCATTAGGTACACACACACACACACATGCACATTTTAACGACTAATCCCGTGATGTCATTTGGACATTTAACCAAAATCTGCTGTTGTGGTTTTAGTAGTTTGGATTCTTGCGCGCGTCATGTACCACGCGTGTTCCTACTCAACTGTTCATTACAAAAAAATCTGCCCGCGACCCACTCTTATCATCCCATTTGCACCTAAATTATGCCGAAGCGCCGTTTGTCGGAGTGTACTCACGGTGAAAAACGGTGCCAGATGTCGACTCCTTGCCAGCCAAGTGTCATTTATTTCTTTTCTTCCCACGTGTCATTCCCCCCCCCCCCCCCCCCCACGTCTGTTCCGCAACGTGCGGCAATTATGCTCGGAATGAATGGTGCAGGTCTGTTTAAGCAGATGGCTTTACCCCCGAAGAGAAATGGTCCTCGCTCGGCACCGGGAGATCCATAATTACACACGGGCGCACACAAATATGTTCGCATTGCCATCTGTAGATGGCTAATGATACCTGTGAGCATATCAGTCAGTTAAAAAGTACATGCTGTCAATTGGTAGACCCACGCCCACACCCGGTGATATCTCCATTACAGCGGAAGCCAACTTGCTTATTTAATTGCGTGCATCTCAGCTAGGACCCCATTTGCATTTGACCCACCGGGGGGTGGGGGGCTTGGGCGGAGGGGGGGGGGCTGTTTAGCGCTGGCACCGACCAGAAAAGCGGCATTATGGTTTTAACCTCCCTAAATAAGGTGCTAGACAATTTCTCTGCCCGTACAATACAATAAGAGGATTGTGATTATCACGTTATGAATCATTCATACCGGCAGATAAATTTTGCATTACCCATGTGATAGGCGAAAGACTGATTCACGAGTGGAAAGCGGGAAAAGAATAGAACGGAATGAAGGACAGAACAGAATGGTGGTTTGAATATTCCTCTATCAAGAGCAAAAGAATTCATCCATCCATTTTCTTTACCGCTTATCCTCACGAGGGTCGCGGGGAGTGCCGGAGCCTATCCCGGCTGTCAACGGGCAGGAGGCGGGGTACACCCTGAACTGGTCGCCAGCCAATCGCAGGGCACATAGAGAAAAACAGTCCCACTCACAATCACACCTAGGGTCAATTTAGAGTGTCCAATTCATGTTGCATGTTTTTGGGATGTGGGAGGAAACCGGAGTGCCCGGAGAAAACCCACGCAGGCACGGGGAGAACGTGCAAACTCCACACAGGCGGGGGGCCGGGATCGAACACGGGTCCTCAGAACTGTGAGGCCAACGCTCTTATCAGCTGATCGACCGTGCCGGACAAAAGAATTGAAAGAATTTTAAAAAAATATCTTGAAACATACATCGGGAAATGAAACAATGTGAACAGCTCTGTATATGGCAGCTGTACATGAATAATATAATAATAGTCAGCTGTGTTGCATCAAACAAAAAAGGTGTTCTATCAATATTAAAAATATGTAGCGCAATTGCCAACCTGTAAAGTTAAAACCTGTTTCTGCAGTTGCAGATGTGAATGTGAACAGCAAGAATTGTCAGGTTTGAATAAATAACGTGGAAAAAATAGATTATACTCATCCAACGTGAACGTGTGTAGCAAAAGAGCTAAAACTTAATCTATAAATACTGCGTATATGTAGGTGTGGATTGGCAAACAATAAATATACAGATTTCTAGATATACTGCAAAAAGAACAGATTCATAACGACATAACTAGAACAATAAACTAACGTAGACACTTGTGTAGAAGCTACTTGTGATATTTTAACTCTGTCGCACACAGAGATTCATTCAAGAATGGAATTTACTCCTTGACAGTGACGTATGGTCCGATCCTGCATTATCAGCGGCACGTGGGCTGCTGAACCTCAGGAACTCGGACTCGTAGATGTCAATAGGTGGTGCGCAACCCAACGAGGGCGCGGGCAGACCGCTACAAAATTCTTCGACAAACTACTACAAACTCTTCCCGCATTGGAATGTAGCTTTAACGTGTTGAATTCAAAATTCCCATTGTATGAGTTCCTTATGAAACATAAGGTAGACATAATCTAAACTATCTCAACTATCCGATCCACATTGAATTTCCTCACCAACAAATCCAGCTGAACCCCATGAGATTCTGACTGATCTTTAGAAGTGAGGGCCGAAGGCCAGAAGGTCAGCGGCGCAGGAGAAAAGATAACAACGGTACCCCACGGCTACCTAAACACGAGCTAAGGTCCAACTGTATCAACAATCACGCTGCGAGGTGACGCTGAGGCGCCGAAGGGGCCGGCGGCGTCGAAGAACTGCACTTGCGTATGATAAACGACAACATAAATGGAGATGAGGACAACTCGCAGCCTGCGGGTCGATTCATCGTCCTGGAACTAAAATGCCATTCGGATCCTTTATGAGCCCCCCAAAAAATGGGTGTTAACTGCCAAGGAGTGACAATATGGTAGTTACTCCATTCATTTCATAGGGTGTTTCGTAGAAAATTCCAGTAAATTTGGAAGGGGATTAAATCTGTGTCATGTTTGCTACTAATTCCAATGAAAAAAAAAAAAAATGGAATTATCTAGGAATGAAAAAATTGTAACTTGCTCACTCAAGTCAAAAGTACAACGGCACTTTCATGAAGTTTGTTTGTAAATGTGTAATATGCTAGAAAATAATTTCCCCAATTATGGTATATTGAGATTAAAAAATATTATCTCTTAAAACCCAACACTCAATTTGGTGAATTAGGGTGGCGCCGCGGGTAAAGCATTGGCCTCACAGTTCTGAGGTCCCGGGTTCAATCCCAGACGCACATCATGTGTGGAGTTCGTACTTGCGTGGGTTTTCTTTGGGCACTCCGGTTTACTCCCACATCCCAAAAACATGCAAACATTAATTGGACACTGTAAATTGACCCTAGGTGTGATTGTGAGTGTGGCTGTTTGTCTCCATGTGCCCTGTGAATGGCTGTCAACCAGTTCAGCGTGTACCCCGCCTCCTGACCCTTGACCACTAGGATAGGCACTCCCCACGACCCTCGTGAGGATAAGCGGCTAAGAAAATGGATGGATGGATGATTTATTCCTAAAAATTTCCATTCATGCCCATCGAAAATTTCCAACTTTGAATTCAATGAAATTAATTTTGCAACCCGGTACAGAATTACTAAACACACCGGTTGGAGTGTTTGGACTTGTACCAGGGACTTTGGGTCAGATAATCAGAATCAGAATCGGCTTTATTGGCCAAGTGGGTAACAACACACAAGGAATTGGTCTCCGGTAGTCAGTACTAGCTGGTTGACGTGGTTGAAATGATATGTACTCTGGCCTCATACATTTTACAAATGTGTATCTTTATTTCATTGAAAACACTACATTGTCCATAGGTGTGAATTGTACTGCGCCACTTGTCCAAAGTTAGTTGATAAAGGGCCCAGTTACCTACAATTCTAATTCTGACAAGCTCTTAAGAAAGGGGAATGATAGGTGATACAAAATAATATTCACCTGTTGTTTGTTTCAATGTGGACAGATACTCTTATAGTACAGATGTCACGAGCAAGGCTTGGCCACTGCCAAGAGGGGCGTGGCCAGGCCACTGTTCTGGGCGGTGACACCTGTCACAGCTATTTCACATTCGGACTGTAATTAGACAGGCATTTAAGTTGGAGTTTTTGTCACTGGCATTTGTCAGTTCGTTGCTTTGCGTTAGTGAGCATGCTTCACCGCATCCCGTGTTACCCCGCTACTTAGCTTCATAGTTATCGAACCCTGTTTCTCATTATTTTGGATCCTGCTTTCTTGGACTGTGTAATTGTGGATCTCTTTAGTTAAGAATAAAACCCACTGAACATTATGCCTTTGCCTGGGAGTCCTGCATTTTGGTATGCCACCGTACCGCTGGGATGTGACAGCAGAAGGTTACATTTGGGCCGGTTATTGGATTCTAAAAGGTAACATTACTAAGAATGTATACATGCATTCCTTAGATTTTCAGGAAAATTAAGGGGATTAAAAAAGTAGCAACGAGGGTGCAACAAGGGAGACAACTTTGCTTGAAACATTATGGCATGGAACACAATCACAACTTTAAACAATATGTTTAAAAAGGGGCAGGAAGACTGGTGACCGACTCCAACACGTGCAGGACGGTCTCGGCATCAGAACAGATGAACAAAAACAGCCAAAAGGAAAGTCAGAAGAGGCGAACGTTTCTGAATCACAAGGTTGAAAAGCAGCTCGAGACACTGCCACCTCGTCCCGAGGCCTGAAGCCAGCGGAATGAGAATGACGACATCTGCAACATTCCCACGTGCACCTGGATTAGCAGCAGACCGACCAGCACGCAATAAAGCAGAAATAGATTGCAGAGATGTTTTCTGCATTTCAGCGTCTTTGTACGCGAGAACATTTTCGACTAATGAAGCTCACCGGCGCATTTACTCAAGCGTATGTGAACCGTACGTCCGCATGTGTTTTGTCAACCTGTGCGATCACACGATCGGTTCTACGAGCGACGCATCAGTGTTCACAAATAGAGTATTTCCACCTGTGTTTGTGCGATTCTTCTGGAAGAACTGAGGTAAGACTTGCACTGCCCCCCGCTCAAGGGAGAACGAGAGAATGTAGGGTAAAATAGTTTTATTTTTATCAGTCTCACATGGGGCTGTTGATTCCTGGCGTTCATTCCGTCTGCAGTCCCACTGCTGATTTTCTCCTTGCTCGCAAATTCTGTGCCACAGAAGAAGCACGAAGACTTACCGAGCTAAAAGAGCTGCATGGGAGAGAAAGTGAGGGCAAAGCAGCTGGGGAAAGAGGAAATGCCAGACTGTAGGTGGACAGTTGAGAGAAAACGTTTGGCGCTGGGGCAGCTGACACCTGTCGAAAGCCGCACATCCGCCAGTCCACCTGCTTGTACGCCATTACCCGTCTTTAGGTCGACTCATTTGGATGCAATAAAATGGAAATGCACACATTTCAACTGCGGAATTCCACCTTGAACCAGATGAAATGGATGTTTGTAGCTAACGCCAACCGCCACACATGCGGCGGGCCAGACCACGTGGGGACAAACATCCCGTTTCTTTCTAATAACTCCCAGCGGGCTTCATACACGCATGGCACAAACGATATTCTTAGTGTCTCTCTCTAGACGATGAGCTTCGAATAACTTGTATGTGCACAAGCTCCACACTGTAGTTGTATACACTACTCTGATGTAAAGCTCTCATGGATCAGCTGATGTTTACGTTGCACAGAATGCAGGTAGCAACACGGTCTTTTTGCAAACGTGCGTTACCCTGCAGGCCTTTAATCGAACATGTAAAAAAAAAAAAAAAAAATGATGGACAGTATGTATTTTTGATCTTTCCATCCTCCAACAGTAGGGATTGGCTGATGTCTGATACATGTTCTGTGCAGCACTTTAAAGATATCAAAGGACGAGGGAATACTTAGGTTAGGACGATGGACTCCCCAATCGAGCTCATGCACCTACGTCACCGAAATCACATGACTGGCCATATTGCCGGTCTCGCAAAGCCTCATTAAATGCTAAGTCTGTTGAAACAAAACGAAAATATGACTTACAGCACGTCGCCCAGAGTTTTGTCCGATACCGTTAAACATTTAGAAGGTGATAATAAATGAAGGAACGTGGAAAAATTAGAGACACTTGTCATGGAGGACCCATATTTAATGGCGAAGTCGATGTTTGTACCGATACGAAAGTGGATTGTTAACCCGCTTCCGCTTGTCTTGGACAACTGGATATAAACATGTATCTGGTGGGTAAGTCGGCGAGATTTACACGGAAGAGTTTGAAAGCGTAGAAAAGTCTGGACGCATACAAATACTTCATTGCTGGATCTGTTCTAAATCAATAATAAATAAATACCACATAGTGATGGAGCAACTCAGATTTTTTTCAATACAAAAACTAATATTGAAATAAATGACCCCTGGTTTTACACAAACTCGCATTCATTAACTATGACTGGGAAAAAAAAAAAAAAGACAGAGAGCCGTCTCCAATGTACACGGAAGCGTCTTCCGGCCACACGTTAAACTTTGGTAAACTTCTCAGAGAGAGATGGTTTTTTTTTTTTTTTTTTTTAATATGCATTCTTCTCAAATGAGTCCAATGCGCATTTAAAAAAAAGAAAATAAATCGCTGGGATAGGCACAGCCCCCGTACACGGAAGCATGTTGCGGCCACACGTTAACCACTCTGTGAAGGATGGTTTATTTTCGTTTTTTTAAAAACGCATGAGACTCATTTGAGAACAATGCATATTAGAAAAAAGGAAAGAGGTTTACCGAAGATTAACGTGTGGCCGCAAAACGCTTCCGTGTAGGTTGGAGACGACACCCTGTCGTATTATTTATTCATTTTTTTTCTTAAACGCATTGTTCTCAAATGAGCCAACTTGGCATTCTAAATACTTCTTGGGAATTTGAGATTGAGAAGAATAATTCCTCCCTGAAATGAAGTGATCGCTACACAGTGGTGTGTATTTGGTTGGGCACCATCCACCACGTTTAATTGCCGAAATCCATCGATCTTTTCTCGTCTTTTCAGCTGATATTCTATAGAAAGATCTCTTTGAATGTGTGTCTCGTCTGTTGTAACAATCAACAGCACAACAAGTCTCGGGCATTGTGAATATTCTGCTCCGGTTCAATGTCCCACACACTGTCGAGCTGCTCTTTTTGACCGGCAATATGGCGCCGTGAAAATGGTGACGTCACGTGCACGAGCTCAATATTAATATCCTCAACGGTGGATATTGCGTGATAGTATTTCGTGACTGAGAAAAAAAAAATCCGCTCTGAGGCTTGTCAAGTTTGCACAAGTTGGCCAAACTGGAACCCCGTCCTTGTTCTTGGGCCACCACAGCAGCAGCTTCTGCAAGGTGGCAGTTTTGCAATGTTTGCTTATAATCGTGGACCGCATCATCGGCGGTGGAGTAATTCGAAATCACCATTTCATTCAGTGCACTCATCAATTAAACATGTGACATTAAGCTCGGACCGTCATTATAGAGCTGCGAAGCGGAAAATTTGTCTCTAGGACGCAGGTTCGTATAGCATTATTGTATCGTGTATGTAATGGATATTTCAATCCACATTTACAACCGCAGGCTCGGTGGAGGGGAAAATGAAACGGGCGGAGGTGACTGTGCAGTTTGCGAAAGAACTAACAGGCGAGTAGTTTTACCCATGATTAATCACCGTGACTTGAGGAGAAACATAAATGTGGAATGCGACTTTGGACTGGCTTGAATTAAGCGACAACTTTTGGAGATGCTGGCCGTGTTGACAGTAGTAGCTCAAAACTTGTCATCCTGGACGCACGACGATGAAGTTACCATATTTATTTTTCAAATTTATCTGGCTTTCACTGCTTGCGCAACTTCTGGAATGTTTTCAAATCCCCCGCGGATTTACGAAGTGGGGTTTACGTATCAAGTTCTCGGCAAATGACGGCAATCGGGGAGTCCGTAGGTGGGGGTTTGTACGGTGAACACGGCCCCCCTGGCTTTACATTTCAAAATTCTCCTCTGGGTGTTGAAGGCCGAAAATCAACTACAAAAATAAATAAAATCGAAGCAATACCATCAGGAAGCAAACAGGAATATTTTGCACAACGGACTGTTTTTTTTTTTTGTATTATAATTACAAAGTAAAGCTAATACCTGACATTGAAAATGAATCATTTAAGAGTGAGAGTAAATATTTTATATTTTTGCTGTACACTAACTATGATTAATTTGGGTGCCCGAATATTTGTGCCCGCTGAAATATTTCATAGCTGAACGTATACAGTAGTGCTGTAAAAAAAATAATTAGATGGAAAATGTGCATGTGGTACAAGATTTGCTGCCCATAAAGCATCTTTGTTTTCAGCTCATTTGTCAAGATTCCGTTGAATTCTCACACGTCAGAGTTGATCGCCTTCTCCATTTGCGTTACACAAAGGACGTAATGTGATAATTGCATGCTTACAGGTTGCTCAAAGATGATGGTTTTTGTCGTTTTCAGACAAGTTGAGCTTTCCGCTGTGAAAGCAAATGTCATCTTGGCAGACCCTCCGATTACGCAGCAAAACGTGAGCTGCAGACCGTACTTAATATGCTCTAATAGCAGCTGTGGTGAGGAGTTATGCTGCAAATACTGCAGTTTGGGCTGCGGACGATATTCCCGTGTTAAATATTCCTCATAGTTCTACACTGCAGGCGCACTGAGTTCTGTTTGGCTGCTCTGAAGGTTGTGACCCTCACTATGCAGGCAGCTTGATCATTGGCTCCGAGGACTGGGATTACCTGGCCAGTCCTGTTGAGCCTGGCACTGGCTCCTCAGTGTTTGCCAGCTGTGTTCCTTGCCTCAGCTGTACAATTTCTAGCGCAAGTGACAAAACTGACATGATCGGTGCCACACCATGTTATACCGCAACCTGGTATGACAACTTCAAATGTACTTTGATGGTGTACTCAATTACACGGAGGAGAAAAGAGTCTTTTATTTGTTCGTAGTCTCTATTGGTGGATGGACTCTGACGCCACTTTGGTTATATTTGATCAAAGGTCATCATTCTTGGCTTCTAATTGTCCTGCTTGTTCGTTCATTAAACATAAGTAGTCACAACTTGGTGAATTTTTAATCCATCAAACATAAATGTAATATAAAAGTAACTATTTACGCGCTTCTGATTCAGTCTCCAAGAAATGTCACCTATGGGAGGTATGTAGACCATCAATTTGTCATCAAGTCTGGTTCTGAAGTCGACGATCACACAAACTCACTTGTAAAGTCTGTATAAATTTGAATCCATACAGGCCGTGAATCCCAAACAAAACACTCAAACACTATACGATAAGTAAATACTGTATGGCGATAACCAAGCCTGCATGACGCATCCCTTGTGCGTATCATAGTCTTATCACTAAATTGTACTAAAAATATAAGACAATGAAATCAAAAACGGGAAGTACGGCAATAAGTAGGACCCGTTGTAAACAGAGTTCCCCCTTACAACACTGGAACTGAAACAGGAGTTCAGCTCATTCAAGAGAGATTCTTAAGTGCTTCCAAAAATATTTTCAAACGCAACAATTGATGAATCACTTGGAAATTGTAATAGTCGATCTGTTCACAACAATAATCATTAATACTAAGCAGAAATCACTGGCACAACACAGCCAAGCAGAGACACTGATGGGAGTGAAGTTGACATTTGAAATCTCTTGAAAGAAAGAACTCGTGTTTTCTGAGTGACTGTCTCGTCATAGAGTCTTTAAAACACTCAAACGTCTCTTGCAGACATGCTGGAGTCCAACAACCTTGTAACGTTTGAAGGGCTCCCCAACAGTTCGTCTTACCACACTTTCCTATTGGATGAGGAGAAAGGAAGACTGGTGGTGGGAGCCAAAGACCACATTTTCTCCTTCAACCTCCTCAACATCAGCAGAGACATCGTACAGGTAAAACAACCCCTTTCAGATTTGTGTCTGGCCGACTTCCTGCAATCAGAGGCGAATGTACCTCGGGCTTCTTCTGCTGGGTTTTCGACCGGAAAGGCTCTCATTAATATTACAAGGCGGCACTGTCGCACGCCATCGCACGCTGTGCCGGCCACGTTAGCTGCTCTGTGTTCACCTGGATGAATAATAGAATAAACTGAAACAAAGTGGAGAACAAATCGTGGCGTGACCCTTTCAACCTGCATGTACTGTACACACGCACACACATATGCGAATTAAAAGAATGTTTCTTTTGGTCTGTTTGGTTTGTGTTTGCAGATCCCTTGGCCGGCGTCTCCCATCAGGAGAGATGAATGCAAGTGGGCCGGAAAAGATCTCTCGGTAATTCAACTTTTTTTTTTTTTTTCAAGCCCCCCCAAAAAAAATAGCCTTGGTAATCAAATCAATTTATTGATGACCAAAATAACTTCAATTTACTTAGTAATTTCCTTGAAATGGCCATAACTATCCCCTTTGTACACAGTGTCTACTTCTGCAAAGAATAGTGCAAAGAGAATAAGTTTGGCCACGTTTTTTGAGAGAGCATAATAATACCATTCATATTTCTAGCTATCATGCGGCGAACACACAGGCTCACTTGCCTGAGGTCTGATGGTAATCTCTGTCAGCACCAAGTCAAAGAACAGAATTTTACCTCCATCGCCACTAAAGCTTCCAGGATCTCCGTTGAAAAGAGTGAAGCCTAGTGGATCTCCAATACACCAGTGTAATTTACTGCTAGGATACCAAGCATGAACAATACATAGAGTCAGGATCATCCACATTACAGTGGAGTAATGTGTAGTAGTAGCAGAAATGAAGATGCTGAGGTTCTCGCTTGGAGTGAACAGGTTGGATAGGATAAGCAATGAGTTCATTAGAGGGACACCCAACGCTGGATGTTTTGGAGACAAGGTGAGAGAGAGCAGACTTCGATGGTTTGAACATGTTCAGAGATGAGAGAGTGAGGAAATTGGTAGGAAAACGGTAAGGATGGAGCTACCAGGGAAGAGAGCGAGAGGAAAACCAAAGATGTTGTGAGAGAGGACATGAGGACAGTGGGTGTTAGAGAGGAAGATGCACGCGATAGGCTAAAATGGAAAAAGATGACACGCTGTGGTGACCCCGACAGAGACAAGCTGAAAGGAAAAGAAGAGCCACATTATGGTGCAGTGCATATTTGTGCTGCAAATTGTAGTTTAATGTATTCATTACAGTCCAAAGACCATAACCCACAGCTCAGTTCACTGTTGAGTGAGACACCATTCCAAGTCCGTTTTGTCTTGAGTCCGGACCTATAACCATAAAAGCGGCACTATCAAAAACAAAAGCACTCTTCCATTAGTTCAAACTGAAATAAATCTATGTCTGATTTTGTCCATAGCATAGTCAAGGCTCCATGTTAGTGCACTAAGATGCCATGCCTGAGTTAGACCACTTTAGAAAAGGCTTTGAAGGACCATAATGTCCATCGTTTGGTATCAGTAAACAGAGCACCGATGAATAGAGTGGCTCGAAGGGTTTTTTAGCCCTTGTAGAGGAAGAAGAACAGGGTAAGAATTTGAAAAGGATGAGAATATCTGGGATGTACTCAGAGTTATACAGCAGGGAGAAAAAAAGTGCATACAAAATGTGACTATGGAGACAAGAGTGGAAAAATTCAGAAAATGTGATATTTCGTAATGTTATAGATGGGTAGGGTCATGCTGATAATTGGGCCAATTTTGATCATGTTTCCTCTCCACAATCATCCATCCAGCCATTATCTACCACTTTTCCAAATCGGGTCGCTGGGGAAGTAGCTTCAGCAGGGATACCCGGACTTCCCTTTCCCCAGCCACTTCTTCCAGCTCTTCTGGAGGGATCCCAAGGCATTCCCAAGCCAGCCGAGAGACACAGTCTCTCCAGCGTGTCCTTGGTCGTCCTCGGGGTCTCTTTCCGGTGGGACATGCCCAGACCACTTCACCAGGGAGGCGTCCAGGAGGCATCCAAATCAGATGCCCCAGCCTCCTCATCGGGCTCCTCTCAATGCGAAGGAGTAGCGGCTCGACACTGAGCCCCTCCTGGATGACCAAGCTTCTCAGCCTATCTCTAAGGGAGAGACCGGACACCCTGCGGAGGAAACTCATTTCTGCCGCTTGTATCCGGGATCTTGTTCTTTCGGTCACGACCCACAGTTCGTGCCCATAAGTGAGAGTAGGAACATAGATCAACTGGTAAATTGAGAGCTTCGCCTTTGGACTTTGCTCCCCGTTTACCACAATTTCTTTGCAATCAAATTTAGCTAACGGCCAATTCTCGGATGTCTGTAAAAGTTTATCCTGAGCGATAGTCCTGATGTTTGTTGTCTTGTGATTAAACTGAAAAACAATCTTATTTCTTGTGTGTGCAGCGATAACAACAGGCCGATGACATAATGCAGCAAACTGCCAAGTTATTGTTAGCTTGCACGAATATACCAGAGGGGAGCAACACGTCGCCCATCTAATTCTATCAGATAAAATGAGCTGCTTGTTGCTGGCTAGCTACAAACGAGAATCAGAGTATTTATTATCTTTGGTCACAGTATCTTTTGTCGTACTCGCATACACGAGGCAAACAACTTCAAACTTATGTCCATTTTCGTGGTGGCAGATAGCGACGTAGCCTTGTAAATCTAATGGACAAGGTTAACTTTTTTAGCTCTTGAAGACATCTTGTAGGAAAAAAAAAAAAAAACTAACTGTGCTTTGTTCCAGTCTCTTGCCGTAGGGCTCCGCCTTTGACCTCAACTAGAAGGAAGTGCTTAGACTTGTTGCCAAACATATACTGTATAGGACCTAGTAGTCAACAGAAAAATAACAAGGCAAAGTGTTTGAAAACAATGTAGTCACGAGACAAGCTAACAGTTAGCCTCACTTCTTCCTGTTTCTTTTTTTTTTTTTTATTTTCTGGCCATGCTCGTATCTCTCAAACATTTTATTTAAATTGACAAAAATTTTAGAAATCAGTCAGTCTGTATAGTACTTTAGATGACATTTTTTTTAACTTTTAACACTGCATTGGTTGCACAAATTTACGTCAAATCCTGAGGTGTGACAGCTGAAAAACTGTCCGCATATGACCCATTAAAGCCAGATGAGCTTAGTTATGCATAATTTGTGGCTTTTTTTCCCCCCCTTTTTCTTTTTGATGCCCTCTTAAATATGTGATGACACAGTTTCATTTGAGGTCAGGTCTGCCTACCATGTGCTGCAAGAGTGCACAAGGAAATAAATATGCCATATGGCAGCAGCACAGTGGAAACAAACACATATGATGTTACATGCGAGGAGCGTAATAAATAATAAATGGCTGTCTGTAAAATTAAGGGTTATGAGTAATGTCACCTGTCAAATACTAGAGAGGGATATGATCTTTTTCAACGTGGTCTCTTTTCATTAATTTCGCTTTGTGAAATGTATCATAATTGCATAAGAAGTTACACTGCGAGATCAAACGTGACGTTCCGGCAAAGTGGGAAACACGTTTGTGTGAAACTGGAGAACTGGACCGAGGACCAACACGGTTTAACACAACTACAATTACATCTGAACATAGTGAACTCTTTTGTGGGATTACGCTAGATTACAGTTCTGTGTGAGCTCAGCTCTCTTACTGGATTTGGCTTTTGTTTGTTCATCCCACAGATCAAGCATAACAGAGCCTCATGAGTCCCGAAACCGGTCCGAAACGATTGCTTATTTTTGGTCTTTATCCCGCAGAGAGAGTGCGCAAACTTTGTGAAGGTCCTGCAACCGTTCAACCAGACCCACCTCTACGTGTGTGGAACCGGAGCATTCCACCCAGTGTGTTCCTACCTCGAAGTGGGAAAGAAATTAGAGGTACGTCTTCGAAATAGCAAAGGTTCGAAAACAAATTCACTTTTAGAAATTTAGATGACTCATGTCACGTGTGTGTACGAATGCGAGCTAGTGAAATCTTTTTGTAAGCGTGTCGAAGTTACTGAGTAACACTGAAAACTAAAACATTTCACAAGTTTATTTAAAATGTGGTTGAGTCATAGAAATGGCTACTCGCAATCGTTTTAGAGTTTTTTCTTTTCCCAAACACTGTAACTCTGCCAATGGTGGCCAGGGACATTTTTTAATTCCTCAACTTGATGTCTTTTGTGGTTCTTTGTATTGATTTTTTTTAATAGTAACAGCCAATGCTACCGCAGTATTACAATTTATCCAATCCATATTTATTCATAGAGCTCTTTAAGAACAACACAGCGAACTGTTGTGCTTAACGTGATGTAAATTAAAGAAAGCAAAACGCAGCAAAAAAAAACAAAACAATACAGATAAGCAAAAATATATACCAATGTATGTCAAGCGATGAAGATAAACTGATAGACTGACTGCAACAACCACAGACGCACAGCAAGGAGGAAGCTGTTTAACACGTGTTTCAAATTTGCTTGCAATAAAACTAAATTTCCTTCATACCAAATTCCATGTTGCCAAGTGAAACTGGCTCTAGGGCAGACTCAATTTGAGGGTTACCAAATACAAACTATCGGGATGATTTGCACAACTGCAAAGTTTTGTGGGTTGTAAAGTATGGGACGGCACACCCACGGGAATTTTTGTAATCTTAGAATTTCAAAAAGACAATTCAAGAGTGGCGCAGGAGTCAATGAAGAGTATATCTCTTGAACAAGGTGCAATTTGGAAATTATGTACTTCATCTGACCACGTGCGAGAAATATAGCGCCAAAGATGGAAAAGTCCACTCCAGTGACAACCCTTCCTCAAACGTAGTTTTCATTTCATTAAAATTTGGATACCCAATGACTGCCGACAGTGACTTCGCAATTCTTTTCCCCACTCAGGACAACGTTTTCCGACTTCTGCCTCACACCGAAAACGGCAGAGGAAAAAGTCCGTATGATCCCAAACTGCTCACCGCGTCCGTGCTGATCGGTGAGTGCCAGACATTAAAAAAAGAAATAAATCAAAATAAAGTCCTGAAAACCCCCTCTGCCTTTCTCCATGTTAAACATGAATGGTAAGGGGGGCTAGCTAGTCTGTCATTCACTCCAAGTGGATACGCTATGGAGTCGCTACTGACACACTGGGAGCCCCTCATTGACGAGACGAAACCACTTCAATCCGGATGGCTCCTTTTTAGAGGTAGCCGTGTGACTACCGTGGATGACACAGCTATTGTGTTGTGTTAAGTGGTCAGCATTTGGTGAACAAAGTGCCAGACGGTGATCTGCCAGCAATTATTGCCCGTCACTTTCTGTGACATCAACGCCATTTAACCTGACAGATGGCTGCTTTCCAGCCTGTCACTCCTCATCGCTACTTTTCTGTCTATACTCTCCCCAACCTTATTATGGACACCCCCCTCCATTATTATGAACTCAGTTTTCATCCCACCCATTCTTCTTTTGCCTCTGCTCTTTGCATTCATGTCACTTTTACCCTCGTGTTTTTTTTTTTTTTCGTCAGATATCTATCACGTGACGAGTAATTTTCCAATGGGAAAGTATACTTTTTAGCGTTTCTCCCCTGTTTTGCTTCCGCTCACTTCCTCCCCTGTGCTCTCAGATGGGGAATTGTATGCGGGTACGTCGGCTGACTTCATGGGACGGGACTTTGCCATCTTCCGGACCCTCGGAAAGCATCACCCAATCAGGACCGAGCAGCATGACTCCCGCTGGCTCAACGGTGAGATAAGAGTTCCCCTTTGAAGTTCATTCCTGCGCTATCATGCAGGAATGTGTCGCCTTGCTTCCGACACCCTTGGAATAGAGTTAAATGTCTCTGTGAGAGATTGAGGATTAAAAGTTATGGAGAACTAAAGATGGATTTACACTGCAGGTGCAACTACCCAAATGAAACACGTTTCATATAGTTGTGCTTACGCTGACGGCGTACATGAAACAAACTTCAATCACAGACGTCAGATTTGCATGTAATTAATTGAACAAAAGGTATTGAAAACACTGAAACGCCCGATAATGCACAATATTGTATTATTCTAGTAACGTGGGGAGTTTGGTACGTGCCTTGCTTAATGTATATCTATCTATGTTTGGGGTAGATCCCAGGTTCGTCGGTGTTCATCTGATTCCGGAGAGCGACAACCCGGAGGATGATAAGATCTACCTGTTCTTCAGAGAGAACGCCATTGACGGGGAACACGCCGGGAAAGCCACACACGCTCGAATCGGCCAGCTCTGCAAAGTATGAACAATAGTTGGCCCTCCGACTACATTATGTGAAGGGGCCTTCTAATTTGGGGGTGGGGGAACACTTGACTGATGTCTGAGAGGCTGGTATAATCGTTGCTATCAGAGGTAGTTGTCTATGGTTATTTTTGGATCTCAGAGGAGAATGTCCTTTGTTGTGCAAAGTAAAATCATTCCTCGTGATAGAAATCTGGGAAAAACACTAAATGCTGAAACTGAGAGGAAAAGACTCTCGTCACTCTGGTCACAGTAGCGGCAACTGGTGGTCCAACCTCTTGAACTTGGGGACGCTCCAGCACTTGTGTTGGAATTAAAAGTACTGCTCTTGACTACTCAGAACGACCTAGGGGGACACAGGAGTCTGGTGAATAAGTGGACCACCTTCTTAAAAGCTCGCCTTGTCTGCTCCGTCCCGGGAAGTAACGGAATTGACACACATTTTGATGAACTGCGTGAGTGGCCTACCGTTGCATACATTGCATGTTTCCGTGCCGTCATTGTCAATATCTTTATACGTTCCTTTCTTTCTGCCTCTCAGAGGATGTTTTCCTCATCAGCACCAAGGATCCCAAGAGCCCAATCATCTATGCGGTATTCACCACATCCAGGTACGGTGGACGAGTGTGGGAAAAAATTGCGTTGTGAAAACTTATTTCACAGTTTAAGTTTTCTCTCCATACAATTAGCAACATCTTCAAAGGTTCAGCCGTGTGCATGTACAGCATGACTGACATCCGCCGAGTCTTCCTGGGGCCTTACGCTCATAGAGACGGTCCCAACTATCAGTGGGTCCCCTTCCAGGGACGAGTTCCTTACCCACGCCCCGGAACAGTGAGTGTACTATTCTGAAAAAAAAAAAAAATAATAATTTCATTCTCTATAAATGGAATGATTGTGATAATGACTCACTGCACCCGCAGTGTCCCAGCAAGACGTTCGGAGGATTCGACACAACCAAGGACCTTCCCGATGAAGTGGTAGTCTTTGCCCGAAGCCACCCGGCCATGTTCAACCCCGTCTACCCGATCAACAACAAACCAATCATAGTTAGGACCGACGTGGACTATCAGTTCACGCAACTAGTAGTGGATAAAGTCGAAGCAGAAGATGGGCAGTACGATGTCATGTTCATAGGCACAGGTATAACAATTCTCAGAGTTCAGAATTAAGCTTATTGTAAAAAGCCGGACAAAGTGAGTATTGCATACTGCCGTTATGTACCAGATGTAGGAACGATTTTGAAAGTCGTATCCATCCCGAGAGGCTCGTGGCATGACCTGGAGGAAGTGCTGCTGGAGGAAATGTCTGTTTTCAGAGTAAGCTATTTTCTCCTCACTTCTATCATCATTATCCTTGCAAGTCTTCTAAACATTCAATATTGCGTTTTCCAGAAGCCGACAGCCATCACAGCTATAGAGCTTTCAACAAAGCAGGTATTTACAAGAAACACAAATCAAGTTTGAAAGAAAACCGGTTGATCCATTCCAGAAGCTGCATGTGCCACAGAACATCAGAGGCATTGATTTATAATCATTTTATTTCAACTTTTCACTTTATAGCACGTTCAGGAAACAAACGTTTCTATGAACAAAACATTTGATTGCTTATACAAATGACAATGAGGTGCGATTATCTGAAATGAGCCCTTTAGCAGACGTCACCCTCAGCGTTAAACTGTTACAACGTTAAGATTAAAAAAATGCTTTCTATTGACTGGGAAATTAAGGCAGTGCAGTCACTTCACCATTCAGTGTTTAGAACCTTGACACAGATCATCAATGTTTTGTTATTCTTAGAAAAAAAGAAATAAGATTGATATAACGTCAACTGATTTATCTGTGCAGCAACAACTGTACCTGGGCTCAGACATGGGCGTGTCTCAGATGCCATTGCATCGCTGTGAGATTTATGGAAAAGCCTGCGCCGAGTGCTGCCTGGCGAGGGACCCCTACTGCGCATGGGACGGGACTGAGTGCTCCAGATATTTCCCCATGGCTAAGAGGTACACGGCACGTCTTAAACGAGAACACGCTTGCGGCGGGGTTAGTGAATGTTCCAAATGGGTCATGCCTGACACTGGAACGGTCAACAATGTGTGTAACTTTTGTCTACCCTTTTAGAAGCACCCTGGCATTTTCAGGGCAATGGGCTCCCAAATAATAAATCAGAACATATTGTAGATAGGTCGATCGCCAGACTGACAAAGTGGTTAAACATAATGCGCCTGAAAGTGACACATGACGATATCATGATGAATTACAATCCAACCAAGATGCACAGTATATAAAACGG
Organism: Syngnathoides biaculeatus; assembly: GCF_019802595.1. NCBI lineage: Eukaryota > Metazoa > Chordata > Actinopteri > Syngnathiformes > Syngnathidae > Syngnathoides > Syngnathoides biaculeatus. The sequence goes on along the minus strand of NC_084645.1, from coordinate 22,427,624 downwards.
ATTATGTGCATATTTTGAGGACGCTTCCCTCCGCTGTGGAAGAAATAGTGTTGGCATTGTCGGTAGTCTCCGTTTTTGAAAAAAAAAAAAAGAGTTGTCGGGAGGGGTCGGAAAAGTCCCAAAATATTGCAAAATGTCACCAAGTTGGCAGACAAGTCATAGCCGCTGCGGACTTGCACATCCCACACACGCGCACATCACAATAAGACTCAAGAGTTTAGATTTTATTTTGACATCACAAACACCGGGACGGCCAGTCAGAGACTCGGGCTGTACCTTGCCCAGGTCTGGACTACACCCTATGGCAACACGTGCATGGAACTTAATTTTAATACGAAAAGAGTTGCTATTATTTTAGCTGATTTTTACCACATGGAAGGTTTATTTTTGCCAAGAAGCAAACATATTTGAGCAGTTATCTTTTGATCAGGTCGAAGAATTTAATGAGTAAGATTCAATTCGAGATGAAGTAATGAAAATTCCAAAATGATCACGCTGTCGGTATTTTCATGCAACTGCTGAACTCGACTGACACACGAACCGAAAGCGTCGAACAATTTCAGCAAGACCACACAAAATGTACTTGAAACGCCATCTCATTTAATTTAAGGCAAACCTTTGGGCGCTGATCACAGAAATGAGTCAAACGATTAGCAGTAAACTCAAAAAACAACTCAGTGTTCAAGCTACAGTGGAAGTTATGATCAAATCGTTGGACAAAAGCAATATAGCCCGTCGTTCTGAACATCTGCATATTTGAGGTCAGTGTGAATAGAAGAAGAGGCTGTGGATGTTGTGAACATTTTTTACTCCCACGCAAAGCTCCACGGGGCTTATTGATTTCAACACGCAACAGTGACTTGATGTTGAAAAAAATCAGTCTTCAACACCAACAGAGCAAAGGCCCAAACTCCAACCACGGAATTCATAAACTACACAAGCGTAAAAGTCAGCCCTTGACCGGCCTTTGTGCTTTCACAGGAGAACCAGGAGACAAGATATCAGGAACGGAGACCCTCTCACGCAATGTTCAGATCTGCAGCAGAACGGTACGATGATGATAACCCCTCCATCCATTTTCTTAGCCACTTATGCTCACAACGGGCATGGGAGTGCTGGAGCCTATCCCAGCAGTCAATGGGCAGAAGGCAGGGTACACCCTGAACATTTGCCAGCCAATCACAGGACAGTAAACCACATTTTTCCTCAAAGGCTTCTTCACGGATCAAGTTATATTCAAATATTGTTGAGATGCGTGACTATCGTCAATTTAGTAGAAATGGAAGTCAGTCTATGAAGCTTTGCAAGACCCTAAGCCAATGACTACAAGCATAACATGCTAATTACTATGTCGAGTGTGCAGATTAATTTGGACTCAATGATGGAATTGAAGAACTATAAAACACATTGCAAAGTATCTTTGATGAGTAATGAGATGTATTACGATTTACCTACTTTGTTTCTGGTGTCTATTCTTTGCATTAGTAATCTGAGAGTCCAGTGTATCCTTGAAGAGATCAGATAACCTTTTGTTTGTTTTTTTGGGGGGGATATTTGAAGATTAAAAGTGTTATTAAATAGTCCATAAGAAACTGTTTTGTAAACTCTAGTATTCTCCATTGTGACTACTAGGTACAGACGGACCGGCCTTGAACATTTTCCTGTCAAGTCGACGTAGCGTTCAAATGATTTGGTAAAATGACCGTATTACGTTACATGACAGAGATTAGTTGATACGCCAACATGTGTTTCACATTGTGCAAAATTGGACGACGGACTACAGTATATTTCCAACATGAGCCAGAATGTCTCGAAGTTTTGGAACTCCAGTCAATGAAATGAGGTATAAACAGAAGATACTTACAGCATACGCTCTGGTTATTTGTCTTAGATGAGTTCAGCGAGCAGAAAACCCTGGAGGACAAGAACATCTACGGTGTGGAGAACAGCAGCACCTTCCTGGAGTGCAGCCCCAAGTCGCAGCGAGCGCTGACTTACTGGCAGTTTCAGCGCTCACCTGACGAGCGCAAACAGGAGGTGGGCGCTTCTTTCTGAATCTAATCGGATTTTTCATTTCAAGTGGCAAAAAAATGAAATGTGTGATGACGAATCACGAATCAGATGACAACAGACCAGAATCGGGTCTCTTCGGAATGTGCATGAAAAACTGATCGGATATTAGTCAATTTGAGTGACGCGTAAAGTCAATCCGAACTTGACGTGGTACATCCTGTATGTCCCGGTTATCCTTTCCAAGTTATAGCGTGACTTTCAAAAGTCACAGTTAAAACTGGCAAAACTTTCCATCAACGCCGTTTTCTTCTTCTTTTTTTTTTTTTATTATTATTTTTGAGTGATCATTGGATGCAACACGACAGCGCCTCCCATTGCTGACGCAAGCAGTCAGCAAGTTTGCCAAAAACCTTTTTTGAGGTACTGCTATCTGCTAAAGGAAGCTGAATAACAGCTCAAGCCTACACAATTCAAAAATGGATTACATGTACTAAATTTTAGGAATAGGCTAAATAATTGCTGACGACGAGTGAAATAATGCACAGATTTCCCTCACTTTAATCAATGGTGGACAGAATCATCCAATAACAACTCAAATTTACGTAACGTTTAATACACTTTTGCGCTGAAGTCGTTCCCTTCCCAGGCTTTTATCCCACAAAATATTTTTCCCGTTGAAAGGAACGGAAATGCAATGAATACCTTCCAGTCCCCCTAAAAGATATTTTTAAATAAAACCTGTAGCAAATGATATAATGTAGTCATAAAAATGTTGTGAAAGAGTGTAAATAAATTAAATGGAAAATAATAATAATAATAATAACAAAATAATCAGATAAAGGTGAAAAATTGGAATTTCAGGGGATCGTGATATTGGCATTGCTTATTTGAAAATGTTCTCTTCCCCCCCCCCCGCAGATTAAATCAGAGGAACGTTTTGTCCGCACTGAACAAGGTCTGTTGATCCGCACGCTCAACAAGAAGGATTCCGGCATCTACCTGTGCCAGGCAGTGGAGCACGGCTTCATGCAGACGCTACTGAAAGTGACCCTGGAGGTGATTGACGGCGAACACCTTGAAGGTCTGCTGAACGGCGACGACGAGGCCGCCGCCAACGCGTCGGTGCAGGACCTCCTGCTCCGCCGGGAGACGGAAAATCACAGGCTATGGTACAGAGACTTCCTGTCTTTGGTCAACCACCCGACTCTGAACAGCGTGGACGAGTTCTGTGAGCAAGTCTGGAAGCGGGAGCGCAAGCACAAGAAGCAGAAAGCTCACCTGGTGCAGCAGCAGCAGCAGCAGCAGGCGGTGCTGAATGCCCACAACCACATGCACAATCAAGGCCTGGCAGCCAAGTGGAAACATCTTCAAGAGAGGCAAAAGGGGCGCAACCGCAGGACCCACGAGCTGGAGCGGGCCCCCCGCAGTGTCTGACCCAGAAACTTTGTCTGAAAGCACAACCCCGATTCTCATTCTGTCCCCCCTCATGGCCGTTCCCATCCACCGAGCTCCGGACTCCTACCGCAGTGACTGATTGAAAGTTTATTCCTTCCACCCCAAAATGCCAGCTGCCGTGTTCCGTCCACGGGCGTAGCGGCGCTGTGGCCCGTCGGGGGACACGTTATCGCAGCTGGTTTCGGCTGCTTTGGGACAATTGTGTCAAAAAAGAAGAAGAAAAAAAAAAGCTGAAGAAGTGAACACACAGATCACGTGGTAGACATTGCGAGTCCAATGAAAATGGAACGTCCACGACACGGATGCTACTGAACTGGTGGAGGCGACGCGGCTTCACGAAGGTGCCGGTACAAGCACAAGACGACAGCCCGAGCACCGCACGACACCGGGCAGCGACGCAAAATCACCACAAATATGTAGCTGAAAACCTGTAAATAGTGTATGACATACTAAAAGGGAGTGTCTCGTGTTTTTTTCATGTTCTTTGCTTTAATAGAGATTTATTTAAGAAGCCATTTTCTACTCATCCGTCTGTGCCATAGATGAGCTTCACAAACAGAATTGTCGTACGCTCCAGTTTTGTCCATCTCGGCAAATTTTTAACAGCGTTCCCGAGGAGTCTTCAAACGCGTCGTCTTTGTGTATGAAATGCGACCAGTTATCCCGACATTTAATAATAACCTTATACTACCTGTATATTTATTGCAGATACTCCTATGTGCATAGTGAAAATACTTTTATTAGAAAAGTCTTCTTTTTTTTTTTTTTTTTTGCTTTATTGGACCAAGCGTATGATCACAAAAACTTTAGGACTGGGAATATCAAGGAGATATTTGTCAGCGACGGTAAAAGATCTGCACTGAGCAATAACAGAATATTCCTTGCCACGTGAAAAATGTTCAGTCTTTCTTATGAAGCACACGCACAAGCTGGAATGTAGCTGTGAACATGATGTAAATACAGACGATATTCTCAGTGTTTGGGGAAATGGCCTGCTTGTGCATGTGACTACTATTCGTAGCGCTCCCATTTCACCGAGACAGAAATGTACGCGAACCACGGTGAGCACACAGAACACGACGTTAACATTGTAGATACTATTCCGAAGCGTATTATTATACCGTCTTATCGAAAGGGGGCGGGGTGTATAAAGAAGATTTCATCTGAAATGTCCGCACACCAGCTAACGTGATACCGAGCAACAATGTATACAGAAACAAACGTGCAGCACATCAGTATGTCGTCTTTGGAGCATTCTAAGCCTTATCTGATCGTCTATTTTGGACGAAATAAGATGAGGATCTTACAGAGATAATATATATAATTCCGAGCGCGGATCTCAAACTCTGCTGCTGCTTTGGCATGGTGATGTAGTCTACTGTTCCAATAAATGTCTCTTCATAAAATAATGCTTTCATTAAGTGTCTTTTTCCATATACTACAGCCTCCTTCTCCTCGTACTCGTAATTTACAGCCACTGCTACTCACACAGCCCAAAGAATTGCATAACTGAGTTTATGTGATGAATCAGACTGAATACTAACAATTCACAAAGCGAGTTTTATTCAGAGAACCGGGCATGATCGGCCTTACTCTATCTTCTTCTTTTCCTTTCGACTTGCCCCGTTAGGGGTCGCCACAGCGTGTCATCTTTTTCCATCCAAGCCTATCTCGTGCATCTTCCTCTTTAACACCCACTCTCCTCATGTCCTCCCTCAAAACATCCATCAACCTTTTCTTTGGTCTTCCTCTTGCTCTCTTCCCTGGTAGCTCCATCCTCAGCATCCTTCTACCAATATACTCACTCTCTCGCCTCTGAACATGTCCAAACCATCGAAGTCTGCTCTCTCTAACCCCGCCTCCAAAACATTCAACTTTGGGTGTCCCTCTAATGATCTGATTTTTAATCCAGTCCAAGCTGCTCACTCTGAGCGAGAACCTCAACATCTTCATTTCTGCCACCTCCGGTTCTGCTTCCTGTTGTTTCTTCAGTGCCACCACCGTCTCTCATCCGTACATCGTGGCCTTGCCTCACCACTGTTTTATAAACTTTGGCCTCCAACCTAGCAGATACTCTTCTGTCACATAGAACACCAGACACCTTCCGCCAGCTGTTCCAACCTCCTTGGACCAGTTTCTTCACTTCCTTACCACCATCTCCATTGCTCTGTATTGTTAATCCCAAGTATTTGAAGTAATCCACCCTCGCTTTCCCTTCTCCCTGGACCTTCACTCCTCCTCCTCCGCCCCTTTCATTCACGCGCATATATTCTGTTCTACTTCGGCTAATCTTCATTCCTCGCCTTTCCAGTGCGTGCCTCCATCTTTCCAATTGTTCCTCCGCATGCTCCCTGCTTTCACTGCATATCACGATATCATCTGCGAACATCATGGTCCAAGGTGATTCCAGTCTAACCTCATCTTTCAGTCTATCCATTATTACAACAAACAGGAAGGGGTTCAGAGCAGATCCCTGATGCAGTCCCACCACCTTAAATTCTTCTGTCACACCTGTGGCACATCCCACCGCTGTTCTGCTGTCCTCATACATGTCCTGTACTATTCTAACATATTCTCCGCCACACCAGACTTGCGCATGCAGTACCACAGTTCCTCTCCCGATACTCTGTTAGAGGCTTTCTCTAGATCCACAAAGACACAATGTAGCTCCTTCCGACCATCTCTGCACTTTTCCACGAGCATCCTCAAGGCAAATAGTGCATCTGTGATACTCTTTCTCGGCATGAAACCATACTGTTCCTCGCAGATACTTACTTCTGTCCTGAGTCTCGCCTCCACAACCCTTTCCCACGACTTCATCGTGCGGCTCATCAACTTTATTCCTATTTAGTTTCTACAGCTCTGAACATCACCTTTGTTCTCAAAACTGGGAACAAGCACACTTTTTCTCCATTCTTCAGGCATCTTCTCGCCCGCAAGTATAGCCCAAAGAGTGCGAAAACACTTGGAAATACCCTTGACAAACTCCCAAAATGACAATGGATCAACGTCTGGTCAAGAATCAACAAGACATTTGCATTGTGCAGCTCGACTGCCCTCCAGTGTTTATGAGGGAGCAGTACAAGCAAAGGCAGTATTTTATATACTGCACTGCAGTTGTGCTCTGTGTAACGGCTTGCATCATGTCCAGTTTTTACACCCCGAAAGTATTGCAATTGAATCATTTCGAGGAGCGTTAATGAAGTGAGTACAAGTGCTCTTCAATGCAGGACTTGATTGCCCCCTGGCGGCCGAACAGTCCGAGTACATGAAACTTCTGAGTACATGATAGGAAAATTGTCGACTCCCCGACACGTGGATGAGGGAGGCGTCCACCTTGACTCTGACACACATCAGAGGAAAAAGTGAGTCACATTCCAAGATCAGGGAAAAGTTACAGACGGGATTATTTTACCGCTACGAAACTCTCGCGGGGGGTTTTTGCGACGCTCGTGTGGGAGTGCCGGCTAACAAAGTAATAAAGGGTTTAAGAAGTAAAGATCTGAGTATCATGTGTGTTGCTCTAATAGGGGGGGAAAAAATGAGATGGAGGCGAAGAAAGCTGCACACAGTTCTTCCTGAGCTGGAATGCAAGAGTCTTGCTTCCTCAAGGACGGTACACACACAAACTCCCAATGCAGACAAATTTTCCACACGTTTTCTTATCCATGAATCCATCTTTTTTGCATTGATTTTTTTTTTTTTTTACATTTTTCCCATTGTATCGCTTGATTATCAGTATCGGTATAATATAGTATCCATGTCCGAATTTAAAGGGGAAGTCCACTCATTGAAAATAACAATGTAACAGATAGGTCATGTCATTGGTACTGTAACTTTAAAATTTTTAAAAGATTTTCATCAGATATCATTTGAGGTTGTTTATATTGGCGATTTTGAATGTTCCCGGTCGCTGATATTTTGCCGCGTCACTTGACCTCGGTGCGCAATGTGACATGTCATGTGCTCAATCCTACACAGTTATTGTCAGCGCTGATTTCCCGGATTTATCCTTATCTGATGAAGAAATAGAAAGTATCGGTTGATGGGGAAGACGGAGCAGGACGTCCATACAGATTTGAACTTGTTAACATCCATCCTTCCATCCATTTTCTTTGCCGCTTATCCTCACGAGGGTCGCGGGGAGTGCAGGAGCCTATACCAGCTGCCAACGGGCAGTAGGCGGGGTACACCCTGAACTGGTTGCCAGCCAATCGCTGGGCACATGTAGACAAACAGCCGCGTTCACAATCACACCTATGGGCAATTTAGAGTCTCCAAAGTAATGTTGCATATTTTTGGGATGTGGGAGGAAACCGGAGTGCCCGGAGGAAACCCGCACAGGCACGGGGAGAACGTGCAAACTCCACGCAGGCGGGGCCGGGGATTGAATCCACAGTGCTGCCAGATCACACATACAGAGACTTTATTTCCAAATGTATTATACAGAATAATATGCATCACAACAATGATATAAACATCCACCCATCCATTTTCAGTACACATTAAAAGACGAGAGAGAGAGAGAGAGAGAGAGAGAGAGAGAGAGAGACAGAGAGAGAGAGAGAGCGCACTGGCTTCTAGATCATGGATTCCTAAACTTGGTTTGATGGACCAAAATGTAACTTTTATGGAGCTATTTTGGAGTCATGAATGTCTTTCAGTATTCTTTTCATGTTCATGTTTTCAATTCCAAAGGATGGAATGTGAATGAAAAACAAATGTGTTGCTTTTTCCATTGAGGCCGACAGCTGAGGGTGGCCGGACACCTCCGTGACAGACGAAACGTGTCTGACACGCACCCTTAAAGTTGACCCGCGACACCTCCTGTTCATTAGCTCGGTGAGAAATAACAAGCGTGTGCGAGCCCCTCGTGAGCCCCCCCCCCTCCGCTGCAAAGTGGAACTCTGGCACTAAAACCTCTGATGTGTACGTTAACCCTGTCACTCACTCAGAGCTTGTTTTCCGTTCAAAGGGGATGTTGTTGCATGAACCGCAACCAAAATAAATTGATACTACAGATATAACTCGAAAATTTCTCATTTTAGTGAGTTAAAAAAACTAAATACAATGTAATTACATGAACAATGTACTATATCGTTGCTGTTTGGAGGAATCATCGCATCTCCAAAATGACAACTTTTCAGGAAATTAAAAAATGCCCATCATGTTCAATCACTGAATCAATATCGTAAAACAATCACTAAATCATATCTTATCAATCAGCCGATAATTTACATTTTTCGCTGATTAGGCGATCGGTTTTGATCATTATTGATCAGCTCCGAGAAAGGAATTTCCTTTGCATCACCGTCCTGCACAGTTACATATATCTGAATACAAAAGCTAGTTTATTTTTATACGCGAGTATTTATATCGTGTTTTCATGTTTTTTGATGTAGTACTGCATATATCTGATGGTCAATAAAGTTATTAAAAAAAAAAACCTCTCTCTCTCTCTTGGGTGAGAGAGAGAGAGAGACATCTGATAAAACTTGACAGCTTGCGAGCTCCTTATTTTAAACTGAGTGCACGTTACAGTGATTTTTTTTTGTTTTTCCCCGCACGCATGACGACTAACGTGGACCAGGTCTCGGGGTGCTGCGGTCATCTTAGAGCGCCTCGTTGTCAGCTGTATGGACATGTCAGAAAGAGAAATGCAGAAGGCAGAATCACAAATTCATTATTATTTTTAAGTAATATATGACAGCTGATGTTGACCTGGATTTTTGGTCGGTGTGGCCATTTTGGAGTGCCTCATTGTCAGCTGTGAGTATTCAAAATTTTAAAGCCTAATTTTTAGTATTTTTTTTTAATCATTCAAATTCACCAGATTTGTGAAAGCTTCTTTGTAGTGTGTCAAATTTAAAACTTTTTATTTTTTTTAATTTTTAACCTTTAGAAGGGATTTAAACTATAAATGCTCACCAATGTTTTGACATATGGAGTATTTTCCTCATGCAAGACTCGGGCGATCAATCAATCACGGCAAAGAAGCGTAAACACCGCAATGTCCGTAAATTGAGGATTTTCACACAGGTCACTGATAACGCCACCTCGAGCAATGCCAGTAATTTTTTGAGGCTTAACACGTTAACAGTGCCAGAAGGAAGACATCTGGAGGAAAGGTTTCGCCTCAGCGCTCCCAATGACATTCCCCAGTTTCACCTCGTCTTCTCGCCAACGGTTGACACCGCACGGTGCCGCTAACTGCTGCGAGCGAGGCGTCGGGCGGAGATAAGGAAGGCGTGAGTTCGGACATTGATTAGGTGTCGGGGATTACAAAAATAAATACATTCGGAAAGCTGGACCCAGCAAGCGAAGTAAGGTGATGTCCTCACGAGGGATACAAAATGTGACTCAACGCTTGATTCATGGATATGGGTAACTCTTTTTAACCATTGACTCATAACATAACTCATTTGTCTTTAGTTTCTGGCTTGCTTACACCAAACAGATGTCTTTTTTTTTTTTTTTTCAAAATTACCAAAAACAAAAAGATCATGATCTCATAACAGCCTTCTTCTATAAAAGGAGTTTCAAAAGTACTTACATGTGTTTGTTGTCCTTTTGATTAAGCTCAAACGGCCTTTTTGCGGTAATTACAGGACACGCGTAGGGGAACCACCAAATCCAAATGCAACAAGAGGTCCAATTTTGAATTCAAGCTAAATTATACAGAAAAATACATCCATCCATCCATTTTCTTTGCCGCTTAGCCTCAAGAGGATCGCGGGGAGTGCTGGAGCTTATCCCACCTGCCAACGGGCAGGGGGCAGGGCACACCCTGAACTGGTTGCCAGCCAATCGCAGGGCACATTGAGGAAAAACAGCCACACTCACAATCACACCTACGGACAATTTAGAGTCTCCAATTAATGTTGCATAATTTCGGGACGTGGGAGGAAACCGTAGTGCCCGGAGAAAACGCAGGAAGGTGGGGGGAGGAGGGCATGCAAACACCACACAGACGGGGCCGGGATCGAACCCGGGTCCTCAAAACTGTGAGGCCAACGCATTAGCAGCTGATCCACCGTGACCCCCTGTCCAGAAAAATGTAACTCAAAAGTATGAAACAATTGAAATCATCATCCTATTTTTTTTCAGCTTCTTTAAGTGCCGTACACACTCAAAATGTACGTATATTATTGTATAGTGGAACATGAAAAATGGCTACACCAAGTGGAAAAAAAAATACCCGCACAAGTTATTGTGTTTAATAATGCAAAATCCATTCGTCAGAATACTCGGGCGGGGCCGGGATCGAACCCGGGTCCTCAGAACTGTGAGGCCGACCCATTACCAGCTGATTCACCGTGCCCCCCTGTCCAGAAAAATGTAACTCAAAAGTAGGAAAGAATTCAAATCATCATCATATTTTTTTCCAGCTTCTTTAAGTGCCATACGCACTCAAAATTTTATATATATGATATATTATTGTATCGTAGAACATGAAAAATACCTGCACAAGTTATTGTGTTTAAAAATGCAAAATCCATTCGTCAGAATACCTGGCAAAATTCACGGGACAATTGATAACGGAACAAAAATACTAAGACCTAGGAAATGCTATTTAGATCATTAAATACATTTATTTTACAAGGGACAATTTAAAAAACTCATACACAAAAAGGTCTAAAAAGACCCATAAAACTAATGTGCCTGCCACGTGGGCGACAGTGAGCTCTTCTGATGTCAGCTTTGTAGTTAACTTCCCTTTTCACATTTTAGTCTGTTAAGCGTTAACTTAGACTAATTCCGAACTGTAACACTCTCCTTGGGGGGCAAAAAATGGTTTGAAATAACGCAAATAATTCTGCTTGACTTTGGAGGCTTCAAGATTCGGCATGTCTGCGGAGTGTCGTTTTAATCGCCTTTTTTTTTTTTTTTTTTTTTTTTTTGGGGTGGTGCTGCCAGGCTTTGCGCAAGTTTCATGCTGATGAAGGAGACACACGTCAGCATATGTCCTATATTCACCGTTTGGATGGAAAATATTTGTAATATTTGTCTCAAACGTTATTATACTCCAGCAATCCGCTAATGTCTGCGTGCTTTGATGTTGTAGGAGATGTGGGTCATTTTGATTTGGGCATCAATCATCCGGGGTAGCGAGCGAGAAGAAACCGGGCCCTAAGTACATACTGCAGGCAGATGTTTAGTCTGCACTTGTCGCCATATGATGAACACACGAGGAAAATTCAAGGGAAAAAAACTAAAAAAAAATCTGTTAATAAGCAATATCGTGCATAAGGGGTCAGGGAATGATAAGTATGTATGTGACCTCGTTGGCATTTCTGAATATTTCTGCATAAATTGCTCATAAAATGTGGTCTGAGCATCAAAATCATAAGAATAAAGAAAATGAGTCTGATTAAACCAATAACACAGTTATAGTTTTTCATATTTTAGAGCATAAACAGGACAGGGAGGAACATGTAAGAGATGAAGTATGTTTGGTATAAAGTAGCTCTCTCAAGAGTATCCCACGGGGTTTCAACAGAACCGTATTCAAGACTTTGACTGCCACCCAGAATACATATTTTCCTCTTCTACAGCCATTCTGATTGTGATTTGTTCATTTGGATCAGTGTTTTGTTGCAACATCCATCTTCTTTTGAGCTTCAACTCTTCGACAGATGGTCTCAAGATCTTCTTTTTTAACTGGTGAAATCATTTTTTTTATTGATGAAAGCAAGCTGTCCAGGCTCTGCGGTGGTAAAGCACACAAATATGACCCTATCAACAACAGGCTTCACACTTGGAATACAGTTTTGATGTGCCATTTTTCTCCACACATGGCATTGTGTTTTCCTCCCAATTCCAATTTTATTTCATCTGTGCTCAGAATATTTTGCTTGGAGTGCTGTGGAAGTGCTCTTTAGCCAACTTCAAATGTGCAGCACTGTTTTTGTTAGACAGCAATGGCTTCCTCCTCGGTGTTCTCATTCTCGTTCGTTGGTGTACTGAAGAAAGCAGCATTGTAGGGGTGCTGCAGTTGTTGAGTTGCTTGACCAATTCCCCGGATCCCTTGGTGTGGGGGGTGTTCTGTTGGACGGGCCGTTTTCGGGTGGGGGTTCCGTCATCGGTTTCTATCGTGCTGGCACAGTAATTCCCGGACATCCCTAATATTTGTTGTGGATGTGAGACTATCTGCGGATACACACCCAATACTCAAATCGATGAGTATGCGGCAACTCCCAAATTGTTATCAACGATTCCTACGACCTTGAAAACTTCACTTGCAATCGTTTTTCTTCCAGATGATTAGACCGTATGTACCCACTTTCCACCGTGCACCAGTCCAAAACCCTATTTCCTGTTCCCTCACGCTCCTGTCCCCGTCATGTCCCATCCTACAGTGTCCTGTTCGTCCCTCACAGGTTGTCATGCCATTGTCCTGCATAAAACCCAAAGCCCATTTGAAATTGAAGTATGAAATCAAGGCTTTGTTCTGTTTGTTTTTCTGACTGCCAGTGTCTTGTCTTTTTTTCTCTTCCTCAATCACTCCCCATTGTCAAACCAATTCTGCTCAAATGACATTTCCAAAATATTCACATCTAAAGCGCCAGTTAAAAAAAAAAAAAAAAAAGCTGTTACGCAGTAACACTGTTCCAGCATAAAAGTGACATCGAGCCTCAATTCTGCTTGACCAAGCAACCAAATACCAAAACATTTAATAAAAAATAAATATAGACTGTGCATTAGCAGGACACAAAGGCTATTGCTAACATTTCAAAATTCCAATCTCCTCATCCATCATAAACCATTAAAGTCCCCTCCGGGGGTCGCCGTGGTGATAAAGGCGCTACATATTTCCAAGCTTTTACTATCACGACCTGTTGCTTTAAAATTCTGAGTGTGTTTCTAGTCATGGGCCACGCTCAAGGCGCATGCGATGGCCACCTGTGTAAATGCTCGGCGTATCTACCAGCTGAGGTACAGACGCAGGAGACCTGATTCATTTTTCGGTTTTAGGAGTCTTGTCGGCATAAATTGCGCTCGCTCCATTCGCAGTCCAGCTTTAAGACCTTCTTCTTTTCGGCGCATTTCCTCACGAAAGTCACTCGCGGCGCATCTGTGGGGAGTGTCTCTGTCCGTGTAAGAGGCTTCTGTGTATTGACACAGCATTAACATGACCGAAAATATTTTCGCTGTGTTCGGACAGCATAAAAGGAACACCGGCGGGCATTTGGACGGGGCCTATCCAAACAAACACCAGACTGCAGCACTCAATCAAAGGAGCTTTTCACGCTGACTAAAGCGCCTGAAAACCCAAAGGTGACGGAGCTTTCGATGAGGTCACTCCTCAAATCGGGACTGTTATGATGAAGTGGTGCGTACGCAAGTGGAACTTGTGGTGCGAATGCCCCAGAAAATCCCGTTGAGCTCAATGAAGTCCTCCAGGGCTCGGTCGATTCATCAAACTTATTGTTCCATTCAAATGTAAAACTTTTTTCTTTTAAAAAAAAAAAACAAAACACTTCATAATCCATGTCTTCGCTTCCTTCCGCAGCTTACAACAACAAAATGGCTGCAAACAGAGAGGGGCTATGTTACAAAACCACAGTCATCTTAAAGTGCCACTGTCATGAAATGCATGATTTTTAGTATTTTATTAATGAAAAAACGACAGTCGACATGGACCCATGCATTTTTTCCCCCACCACAAAACATGTATTTGACATATACAGCTTTTTGTAACTCCCGCCATGAAAATCCTCTCAAGGATTTGTTTTCGAGAAGAAGCAGGAAGTGACGTAAAGGACAGACCCGCCCTCAAGTGGACTCGTTTGTTTCCATTAGTTTTACCTCGGGGAAGGTAGCTCATTGTACCTTCGTGTTAGCCAAAATCCCGGCTCATTGCAATGCTGGACATTGCCTGAACACTCTGGAGAATTGATTTACCCTCCATAAGTTTGCAAGAGACCCGTTTCGTCATGAAAAATTGATTGCACGGGTGCAGAGGACGAGAGCTTCGTGGATTCCAAATGACAGGTAGGTGTGTATACAGCTACTAAAAAAAAAATTTGTTTGGGGCGGACCACGTAATCCGTCTCTAATCACGTAACAAATGATACCCGTATGAAATGTGTCGATGTACGCGTCGGACGGCGTCGGGCTGCTGCATCGCTTCGCCAGCAAAGCGCACCGTCACGACCCATCGGAACGAGAGTAGGACCCAAATGCACGACTCGGAAGATGCAAGGAGACACGTTTATTATATGCAGAGGTAGGGGATCGAGCAGGCAGTCCGGCGCAGCAGCGGTTGTTGGGACGTCGGGCGAAGAGAGCAGGTGAGCGGGCAGGCAGGAGTCGGTACACAGGAGAACAATCAAAGCAGGCAGAAGTAACGAAGGAGTCAGGCTTACAAGGTTGGTCGGAGAACGGACGAAGGTCGGTACACACAGGTTCAATCAAGGATACCGGAGCAGACGAACGGGACATGAAGATCAACGAACTGGCGCCGGCCAGTTGTCATCGCGGTCATATAAATCCACAGCATAATCAGGCTGCATGAGGCGCAGGTGTGCACCTTCCAATCAGCGCACCTGCGCGGACACCCGCACAGCTCGTCCTGGAGCGGCAGGATCATGACACGCACGGGCTCCCAGATGGCGGTGGCTCTGAAGAACGCTTTCACAATGCAGCACTCACCCGCGTGCGACTACAACGCAGTGAAGCACCCCGGCTCAACGGTGTTGTTCATTGCGTACTGCGGCGGCTGTGAACAACCCCATAAGCAGCACGGGTCGGCTCTGCCTCACTCGGCCGCGTTGGGCGACAATGCAGTAAAGCGCTCCGGCTCGACGGTGTTGTTCACCGCATACTGCGGCGGCTGTGAACAACCCGCTAAAGCAGCACGGGTCGGCTCTGCCTCACTCGGCCGCGTTGGGCGACAATGCAGTAAAGCGCTCCGGCTCGACGGTGTTGTTCACCGCATACTGCGGCGGCTGTGAACAACCCGTTAAAGCTGCACGGGTTGGCTCTGCGTCACTTAGCCGCGTTCGGCGACAACGCAGTGAAGCGCCCCGGCTCGACGGTGTTGTTCATCGTGTACTGCGGCGGCTGTGAACAACCCCCTAAAGCAGCACGGCTCAGCTTCGTGATAAGCAAGCTCGGCGCCGAAAATGAGCCACACCGGCCGGCTGCGATGAGCCGCCGGTGGCTCATCTCCACCGCGGAAGTGGATCGGACAGGAGGCGGTTTGGCCACGATCGCATATCATCTGAATACGGCTCGAAACAATTGTGTAATATCGCCGCGGTAACGTCACTCGGTTGTGTGGTGTTCTCATTTTCGAAAAAAAAGAGCTTCTGTGTCAGAAGGGGCGTGTTAGTCTCCCGTAGTTATGGTGCACCGCGCGTTTTCATTGGCGAATGTCCGGATGACGTCACGAACAGAGGATGCAGCCAATATGGCGACCACTTGGATGTCGGAGAATGACACTTCTGCAACTTTGCGCATGGATGACGCGCTCTCCGCTCACATTTATTTTTTCGTATAGACATTGAAGTGAATAATATGTATTTTTCATTACAATATCTATTTTCGAATGTTTACAGGGATGACACTTGGCCTTTAACAACAATTAGAAAAAGAACAAAAAGGTTACAAGCGAGATTGATTGCTGGTAACAAATAAACAACTTGAGCAGAATAATTTTCATATTGTTCTGTGTATGACACAAAAAGAGGTCTGGAGGAAGAACACTGCCAACAACATGCTGCCTATTTATAGGCTCGAAAAGCAACGTTGGAACCTTTTGCGGCACAAATGACTTTGCTTTGCCTCACTTGTACGACTCTATAAGTAAAAAGAGCAGGAGATTAACGTGGTGCGGGGAGGATCCGCGACGACACGCGTGCAAAGCAGCCGCGCTACGCTGTTTGATGGCTCATTTTGTGTAGTCACGTGCGTTTGTTTATACACATTTTTGACAAAAGGGACATATTTTTGTGGAGGAGTAGAAGCAAGTTAATTGCGAGGGCAACAATTCTAAAGCACAACACAAATAAAACAGATCCCCAAAACAAAGAAAGCCAACAAGTAATGTATGTCATGAGTACTGTCATAATTTGTTTTTGTTTATGTAACTGAAGAAGGGAAAAGAAAAGAAAAAGATTATATTTCAAGGCCATCATGACCAAGCGCTTATCTCTTTTATTATTGCGGTGAGAAATGTGTGCTACATGGAAGGGAACAAGCACTACAAGTCTGACACAAATCAAGCGGTGGGGAGTGGAAACTGAGCGAGCGGGGGGGATTACGAAGCAAAATGTGGCAGACAGGACTGTTGCCATCTATGGTAGAATGTAGACTGATTAGATCTGTTAGACTGGGATGAAGGAGTAAACGGATCCTGAGCCCACCGGCCATGTACATTAGCCCCCTTTAAATGGCTATTCATCTGGTCCGAGGGTTTAGGCAAAATCCCGCAGAGCACCTTTCGTCGGGTTGTAAGGCTAATACACGCGCTGGACGCAAATGCCTCGGCTCCAGACGGGCGATAGTGTGTCACGCTCGGGCCACATTCCCCTGACACTGAGCAGTTGTCTCGCCCTGACCAGCAGACGATAGCCTATAATTGCGACAAGGGAGCGGCAAAAACAGAGATTGCGTATGCTGCGAGCCCACAAAGTCCTTCTGTTCTCCGGGGAACAGGTGCAACGTGGGAGTCGAAGCCACCAGATCCCCCACATTGGTGCGTGGGGCCGGGCTGCAGCTGCTACAGCTAATGCCGTCAATTGCAATTTCACGATCCAGGCTTGTCTCAATTTATACTTCTAGCTGAAACGTAATACTCCCAACGCATTGCATCTACCTCCATCTGAAGCAGTCAAACTCCTAAAAAAAAAAAAAAGAAAAAAAAAACTCATTGAAGTCATTATTTTTGGAGGATGCGCTCCAAAATTGCTAACCAATGTCATGAGCGAAGACTGGGAAATGTTTCAGACCGTAACATTATCCAAGAAACTGAGGGAGTTTTTCTTCCTTCCACATCCATGAAATACTTTGCACGAGAGTGATTAACATGACTTCATGTTGGTGTCACCGTGAAGGTATGAAAAAGAATTGTCAAGAGAAAACAGATGTCTTGGGCGGGATGTCACGGCGCTCCCAATTGGATGTCTGGATCGTCACTTCAAGTTGCAGACGGGCTTATTATCCATCTCGACAGTATATTTCTACGTATGGAGTGTATTTTTTTAATATATTTTCAGAGATACAAACAATGTCAGTTTTCAGGGACGCTTTTGTTGTTCCACAATCCTATCGAGAACATTTGTGTTAGATTCATTACACTGTTGAACAAAAGTATATGGCCTGTGCTTGGTTCCGGGAGAAGTCGTGGAACCACAGAGTAAACTTTAATTTTAACAAAATCCTTTGAGGTTTTTTCTTTTTCCCTAATGGAAAGGGGGTCTCTCGAATGAAATAGAAAATCACATCTGATATTTTAAGGCCATATCGCCCAGCTCAATCCAAACACTGCCAAAACAACAAAGTTCATATAGGGCAAGAACTGGAAGGCTTTAGATGAATTCATTTAGTAGATTTAAAGCCTACAAGGCAAGGTTCTCTGTTAGAATCATAAATATTGACATTTCGTCACGTCAAACAAGTGTAAAATTGTCAACACCGTGAGGATGAGGGGTAAAGAAAATGGAAGGATGGATGTTTCAACACGTTTGGATATTTGGAAGTCGGGTGTTCCTCGTCATGGGACAAGCGACTCCTGTTAATACTTAAAAGAAGCTGCAAAAGAGATTTTTAAAAAAAGAGTAACAAAACCAAACTCTTGGGTTTAGAAATAAAACAAAGTGGGAGAACAAAGAAATCGAGCGCCAGATCCTCGCCACGAGATCACCTTCCACGTGAAATTCAACGGCAACTGTGCTAATTGTGGCAACACAATGAGGACAAGACAGAAAAAACGCGGCAAGCGACAATGCCGGCCGGCTGAGCCCTGTGGCCAGAGTGTGAAAAGGTGGCGGTGAAAGGAGAGAACCTGGCGGCGTTCCTCAAAGGGCAGCTCCTCACGGGGATGAAACGGCCTCGCTTAAACCGGTTGCCCCCGAGCGACAGGGACCCCTTCAAACAGTTCGCAAGAGGTTCCGGGCAGATATTTCCAGCCTTTGAACAGCAAAGTTGGTCATTACCGAGCACACGTACGATGGCGCCCGGCCAGATCGGTAGCGGTCTGCGCAATCATCTTTACTGACTCACTTTAGAGGTGAGGTTTCGGGATCCTCCCTTCCTGTTTGGGCAGAGCTTTTACAAGCTTCACGTTCCTGCCTTGTACACAGCGAGCGCACGCCAGGCGCGAGGCTCCCCGCTCCTCCCCTCTCCCGCTGAGGCGTTCTCCTGGGCTCCCGTCCAGAGAATGACTGACTCCAGAGGACTCAAGTGGAGTAGACGCACTACAACGCTTCCTGCCTGCTGGGAAAGACTAATGTGAAGTGATTTTATTGATCACGTGTGTGGGATTCTTCTTTTTTTTTTTTTCCTACTGCTCGCTTTGGAGTGAGAAAGAACGCAGCCTACTCAACATGCAGACAAACAGAAGGACCAACATATGGAGAGCAGTGGGTACTGCAGCGTGAAGGCAGCAACTGGACCGGTCTTCTCCCCGCTTACTAAGAGCAAGCGAGAATAATAGTCAGCGCTGTCCACCAAGCTTGTGGGTGGATGCGGCTACTAGCGGACTGCTTTTAGGGAGCAAGGAGACTGGGAGGAAGTGGCGCGAGCAACGATGATGATCCATAAATGGACAGTTACGCTCAAGAATGCTCCTTTTGCATAGTTTACGCCAAGATTATTAATCGTCTAGCTCAGGGGAAAACGGTCTTTCCACTGATGCTCGTGTTGGGCGTCCCTTGCAGGCTTTATTTTTTTTTTTAAGATGAATGTGGAGCTTGTTCCTAAGAGGATGGAGGACTGCTTGAGGACCAGCTTTTTGGCACTGATGATATCGTATTTGTTTTTGAGCACGGTTGAGACGGCAAACAGTGTTTATCCCAGAATACGCCTCTCACACAAAGGTAAGAAATGTGGAGTGTGGTGTCTAGTAGTGTGCCTTGTTGTCTGTTGGCAAAGTGGCAGAGATGATCAAACAAATGGCACATAATGTTCCTGAAGTGGATCAATGTTTAAAATGAGCTGTTCGCCCTGTGTCTGTGCCAAAATGGACAAAAACCGGGAAACAGAAACTAACAGTCATCAGTACCTTTTCCCAGATTACGCCCTCATTTGCAAATCCACTGCATTCTGTAATATTCCGTTTCAAGAATTGTAACCTTGCATGTTCTTGGTTCAATATTCACCAATTCACCTAATCTCAGCTTGTTTGTTTTTTTTTTTTTTTTTTTGGGGGGGGGGATCTTCAGTTTTTCCAGAAATATTTACAGAGGTACCTCTACTTATCAAATTCATTCATTCCGAAATTTGTTTTGAAACATGAATTTTTCACAAGTAGAAGCGCTTTTTACATGTGAATAGCCTAATCCGCTCCAATCCAAACTTAATTCCACAAAGGTTTCTTGGGGCCCATGGTGAAGAAAGATGAATAAGCTTCCAAAAACACAAACAAAACACTCACAAAAGGATTTTACTTTTCCAATGTGCGCTAGCTTGTGATAGCATGACACGTGACTGTCCAAGGGAAACAAAAGCATCATGACATCCCTCCTAGCCAATGGGATCCCAGGAAGGTGCCACGGCTGTGGCCAATGGGAGAGCAGTTCTATTATCCCACGCTAACCAGGATACAGGATATGAATCATGGGTAAACATTGATGTCGCTCCTAGTGGATGGGATGCCATGAATATGCTACAGCGATAGTCAATGGGAGCGTAGCGCTATCGTGCCACACAAACCAAGATAAGGATGTTTACGTTTGGTGGAATTTGGGGCGATGCGAATCCAGCGTTTATTTTTTTCGTTTCATATCCTGAATTTTTCTTCATATACAACATTTTTCCGAGGAGGCATTTCATAAGGTGAATTTCTCGTTACGAGAGACGTTCGTCAGTAGAGGTACCGCTTCATTTGCAAAAATATACATTTTATGGTGAAATACTGTCTCAAATACTGATTAATTGCATTGTATAGCATCTCTTTAATGGAGACAACAAATGATCAGCGATCGCGAGACTTGTGATTGACGATCTGCAGGAGTTGCTGGACGGCGCTGCCCGTACCAGCTTTAGCTCATGAAGGTTTCGCCAAACTATTCTTCTTTACGGTATTTACTCTACTGTAATTTTCAAAAGGTACAAGAATGCATGAAGATGTTTGTGTTTGAAGTGCTTTAGTCTTTTGGGCTCATAGTTTTAATCTTAGCGCGGCTTCAATTACTGTAGTCACGGAAATTTGGGCTCAGTCCCCGTTTGCCTGAGAGACCGTCGGGTATCATAAAGTGTTGCAGCAGACTTTTGGTTACAGTGAGTTGGCGACATTTGACCATTATGAATGAGGAATAAATGAGGACGAGGAAATTCCCTTCTCTCATTTCAGTGGAAGTCATTCAATATAATATAGTCATATACAAGAAATATTCCGACAGTTCCCAATGCTGTCAATTCAGAACCTTACTTTTGTTAAGTACCGTACAACTATTGTTTTGGTGAAATTTAGAAGAATTTTGCCATCCCCTTTTTGCACTATGGGATTCCAGTTGGAAGGACTTCCAAAAGCTTGAAAAGTGGCCCATCGAAAAATGTTGGGAAATTCCTGTAATAATTGCTGGACTACATCAAAGCCCGGCCCAATTTCCTTGCAAGGCTTTTTCTGTTCTCACAAAGTTGAAGATTTTTACTTTACCCGCTGCACTGACCTAATTACTCCAGTAAGTTGAGCAGTAAAGTGGTCCAGTACTTCACTCCTAACAGAAGATCAAATAAGTCACAGGGACACTAAAGTAAAATCTTTGTCTGCATTGAGTCAAAACTAGAGGCGCCATTTTTAGTTTTGTTTTTTTTTTTTTTTTTTTTTTTTTTTAACGTGAATAGAAATTCTATTTTGTCATCGTGAGATGTTCGCAAAAGATTTATGCCTATCCCAACATGCAAAGTCTGCGACTTGTGCACATTTGAAGCCCTCGGTTCTGCGAGAGACTGGCTCCCTTGTTGGGTTTATGGCGCTGCAGTGGCCAAGAATCCACAATGTGACTGTCTTCTAATTCCACGATCAGATACTTTGTTATATGTATTAATAAGAAGAGAAAAGGTGGGCTTTACCTGGTGATGTTGCTGATGAAGGGATTTATCTCTGCAGAGTAAACTGTCATTTTCTCACACATTTCTTTGATCTCTATAGCAACAGAGTGGTAATTCCACATAAGCCTGTTAGTCATGGTTGGATATAGGTGTGGAATTTGAACGGTCAATAACTTATAAACACGGTGCTGGTGGACCTTTTATAAAATTTGTGGGTCAGCAGTTACATCTGTGTAGCAGTATTCATCTGGGCTGCACGCGTAAAAAGGTATGAGTAAGATGTTTTGAATCGGGCTGAAAAACAAGGAAGACAGTTTATTATCCATCCGCACCTTAAAAATCAAACTTCCAAGTGTTAAAATTTCATGGTGAGCTTCTACAGAAGGTGTAAACTTGCTAACTTGACCTTCCCAAAGGTTATCATCCATAGTTATCCTTTGACACAAACGAGGCTGTGCGAGCAAGTACAGTTCCTTTTATTGGAATGGTTTTTTTTTTTTGGTTTGTTTTTTTTCCAACGTTGCGTCCTGTTTTTAAAATATTAAAGACACTCAACTCAGGCGAGGTAGTTCTTTTGGACAGACTGAGATATCCACTGAAACAATTGAGTGCATTACAAGTAAAAGCAGTACATATTTCATGTATGAAATCCAAACACAAAAACTATTGTTTTATTCCTTTTATTGTAACAAGACAGTAGAGGGCATCTACTTTTCTATGGTGGCGACCTATCCCAAATTTATATACAACTCGGAACGTGCCGCAGTCCAACAGATTAAAGGCGTGGTACAGTAAAAATGACAATAAACGCATGAAAAACAGTCAGTATGGTGTTAACCACACATGGATTCTTTTGCCACACGGTGATGACGGCTAAGCGTCAATCGAAGGTTTCCAATACCGGTATCAAGACCATCACTTTGATAATAGTACCCGAATTATGCTTTTATCGATACCAATTTCATATCAGTTCTAGCCGGCACAATGCCGCAGCTGTGGAGCGTTGGCCTCGCAGTTCTGTTAAAATCCCTGCCCCACCTGATTGGAGTTTAGATGTTCTCCCCGTCCTCGTGTGGGTTTTCTCTGGGCACTCCGGTTTCCTCCCACATCCCAAAAACATGCAACATTAATTGGACACTCTAAATTGCCCCTAAGAGTGATTCTGAGTACGACTGCTGTCTGTCTCCATGTGCCCTGCGATTGGCTGGCAACCAGTTCAGGGTGTGCCCGGCCTCCTGCCCGATGAAAATTGGGATTGGCTCCAGCACTCCTGCGCCCCCCGTGAGGATCAGCATCTCAGAAAATAAGATGGACAGATATCAGTTCTCACAAAAAGAAACGTTTGAATGTTCCATCTGTTCTTGACACATTTTAGTTTGCTTTTGACTCAGCTAGCTATTGTATATAGTCAAAAAAATAAAAATAAAATAATCTACACACATATTCAAAGATAACATCACGTAAATTCCAGTTTAACTCACTGCAAGATGCACATATTGAGTTATATTCATGTTAGGTGAACAAAAAGAAGTTGGGCCAGATTTGCAAACTTACCTGTCGATATCCCAGACACAGCTCGATCCCAGGAAGTCTCAGATGAAACGGAGCCGCTCTGGTTCTGTGAAGTCCACAGGCGGACGGCTACGGTCTGATCCTCTTGCAGTTAAACACGGATCAACTTTTGCCTTCCCGGTAAATTGATACCATGCACGGTCAGACATTTCAGGGGATTGTGCTGCTGGCCTTAGCAACAGTTTTTTTTTTTTTTTTTTTTTTTTTAAATTATTACATATAAGGGAATGTATTTTTCCTGCGTGCCGCAACCACATGTAACAAACAATCACAGACAGCATGAGCAGATCTTGATTACATGATTAATCTCCAGGTACGCAACTTGGTACCGAAAGGCAGATTTTGATACTCAGTACTACCGAAGCATTTTGCTCAGTGCCATTAAAGAATCAAATTCAAATATTCATCTGGATTAGCGACACATTTTCATTCTTCAAATTCATGTTGGCATCGTAACGTCTAAGTGCAAAAGAATGCATAGTATGAATTATGAAAGTACATTTAATCCTCGGTGCCAAAAATGTGTTCCTGTGAACGTCTAAAAGGGAAACGGACATGCAAGTTTTATAATACTAATAATACAGGATTAGTGATCGATATCTGCTGTAAGAAACATGCACTTTGTTAAAGCACCCAAATAATGAGATGATAATAATGAAACAAAAACATACAGTCGCTGAGCAAAACGTGAACATTTTCACAATTTAATGAGATCTTATTCAAGAGCTGGTATAATAGAATGTAGTCATCCGTGACCACACATTGAACTAAATCTATTGTGTCAGTAATGGAGTTGTTGTGTATGCAGAACTTCGTTGCATCATAGCGAGGGATGGTTTTTTTTCCCCTTCTTTTTTTTAATAGTTCCCTTGCTCAATGTTGCAGTCTGTAAGTGGATGGCTTCTGTATATTTTCCCCATGTGTAAAAAAAATCCCAGTGGTACGCAGGGAGAGCAGACTTGAGTTTTTCACAAGCTGGTGGCTTGGATGCGGTTCAAGGAGCACATTGAAACGGATTCAAATGCTCTCCCTCGACGTATAGAAAAATATTACAATAACACGTGCTGTCATAACGGCGCGGAAGTAACCGGATCCATCTCGGCGAGTGATGGACAGGGCTAATGGGATGGAAATATCTAAATCATGGATATGCTGATGTGCTCGGTCACAGGGGATCCGCAAGAAAGGCCACCGACTGCAGCTCCCACGTACAATACCAGAAAGAGACTCAATCAATTTAGCGTTGAACAAGTAAACAACACCTGCTTCCACAACCGTTGTTACAATCCAATAGAGTATTAAAGATGATTCCACCCAAAAGACTGTTATTGGCAGGCGGAACAGCCGTCTCCAATGCATCTTGAATATCGTTCTGCCTCCCTGAGAGTGATACCGTTTCGTGACTGTAGATTGCTTTCCAAAGCAATACCCAAGCTCGAGCCGTCCTATCCGGCACGCGTGCATGAACTGATGAAGCCCGCTCGGACAAGAGGTGAAAAGTCTTTTTGGACAACTAGAACAGTCCATTTGCAATTAATTCAATACCCTGAAACTATTTGTGATATCCTGGAAGAGTGCTGAAACCTTGTATGCTTAACCCGCTTGGATCAATAGGAGTCATATCAATTTTCTGCCGACTTCTGCACATGAATTCCTCAAGGTTAATCTGCATATCAGTCTTGGACGACCTTCTAAGGAGTCAAATATTTGCATGCCTTCATGTTCGCATTCACAGTTTTCTCCACTCTCCACTCCACACAGTGTGTTTTATACAGATTCATTTCAGATAAGCATAAAAACGGGAGACATTCCAAGTTTCTCCTTCAATCAAACGCCGTCCCGGGTAAACAGCCAAGATTCCAAGCTGAATTTAGAGCAGAGGTTCACTAACGTTTTACGGTGCAGCAAACAACGCATCTCAAATGCTTTATCTTATTACACTCCTTAATTCAAAATTTAGTGCAGATTAATTCTATAGAACAAAAATGATTTTTGTTGTAGTTTTGATGTCTCTATGACGGAGCCCTGAAAGAGACATTGAAAAAAAAAAAAAAAAAACTAACCTGTTTCTCATTGTAATGAGTAACTTACTCATTACAATGAGAAACCAGTTTTTTTTTTTTTTTTTCAATGTCCCTTAAACTGCTCCGTAGCTCTGTACTCTATACTAGATCAGCATTTTAACAGTTTTCCGGACTACAGAAGTCTTTTTTATTATTATTTTTTTGCAAAATAGTCATAAATTGCGATGGTAATGAAACGTTTCATAGGGACCATGTGTCAGAGAACGCGAGTGAATGGTGGGATGTGAGCCCCAGTTAGTCGAACGCAGCAATTTACACACTGCCTATGACTGAATTAGTTATGCTGATGAAGGTTTGGTAATTTCATTTCAATCTAACTGCCTTGAGATATACTGGACTGCACTGCATTGGACTGTAAAGCAGGGGATTGCCGACCAGATGAGCAGAGACAAAAAGCACGCCCAACCTTAGAGACACACAATAAATGGATGTCCACGCTACCATGGCAACAGCAATTTGCAATGTCCTGCCTTGAAATTAACCTCTTACAATGCTCAAAAATGTAATTCTCAGCAGAATCATGTTGGCACGTCACAAATAGTTTGGACAAGGTCTCGTACCCTGAGCGCAGTTTATCGTTCAAGTTCAAATCCGCATGCCGTGTCATCAAGCAGACTAAGCAACTATACTTGGTGAAAATGGGCTGAGATTAGTGATTAGTCAGGGAGCAATTATAGTGTAATAAAGACTTCACAGCTGAGCTGTAATTTCAGAGCCACCAGTGCCGACAAAATGACACTTCACTGAAAAGTGATGGGGCTTTTACTTTACTCCAAAGAAGGGGAAAACCAGTGTGTTTCATCAAAAAAAAAAAAAAAAGTTGAAGTGAGAAGCCCAATTAACTTGAATGTAAGAAGGAGTTCAAACATGACACTGGATGGACCTTGTGGAAAAACGGAACTCTGACATTGATGGGGGTGAATCACACTTTCTAGGTCAGAGAAGGAAAAACGATATCTTCAACGTACACTCTCCCCGGGTTTTCATCTCTCCACCTCATTTTGTCTGCGTATATCTCCGAATAGTCGCCCTCCCACCGTGTACGTGTGCTCATTAATCAGGCGTCAGGGCGGGAGGCAGCTGGTGCAGCTCCAATGTTCCATATGACCTTTTCCCCGTGAGAAAAAACAAAACAATAAGGACCGTGGTGTGTCAGATACGACCTCACAGGGTACATATGGGCTTCGAAAAAGATTATGTTGTTGTACCTTCAGGGATGTAATTGCCGGTACCCTCAAATTTGTACTTTTTGGCACTGAAGAGGGTCTGAGCAATAACTCCCGGTTAAGGGACACAAAATGGCTCCACCAAGAACATGAAAACCGACCGTGCTGACGTCACTGCGGCTCTCTTGCGCGTAGTTCGCCTTTATGCTCCAGCGCAACCCGCCCACGCAGTTTTGAAAAAGTGTTGCAGTTCTTCTCCAAGTCAGAGGTTTCGCTACAGCTGCTATTCGCGAGGACGCCACAGGGTGAGATTTCCTCACCACATTTTGGTCATTTCCAATTGCTGTTTTTACTTTCCATCCCGTCACAAGGAACAAAGGAGCAACAATGGCGACCGTGGAAGTGTGCCTTCATGAACAAATAAGCCTAAACGACCAGATGAAACATTTATTGATGCTGCATAATCGATAAAGAAGGTGGGGGCATAAGTCACAGTTTGTGACTAAAACAGGCCAATCGTCGTTAAAATGCTGAACTTTTTTTGACGGGTGCTGCGCTGGTCACGTGATGCAATGCAGGTGTTAGCCTTAGCCCAGCATGATATCAGACAAAATGTACCAATTTTGACCTCACATAATGAAGCATTAGTAGAAAACTACAAGTGACCGACTGCCAGAAACGTCTTCCACATGTACCAGACTTTCCCCACATTCACTTTGTTCCATGGACTTTAAATGGTGACGACGAGTTAAATGCTGCATGCACGTCAAACTTGGATTGGTTAAACTTCAAAATGGCTTGATTTAGAAATGCCATAATACACCGTTTTAAAATGTATTCTTCTACTGATCAAATTGAACAATCATCCCTCCCCCAATATAGCAATTTTTTCATTTTAAACCAGTAATATGCATTTTATTTTCATTTATGAGGGATGCAGTTCGATAGCATACAGCCATGCTACCTTGAGAACGCCCGATCTTGTCAGATCTCGGAAGCTAAGCGGGTTTGGCGCTGGTTACTACTTGGATGGGGGACCGCCTGGGAATACCAGGTCCTGTAAGATTCTCCCTGGCTAAATGCAGATGGGGTTGCGTCAGGAAGAGCATCTGGTGTAAAACTGTGCCAAACAAATATGCATTCATCTAAGATGACACGCTGTGGCGACCCCTAACGGGACAAGCCGAAAGGACAAGAAGAAGAAGAAGGGATGCAGTTCTATCCGAAGAGTGCATACGTTGGGACTGAATGTATATTATAAATTGGGTGTATAGAACTTGAGACAACCAAATGCTAAATGGCTAGCAAGCGCAATTAGCACTACCATGCTAGTATTTAAGATTTAAGGTTAAATAAAAAAATGCTAATTACCATTCCATTCACTTATCAATTCAATTATCATGTTATAGATTAGAAGAATAGAATGCCAATTGTTGTCACTAAACATCATACAACGAGATATATATACATTAAATATGCAACTAAATCTTAAAATCACACATGCTACTTTATTGTTTTTTTGGGCTAAGTTTATCATCAGCACAGTGTGAAATATTGGTTCTGGCACTTTGTTGAAAACATTTAACGTCGCCTTGCAACACATTGTTAGAAATCGAGAGGAACCTAAACGGCGAAGATCGTTGTACTAAAATCCACGTCCTGGCCTGAACGCTGACATTCAGCGCAAGTGACGAGGAGAAGCTGAGATTTGCTTCAACTGTCTTTGAAAAATGTGACAACGATGTGGGTGATGCGCTCCCTCTCTCACCCGCCATGTGGAACCCATCTTAACAAAGTGACATCACCCCACCACCACGTGCACGGGGGGGGATCTTGAGCACAAGGTTGTTTGCGATAAAGGCAACACACCCTAGACCTCCTGACCCCACCCCGCTCCCTGTGGGACACCACAGTAACACTGAAGACCACAAGGACAGCAGACTCATTCCTTCAGTTGGTCTGTTTGCAACCTTTAATAGAGCTGTTTGTCTTTTAGCAGACGTTCAGTTAGTGAGAAAACTCTGCCGGTTTTACTTCTGGTACAAAACACAAGCTTCCAAGTGGATGGAATGACGAGTAAAAGTTTTTTTGATTTTTTTTTTTTTTTTCATGATCTGGTTCGTGCAACTCAAATCCCTCTGCTTAGCGACGTGCGAGTGAAAAAATAGGTCTCACGCTGGCAAACGCATTGTAGTTAGTCTCAGTGTTTCCACGCAGACTCCAGACGAATGCAAATGTTTACCGGGACCGCAGAGCGCCGAATCTATAGCCCGCCACCTCCTTTCACCGTGTATCAGATGAAAGATTCCGCCTCGGGGGCGGGGGAGGCTTTTTCTGCAGGTTTTCCATTTGATGCGTGATCTCGGCCAACGGAGGAACACCCTCCTCCGCCTCCTCTCACATCTGTAGCTAGTGGCAAAGAAAGTCCTGGCTGGCTTTGGATGACAGGAAACAAAAGTTTGAGGAGGAAGAGCAGCGAGACGAGATGCGAAAATCCCCCTCGTTGCCTTTTTATCGGTTCAAGCCGCGGCTACAGCTGCGTAATGACAGGAGACCGACTAGCGTGATTGGAGCTCACACCTGTTGTGCTTTATAATACGCATGCAGTCAGGTTAATCATAGTAATAAGTTAAACCGTTAAAAAAAAACTATTTGGACAGGATTTTTTTTAGAAAGGAAGCATTTATTTTGTATTTGGTTATGCTGGTCTTCGTTCCATAGTTCATTGATATCTTCCTTCCATCCTTCTGACCTCTTTCCTACTTTTCCACCAAATTATTTATCTTGCAATTAGGGCTGTCACAATTAAATCGTTTTCAAATTGATTCTCCCGTGGATAGGTTTCCAATGGCGCCACCTTCTGTGTCATCCAGGTCAGACGACGCAGGTGAAGCGTGAATTTTTTTTTCCCGATCGTTAATTTATCCATTTGGTCTAAGGACTGTGGTGACGTCATTGGAAATCTATCCATTGATAATTCGTTCAATAATTCCCAAAGCCCTTAATCACCAACGTGCATTTTATTCTCATTTATGAGGCATGTCCTTTGATGCTAACTGCATAAGGCTGTCGGTACTGAGTTTATGGTATAGATTTGGTGTACAGAATATGAGACAGCAAAATGCTAAATAGTTAGCTATTGCAATTATGATGAGCATGCTAGTGAATACCGTTTTAGCTAAAAAAAAAAAAAAAAACACTAGCCACCATTCAGCTCATTCATAAATTATGTTATATGCACCTTACCCATCTCACAGTGTCATTTGTTGTATTTGGCAAAGTTTCTAAGCGGTCCAACACTGCGTTCATCTACGATAAATGTCCGTGTGAAACGTGGTTTCCAGGGCAGTCCGGGCTGAGCTCTGAGGCAGACGTTTTTGCGTCAAATTATTTTTGAAGCTGACCTAACTTCACAAATCGATATAGATTTTGTTGGATGTCAATCATAACTGGAAACATTACACATCGAAGGCTGGTAATGGCTCCCTTATATATATATATGTTGTGGGGGGGCAGCTTCCCCAACACTAGACATCTTCACCACCCGGAAATGAAAAAGGGCTCGCTGCATTATCCAAAACTCACCACGTCCATCACACACACTCTTCTATCCGCTTACCTCAGGCAGGAGGCTTCAGAGCATCTGGTGAAGGACCACAAGGCTTAGAACACTTTATTTTCAGAACCTGTCAGACTAATACACTTGAACAATGCTTTGTTGCCCCAACACCAATGATGACAACTTCAATCTAGTTATTTTCCTCCATTATATTTTAGTGTATCGACCATCCTCATTTCCTTACAAAGTTTCTTTGCAATTTTTTTTTTGTCCTTTCCTTGATTGTCAAATAACACCAACCTTCCTTCCTTTGTTAGGGTACCTTTAACTGCCATTTCATTATTCTCGTCTTTCTCTAACTTCCTTTGTTTCCTCTTTTACTTCCATGCCTCCTGTCCTCATTCTTCCTTCCACTTTTCTGCGATTATTTCCTATTCCAATTTCTCAAGGGCAGTTGTCCCTCGTGTTATCAAAAAAGACAAGTGAGACGTGGATTAGCACGCGGCATGCGCGCCGTTTACGTCATCACTTTAAATAGCCGTCAACGTCTGTCATCTAAATAAGTGCTAACAGATTTTCAGTGCGCGTCAAAAATGAGTTCCTTGTTTTGTGAGCCAGACTGACACCCAAGCATCAGAATGGAATGCAGGCTTCGTGCCAAGTTCTGTCGAACTGAGAACCGACCGAGGGGAGATGTGAGTCTGCATGTGTGCTGATTAGATAATTACAGGGAGCATGTATGACTACTCGCACCGCACAGCACCTCGGTCGCTAGCACCTAGCAATTCCAGACCCAATGCTACTCAAACAAACAGTTCTTGTTATTTCAACATGTCTACCTTAATGGCAACAAAGTACTACTCGCACTCACCCACTCCTCTGCGGATACCTAATCCTATTTTAAACAAACGGGGGTGGGATTGTGCACTGATTGAAACGAGAAAATGGGATAAATGCTGCCCGCATCATTTTCTGTGATCACGTTTTGCTAAAATATACAGACGGTAGGAAAGCAAATCCAGCAATTAGCCTCTGCAACCACAGCAGGTAGCAAGACCTCGAACAAAGTTCGACATTGTTGTGGGCCACATAAGTGAACTATTTAGTCTGAGCACAGCACCTCAAGATGATACTTTTCAGTACTTAACGCTTCTAAACTCGTTTTGTGAAAACTTATATGGATTATTGTTCTAGGTCAGCAGAGCAATGTAATGATTTTAAATCACATCTGGCAGATGTGTGAGGCAGCTCCAGTCAAGGTGAAATATGTTGGGGCGCTTTTGCACCTATAGTATAGTTCATGTTCTTGGGGTTCTATATGGTTCTGTCATGAACCTCCGGTGCGGGAGCAAACCCAAATGCAGGACTTCGAGGCAGGGGCATAATGTTCAATGAAGTTTATTCCGGAAAATGGGTAGTCTGACAAGGGAGAGCCACAGAAACGCTAGGCTAGGCTGGATCCAAAACACAGGCAGCAAGGTCTGATGACTATGGGGGAAACTCAAAAACTCAACAGGAAAGGATCAAACAAAAGGGCACAGAATCGCTGTGACTAGGGTTACTCTAACTTACGTGTAGAACCGGAGAGTCCCACAGGCAGTGAATGCAACTCACTAACACAAGGCAACGAACTGGCAAATGCCAGTGACAAAAACTCAAACTTAAATGCTTGCACCTCTTGGCAGTGGCCAAACCTTGCTCATTTTTCAAATTTGAAATCTGATCCAATGTATATCAGACAGTTTGGTAATAAGAGTGCTGAATGTCGGAGAAAAAATTTCTCGTGTGTTATTACATACTTGGCCATTAAACCTGATTCTGATTCTGGGAGTTGGACAATATCAATAAATGGATTGTTTTGCTGTTTTGTTTTTTTTAATCGACATGACTTATTTCTACACAAAATCATCGCTGCTCCCAGCTTCAATGGAAATTCTGCTATAACTTTTTTGGAATCATTTTATTCAAGTTCGTTTCAGCTGTAATAGTGATAATTAGTCTTCGCAACATTTTGTATTATCCTACGCTGTGTTGCGATGTGAACTTCTCACCTCACTCAAAAAAAGCTCCAACAGGGCCGACATTTTTTTGTTTTTTTTGTGTGTAAGTAAAACTGCTCAACATGCACTCCTACAGGAATGGAAGTAATTAAATCCCATTCACTTAGGTCTGGTGTCAGGATTGCCAATTACTTAACTCAAACCCCTTGTTGCCCGTGTAAACCATTCAAAATTTAACACACACCAGGTCACCATTTTTTTTTTTTCCCCCCAACAAGAACACCTGGTTCAGACATTTCCAGAACAATAAACGCTTTTTTTCTTTTTCCTCTTTTGTAGACACAGAGCCGTTGAAACTCACGGGAAGCACACCGGATTCAATATTAACTATTTTTCAATCACTTCGCCCTTAAAGCTTTTGTAAGGGGTTTCCGCCGATTCGAACCCTGGGCTCACGCGGCACATGGCGAGCAGGTTTAGCGGAAAAGCCTGTCGGCTCAATCACGTCGTCAGTCGCACGTTTGTGTGCGTCCACTTGTGTGCATACTGAACACGGGCGCAGATCTCTGCTGAACGTATGCAGTTGGGAGTGTTCTCGCATGTGTATGCTCATTTCCATCCAAAATTTGCAAAAATATCTCAAATAGCCTCTTGGCATAATTTTAAAGAACACCGACAAACATATCTACAACATACATGATCAGCAAAATTGCTTTTGACAGTAAATGATAGACAACTAATTCTTGAGTGTGACTCCAAGTTTGGGAAAACTCTGCTCTACACAAATGCACCAAATATATTTGAACCTTCAGAGAACCTTAAACGCCCCCCCCCCCCGGGAAACTGCAGAGCTGGCATTTTTAGCTGTATAACTGGCAGACTTGATGCACGAGGTGACACACTTAAAGTTTAAGACGGCAAAAGGAAGGCTTGCCACATGGGAGGAAGTGATGAGATTAAAAGAAAGCCCTCCGTTGTTGCTCTCGGCCATTCGTTTGGGAGATGAATTAAAAACACGTGGGACAATATGCGCGCATATGACTCAGACAATCCTATCATACATCTCGGAATTGCGGTGTTTATCTACAAGCGAATGATATCCCTCCCATTTCGGTTTTCGTGAACCACATATAAAAAGGCGATAACAATAAAAGATTAGGTGCAATATAAGATTTTGAAAAATGTTTAAGAGGGAATGCATGTTTACAATGGGCTATACCGTATTTTCCACACTATAAGGCGCACCTGCAGCCTTTAATTTTCTCAAAAGCTGACGGTGCGCCTTATAATCAGGTGCGCCTTATATATAGATCAATATTGAGCCTTTTGCGCAGCCCATCTAACGGATGCATAACGTAACCCCAGCCTCTACTGTTACATCTATTCTATGCACCTTATAACGTGGTGCGCCTTAAATATGGAAAACGTTTTAAAATATGCCATTCATTGGAGGTGCGCCTTATAATGTAGTGCGCCTTATATGTGGAAAAAGTTTTAAAATATGCCATTCATTGGAGTTCCGCCTTATAATGTGGTGCGCCTTATAGCGCGGAAAATACGGTAGTATGTACATCCATCATCACATCCCAAATCTAATCACTTTAATATTCATGTTGTACAAGTGTTTTCCATTATTAAGACTGTACTTTACTGCTGCGCTAGGAGAGATTACTACAAGACTACAGCGTGTTGTGACTTGTGTACAAATTCAAGTTACAGTGCCTGGGTAGGAAGGCAACGCCATCCCAAAAAAGTCCGCAGGGAAGTTGCTTCACAGATAGCTATTATCAATAGTTGTCACAATAAACTCAATTCGGCTTCATCAATAGAGCAACCTGCAGCAGAAGCGACGATATTAAATATTAACCGAGAGCATTTACTCACCGAAACCGCCGTACGGCGATATAATAAAAGACAAAGTCCATCCCTCCTTTATTTCCCTTGAGTTCCTGGTGCAGTCATCCGATGTAACCTGAGCATTTAAAGCCAAAGTGCCGTCCTGCAGGTCGTATTTCCAGGTTTGTATTCCTTTGGGAAGGAAACATCCGCCGGAACATTCTGGAACCGGGACAAGCGAAGAACTTTAAATAGTCAACACACGGACATTTTAATTTCCATAATACCTAAATCATTTTTTGTCCATTTTATATCAGTTTCAGCTCAGTGGCAGAAACTGGTGACATTAATTATAGCTCCAGAATTGAGGTACTTTTAGAATCCATTCGCAACTGCTTGCCTGGTCGAGCTAGCTAAAAATGTGATTGATTAAAATTATGTGATGAGATTCAAAAGAAATCTGTTCAGTCGTGAAAGCCGACATGATTGGATTAAATGCTGGACAAGTGCAGCAAGCGATATGACCACAACTGTGATGGCCAGATGTAGTCTTGTGTAGACTTGAAGCTTTCCATCCATTTGATTATCCTCACAAGGGTCGCGGGAGAGCTGGACCCTATCCGACTTGCCATCGGGCAGGAGGCGGGGTACACCCTGAACTGGTCGCCAGCCGATCGCAGGGCACAGAGACAGACAACCGCACTGACAATCACACAATTTAGAGTCTCTAATTAATGTTGCATGTTTTGGGGATGTAGGACGAAACCAGAGTGCACGGAGAAAACCCACGCAGGCACGGGGAGAGCATGGAAACGCCACACAGGCGGGGCTGGGATTTGAACCCCGCCCTTCAAAACTGCTCTACAGCTGGGCCACCGTGCCACCTAATAGCATGTTTGTGTAAAAACACCAGAAACGAGGTCGCAACTCCAACAATAAATTGGAGAGAGAAAGAGAGAGAAAAAAAATAAAACATGGACTTGGAATAAAGTTGTTAAAAAAAAAAATTAAAAAAAAATTTAAATTTTTCCCCCTCATCTGTACATTATTCACGCAAACAAGTAAACCACTTTCCTCCCCGAAAATTCGGAAAACTTGATAGAGAACGAATTAGTTGGAGGTGTTGAATAACACATTCCAAGAGTAAAACATGAAACACAATCAAAGTATTCAGCACACTCTGACATGCAACCATTTGTAAAAAGGTTAACTAACCAAATCCCTTTTTTAAAATCAGAAGTCTCATAATTATAAATATTTTCCCTTATCTCAAAAAACAAAAAGCGTTGATGTGGTGACTGCACATCAACACGGCAGGGTTAATAAAGCATGTCTAACCTTCGCGCAACATGAAATATAATACAAACTGCCATCATAATCACATTTTGGTTAATCTTCAATGGCTGTCTCGTTTTAATATTATTATGGCAGAACTCTGGCAGCTGAACAGAACCTGGGTGTTCCGGGGCAGCGGAGTGCCTCTCCGGCCCCAGACCGTGCTGCTGGACGAGGGCCACGAGAGGCTTTACGTCGGGGCCAAGAATGCTCTGTTCTCCCTCAGCCTGGACCAGGTCAACGCGCACCACCGAGAGGTAGTCCCGGTCCGAGATAATGAACTCATAAACCCGTCACCTATTTTGATGACACTAAATATACAATATTTTGACCTTAAAACCAGACAGAATGCAAAGTCCTATTTTAGCTAACGTCAGTAATGCTATACAGTTAATTCAATCCATTTTCTCCCCCCCCCCCCTAGATCCAGTGGGCCAGTACTGAAACTCAAATCGAAGAATGCTTGATGAAGGGACGGGAAAAGGTAAGTCGAAAACCACATACGGTACAGTTAGTAAATCACCGCATGCAAAGGCCTCGCGGCGCTCCAATGACCGTGGTTTCACCTGACCTATTGACATCATTGATAATGCAGTAAACGTCTGGCATTTTTCCACGACACGTCCCCCCCCCCCTCCCTCCCCCGATGATGCAATGTCCTCACCCCGGCGATTTATTCCTCCTAATTCTTCCACCAGATGGAGTGTGCAAACTACATCAAGGTCTTGCAGCAGTACAACCAGACCCATCTCTTGGTGTGCGGAACGGCATCTTTTAACCCCATCTGCGCGCTGGTCCATGTGGGACACACGGCCAAGGTGAGTCACCGCAGTGCTGCCAACGCATTGCATATTTCAGCCACGTAATGCCCAATTCATCAAATCCGGTCATTGGAATTCTTTTCCACGCCAAGCCCCAAACAACAAAA
This sequence comes from Syngnathoides biaculeatus, assembly GCF_019802595.1. Lineage (NCBI taxonomy): Eukaryota > Metazoa > Chordata > Actinopteri > Syngnathiformes > Syngnathidae > Syngnathoides > Syngnathoides biaculeatus. Next base: position 22,391,457 of record NC_084645.1, on the reverse strand, counting down.
AAAAAAATACTTACCGTAATTTCCGGACTATAAGCCGTGAGTTTTTCCCCCACACACTTTCAACCCTGCAGCTTGTGTGGCTAATTCGTGCACTTTTTTCTAAACAGCCGCAAGGGCGCACGGAAAAGGTGAGAGTGAGACCGGTGGAATATATGTGCCGAGGAAGTGATTTTTACCGGTATGTTTTTTTTTTTTTTAACCGGCCCTGTTCCTTGCTAAAAAATTTCTATGGAACATTTCTAAAGAACTTCTAAAGAACTATCGAACATTAGGACCCAAGTATAGAAATTCTATAGAAAAATCACTGGAAAATTTCTGTAGAATAAGTTGTTCTGTACAAATTCTATAGATTTTCTATAGAAAATATTTAGCAGGGTTAGCACTGTGCTACTGTGTTCCTGCCATGTCTCAGTGACTTTTACCGGTATGTTTTTTTTTTTTAACCGGCCCTGTTCCTTGCTAAAAATTTTCTATGGAACATTTCTAAAGAACTTCTAAAGAACTATTGAACATTAGGATCCAAGTATAGAAATTCTATAGAAAAATCACAGGAAAATTTCTATAGAATAAGTTGTTCTGTACAAATTCTATAGATTTTCTATAGAAAATATTTAGCAGGGTTAGCTCTGTGCTAGCGTTAGTGCCACGTCTCAGTGACTTTTACCGGTATAGTTTTTTTTTTTTTTTTTTTTGAACCGGCCCCGTTAGCGCTGTGCTAGCGTGTTGCTGCTGTGTTAGTGCCGCGTGACAGGCACTGTTTAGAAAGAAAAGCTAAAAGGTATATTACTAAAACTCTATGTATCATCTTTCTTTGTAAATAGCCCATGTTTCAATGTGGGCACATGCGACTTTTAATCTGGGGCGGCTTGTGTATGTACAAGATGCTTTTTCCTATAAAAATGTAGTGGGTGAGGCATATAATCAGATGCGCTCTATAGTCTGGAAATTACAGTATTTATTTTCTTTTTCAAGGCATTTACATTAGGCGTCAATTATCCATGGATTTTCACTATTCGCTGTCTAGCCCAATCCTTATCCCCCGCAAAAAGTGTGGGCTAACTACATTCATAAACAAATCTTTTCGAAATGCCAATTTCCAAAAAAAAAAAAACAAAAAGAAGAATCCTATCTCAGTCAGCATCGTGGGGCCATGCGGTTCGCACGTACGCCTCACAGATAGTTGTGGTTTCAAATCTTCGATGCAAAAGTTTGCATGTTCATCTCTGGGGACCCCCTCCCCCTGCTTTCCCCCTCCCCCAAAACACACACAGATCGATGAATTAAAGATGCAAACGTGAGTGAGAGAGCTTTTTTTTTTTCCCCCCCGTCTGGCGAGTGGTGACCCGGAGCCGGCCTTTGTTACATTTGTTCATCTCAGAAGCCAAATTCACAGCACGGCGGGGGTTCCAGCACCTTCCGTATAAATCAACGACAGCCCTGATCCGCCAATGACTGTCGTAAAGCCGCGGGCTGCTCATCGGCGGTTGCATGCGTGCGCCACAAGATCAGTCGCGCACGTGTTGAACTCGTGTACCTGTAAAAACAGCCGGCCTTCATTTTTGGCTCATCCGTCACGTTTCCTTCCCTCAAAGCCAAAATTCCACATTCTTTCACATTCTCCAGCTTTTATTGGTCTGCTTGGATTCTTGAAATTGTGGCGGTTTTTGAGCGCGTTGCTTTGTACTGACAGGACAAACTGTTCGCCCTGCAAGAGGAGAGCGTCGCGAGCGGCAGAGGACGGTGTCCGTTCAACCACAACAGTCCCTGCACCTCCACGCTCGCAGGTGGGGCTAAACTCCCAAATGTGGGGGGGCTTGATCCCAGAGCCACATTCCGGTTGCTTGTTTTTAAAACCACTCAATGCTGCCATCTTGTGGTCTTTCTGTTTTGGATGCATGACAAGCCTGTCGTGCTTGTTTGTTTTATCCCAGGTGGAGAGTTGTATGTCGGCCTCTACACAGACTACTGGGAAAACGACGCTGCCTTATGTCGACTCAACAACCGAACCTACACGCGCACTGAGAGGGATGACAGGCAGCAGCTCAATGGTTAGTTGGTGTGCATCCATCCATCAATCCATCCATTTTCTAAAATGTGGACCGTTCAGGGTCGTGGGGAGCTGGATCCGGTCAAAGCTAGTCACCAGTGCAGCAGGGTATATGTGCAGATATTTAAAGCTCCACTGCCATGCCTATAAACATTCTAAAGTAGATATTGTCATGAAAAAGACATAATATTATTCACTTTGTCGTCTATACGAAAAAAAATAGATATGAGTGGAGAGCGTGTCATCCATAGGCAAAGTTGCAGAAGTCTCATTCGACATCCAAGTGGTGGCCATCAGCAGATGTTAAACCGGGACATTCGCCGTTGAAAACACGTAGCGCCAACTTGCTATGGAACACGGAAGCAATTTTCGAAGATAAGAACATCTCACAATCGATTGAAGTGACCTGGGCAATATTAACTTATCATTTGCGAGCCAAGTTTTGATGATACGCGGATCACTTCTAACTAAGAACAGACTCCCCGACAGAAATGTAGCGTACTCCGGAGGACCCATCCCAGGCGGGGGGGAGCTAGGGGGCGCCCGGACACCGGCGGCCGGAGGGCGGAGAGCCCGGCCAAACCACCTCCCCATCCCTGAGGCCGTCCTTCCGCCGCGCACATCAACACATTTAGCACCCCTGATTTACGTACATGTTACGTTATGACAGGATTACGTCCCGTCCCCCAACTATTGTATTTTTTAGTAGCTGTATACACACCTACCTGTCATTTGGAACCCACGAAGCTCTTGTCCTTAGCACCCATGCAATCCATTTTTCACGACGAACCGGGTCTTTTTTTTTTTTTTTTTTTTTTTTAAACATACGAGGAATGAATATCCAGGAATAGAACGAGCCGGCATTTTGGCCAACACGGAGGAACAACGAGCTTCCTTCCAGCAGGTAAAACTAGTATAAACAGACAAACGTCACTTCCTGGTTCTTCTCAAAAACAAATCCCTCGAGAGGATTTTCATGGCGGGAGTTACACAACGCCAAAATCATGTTTTATGGTGAAAAAAAATGGATGGGTCCATTCCGGCTGTCTTTTTTCCCCCCATTAATAACATACTAAAAAAATCACGCATTACATGACAGTGGACCTTTAAAGACAGACAACTGTTTGCACTCCCATTCCCAAGTTGACTTTGTGGCAGGGGCCATAAATGCCAAATATTTTAAAATGTCATTTCAAAAGAGCCATAAAATATTTTCTAAAAAAAAAAAGAAATACAGTTGTATTTGCGCATTTATGCAAGACAAACACTTTTAGAGTACAAAAAGTCTATAAGTAACGTTGTTACGCTGTTGCTAACAAATGACAAAAGTACTTCTTACCATTTATGCGACTTCTGGTGCTGTCCGGTTTTCCTGCCGTTTATTAAACTCCGTGCAGGTGTTGAAACTTCCATCCATTCATCGTGAGTGTCATTCCATTTGATTTTCCATCATGCTGGTCGGACGGTGACCAGTTCTTGCCGACGAAGGCGTGTCTTTTATTCGCTTGAATAACTTATCTTCACGTGAAGTTGTCGAAATGTTTACTGGCAACGTCGAGTACGAATCCCTTGGCACACTCCCCACCTGTGAATTTAGACACACGGCAGAACCGCCTCTCTCCACAAAGCGCCGTCCATTCTTGTTCAAACTTTCGGTACTCCTCACATTCTCTTTCTTTGAGCGAGCTTTGTCAAATAAAAGGCGTTTTCATAATTAGTGTCGCCAACAGATTGGCGTTTGACAATCACACACGCGCACGTCGACTCGGCAAACTACGGCAAGCCCACTCGGACAAACTGTCTGACATCCGTCATTTGCGTTGCGCGCATGACAGTAATCACGTGTACAGTATGAGATGCTCTAGCAGCGAGAGCATTCACATCCAGGGCCACAAAAATGCGTGTTCGATAGTGTTGTGGTCTATTCAGCGAGGGTTCCATTCCCATACAGCAGGGGTCGGAAACCTGTGGCTTGCAAGCCTTATCTGGCTCTTTTTATGATTCCATATGGCTCACAGAGCCCTCATAGCGTACCTGTCAACCTATACATTTCCCACACGTATTGATCATTTCAAATTGTGTACGCCAACAACAAACACAACTTTTTTTACGGGAAGAAAATGTAAAACAAGTTTTTTTTTGTAAAACCAATCTCATTTTACCCATTTCAGCTCTAATTCGCACGCGCGTCAAATTATTTCACTGTCAATTTATACGTATATTTTATACATTTTTTTAAATCATTTCAATTTGTGTACATCTTATAACAACTTTTATATGGGAAAAAAAAATTTGTTTGGTTTTTTGTAAGTCCAATCTTGTCTTACCCAGTTATTTCACTGTCAACTGATGCGTTTTTCCCATATTTTACAAGTTTTTTTTTTCCATCATTTCAAAGTGCGTACGCCGTGTAACAACTTTTGTACAGATAACCTTGAAACTTCTTCCACACGTCCGAGACCATAAGAAAAATTGAGCCACAGCCTCTTAAAGCGACTTTTGTGATGTAGAATTGCAAGACCGAAAGTTGCAGACTCCAACATACGTTGAACTTCCCTTCGCACAACTTTCAAATTTGTTTCTCCGCAGAACCGAGATTTGTCGGTTCAGCGGTTATCCCTGACAACGACGACAGGGATGATGACAAAGTTTATTTCTTCTTCACCGAGCGCGAGGCGGATATAGAGGGGGTCCACAAAGCCGTCTACACCCGCGTCGGACGAGTCTGTGCGGTAAGGCTCTGATGTGTTGATTTTTTTTTTTGTTTGTTTTTTTTTGCTTTGTGGATAAAATTCATCACGAAAGCAAAAGTGTTGAGATTGCACTCATCCGTCATTTTCTTTTCTGTCGCCTCTCAAGAATGACCAAGGAGGACAGAGGATGCTGGTGAATAGATGGAGCTCCTTTCTGAAAACTCGGCTCATTTGCTCCGTGGCCGGAACCGACGGCATCGATACTCACTTTGATTTACTTGGTGAGGTTACGCGGCGCACATTATTGTTTTGCAGTCCATACGGACCCTATACGGGATGGGATATATGATGATAAACTCCATAAATCCTTAATTGTCTCTCAGGAATTATGATCATATGTAAGTATAAATACCTGAAATTGGATACTGTTGGATGGGATTTGACAGGTATACTATATAGGCATCAGTGCAAATCGAAATATTATTCATATTAACCCATTTGTGGGCAGTGTCCCATTTTTGGGACATCTTGATTTTCACACATTATATCCTTCAGTATATCAAAATATTTAAGTATTTTAATTTGATTCTGGTTCTGTTTTTTGGGACAATCTACTAAGAAAACCCGAGTACCCTCTCACAGGCAGCAAGATGATAAATTAGTAAAGTTATCATATAACTTAACCATAAATGAAAAAAAAAAAAGTGTTATTTCCTCGATTGTGGCCTGAGACTTTTATCTCAATAAGGCAAAAAAATTGCCACCCTGCCCATGAATGGGTTAAATTTGGTTCTCCATGACAGTTTTTAATCACAGAGCAAATTAAAACTAGAAATGTTTTGCAGAGCTATAGAGCCAGACCAGGTCCAGATTGAAATGAGTTCGACAGAGTCGGTTCTCTTATAATTCATTTAAAAAAAAACAATTGGTGGATACATGTAAAACATTTTTCATGTCAAATTTTAAATATAGATTCTGGACCAGATCCTGGTTAAAAGTGTTCAACACAAATGATGGGCATCTTCATATGTATGTAAAGATTATTTTTGTAAATGCTAACTGTCAAATTCGGAGGCAGCATTTGGCATTTACACTCAAATCACATGACAGTCAAAAAGATTTACATACGTGAGCATGTTATATCCCACAGTTCACATCTAATTTATAATTATGTCAAATTATAACAATGTTGTTCCAAAAACCGAGACATTACAGTTTCTGCTCTTACATTCACATTCTTGAAACGACGCAATATCAAGTGTCTGCTTTTCTAAACAAATGGAAAACCTGGCGGGGTTACGCTAATGAAAACCTTCTCTCCTCGTTCGAGCTTTCACAATAAATCCGACATTTTGTTTTTCAGAGGATGTGTATGTGCTCAAGAAAAAGGACGAGAAAAACCCGGAAATCTTCGGCCTCTTTAGCACAACAAGGTGAGGCAGCGGACACTTCCATTTCATGACATGAAGACAAACCGATTGGTAATCAAAGTCTCCTTTTCGCAGCGCGGTGTTTAAAGGCTACGCAGTGTGTGTCTATCACATGGACGATATCCGAGCCGCGTTTAACGGTCCCTTCGCCTTCCGGGAGAGACCTGAGCATCACTGGACACCTTCTGAGGACCGCGTTCCCTACCCGCGACCTGGCTCTGTAAATCTTGATTACATCTATACAAATACTTGGGTCACCAGCCATGGAGCGACTTTTTGACAAACAATTTCAATCTGAAGTAAAAAGTTTTTCAGCCACTCACTGATCGGTGCAATTCAGTGGCGGGGTCTGAATATTCTGGCTCGTGATCCCTTGTGGTTACTGACATGTAGATCTGAGTGTTCCACCACAACGATGCATGTTGTGGTAGGATGTTCCATAGCTGCATACTGTATTAGCTGGCCTCCAGGAAGAACAAACAACAGAGGTCCCAGGATTGACCCCTGAGGAACTCCACAATTAAGTTTCATTTTGTTTTTACACAATTACTTGTAATCCGCAGACAAAGTTTCTCCATCCATGAATTGGCAGCTTGTCTGTTTGATATGCAAACATCACACAGTCAGAGATGGTCAGAGGTGAGAATAGAACAGAGTACTCTTGAGTCAGACCCTCTCACCACAAGGTCACCATGTTGCCATGTCAAGATACCTTAATCAATCAATGTAATTTGGCGACTTGGTGATGTTCTGCTTCCTGGAGAGAAATACAATCCATGTTCATCCTGAATTTACAAGGGCTCGGATGAGTTTTGCCCTTTTCACTCCCTTTTTTGGACTCGAAAGGTGGTCACCCCTTTACTGCTGTCTATCGTCCTCATAGTAAGGAAAGCCGCTCAGATGAGACTCAAAACGGGTTGATGAGTCGAGGCCAAAAAAAAAGTACTCAGTGATAGTGTACCGCAATACTTTATCCTTTGTGTATTTTGGTAAAAACAATTCATAGATGTGTTGTTCCGACACCTGTGAACTGGCTTATTGGCTAATATTTCTCATAGGCTTATTGACTTGATTCCAAAAGCTGCAGTATTATACATTCACGGCACACTTTGTTTCTCTTTGACTCGTGTCTTTTGAATGAAATATCACTGCGGGCATGTAAAACACCTTGCTGAACGTTAGCTACACCCTGTAGGTCATGTCGCTCCGGGTGCAGGCACAGACCGCAGCGTGTCGTCTTTTTGTTACATAAACAGCTAAACTGTGCCAGTGCAATTCATTACTTTCTCTGCTGAATCCGTCATCTTGCGGGCAGTGTGCCAGCAAAGTCAACGGCGGAGGATTTTCCAGCTCCAAGGAGTTTCCTGACGAGGTTCTGCGCTTCGTGCGCTCACACCCGGTGATGTATCGTCCGGTCCTGCCGCAACATCACAGGCCGGTCTTCCTGCAAACAGAGCCGAGCAGGAGGAAGTTGACCCAGATTGCGGTGGACAGGGTCCAAGCCCAGGACGGACACTACCATGTTCTCTACATTGGGACGGGTAAGATTCCTGATTGGATACTCCGCTTACAATTATAGCTATCATTTTAAAAGATCCAGCTCTCGTATTGGATATAATTAGCAATGTATTAAAGTGTGAATACGAATTTCACATGCATCTGCAAATTCTGATCTCGTACAATACAGTATGGTATGAGATACAATATGATATGGCAATAAAAGGATTTGCAACAAAATGATAGGGATACACTCTGGTATAATGATATGATTTAGTAACTATCATTTGAAACCATGAGAAACGGTAGGATTGGGTATGATATGGTTTGATACCCTTTTTCATACGATAGAAACTAGCTGATAAATCCACCGTTGCGGTTTCTTCCCTTCAGATGACGGGCTGGTCCTCAAAGTTATCACGATCGACAACAAAGATGCCAACACAATTGAGGAGGTGCTGCTGGAGGAGCTGCAAGTGTTTGAGGTGCGAACACGGCAACAGCGTAGTTTGGTTGTAATCTGGATCATCCATCCATTTTCTACCGTTTATGTGAGGTTTGGGTCATGGGGGCAGTAGCTTTAGCAAGGGACGCCCAGAAATCCTTCTCCCCAACCACTTCATCAAGATCTTCCAGGGGGATCCTGAGGCATTCCCAGGCCACCCGAGAGATCTAGTTTCTCCAGCGTGTCTTGGGTCATCCCCGGGATCTCCTTCTGGTGGCACTTGCCTGGAACACCTCACCACGGAGGCGTCCGGCAGGTTTTTGAATCAGGTGCCCCAGCCACCTCATCTGGGTCCTTTCAATGTGGAGGTGCAGCAGCTCGACTCCGAGCCCCTCCCGGATGACCGAGCTTCTCACGCTATCTCTAAGGGAGAGAACGGACACCCTGTGGAGGAAACTCATTTCTGCTGCATAAATAAAAATTATGAACAGAATTGGTGACAAAAAAAGGATATGAGTTCCACAACCTGCCGGAAGTTACCACACGGCCCGTATCTGTCATAACCAGAACGCTATGGCGACCCCAAATGCACGACTTGATAGACAGGAAGGCAGTTAAAGGAAGGTCTTTATTCGTTCCAATGTCGAATGTCGGAGAGTCTCTCAGAGCGAGCAGAAGTATCAGGAGCGTCAACCTTACGGGGTTGGTCGGAGGACAGGCGAAGGTCGGTACGCAGGGGTTCAGGATCAGGAATGCGGAAGTGCGGGAACGAGGCATGGATGGCAACGATCTGGCAAAGCCAGACCGTCCTCTGGGTCCTAATTATACTGGGGTTAATTATCAGCGACGAGGCGCTGGTGTGCGGTTCCTCATCAACGCAGCTGTGCAGGGGACCTGGGCTGGACCGGTAGGACCATAACAGTATCAGTGGGTTCGGTACACCTTACTCCGGAAGCATACCCCACAGAACTCCCCAAGGGACATGGTCGAATGCCTTCTCCAAGTACACAAAATACATGTAGACTGGTTGGGCGAATTCCCTACGCACTCTCGAGGACCCCGCCGAGGATTCAGGGATTGAATGCTACGACAGGCACCGACCACAGTACGACCGAAGCTCCGGCCGGCTTGACTGCCTTGCCTAGATGCATGGAACATGGTCCACTCGGACTCAATGTCCCCCACATCCCCGGAACCTGAGCAAAACAAAAACAAACAAAAAAAAAAAATGGGATGGAGAGATCCAGATTAAAGCAGGCATGATGTTTCATCTTCAAAACGTTCATCAAATGACATTACAACAATACGCAGTTTGCCTTTACTTTTACCTTTCGAAATTTCAGGTTTAATGGAATCCAAATGAAAGTAATTACAGACCAATCATTCATATTGACATTTAGGTAAATGGTCGCCGAACAGTAATTAATCCAGCAAAACGGCTTTTGCACTTGCATACAAAGCGTAGAACTTGTTTAAAATCAATGACCCAATAGACCCAGTTCTGAAAAACATTTTTTTTTTTTTTTAGATCTTGTAATTCTGTATGCAAAGATCAAAGTTTCTTCAAATCCAACAATATAAGCGCGAAAAAAGATTGATATTGCTTTCAATTTCACACGTGGATGATCTAGATTAAATTTGGCATGACTGCGTTCCTTCAAATCTTGCTCAAGATAAAAAAAAGTTTGGGTTTGTTTGTTTATTTTTTTAAACAACGATTGACACATACAGTCGGTGAACCTAAAATTAATTCTATATAGCAAAAGGAAAAAGGCCTTTTTTTATGTCTTCTAAAGTATATCGCTGCACTAACAATGTATGACCACAAATATTTGTCGTTTTGTCTCGCAGGTTCCAGCACCAATAAAAGAGATTGTGATATCACCTAAACGGGTAAGACTGGATATCTATGTGCATTTTGGGAAATTGCAGTCCACCCGATATTCCTATTGGGTGCATTAAAATGATGATTCCTGCAATTCTGCTTTGTAACCACAAGATGATAACATTGCACCACTTTGCATAGCCGTCCGTTTTCAAGCCATCAGTCCTGGCTGGCCTTGGATTTGTTGACTGGATCAAACATCCTTCCTATCCCTGTTTTTTGTGGGACTCCAGCAACAACTGTACGTGAGCTCAGACGCAGGCGTGGCCCAGGTCAAACTGCACCAATGCGCCCTCTACGGCTCCGAATGTGCCGACTGCTGCCTGGCTCGAGACCCCTACTGCGCTTGGGATGGTCTCACCTGCTCCAGTTACTACCCACCGGGAGTCTACACCAAGAGGTAAACGTAAAGCGGAGGTGGAAAGAGTACTCACGCACTATATAGATATGCTACCTGGGTTAAAAAAAAATAAAATAAAAAATAATAATACATTGATCATGTCATGGGACAGCGGCAGGGGGGCGGACCCAAATGCAGGACTCCAAGACGAGGACATGATATTAAGAGTGGTTCAATTCCAAATCAAGATCATACACAGCAGAGCAGTCCGAGAAGGCAGAGGCACACAAACGCTAGACTAGAGGCGAGGTCCAAAAGGCACCAAATGAGGTCCGATGGCTATGAGGCAATACTTGAGAACGGGAAGAAAAACAAGACTAGGCTTTGAGTGCTCAGACACGCTGTAACTGTGGGAAGCACGACAAAACGATTGCGTACCCTCGCAGGCAGCACCGCCCAGGGCAGTGGCTTGGCCATGCATATGACAGATCACCTTCAATTGGCTGGCAACCGATTCAGGGCGTACCCTTGCTCCTGCCCGATGACAGCTGGGATAGGCTCCGGCACTACCGCGTCCCTCATGAGGATAAGCGGCTAATAAAATTAATCAAGTGATTAACAAAAAAAAAAAAATCGCCATGTTAGCTCATGGATGAGAACTTTTATTTTGGAGACTTTTTGAATGCCAGAAACTGGCGATTTTTTTAGGCTGGCACAAGACATGAAATATAATATAATAATTTACATCACGTCACAAGCCAAGTAAGGAGTAGAGTACAGATAGATGTATATTGTTTTTCAAATATAAAGAAAACAAGTAAAAATTTCTCAGATAAATAAACACTCCAGTGCAGCTACCTGAAAAATCTGCACAACTCCAGTAACAAAGTATTTGTACTCTATTACCTTTTTCTTCAAATTGAAACGCCTCTGCCTCTTTTTCTTCTTTCTTTTCTGCTCCTTCCATCTCAGCAGACGATTCAGGCGACAGGATATTCGCCATGGCAACGCCGTCCAGCTGTGCAACGGCCTCCAAATCGACGGTGAGCGGAAAAGAGCAGACTCGCGGCGCAAAGAAATCTCGTATAAATATGTACAAAGGGTGCCGGACGGCGGGGCAGCAAGCCCGCGTTTGACCCCGTTTGTTCCTTCCAGGTGAGCAGTGGCACAAATCCGAGGAGAAGACGGTGTTCGGCGTGGAGGGCAACGGCACGTTGCTCAGCTGCGTGCCTCGATCGCTTCACGCCAAGGTGCTGTGGTTCCTGCAAAATGGAGACGACAAACGAGAGGCGAGTGACACAAAGCTATGAGATTTATCCGGCAACGTGCATTTCCTGTGTGGAAGAAGCGTTTCCCAATTCGTCCGACCGATGTGCGCCGACGACGGGGTGTGTTTTTAAATGCCGGCCGCCGGATTACGTCAGCGGCGCAGGGTTTTTGCGAGTTGCTGGCAAAAAGTACTGGATCCAACTGCAGGGAAACACGCCAACGAGGTGCCGGTCCAGGGATTCTCAATAACAAAGCGATGATTTTTGGGGTACACCAAATTGGACAGATTTTTTTCGGTGTTTCTTTAATTTATAGCGGTTTTTTTTTTTTTTTTTTATCCAGTTCAGTACATCGGTGAGGTACTGTATTTAATTGTATTTCAGTTTTAAGTAGAATACATTTAGATTTTTATCAGAAAGAAGAGTAAGTGTTCATTTTATTACATTTTTGCTCAGAGTGAACCCTCTCTGGACAAAAGAGAGAAAAATCGGATACTTTCAGAATAAAATTTTCGATGATATTAAACCTGTTGCAAATTTGCAACCCCTGCCTGGAAAGGGTTAAAACTGAGACTAATGTCACAGTCGTTTACAATAATAATAATTTTTTGGGCAATAAAACCACCGCCTTGTTTTTGATGACCAATATGGCCTAATTTGCAACTATATTTTAATGTTGGTCATTATGGGGGTATTAAGGATTTATAGATCATAATTGGTTTGATTCTAAAAGTTTTGAGAACCACTCTGGTATATTGCACTTTACAACACTACAAAATACTGCAGTATAGATTACATAATCCACTTTTTGGACAAGTCCCAGTTCATTTCATACTTCAGGATAGTGCTTTAAAACTTTTCTACATCTATTAAATTCTTTGGACAGCACAAAAAAAAAAAAAAAAATACATCAGGATCCAACAGAAAGCAAATTTCAAATCTTTCGTATTATCGTCGGCACTATGGAGCCACTGAGCTGTACACTGGGGAATAATATTTTATAACCGAGGCGATTGGAAATGAAATGAGGACGAAATGCTACATCGGAAAAATAAACTAAGTTATTGTTTTATATGTGATTTTCAATGTCCCGGTATTTCAGTCATGTCTATGAAAGATTATTAAGTTTTCTGCATCGCTGAACCAGTGGAAATCATTACAGGATACTCTGTTGGCCGCAAAAAAACGAATATTTTATGGTTGCTTGTGTACGGAAATATTGGATCGAAACCGGTGGTTCTCAAGCTGAAGTTCGGGTACCTCTGGGTATCTGTAGGGTGGATGTTGAGGGTGCGCAAAATAATGTAATTTCTCATTTATAATGCCCTTTTTTTTTTTTTAACCCTAGCAGAATTTGTGAATTATTTAAGTACATCTGATGACTGAAAAACAACCGTCATTAATTTCTTTATGGATATGTTTTATTTAATGATAATGCTTTTCTGAAAAGCTTGAATTTAATTTGAATCCCATTAAAATAAAATGAAATTTGTTTCACCTGGCCCTGCATGTTTTTTTTTTAAATAACTGTATCCATTTTACAAATTCTGCCTGGGTAATCCAACATATGAGCACAACTGTGGGTTTCCTCATCTATTAAATAAAAGCAGAGCTGCGAATTTCAAAATAAGAGCAAGTAAATAAAAAAGAAAGTATTATGCGTTCAAATAAAATGCTTAAATCCACAACAACAAAAAAAGATACTTCATGTTTCGATCATAAGGGTAGAAGCAAAATCCTGCATTGTAAAACCTATGTATTATATATGGGTAGAAGGGTTTTCCGGAATTTTGAGGTCATCTTTTTGGGTGCGTATTATACAGGGGTAAGCATTACACACGAGAAAATATGGTAATTTGTCATGCATTATTATAGGAAATCATCAATAGAAGAAGAAGCGAGCAGTTTGGTAGATAGAATTAGTGAGCAATTCCTCAGAAAACAGTCGAGAAGCTGTTTTATACCGCTAACAATTGGACTGTCTCTGATTTTTGGGGGGGAGGAGAGAGTCCGTAGACCCAAAATGTTTGAGAACCCCCAATGCTTAAACTGATCTTTCGTCCCTCTACGCAGGTTCACGAGGACGACCGTGTGATCCGGACCTCGCACGGGCTTCTTCTTCTGAGCGTCACGAGGTCCGATGCCGGCGTGTACGTGTGCCAGACGGTGGAACACGGCTACGTGCATACGCTTCTGCGCGTCACTCTGCGCGTGCTCAGCGGGGAGTTGTTGGAGTCCTCCATCGGGCCAAAGGACGGACCGGGAGACAGAAGCGGAGCCCCGTGTCGGTCCCCCGCCAATCCCCCGGCGGGCCCCGGTTTCAGCTCCAGGACCCTGGTCCCGGCCTCCCTGCCGGGCCCCCATTCTCGGCAGTGGTACAAGGAGTTCCTCCAGCTGCTTGACTACAGGGACGCCCAGAGGGTTGAGGAATATTGTGAGAGGGTGTGGTGGCCCGATAAGAAGCGCAAGAAAAGCAAAAAGAAATTTGCCTTCTCGAGCGGTGAGAAGAAAGCTAAAGCCAGGGCGGCGGACGGCGGCCACCGAGCCCCCAGGCACGCACTCGATACCTGAGGACACACACACTCACGTTCGCTAGAGAGCATAGTAGGATTTTGTAACCTCCCCCCTTGCCTTCCAAAAGAAGAACTGTAAATAATACAGACAGTTATTTTCTGTTCATGGCCATCAGTAAGGAACTGATCCCACGATGGTGGGTGCATCCCTGACGCACCCTCGAATGGTTGCCAAACAGTCACACGGCACGCAGACGAATTCACACCCACATGTGCGACGATGAACATTTTAGTCTTCACTGAACCAAACATGCATGTTTTTCCAAATGTGGTAGGAAAGTGCACGACCCGACATGGGACTTCTCACCTGTGAGGCACACGTGGGTGCCCAAAAAGGCTTTCATCCTAACAAAACCGTAGCACAGTTCTGAACTTCCGTTTCAGCGCTATGTCACACAAACGAGTAGCACCGTAGCGTGGCTGTAGCGCAATTTAGCTTAGCATAGCTTACGTGACATCCATTTTCTATAGCGCTTGTCCTAATTCGGGCTTGCCTGAGCTGACTTGTGGACGGGTGGCCGAGTGAAACCCGGATTGGTCGCCAGCCAACCGCGGGGCACGGATTCACCTTCCCATTTTCACCAATGAACAATTTCAAAGTCTTCAGTGAACTCAGCGTGCATGTGTGTTTTTTTTTTTTTTTTTTAGAATGCAGGGAAGCAAAACAAAAAACTAAATAAAAACATAGTACCACGGAATCAAACCCAGGACATTTTGTCACCACGTTTGCGGCAAGGGACAGGTTTAGTTCCAATGCTTGACTTTTGGTACTCTTCCTACTCAATTCCGGTGGTAGCTGTTACATTTCAGACAGTTCGATGAGCCTGTTTTCAGACCGACTTGGAAAAATAATAATAATGAAAAATAAATGCAGCACTTGCCGTTTTTGTGCGCCGTCAAGCGATGATCTGTCACCGTCGGGGTGTCAGTCGGTCGTGCGAAAAACGAGGGGGCTCCCCCCTTCTCCGAGGCAAGAGGGCGCCGAGCAATTAAGCGACAAGGACGTTGATCCGCCGAGACAAGACAAACTGTAAATACGAGCTACCGTGGACTGACCCCGCCGTACTCTGCCCGTCTCTTTGCAAATGTACTAGTGCTGTATACGCACTGCATGTGGAGCTCACTGTATCTTTACGACAGACAAAACATTTAACAAAAAAATAAAAATCAGCTCTGGAAAAAAAAATAAAAATGAAATAAGGGACCAAAATAACACTGGAGATTTTCTGGGAGGTATTTTGACCAGTTTGCTTTTATTTTTGGGGGCAAAAAAATGCTCTTAATATTATTTGTAATTGGAATTTCATTGTCAAAGACTAAAAAAAGAAAAAAAAATGCTCGTTTTACTCACACGTATGCGGTGGATAACAAAAGTCTACACACCGTGGTTCAAATGCAGTGTTCTTGTGACCAAGATAAATAATTTCCAAACTACATATGTGACTTATAGCGTGGATAATTCAAAAGAATAGGAACAGAAAAATATTTTTGACAAGGCCAAAGGGAAAAAAATACAGGGTTAATATAGTTGCATTAGTGTGCACACCCGTGACTACACTCTTTAAATGTGTCTGGTTATCTTTTCCTGAGTTACAACAGGGTGTGTAAACTTATGCAACCTCAATGGTTTGTTTTTACTTCTCCTCATGAAGATTTATTTATTTTTTTGTTAATCACTTGAGATGTTCAGGTTGTAGGTCACAATATTGGTGGGAAAAACTTTGAACTTCTGGTCTCTTTTGTATATAAAATTTGAGCAGAGGTGTGTAGACTGAGAATAATAACAATAATAATTTAACAGCGGTCTCACTTTTTTTTTTTTCCTGGAGTTGTATATGTGTTCTAAGTAAAGGCCTTGTAATATTGTTTGGATTAATAATATTATGCCGGTGTATGATGATAATTTATTCTCTTGGTTCTGGCTTATGTAGTTTTTAGGGGTACATAAACTGGAAAAATACTGTTATTTGTGTTTGTGTTTCATTGACAATGTACAGTAGGATGATACAAAACCACTATGCTAAACACCAGAGGGTTTTTTTTTTAAATTGTAATCATGATATCGATGAAAATAAAAGTCAGTTTGAGCACTTGTAGCAGATGAATCTATAATTGTCCCATTTGCGAATTATTAGGGGGGAAATGTTAAAATTTCAATTAATTTCAATGGAGATGATTTTACTTTTTTTTTTTTAAACAAAAACACAGCAACTCTACCCTCTAAAGACCACATATTTTCAGTTCACATGATATAAATATTATATTTATGCTGTAGCAACAACACATTTTCTTTCATTATTACGCACCTCTTTAACTCATTCACTGCTGTGGCCGTTTCGACTCATCAACTCCAATCTACCCGTTTACTCCCTCTGATGAATGAATTCCCCAAGTTTGTTTTCCAACCCAGGTTGTCTGTCAAATTTAGGTTTGCAAACAAGTGTAATGATCAGCAGATTTCTGTAGATGGCGGGGTTGCATCACTTTTGGATTTGAGATCAGCACATCTTCGGAGTGGAAGATAAAGATAAGGAGGTAAATGGCAAATTGGCATGTTGATTATTATGGACACTAGATGAGATTTAGCACTGACCCTCGAAGTATTCACTGTAAAAGTATGTCATGACCCAGCGGCACGGGGGGCGGACACAAATGCAGCAACGGCATAATGATCAGAGTGGCTTTTTAGCAGAAATAGGTCAATACCAGGTGTAGAAATCCAACAAGACGGAGGCACAAAAACACTACACTAAAGGCAGCATCCAAAAACATGAAACAAGGTCAGATGACTATAACACAAATGCAGGACTTCCAAGCAAAGACATAATGATCAGAGTGGCTTTATTACAGAAATAGGTCAATACCAGGTGGAGCAGTTCAACAAGGCATAGGCACAATAACACTAAACTAAAGGCAGTATCCAAAAACATGAAACGAGGTTCCGAAGACTATGGAACAAACTCAGCCCACGCCCCTCAGGCCAGTGGCTGGGCCATGCCCATGACAAAATGCCGCATAAACAAAAGTATGTGTTGCAGCGGGTAGCAGTAGTAGTGTGTCGAGATTGTGAGAAAAGGTGACGCAGTTCATGGTGTGAATGACAAATGCCGCGTCAAAAAAAATATTGACGTTAGGTTTGAACAATGTGGTGAGTCAACGTGACTCACGGTGGAGATCTTAGTTGTGTAGCTGCAAATAAATCATGTCGCCATCAAATTTCCTTGGTCTTGCTCTTGATGATTCATAGAGTGCGTGTCACAAATGCAATTTATATGTAAAGTCACTTTTTTTCACCGGCGATTTTGGTGAAACCAAACTTTTTTTTTTTTTCAAACAGAAAAAAAATAGAAACAAACTTAGGAGAGGCTAGGCAACGGGTGTCCAATGCAAGGCCCGGGGGCCAGATCTGGCCCGCCACGTGATTTTACGTGGCCCGCGAAGCCACATTTAGAGTGTCAATTTCCATGACTTTTGTAAAAATCTGTACCAAAATTTCAAATTATCATATACCTGTATCATAAATGATAAAGTTGAGATATTACAAGCATTTTTGCGTTACCAAACACGAATAGTTGGAAAAACACATTACTCCTGATTTCTGATTCGAAAACTAGTTCATAAATTGATGACGTAAAGATAATGAGATGATTAAATATTTTTGTTCCAGAGTCATAACGACCCTCCGAGTGAAACCGGAACAACAATGTGGGCCGTGAGAAAAATGAGTTTGACACCCCTGGTCTGGACTTTCTTTTTGTGGATTTGATGTTTGCATTATCGCAGAACACAACTTTATGTGGCTCGCTCAAATTATGGTTAAAAATATCAGGAGCGCTGCTTTGAAAATGGCCGGCAGTAAATGTGTTAATCGTTCCGTTTCGTGAAGAAGAAGAAGAAACACTTGAAATTAAAACAATCATCGCAAGATCTGGCAGACCTTCAGGGATGCACAGACTTGACTATTTCTGAAACCCTTCGAGCCAAACATATGGAAATTAGAGCGTATGTTTATTTTATTATCTGACTCAAGTCGTCAAATTGATTAATGCAAAATAGTGCACGGGCATATTTTATTGACTGATGTCTGGTCAATGCGGTCATCGGAGCGTATTTTTCTTTGTTTAATGGTCCGGCGCGGTCTCTTTGGAATGATGCGCTAGTGACGGATTCTGTGATTGCACCCAGAAAACACACGGTTGGGAGGAGGGGTGGGTGTTGCCTGGGGGGGGGGTTCACACTCATTCAAATTCCACCGTGGTCCACCTGAGCCAGCGGGGTGCTAAAGGCATCTGAGGATGGAATTCATGCCGCTGATGGATTCCATATGGCTGCCATAGCAACAGGCTCTCAAGCAGCTCAACACGCTTCCCTCCTCAGCAAAGTGCTTTCTTGCTCTCTCTCTGTCAAGTCTGAAAGGTTTTCTTTTTTTAATTTTAGAGATGAATATAATAAATAACACATAAATGGTAGGCTCGGACAGCTTCAGACTGAAACATTCAACAGGCCAATTTCATAGAACTTTTCAGTGTAACGTCACGTTATTCTGGGTGGGTCGCTACTAGTGTGCAAATCCACATCATTTGAGCGAGCCATTCAAAGGCTGTATTTAGTTATTTTGATTTTAATTCATTTTAAATATTTGCATCGGATACAAAATATAATACAAATCCAAACAATATTATTTGAATAATCAATCACTAAAATACATAAAAATAACAAACAAAATAACTAAATACAAAAGAAAATCATCTTAAACGAAAACATTTTTTTCAGGGGAAGAAAAAGTGCAACAGTCACGCCCAATATGACAAGAAGAGGAAAAAGACAAGGAAAATATTGCTTTTATTCCTAAATTTGTTTCTCCCTTCCCAAAACAATATACAGTAAAGGCTCGGTTCTCGAACGTCCCCGTTTTGGAAAAAATCGGGTTTTCGAACGAACGTTTCGAGATTTTTTTTTCTTCTGTTTTCGAATGAAAATCAGGACTCGAAGGCCCCCGACGAAACCCGTAAATCACAATGCGCGTGACCCAAGCAGCTGGCCCACCCACGACGTGTTTTGCTATTGTCAATTCGAACGCCCCCCGAAGAAAAATCCAGGAAATGACATAACACGCGCGGCGCAACCAGCGCACTTTTGTTGTTCTGTATAACGCAGCCTCTGTACAGAGACACCTCCGGGTAGTGATGGAGGACTACCGTATTAAACCCCAATCATGGCTCCAAAGAAGGGAAGTTGCTTGTTTAAAGTTATTCTGCTCTTTTGTTAATGAAAAAAAGTTGACAAGGCCGGGAGCCGAGTCGCTACAGATACAGCAAAAGTCAAAGTACAAACTACTAAAGCATATATTTTAAGAAAAAATAAATGTATTTCTTAAATTGTTTTATTACATAAAGTATTTAAACTATACATGTATTTCTACTATGCAGTTCATTATCAGGAAAGGTTAAAAAAAATGCATTTAAAAAGCCTAATTTTTTTAGGCTTGGAACACACTATTCCTTTTTCCATTCATTGTAATGGGAAACGTCGATTCGGTTTTCGAACAAATCACTTCTTGAACCGTTTTCTGGTTGAGAACTCAGGCATCGCTGTACTGTACTCTACAATCAATAAGGTAAAGTTTTCTATTATCTTAAACAACACGAATGACCCTTGTTATTAAAACAAAATGACACTCTCGGTGATGTCATTAAATATGGACATTCATTGATTCATGTAAAGGAAGAAAACTAAAGCCAAAAGAGCGCTGCTACATCACCGTCACAATCAATGTTTTATTCAATATGAATGGTCATTTATACAAATTTTTACTGCCAAAAAGGTACGACTTCAGAGTATCAAAAATGTGCAAGAAACTGATCAGACCTTTGACCAGAAGTCATTGACAAAAACAATGGGATTATGTAGAAATCATTGAAAAGATCTATCTACATTTCATATTTCATACTGGCAATTATTGTGGATTCGTGCCCACGGTCAAAATTGACATGTTGTGTGGAGCGTATACTCATCTAGAATCATCAAGCGGACAACAAAGCTCTCCTTTTAACTTCATCCAGCCTTTATTATTTTTTCCCCTCCCCCCAACGTGAAGGTTAAACACTGAATCCGGCAGCTGACGGGGGGCCCTCGATAAACTCCACAAACAGCCCCGGCGCCCCGGCAGCAAAGCTTCGTCCTTCCACGTCGGACGCTTCCCTCCGTGGGAAAGAAAGAGCATATTTGGCATTGGCAAACACGGACGCGGGAAGACAAAACAAGCGGCGAATGCAAACAGAACGTGAAATCATAAAGACACGTTGCGGCGTCGATGCGCGTTATCTAGCTGGCGCAGATGCTCACGTTTAATACATTAAAGAGCCGCCGGAAAACGACAATTTGTTTGCCTTCAGTCTTGTGTGTGGCGTCTCGGAGAAGGCGACGGCTTGGAACGAGACTCAGCTCATGTGATTGCGCTTAAGCCTTAAAAGGAGACACACGGGATTATGCTTCATACTCATGATTCAAAACACTCCCCGGCTGCGTTAGTACTTTGAGAAACTAATTGCAAAACTTACACTGTGAGGATATTTTCAAATATCAAATACCGTAATTTCCGGGGTATAGAGCGCACCCGATTATAAGTCTCACCCACTACATTTCTAAAGGTAAAAGTATTTTGTACCACACCTGTCTATAAGCCGCATGTGCCCACATTGAAACATGAGATATTTACGGAGAAAGATGGTACACAGAATACACAGAATTTAATAATATACCTTAGCTTTTCTATCCAAACAGTGCCTGTGACCTGGCAGTAACATGATAGCGCAGCACTAACAGGGATGGTTAAAAAAAAAAAAAACATACCGGTAAAAGTCACTGAGACATGGGAGTAACACAGAAGCAACACACTAGCACAGCGCTAACGCTAGCATAGCGCTAACAGGGCCGGTTAAAAAAAAAAAACATACCGGTAAATGTCACTGCGATGCGGCAGTAACACAGCAAAAACACGCTAGCACAGCGCTAATAGGGCCGGTTAAAAAAAAAAAAAAACATACCGGTAAAATTCACTGAGATGCGGTAGTAACACAACAAAAACACGCTAGCACAGCGCTAATAGGGCCGGTTAAAATAAAAATGAAAAACATACCAGTAAAAGTCACTGAGATGCGGCAGTAACACAGCAAAAACACACTAACACAGCACCAACGCTAGCACAGCGCTAACAGGGCCAGTTAAAAAAGACATACCGGTAAAAGTCACGGATACGCGCCAGTAACACAGCAAAAACACGTTAGCACAGCACTAACAGGGCCGGTTAAAAACAAATAACATACCGATAAAAGTCACTGAGACGTGGCAGTAACGAAGCAAAAACACGCTACCACAACGCTAACAGGGCTGGTTTAAAAAAAAAAAAAAAAAAAACATACTGACAAAAGTCACTGAGATGCGGCAGTAACACAGCAAAAACACACTAACACAGCACCAACGCTAGCACAGCGCTAACAGGGCCAGTTAAAAAAAACATATCAGTAAAAGTCACTGACACGGGGCAGTAACAGCAAAAACATGCGTGCACAGCGCCAACGCTAGCACAGCACTAACAGACTAAAAAAAAAAAACATACGGGAAAATATCACTTCCTCGGCACATATATTCCACCTTTTCTTCTCCAACGCCCCCTTGCGGCCATTAGAAAAAACGCACAAATTAGCCGCATCACCACATAAACCACAGGGTTGAAAGCATGTGAAAAAATTGGAGCAGCTTTGACCCAAAATAGTGTCCACACATTTGACAATACATTTTCAATTTCCTTTTTCAATTCAGTTTTTATGGATTTTGGATTTTCTAACCCTAACGTGCCGGGGTGAAAGAATAACATTCATGGTGTTTTTTTTTTTTTTTTTTTTTAAATCATTATTATTCCTGTCAAATGGTAAAACGAGTCAAATTGCACCCTCAAGACAGCCGCAGGCAAACCTGGGAAGTTTGCCACCTTGAGAGCGTGTTGACGTGAGCGAAGCACTTAAAGAAGTGCGAAATGAAAAAAACCAGAGGATGACTCACGTCTGGTCGCTTCATTTTTGCAGTTGTGAGCGGGCCTCCCCGATGGGAAGGCTTTCAACGATTTGCCGTGCGAGCCAGCCAAACTCCAAGTGGGTCAGGTCGCAGATGCGAGTGCGGAAGACGCACCGGAGAGAGCTGGGAGAACTCATTTCATTTTGAATAAATGATAGAATTCGTGCGACGCGTCTTTGGCTTTGGGACCTCAAAGACGGAACACGGCGCCTCGGGTGTTGTGCAAAATTCTCCCCGATAGGAAATAATGGACCGCACGGACAAACGAGGGTTCAACCTTCAAATTCGCACCAGTGGAAAACGGAAATGCTTCGATGTCGCTAATGTGCATTGAAGACTTGCATTATTTGCTTAAATATGGCCTTATACATTTAATCAACGAATAAAGTGTTGCCCATTTGCTAATCAGACAAGGATGTGTTGTGGAGCCGGTGGTTGTTCTTGATCTTTGTACGCAGAAAATCGGCTGGCGCCATAGTCCTCTCCCGTTGCGTTGCGGTGGAGACGAACAAAACCAGATAAGGACCATCCCGGCCCAGGACCAGGCTGCGGGGTGGGTGGGGGGGCGGCCACTTCTACCATGGACCCGTACATATAAAAACCTTGTGGTACTGGGTAGCTTTTGTCTTCATATCTTCCTCGATTCGTGAACACGCGCAGGTCCAAACTCGCAAATCCCTACAGCTTTTTTTGCAATTATGGGTGAAACACAGAAAAACAGAATCAGATTTGAACCTTCACGCTCATTCAACCACCCGGTTCGAGAGGATTTACCATTCAGGATCCAGTTCAGTCCGCCGGAATATCCTACCTTGGGGGAATTACTGCCCCACTGTAGACTGTTTGAATTTCGATTTTAGGCTTATTTCTAAGAAAAACCTCGATGTATTATGTCAGACCGGATGTTAATATCTCTGTATTTATGCATATTTCGGCTCCAAGTCAAATCAAATAAGTGATGGCACCCTACGGGTTATCAAGTGGGCCTCCTTCCATCATCAACTATTTCGCTGATAAGCCCACAACACTCTCGAGAGGGTTCAGCAGTGAATCCCGGCGTCCCAGGTTCCCGAACTAGGTGCCATAAGTTCTCCTGAAGGCCCAATTGGGGTCTTTCTTCTTTACCCAGACCCACTGGGTGGTCTGCCTGCCGATGGGCCTTCCCTCGGACTCTCATCTCTCTGAGTATCCTGGATGTTGAGGAGGCTATAAACCCTCTGCAGCCAACTTCCACCGATCGCACCTCTGCTCTCTAGCCTTGCTGTTGCACTTCCTCCGCAAGTCCTGCATTCCGCTCATACGCCGCCTCAACTGCAACCTCCCAGGGCCCTGTGAGCTCGATGACGTAGACGAGCTTGAGAGAGGCAGACCAAAGCATTAGATCTGGTCATAGGGTGGCAGTTGCAATCTCAGCTGGAAAGCAAAACTTCTTGTCCAGGTCTGCCAGCAGTTTCCAGTCTCGTGCACTGCCCAGCTATCCGCTGTCTGGTAGCTTGTTGGTGTGGTCGGTTTGACTCTCCCCCTCGCCTTGTTTGCTCGTTGGGTGACAAGGGAAAGAGGGTGAGTATGCAGTTAGCCTCGTGCCGTACCTGGCCCACTAACATCTGAATCTTGGCCTGTTTTACTGCCGTTTTACACGTCCTACGACTCTTTCCTGCTCAAAGAGGAGAGAAGCTAGCGAGGCTGTTAAATGACTAACTAACATTGTATAGCATTACCTGATGTGATTAATGTTGCTCACTCGTCGCCCGTTGCAGCCTGGAACGGGGAACCCTCGGTCTGTCATCCCTCTCAAGGATTTAAAGTGATTGTTTTGTTTTCCTTCAAGGCACCGTCACACCATGACGTTCTGGTCAGCGTTTTATAGCGTTTGAGGAAACGTTGGTAGTCGCCCATTGTCGCCGAGATAGCGCCAGAAGAGCGTTGTTTGAACGCTAGTGAACGTCAATGATCGCTGGGAATCGGCGGAGAACGCCGGTCCGGAAAAAAAAAATTGAACAAAAGTTCTCACCGAGACCAGCGTTCATCAACATTTAATTTTAAACACTGCAGAATGTTCAGGGACGTTCGTGGGACGTTTTACTAACGTTCGCCGAGCGTCGCACGCGTTTGGCTATCGTTAGTCAGTGGTTACTGTAGCGTTACTTGGTTCTCGCTTAATCGTTTGCTTTGCAGTGAACAACTCACTGGCGACCTGTCAACGACCACTGAACAATCATGTAGCGCACGCAGCGTGTAACTAAAGTCAAACGAACGTCCTTTCGGCGTCCATTGAGCGTCATTCGAGCGTTTCCCAAAACGTCCATGCATTTGGGTATATAAACCGATGCTTTGCATTCTTACTTGCAGCGCTAGTCGCTGAAGTCCGCACCCCACCTTTTTTTTCGTCTAGGCTGCATGACGCTGACTGTTCAAACTCACGAGAACCACTGAAGTATGAAATTTCCACCGTTTTCGTTCCCGTTCCACTGTAAAAATGACACGCCAGCAAAACGCTATCCTGTCGTTATTCACCCGTTTAGTCACACGCTCAACACGCTCGTCTAACGTTGACAAATCGCTCGTCGCGCGCCAGTGACACGTTAGCCCACGCTAATGGTTTCTAGGGGCATCTTATTTGGTCGCTGTTACACGCTTCTCGTGGGTTAGACACACGTTAGTCATGCGTTAGACACACGTTAATCACACGCCAGATGTGTCATCCTGTTTTGAGAACGTCGAAAAATAGAACGATTGAAATGTTCAGAGAACGTTGACCAGAACGTCATGGTGTGACAGAGTCGTCACCGGCTGGCAAGTCCAGACCAGGGGGTGTCGTTGATTTTTTTTTTTTTTTGGGTGAAATGTGGGCCTGTGAAGACTTTTGAGACACTTTTGGGATTAAAGCCATTTTAACCCGTGTTGGCACCGTGCATTCTTTTGGAAAAAACGAAACACATGCACAGCACCAACGGAATGATGTCAGCTTGGCCGAACGGAGCATTCGTAGCGACAAATTTCCGGCTTTCCTTTGCAAATTGTACGACTCCCGCGGACGCTTGTATGTTTACATAACTCCAGGGGCGTTATGCGCGCGAGAGGCGGCGTGCAATTAATCTGGGTGTAATCACCGCATTTGTGACTCTGTCGGGAGCGGCTCGCGGTTGCCCAGTCCTCGCTAATCCCGTCTTTCTTTCTTTATCCCTCCGCCATTGCCATTACATCACTCCCAAGTTCAACAGCTGGCCCCGAACAGTCAAACGCCAACAGATGAAAACATGATGAAGACGTCCAAAAAAAAAAAAAAAATTGACATTGTGTTCTTTACCGTAGACCTTAATCAATCAAATGACGTTTAAGACAATGTCACGTAAAGTGAGGCTGAGAGGTCCTCGAGAGAAATGAATAATCGCTGGAATTTTGGGGAAAGGAGCTTCACAGGACAAAGCGAGGAAAAATCAGATCTATTTTCATTGTATTCGTGTTTATCATTCATGTTTCAAATTTTGAACGTTAGCTACAGATAAAAAAGAAATAAAGATGAGATTTGAGTTTTAGATTAGTGCCTGCGCAAAGCAAAACAAGGTAATTTTTCAAAAGTTTATACCGCATGCTTCATTGTTTTGTTGTCGTTATTTAGAAACGGATTTTGACCTCATTTGTTCGTGGTACCGATCCGCTAATAAAGTGCAACACCCGTCTGAAAACGCCTCACCTGTTCCTTGACCCGAGTGACAATTTGAAGCTCAAATATCACATTTTTTTTTCCAAACGTACATAATCCAGCCCTTGCTAGCTATCTGGACGCACTATCATGTCAAAGGTAAAAGGTTAAGCAGACCTGCAGTGTTGTGGGAGGGTTCAGTGTTAGAAGATGGTGGATCTATGTTTAGTGGTACTCTATGTCTGCTGCATGCACCACACGCAAGGATCCGCTGCACTAATTGAGAAACGCAATTGGGCGGCTTGCTGGCAAAGTGAGTGACAATTCAGTCAATTTTATTTAATTTCATCATTTCTTTCATCGCCTGTCTTTTTTTGTCCGCTCATCTCGTCACAACCCGCGAGCTCTGCCCCCGGTTGTCATAGCAACGGAAGACGTACTCCATTTTGGGGAGCGGTGGCTCATTTCCATAAAACATTCAACAAGTCTATACACATGAAAAATAATGATGAAAAAGCGATTGATTTATTAATTGCTAACAGTATGTAAAAACGTTTTGAGGTGTTCTAACGCTTGCTAATTTAGTTGTTTATAAGCAGATATATAAAAGTATAAGTAATGTTCTTAACGCAACAATGCCATTAAGCCTGCAATAAAGCTCCTTAGTAGCAGAAACGTTACAAGAGCCGCAAAGACCTCCGTTCACAAATGTACGGATTTACGTGAGTGATTTGATTAAGCGCGTTAAGGAGATTTTTTTTTTTTTCCCCCCCTCTTACGGCATCTTCCAAAATATCCGTTCAAATCTTTTGAGAAGCGCACTTAATGCCCGTTAAGTGGTCATAAAGGCGCTCCGGTGCCACGCTGAGAAGAAAGATTTGCCTCATTCGCATGCGTCACCTCTTAAATCCGACGCTTTACATTAGTGTTTGAGGTTTGATTCCAGGACAGTAAGACACGCTAATGGCTACGCAGCACGATTGCTGTTCCGGCTGATCCCCCCCGTTCTTAGCCACTTATCCTCACAAGGGTCGCAGGAGGGCTGAAGCCTATGTTGTTGTGATAGTCAGTGTGACAGTGTTGCTGCGTCGACGTAGACAATCGTGCGAAAGCGTTACAGCCGGAGGAAAGCGGCCACCTCGGTCGGTTGCCGCCATAGATCTTCTGCCGTGAGCGTAGTAGGGCGCGCCGGGCAGTTGAACGGGCGTTGCGTGTCGTGTGGTTTGTAGCTGTTCAGCAGGCGACAGAAGCCCGAGCGCAGTTGGACGGAGCGTGGTTCCCGAGGCAGAGACCGTTCGTCGTTGTGAATTGGAGGCGGGTAGCCACCAAGGACGATCTGAGGCTTGTAGGCCAGCCTGGAAGTTGGTGACGTCCGATGTCTGGAGTTCAGTAAGTCCAAGCTTGTATTGTTGATCGTCCATCCGTCCGTTGGTGCCGACAAACTGGTCTATGTCCGTTTGCCAAGGAGAGACTTCGTAGATTTTGAGACGCTGTGGTCGGACGCGAGCCAAGCCAACTGCAAGTCGCCAGTTACAAAACCATCGGACGGCCCCTGCTCAACTACCCCGCCACGATCTGGTCACCGAACCGAGCCGACAGCCGTTGGAAGGAACTTCAGGGCAGCCAAAATTGCAGCCCTCCGCTGCGTCCTCCACCGACCACCTGCATGTTGAAACCAAGACCCTACCCGTCCGTCAACACAACGAACTGCTGTCTAGGCAGTATTTGCTTCAATGCCATCCACCGGGTCATCCAAACAGCGACCTGGTGCTGAAGCCTATCCCAGCTGTCAGCAGGCAGGAGGCAGGGTACACCCTGAACTGGTCGCCAGCTAATCACAGGGCACGTGGAGACAGACGACAGTTGCACTCACAATCACGACGACGGGGCAATTTAGTGTCCAATTTATGTCGCACGTTTTTGGGATGTGGGAGGAAACCGGAGTGCCCACCCAGAGGAAAACCGACGCAGGCACGGGGAGAACAAACAAGCTTCACACAGGCGGGTCCAGGATTGAACACGAGAACTCAGAACCGTGAGGCCAACGTTTTACCAGCTGATCCACCGTGCGTGCCTGCGTGGGTTTTTATCAGGTACTCCGGTTTCCTCCCACATCCCAAAAACATGCAAAACATGACACTCTAAATTCCTCCACACAGACGGGTCCGGGATTGAACCCAGGACCTCAGAACAGTGAGTTCAACGCTTTACCAGCTGGACCACAGTGCCACCCATTTTCTACATTATAATATCAAACAAATCTACGTCATAACATGAAACACGTTATAACGTGAAACATGAAACAAATTACATTACTTGAAACGATTCATATTACAATGTGTAATTAACAACATTATAATATGAAACATATCACGTTATAACATGAAACTTCCACATTAGGGATTGAACCCTGGACCTCAGAACTGTGAGGCCAAAGCGTTCGAGCTGCTCCACCGTGCCGCCTCATAATACGCCCGACTTAACACGGAAAAGAGAAGTGAGAAATAGCGTGCTAGCATGTGTAGTTGAAGGGAAACTACATGGACTTTATAGAGCAAAACATACGCAGCAAGTCAAGCTCTTCTGGCATTTAACAGCGTAAGTGTGAACGCATCCATCAGGCAGCCGCAGCGAGGCCAAAACGCCAGAGCTGCTGGGAGCCTCGCCGGTGAATATTTGATGAGCGAATGGATCTCCTCCCTCTGCAAGGTTGACTTCGACGTGGACACACAAGCACGCAACCACACACACACACACACGCGTACACACCAGATGGTAGCATTTCTCGGTCTTAATGTGCGAGGCAGACGAGGTGTTATTCGACGTCGCAGCCGAAAGCGACGCTGCGAGAGTCCCGTGGCCTTCGTGGGCCGGGCGAGTCAAACACAGCACAAACACGGGGGGAAAACTATCATTTCACGATGATCGTACAAGAATTGACCCCAAAACTACAACAATACCATCCATCTATGCATTTTCTTCAAATTGAGATTTGTGCATTTGTGGGGACATGTCAAGGTGCATGCTAGGTTAATCGTTCCCTAAAGCCTTTTTCCAAAAGAGAATCTATCGTGATAACTCCTAAATAATGGCCGCTCCGGGAACGTATGTGAAACCACTGTAATGTCTTTTACACATCTTAAATCTGTAAGGGCAAAAATGTCTCCGAG
This sequence comes from Syngnathoides biaculeatus, assembly GCF_019802595.1. NCBI lineage: Eukaryota > Metazoa > Chordata > Actinopteri > Syngnathiformes > Syngnathidae > Syngnathoides > Syngnathoides biaculeatus. Next base: position 22,362,393 of record NC_084645.1, on the reverse strand, counting down.
CGTTACTCCGTGAATGTGAATATTTCCAGCGACACACGAGTAATCGGTTCCCCTTTCAGCGGTCTGACGAGCGTCACGCGCTCGAATTGGCGAGGACACGACACGCGCAGCGACCATTAAAAAGCAGTTAATTCCCTCCGTGAAGCAAGCGTCACGTATCCGCGCGTTTCTCTTTTACGCGTTGTTGACTTTCATTTCGTACTCTATAAGGGCCTTTTCTGAGGCCAGATGTACCACCTCTCCTCCATTTGGCAGTCAGGTCGTGGATGAACATCAATTATTGGACTCGAGTTCTTCATTGTAACCGGCTTACTGCTCGCTGATTCGGGAGGGGGCCTGTCAGGACCCAAACGAGACCGGAATAGAAGCGGCGATTAGGACTGCGCCGATGTCTCTTTAAGAGTATTTTTAGCGTGCCGGACAGCCGTGGTCACTCTGGACTGGCTGGGTGGCACGAGAGAGGCTTTGGATGCTTCTGCTGACGGGAGAAAGGAGATGGCTGGTGACGACGTCACATGGTTGCGCATTTTAAAGGACGATGCATAAAAATACGCCTTGGAACATGGTTCAATCTAGAACTGAGGGGACAATTCCTCAATATTTTGAAAACCATAACAGTGCTTTCAGGTATGAGTGACACAATTTACGAGTTTTTCAAGACACCAAATTAAGCAGTCACTTACAGTAGTTGTGAAACTCTTCTTCGTTTGGGTCTCCGAGACTGTATTATGCCCCCCTCCCACCGGTGGCTGAGATCTGGAAATAAGATGGGCCTGCAATGCATTCATAATGCACAAAGTGTTCAATTCTTTACATTACATTCATTTGTCATTCTTTTGTCTTTCTTCCAGTGTCATCAAATTTTAAACAAATAATAAGCATTTCGCTTTGCTTGTGGTGAACTTATATGCAGGTTTTCTTCTTCTTTTCCTTTCGGCTAGTCCCGTTAGGGGTCGCCACAGCCTGTCATCTTTTTCCATCTGAGCCTATCTGGTGCATCTTCCTCTCTAACACTCAACTGTCCTCATGTTCTCCCTCACAACATCCTTCAACCTTTTCTTTGGTCTTCATCTCGCTCTTTTGCCTGGCAGCTCCATTCTCAGACTCTCTCGCCTCTGGACATGTCCAAACCATCTTAAGTCTGCACTCTTGAACCTTGTCTCCAAAACATCCAACTTTGGCTGTGCCTCTAATGAGCTCATTTCTAATCCTATCCAACCTGCTCACTCCGAGCGAGAACCTCAACATCTTCATTTCTGCCACCTCCAGTTCTGCTTCCAGTTGTTTCTTCAGTGCCACCGTCTCTAATCCGTACACCGTGGCCGTGCCTCACCACTGTTTTGTAAACTTTGCCCTTCATCCTAGCAGACACTCTTCTGTCACATAACACACCAGACACCTTTCGCCAGCTGTTCCAACCTGCTTGGACCCGTTTCTTCACTTCCTGACCACACTCTCCATTGCTCTGTATTGTTGACCCCAAGTATTTGAAGTCATCCACCCTCGCTATCTCTTCTCCCTGTAGCCTCACTCTTCCCCCTCTACTTTTCTCATTCACGCACATATATTCTGTTTTACTTCGGCTAATCTTCATTCCTCTCCTTTCCAGTGCATGTCTCCATCTTTCTTAACTGTTCCTCCGCTTGTTCCCTGCTTTCACTGCATATCACAATATCATCTGCGAACATCATGGTCCAAGGGGATTCCAGTCTAACCTCATCTGTCAGCCTATCCATTACTACAGCAAACATGAAGGGGCTCAGCGCGGATCCCTGATGCAGTCCCACCTCCACCTTAAATTCTTCTGACACACCAACGGCACACCTCAACGCTGTTCTGCTGCCCTAATACATGCCCTGTACTATTCTAACATATTTCTCCGCCACAACAGACTTGCGCATGCAGTACCACAGTTCCTCTCTTGGTACTCTGTCATAGGCTTTCTCTCGGTCTACAAAGACACAATGTAGCTCCTTCTGACCTTCTCTGTACTTTTCCACGAGCAACCTCAAGGCAAATAATGCATCTGTGGAACTCTTTCTCGGCATGAAACCATACTGTTGCACGCAGATACTGAGTCTAGCCTCCACTAAACTTTCCCATAACTTCATTGTGTGGCTAATCATCTTTATTTACTTATATGCAGGTTTTGGTTTTTGAAAAAAATTGAATAAATGGAGTTTTCCTTGATGTTAAAAAAAAAAAAAATAATGCACCGCCTTTCGTTTTCCGTGTTAGCATCCAGGTAAGTGATCCTCCTTCGTGATTTCCGTCACATAGAGTAAAAGATCAAGGGCACATTACTGCGCCTTTGGTACGCAGTCCTGAGTCCAATAATGTGTGTATCCCAGGTACCCTAATAGTCAGTCTGGGCTCGATGTGCTGTCGATCGCGTCTTCAATAAAAGCAGTTCGAAACATAATGTCGTCCAACTTGCCTACGTATGAGTAACGGAGCTCAGGGATCGAAAATGGCCGCCGTTCGAGGCAGCCCAACGGGTGACGTCACGTAAAAAAAAAAACCCATAGTCAGCAGCATCACATAGCAATAAAATACATGCTATGTAAAGCGTACAGTCACGGCGTACGGGCGAGTGAGAGCAGCAGTCTTGCTTGTGACGTCAAACGTGCTGACGCTATGCTCAAGGGTCGGCGCCGAATCCACGTTCCCCGCTTGTTGTGGATATGTAAATTTAATGACAGCGCCGAAGTGTACCTGATCATATTACTGTATTGATTACACGCTGACAACCCCCCCGTCCTAAACACACAGCAGACAAACGCACATACACACGTCGCTGCCATTTACCACAGAGGGAGCTAAAAAACAAAAAAACATGCCGGGAAAAAACTGCTTCGCCTTCCTGAAAGGTCGCCAAAGGTGAGTCTTGGATAAAAAAAAAAAAAAAAAAAAATCTGTCCAATGTCATTGGGGGTGACTTTTGTGATTATCTGCAGAAGTTAGTCAGGCCCGAGTACGACAGTCGCATCCAAAAGGGAAACCGCCACGGTGCATTACGCTGTGTCGGCCCAATTAAAATGAGAGCGATAAGTACTGCTTGTGAGCTCCGTTTGTTTGACTGGGAGCCGGCCGGAAAGCCAGCGACAGATTGGAAGGGAGAGGCTGTGTGTGTGAGTTGAATGTGCAAGGGAGAGAATATAAATCCAGCATAAAAGCCGATGCCGCCTTTCTAATGTCGGAACTGAAAACACCCGTGGAAGCGAATGCACGCTGACGGGCCGCAACATGAGGTGCAGCTGCATCCAGCCCCACATCCAGTCCGAGGGCTGTTCGACAAGTGTTCCTAATTTATTGCTGTTTTTGCCCTTCTTAAAAGGAACACATTTTGTTAATCTGTTCTTCTTCTTCTTTTCCTTTCGGCCTGTCCTGTTAGGGGTCGCCGCAGCTCGTGCATCTTCCTCTCTAACACCCACTGTCCTCATGTCCTCCCTCACGACATCCTTCCACCTTTTCTTTGATCTTCCTCTCGCTCTTTTGCCTGGGAGCTCCATCCTCAGCATCCTCCTACCAATATACTCACACTCTCGCCTCTGGACATGTCCAAACCATCTTAAGTCTGCTCTCTCTAACCTTGCCTCCAAAACATCCAACTTTGGCCGTCCCCCTAATGAGCTCATTTCTACTCCTATCCAACCTGCTCACTCCTAGAGAGACCCTCAACATCTTCATTTCTGCCACCTCCAGTTCTATTTCCTGTTGTTTCCATCTCTAATCCGTACATCATGGCCAGCCTCACCACTGTTATATAAACTTTGCCCTCCATCCTAGCGGAGACTCTTCTGTCACATAGAACACCAGACACCTTCCGCCAACAGTTCCACCCCGCTTGGACCAGTTTCTTCACTTCCTTACCACACTCACCATTGCCTCATTGTTGAATGGGGGAAAAACAATCATCATATCTTGGCTGAATAGATTGTTTCGGACACTACAGTATCGCTAAACAAGCCCTGTGTAAACTGATCCACAAATATGATTACTGTTCCTGGGGGGTGGGGATAAAGTACTGGATTGCCCTTGTGAGTTAGAACGATCGTCACACTATTTAGTTTCTAACACGTTTGTACAGATAAATATATCCTTCCATCCATCCATTTTCTGAGCCTCTTATCCTCACGAAGGTCGCGAGAGCACCGGCGCTAATCCCAGCCGTCAACGAGCAGGCGGCGGTGTACACCCTGAACTGGTTGCCAGCCAATTGCAACGGCACATCGAGACAAACAGCCGCCCTCACAATCACACCTTGTGGCAATTTAGTGTTCAATTAATGTTGCCTGTTTTGGGGATGTGGGAGGAAACCGGAGTGCCCGGAGGAAACCCAGGCAGGCACAGGGAGAACATGCAAACTCCACAAATCCGAGTCCAGGATTGAACCCCGGGACCTCAGAACTGACGCTTAACCAACTGATCCACTGTGCGTGCCTGCGTGGGTTTTTTCCAGGTACTCCGGTTTCCTCCCACATCCCAAAAACATGCAACATTAATCGGAGACTCTAAATTGCCCCTAGGTGTGATTGCGAGTGGCGGGCAACCAGTTCAGGGCGTACCCCGCCTCCTGCCCTTTGACAGCTGGGATACGCTCCACACATCCGGGTCCGAGATCGAACCCGGGACCTCAGAAATGTGAGGCCAACGCTTTACCGGCTGAGGCACCGTGCCGCCCTCCCGACACTATAATATAATTAAACACATGCTGGGTCAAATTGAGCTGGGAATATTATCACTGCTCCTATTAAACTTAAAATTAAAGTAAAGTAGTTAAAATTAGACATTGTCTTAATTAGTTGGCAGGATTACAGAAAAAAATACATTTTAGTATCTGAAATATTTGCATAGACAAACACATTTGGGTCCAAAAAAAAAAAAAAAAAAAAAAAACGGGGATCGTGATTGAGAATTTATAACAATTTTGCATAGACGGTACAGTATAAAGACAGCATGGGTCGAACTGAACCGGGTTCCCGAAGTGGAACGATTACCCATCTGCCCGTATCAGTTATCAATTCCTGCTTCGTGATGGCGTGAAAAAGGCCATTTTGCCCGTCTGTGCGCGAATGTATGAAATGCATATTGAGCTCACGACTGCTGCGTGACGCCAGCGGGACGGGGAAGCACACGATTCGCTCTTCGTCCCTCGACTTGACGACGCTTGAGCGATTGTGAGGGATTTGAGCGTGGCTCTCGAGAGCGCAGGTTGCACTTTACGAGCGTTAGCTTGCGGCACCTTTCTGTTTCTTTGCTTTTCTCCCCCACGTTTGATTTTCAAAAGTCAGCATACAGCAACAATTGATTGAAGCGCCGCATTATGAGGATGAGCTGGAAACGCCAAAGTGAATGAAAATGATCTCTGACTATTGTTCATCAGGACATCACGCAGGATTCCCACGCTCGCACGTCTCACTCTCGCTTCCTCCCCCGCATCTCATTCACACTCCAGCGCCAATGGAGGAGAAATTCATCCGTTGTGCAAATATTAACTGGAGGCAGAGTTGAAAATTGGATTTAGTGGGGAAAAAAAAGTGGTTTGTACAGCAAAAGTCAAAGTTTCAAAATTCGGCCTTCAAATTTTGGCCCTCCTTCAGAACGGGCTGATCGCTTGGCTTGAAGAGCTATTAAAAATCTGTTTTTTTTGGGGTGTGGGACCTTGATGACAACAACTCAAACGTTATTTCTTCTTCGTCTCTCTCTCTCTCTCTCTCTCTCTCTCTCTCTCTCTCTCTCTCTCTCTCTCTCTCTCTCCTCTCTCTCTCTCTCTCTTCTCTCTCTCTCTCTCTCTCTCTCTCTCTCTCTCTCTCTCTCTCTCTCTTCTCTCTCTCTCTCTATATATATATATATATATATATATACGATGACAGCTGGGATAGGCTCCAGCACTCCCGCAACCCCCGTGAGGATAAGCAGCTAAGAAAATGGACGGATGGATCTATCTATCTATCTATCTATCTATTTTCTTATATAACGTTAAGGGGGCAAATTTCTGCTTGGTCAACATTTCGGGTCGGGGTACACCAAAGCCGATGTGCTGCTGTCCAACAGCAAGCACAAATGTAAAAAAATAAATTTCCAGATTTTTTTTTTCATTTTATTAGCTGTTGGGATTTTTTTTTCATGAAAACATCCATCCACATTCCATTTTCTTTTCCGCTTATCCTCACGAGAGTCGCCGTGAGTGCTGGAGCCTATCCCAGCTGTCAACAGGCAGGAGGCGGGGCGCACCCTGAACTGGTCGCCAACCAATCGCAGGGCACATGGAGGCAAACAGCCGCACTCACAATCACACCTAGGGGCAATTTAGAGTATTCCAGTGCCCGGAGAAAACCCACGCAGGCACGGGGAGAACATGCAAGCTTCACACAGGCGGGTCTGGGATTGAACCCGAGAAATCAGAACCGTGAGGCCAACGTTTTACCAGCTGATCCATCGTGCGTGCCTGCGTGGGTTTTTTCCAGGTACTCCGGTTTCCTCCCACATCCTCTCTCTAAATTGCCCCAAGGTGTGGTTGTGAGTGGCGGGCAACCAGTTCAGGGTGTACCCCGCCTCCTGGCCTTTGACAGCTGGGACTGCTGCGACCCTTGCGAGGTTACGCGGAAAAGAAAATGGATAATGGATGGATGTTTTCATGAAAAAAAAAACAACAGCTCATGAAATGAAAAGAAAAATCTGGATTTTTTTTTTTTTTTACATTTGTCCTTGCTGTTGGACAGCAGCACATCGGCTTTGGTGTATCCCAACCCGAAATGCTGAGCAAGCAGAAATTTGCCCCCCCCCCCTCAACGTTATGACAAATCCATCTCAGGTTGACATTTCGGTGATTATTCAAAGATGGGTGGGCTTATATTCCACGGAGCCATTTTGCATTTGGACATTTTGACGGATGACATCTTATATTATGGGAGAGAGAAAAATGAGATACTGTGCCCCATAATATTTCCAATCAAATGTACACAGCTATGTAATCATAGTACTGCTACTAATAGTATGAATAATGATAATTCTGATTATACTGGTCATAATTCATAATATAACCCCATTATTTGCAACATATTATTCCAAGTGCATTTTGTGATTATTCTAAAGGATTTCTTTCAGGAATACACTCCTGAGAGTCTAAGGATGATAAAAATAGAAAATGGAAAAAAAAGTGTCCAGTAGATATGTACGTCAAAATATCCAATGGCATCTTCAACATACCAGAAGTATATTAATTAATATCTATATGCTCGATGCATGTGTGCTGTTTAAAAAAAAAAATACTAATACTGCAATAGCTGCCTTTTAAAACGGGTTTTCGTTCGGTCACGTGAGTCACGTGGATCTTTCAAAAAAAAAGACCTCGCGGTCCCTTTAATTTCGTCGGCCGTGCATTGTGATCACCTGTCAGATGCAACGCATGCGCACTGCGGAGGGATTTTTTTTTTTTTTTATTCTTCCTCTCCTCAACCCATCATTCTCTGGACGATGTTGCTGATCGTCGCTCCGTCCGTCCGCCGCTGCCCCTGCGCGCCCCCCCCCCGCACGCGGCGACCTGGACGGCAGCTCGGATCAGATCTCGCTGAAGGTATTCGCCGTGTTTTCCTCCGCGGGGAAATCGGGGACGCGAGTTGCCATTTGACATTGTGGCCGCGCGGGGGTGAAGGATGCTGCGGGGTGGGAGGAGATGCGGGCGCTCTTTTTCCATCCACCCCCAACCCCAAAAACGCCCCCCCCCTCCCCCTTTCCGCTCGTAGAATGCTGGATCCGTTTGAAAGGAAATGAGCGTGAAGTGTAGCTTCCGGTCAAGGGCACGCGCGCAGAAATGTGGAGGATGACTCCGTCCTCATCCGTGACGCTCCGCGATCTGCCACCGAGCGTTTCGCATGTTGTGGTGGGCTTCTTGTGTGTTGCGGATTGGCTGCAACGTGTCATGTGTTTTTTTTTTTTTTTGTTGGTTTTTTGGGTGGGGGGGGGCAAAGTAAGGGGACTGTGGAACGGTGCTGCTGCAATGCAATTTTACGTCCTCATCATCAATACATAGAAAGATGTGATAAAATAGAGAAGACTGAACAATCTGCAGCAGCCACCCCCCCCCCCCCCCACAATGGTCATTTAATTTCCCATGTACACGTTATCCCGTGTAATGCCCCCCCGAACTGGTTTCGACCCGCTCCAACGCACCAGCGCGGATCTCCAATGGCTCGCAGTGATATGCAAATGTCCAAATCAGACATTATTGAAGTGTGTGTTCGTAGAATTATTCACAGGTTATGTAACAGCATGAGTGGACGGCGAGTAATAATCGGCGTGTAACAAGGGGAGATGATTGGATGGCATCGGAGTGTGAGCGGCTAGTTAGTGTTTGTTGGAGTGACACAAGTCAAGAGTGTGCGGAAATGTGGTCACGCTATTTAATATTCCTTTAAAATCCTTTATTGGTCACATTAATGAGCGAAGGGGACGCTGCTGGTGGGGATTGTCGGGAAGCCATTAGAACAGCGGGTCAGATGGTCTCACACTTTTTTAACCACTAACAGAGCCAACCCTTGAGATTCCATATTTACAAATTCACCGATTTGCTGTTTAGTTTTAATTTAATTTGATGGGTTGGGGGGGACAATTTTCTGTAATTTAATAAAAAAATGAAAAAAAAAAAAAAAAAAAACAAGGCTGGTAAAAGCGTTGAGCTCACAGTTCTGAGGACCAGAGTTCAATCCCGGCCTCGCCTGTGTGGAATTTGCATGTTCTCCCTGTGCCTGCGTGGGTTTCCTGCGGGTGGCATTCCGGTTTCCCCCCACATCCCAAAAACATGCAACATAAATTGGACACTAAATTGCCCCTAGGTGTGGCTGTTTGTCTCCATGTGCCCTGCAATTGCCTGGCAACCAGTTCAGGGTGTACCCTGCTTCCTGCCCGTTGACAGCTGGGATAGGCTCCAGCACTCCCCGCAACCCTCGTGAGGATAAGCGGCTAAGAAAATGCATGGCTGGATTAAAAAAAAAACAAAAAAAAAACTTCGCTATTTGTGTGGCAACACGTAGCTGTAGCATCATCTGGTGGCATCTTGGTGTCAAGGAAGTGTGTTGGGGAGTTTAATTCGGACATAAGTAGTGCTTTGCCGCCACGTTGTGGTATCATTAGGCAAATTCTAAACCTTTTAAAAAGGGGTCAAAATTACTTACGGATTTTTGCTGTGTAGTAGGTTTGTCAGGAACCAACAGTGGACGGGCGGACCCAAATGCGGGACTCCAAGATGAGGACATGATGTTCAGTGGGTTTTATTATAATTGAAAGTTGTGCACGACAACACAGTCCAAGACGGCAGGATCCAAAACACGAGAAGCAATGTCCGATAACTATGAGTCAACTAAAGAGCATAACCAAAAACGTGACTGGGCTATAATGGCGCAGTGGCGGAGTAACCCTGGATGCAGGAAAAAAATACAAACTGGCAAAAACCAGTGACAAAACTCCAACTTAAATACATTGTCTAATCACAGTGCCTCATGTGACACAGCTGTGACCGGCGGCAGGTGTCAGAGATGAAACCGCTCAGAGCGGTGGCATTGCTCACGACAGACATAAGGAGTGCTTTGCCGGCATGTTGTGGTATCATGAGGCAAATTCTAAACCTTTTCAAAGGGGTCAAAATTATTGGCACATTTTTGCTGTGTAATAGGCCAAAGTGTATGTAAAAACACGAGATAGAGGTATGGTTCCTAAAATGTATTTTTGCTATTCATACAAGCCACCATCACATTATGTAGAATTTGTAAATTTAGTTTTTAAGATAAAAAAAATTTCAAAAATCACGAAAAAAATGAAGACGTATTGCAGATAAACTTTAAGAAAAAAAAATTGACTAAATAGTTGAAAAGCAATCCATTCAGGAGAAATGAATTTAAAAGTTAAATACAACCGAATGTTTACAGAAAATAAAAACAATCCGCTGGTTTGTTCTTAAATGTTTGTTAGGTTGTAAGATGGAGCTGCTAGCGAGAGGTTTAGCAAGCACGGCCAAAGTAGCCACCGTTAGCACTCCCACAACCCTCTCCACTGGTTTTTTTTTCCAATAACTCTCCCGATCCAAACTTTTCTCCGAAGACTGAAGACTTGATAATAATTTGGTCGAGGTCTTTACGGGTTGGTTTATTGACAAAGACCCGTCGACACCCATCCTGCTACTGGCTAACGTTTTTTAAATGATATCACAAAGCCACACTGAAACACTTGCATTCTTTTTGCGAGACTCAACTTCATTTGTTATGACCGTAATTTTATTGCCCATGGGTGATGAGATAGTTTCATTCATTGATTGTACAGTATTTCATGTTTTAAATGGCTGGATGCGTGACTGTATTTAATTTAATAATTCTTCAGATCGATATTGAGGGAGACTTTCGGGAACCACTAAACTAGAACGTATGGCAATATACCTGTCACGGTCGATCGGTACGGAGGGAGGACCCAAATGCAGGACTCCGGAGACGCAAAGGTAGTTTGGGAAAAGTTTTTATTCAGTCCAAAGTCGGGGATCAGGCAGACAGTCAAGTGGGGCAGCGGTAATCAGGACGTCGGGCGTAGAGAGCAGGTCGGTACATGGAAGATCGATCAGAGAAGGCAGGAGTGTCAAAGACGTCAAGCTTACGGGGTCGATCGGAGGACAGGCGTCGGTCGGTACACCAGGATTGGCAATCGAGAGTATGGGAATGGAGGAACGGGGCATGAGTTGCGACGATCTGGCGAACTCCAGTCATCCCCTGGGTCCTATTAAAACAGGGGTTACTCAACGAGGATGAGGCGCAGGTGTGTACCTCCTAATCAGCGCCGGTGGGCTGGGACCTGCCCAGCCAGGGCTGGACTGGCAGGAACATGACCGGCATTATTGGGAATAACCACTTTCCAAAACTGCCATTCCAGCATCCAATTTTGCCGCCTGAACCTTAATCACTGACAACAAAGGACCCTTAAACCAGACCATTAACTATCGCCAGAAGCTCAGGTGCACTGTGTTTGTATGCGGATTTTGCATTTCACAGTGTACACTTGTTTCTTGTCTTACTAGTTTTGAAGTCAAATGAAGGACAAACTTTCCCAGGACAGTATTTTTGATGAGAGGTAGGATCTGGATCCAGCCCGCAGACTCCAGCGCTGTAGGAAATCATAAGAAATCCAGTGAATACTATTTGTATCGAACATGCGCACTTGGAGTTGTTCAACGTGGAGCCAAAGGCACTGATGCAATAGATTGAAGTGATGTTGATATGCTTCCCTTCCATTATCCCTCCATCTTGTCCTTGTCGAACCTAACCCTCCCCTACTCCTCCATATCGCCCTCTTCCCTCTCCAGGAAGTCTCATGTAGATGCCGAGCCAGAGGAGAGTCCAGGGAGTAGCAGCAGCAGCAGCAGCAGCAGCAGCAGCGGAGCCGTCGATGCTCTCTCCTCAGCATCCGTTCCAGCTCCCCCCCAGGCCCCGGCCGGAGCGCCAGGAGAGGGAACAGACAGCAGCTCCTGCTCTGACTCAGAGGCTTCTGTAGACTCCAGTTCCGACGCTGAAGAGGAAGACGACGAGGAGAAAGACGATCGCAATATGTTCTCTTCCAAATTTCTCAGTGGGAACAATCCACTCAGTGCCGTGTCCTCCGCTGTAAACAAGTTTGGGCTATTTGCCGATGACGGAGACGTGGATAAAAGCCAGAAAAGTGGAGTGCCCCAGCCAGCTGCAGACGGTAAAGGCCAACCACAACAGAAGGGACTCTCGAAACCCAACGAGAGCCCTCCTGCGCAGAAAAGCCAGCCGCCTGCAAAACAGGGACCACCGCAGCAGCATGGCATTAGACAGCCAGGACCACCAAATCAGCCTCAAGGTGCACCCAAGCCCGGAGGTTCACCTCAGGCTCACGGTGATGTAGCTAGAACGGGGACTAGAATCCAAGAGCGGCAACTAGGAACAGCAAAGGTTGGACTGCAACAACAACAGCAGGAATCCCCAAAAGCATCCCCGCAACAAACGGGGCAGCCTAAACCGTTTGTGCAACCGCAGGGGTCCCCTAAACAAGCTCAGCAACAATCGGGACTATCTAAATCTTCTCTGCAAAAGCAGGGCTCACCAAAACCAGCCCCTCAGCAACAGGGAACACTGAAACCGTTGCCGCAGCAACAGAGCACCCCCAAAGTCACCCCACAACAGAGTTCATCTAAGGCCGGCACGTCGCCGCAGGTCCAGCAACGATCCCCAAAAGGACCGGTCGTGGCGGACCTTACCCGAGGCTCTTCAATTTGTCCCGTTTGCAGCACGACCAAACTCAACACGCACACCAAGGACGCAGCAAACCATAAAGACTGCACGCGGTGTAAAACCAAAGTCTGCAACCTGTGCGGTTTCAGCCCCCCAGACGCCGATGTAAGTCATTTCCAGTTCTTCCTCCGACAAACGCACGTCTCCCTGACCTTTTACTGAGCCGAGGCAAACAATCGCACCACATCCCGTCGCGCAGAAATATCACCCAAAGTGGACACGCAGTTTACTTGCGATCTAATGGAAGCGTAGTTTCAGTACATAAATCTTTTGCCCGTCACTAGATACCATTGGCAGAGATACATGAACAAAAGGTATTTTGTACATTACTGTAAATTATTTTCAGACAAATTAAATGAGTGCGCAGGATTTCCACGGTACACTAACTGCCCTAACTTTAAACCACTATTAACTACCCTAACCCTAACCCTAAACCTCACTCTCTCATCCCTAACCTTTAATTAAAAGAGATGCTTGATTTAATAAGTGATTTATTACTGAAGTCACATGGATGTCACATTTTAGCGTTATTTGTCATACAGGGTACCACACGGTAGATTGATTAGCGGTTTGTGGTTTTTGCATTTTTGGGATCATTCCTAACTCACAGTTTCCTAAAATAAAAAAAAAAAAAAGGCTGACAGATGATTCGAGTCGAATGACTTGACTTTAAGTTAAAATGCATCAGAAGTGCTTGCCTACGTGCCACGATGGCGTGAGCAAATCCTCAAAATGAAATATGCTCAAATCTCTTGGCGAGATGTATCCCGTCAGCATACTTCCTTGACACCAATTACTACACTCCCAGTCGCCAGGGATCTGGTGTCATGTGAAAATAGGTCTCCTTCTTTTTTTCAACTTTCACAGATGATAACACACACGTCGAGACGCAAGATATTTGACATCCATGGCTGCGTTAATTCCATTATTATTTACAATTGTTTAATGTCGTCAGCTACTGCTTGAGAGTCACTGATAGTGTAGTGGTACGAGGGCAGCGTGCGATCGATTCCCACTCAGCGGTGTTGTCGATGTCTGCCCTGCGACTGACTGGCGACCAGTTCGAGGTGTAGTCTGCCTTGCGCCCAAAGCTAGCTGGGAGAGGCTCCAGTTTTCCCGCAACCCTAGTGAGGATAAGCGGTTTGGTTAATGACAAAGCTACTGATTCATAGCGAATGCATTCTGTCGCCTGGAAACTTAAAATAAAACAACAGAATCTGGTGTTGAAAATTCTCACCCTAATTTGAAACCCCCCCCCATATTTTTAGATATTTATATATATATATATATATAATATATATATATTATTTATATTTTTATATCTTATATTTTTTATATTTTTTTTCAGTTGTTGTCATTCGCTAATTTTGTATTTTTTTTCCCCACACTGTTAGCAAAGCTATGGGAAAAAGTTTTGAAGTCCAGTTAATGTAAAAAAAAAAAAAAAAAAAAAAAACAAAGCAACGTCCATCCATTTTCCAAGCCGCCTATCCTCACAAGGGTCGCTGAATGCTGGAGCCTATCCCAGGTAACTTCGAGCAAATGAACTGGTCGCCAGTCAGTCGCAGGGCACATACATACACAGCCCCGCCGCTCGCCAGAGCTCGCTCGTCAGACTCTGCGTCATTCCCGTCCGAAGAACCAACTTTTTCCACATCTGCTAACAATGCCATTTAAGAATCTGTCATGGGAACGAGGCAAGTTACTCGACCCAATTGCAGGACTCAGAGGCGAGGGCATGATATTGAGTTTTTTTTTTTTTTTTTTTATTCCAAGCTAATATCGTAAACAAGTAAGCGGTCCAAAATAATCGGAAGCACAAAAAGGTGAGGCTACAGGCAACATCCAAAAACACGCGACAAGGTCTGTGACTATGAGGCAAAGCTTAGAATCACGAACCAGACGCAACAAGAGAGGGACAGGCTCGCCGTGACGAAGGGATGCACAACAAAGTTTCCGAACTTACGCACAATAGTGGAGTATCCAATACGCAGGAACACAACAAGTCGGCAAATGGAGATGACACACTCAAGGCTTAAATGTCTAATTAGCGTTCAATGCTTCGCTTCTGTGGGACTGCAGCCAGAGGCGGCACCGCCCAAAGCAGTGGCCTTGGCCATGCCCCTGACAGCATCCTGAACTCATCTGCGAATATTTAATCGTTTTTATTCATCTTTGTTGGTCTTGGTCCTCTGCAGGCTTCCGAATGGCTTTGTCTCACCTGCCAGCTAGAGAGAGCCGAAGGGCCGAAAATGCCAACGCCGTCCCCCTCCAAAATGCCATCGCCTGCCGCATCAGGTTCACCCAACAGGACTCAAAATCCGCCAGCAGCCAAAAGCGAAGGACCTAAACGCCAAGCAAGTCCCAAACATACCGGCTCGGACTCCCAGAAACGACGCCCGGAGGGAATCGGCCCGGCGGCAGCGCCAGCTAATCAACAGGATTCCGGAGGCTTGTTCGGCTTCGGTGCTCCGAAAACAGCCGAGCCAGAGGAGTCGGTGACGGGGAAAATGTTTGGATTGGGTTCTTCCATTTTCAGCTCCGCGTCGACACTGATGACCTCGGTGGTTCAGGATGAGCCCAAAACCACGCCGCCAATTTCTCCCAAAGTGCAGACCAAATCTGCTGCGGTCCAGGAGAAGAAACTACAACCGGAGCAGGCCAGGGTTCCCCCTGGAGGACGTTCCCCGTCGGACCCATCGCCATCACCCGTCCACGGTCCCAAAAAAGGCCAATCCTCTTGTCCTCTTTGTAAGGTTGAGCTCAACGTGGGCTCCAAGGACACTCCCAACTACAGCAAGTGTACCGAATGCAGGACCACGGTCTGCAACCAGTGCGGCTTTAACCCCACGCCAAACGTTCAGGAGGTAAGACAGACTCGTACTATGGGAATCAATTCACCATTTTTTTTACTGATAATAAGTTCAAAAAGAAAGAACAAAAAATGCATGGCTAAAACTAATTACATATTTGGCTCTTGATCATCTAGATCAGGGGTGTCAAACTCATTTTTGTCACGGGCCACATTTTACTTAACGGTTCCCCTCGGAGGGCCGTTATGACTGTGAAACCATAACAATCTTTAACCGCCTCCTCAAATTTACAAATGAAATTTATGAAGTCGTTTTGGAAGCAGAAATCGAGAGTAATGGGTTTTTCAACTATTTGTTGTTTGGTAATGCTAAAATACTCGTAATAAATATCTCAACGTTATCATTTATGATATGACAATTTGAAATTTTGGTCCAGATTTTCACGAAAATCATGAAAGTTGATACTTCGCGGGCCAGATTAAATCATGCAGCGGGCCAGATCTTGCCCCCGGGCCTTGAATTTGACATCCGTGATCTAGATGCCCATGGCCTGGATTAAACAATTGAGCGTGTCGTATTAATTTATTCAATAATTATTTTTATGTCTTAGTCATGTTTACTTTGATTAAAACATTGTTCATTTATCTATTATTAATAAATTATTTAATTAAAAGTTGGTTAGTATATTCGTCATAAATAATAATTTCTAATTAATTCTTTTTATTATTATTTTTTATATCAATTGGTTACCATAACTGATTATTGCTAAATGAATGATAAAAAATGCAATTGTATATGTATTAGTCATATTTAGTTCAATTAAAACATTAATTGTTCATTGATGTATTAGTATTTAATTAATTAATCATTCTTTGATGCATTCATCATAAATAATTCATTTTTTATAACAATGCATTGGTTACCGTAACTGATTATCGCTAAATGAATAATAAATAATGCAATAAAGAAACAAGCATTATTTTTTTATGGATTAGTCATATTTAGTTCAATTAAAACATTAATTGTTCATTTATGTATTAGTATTTAATTAATTAATAATTCTTTGATGCATTCATCATAAATAATGATTTCGGAATATTTTTACAATAATTCATTTTTTTATAACAATGAATTGGTTACCGTAACTGATTATCGCTAAATGAATGATAAATAATGCAATTAAGAACCAAGCATTATTTTTTAATGTATTAGTCCATTTATGTATGATTAATTAATTAATTAATAATTGGTTAATGTTTTCATCATAAACCATTTCTAAATATTTGTAAAATAAGAATGTTTTATAACAACAATTGGTTACCGTAACTGATGATCGCTAAATGAATGGTAAATAATGCAATTAATAACCAAGCATTATTTTTTCATGTAGTAGTCATATTTAGTTCGATTAAAACATTAATTTTCCATCTATATATGATTAATTATTTAATTAATAATTGGTTAATGTATTCATTATAGATAATAATTTCTAAATATTTGTAAAACAATTATTTTTTTTATAACAACAATTGGTTACCATAACTGATTATTACTAAATGAATGATAAATAATGCAATTAAGAACCAAGCATATTTTTTATGTATTAGTCATATTTAGTTTGATTAAAACATTAATTGTCCAGTTGTGTGATTGAATAAATTAATTAATTAATGATTTATTAATGAATTCATCATAAATAGTTTCTAAATATTTGTAAAATATTTATTTTTTTATTACAACAAATTGGTCACCGTAACTGAGTATCAGTAAATGAATGATAAATAATGCAATTAAGAACCAAGCATGAAATTTATTTTGAAAACTATTTTACACATTTGAACTTTTTCAACATCATCTTTAAATGACAATTCATTTGTCCGTTACTCAAAATCAAATGTGGATCCAAATATCCCAAATTTTGCCAGGTGGTGATAAAGGATCCCAGATGGAAAGTAAATCGTTTTGGTTTTGGCTCCGTCTCGGGGATGTTCATTGTCACATGTGCCGCTTGAGTCCGACGGAATCTGACAGTTTTCCAGCGTTTTTGCGATTGAACTTAACAATTGTGTTTCCATTTGATCCAACATTGCTGGGGGGGGGGGGGGGGGGGAGAATTACTCGCACACCAAACGCAATGTGATTATTATTCTGCGGTGCCATCAATGACAAACATTTCATTCCAATTCAACTCCAGCTTCCTCTAACCTCACTTAAACACCGCTCGGCGGCAGACATCCGATGTTTGCCTCCGCGCTAAAAATACACACCCGCACCTCGCAGGCTCGTACTACGGAGGCGAGCGGGCACACGCTGAAGTAAATAGATAAGGCGTCTTGCTGGCAGTCTGAAGCACAAAAGGATCTGACACTCGACTCTGTAATTCAATGCGCGATGTGCGCTCCGTAAGGCCGAGCCTGCCAACGACACCCCGAGGCTCAAACAATGATGTGCGGAGTCACATCGTGCTAGAAAACTACCCTGTGCTCAAAGTAATAATAATAACATTAAAATAACATACAAAAAATGAGCCGTTTGTCTCAATCTCCCCTGCGATTGGCCGGCAACCAGTTCAGGCTGTGCCCCGCCTCCCGCCCGTTGGCATCTGGGATAGAATCCAGCACTCCCCGCGACCCTAGTGAGGATAAGCGGCAAAGAAAACGGATGGATGTATCTCCAAAAAAATAATGGATTGGCGCAGCTGTAAAACGTTGGCCTCACAGTTCTGAGCACCCGGGTTCAATCCCGGCCCCGCCTGTGTGGAGTTTTGCATGTTCTCCCCGTGCCTACGTGGGTTTTCTCCGGGTGGGCGCTCCGGTTTCCTGCCACATCCCAAAAACATGAAACATTAAATGGACTCTCTAAATTGCCCCTGTGTGTGTGATTGTGAGTGCGGCTGTTGTGTGTCTCCATGTGCCCTGTGATTGGCTGGCAACCAGGTCAAGGGGTGTACCCCGCCTCCTGCCTGTTGGCAGCTGGGATAGGCTCCAGCACTCCCCACGACCCTTGTGAGGATAAGCGGCTAAGAAAACGGATGGACAGATGGGTGGAAAATGCATTACATAGCCAGTAATTGAGTCTCATTCTCATCTAAATTGCATCTCACAAAATTAATCAAAAAACGTGTTTATTGTCTTATTAATGTGCTCGTGGACTAAAGTGTAATTTTTTCAATTAACTTTCTTTTTTTATGCAGTATTTCCTCTTTTTTGTTAAACTTCTGTATTTCCCTGATGTAAAAGTTCCCAACGTGTTCAACTTTGCAGTATCCCTTCGTTGTAGCAGATCGGCCTGTGGCTTTGGTACATTTGTGTACTTGCTGCCAGTTTGTTGGGCAACAGAGAACTGTCATTCTTCGGTGATATCATGGAATGGAATAAATGAAACAAAAACAAAAAAATGCCATTTGATAAGACTGAAGGAGGACTGGAAGCCACATTTCTTGTTGACAGGAAGTGCAGTGTGCACTTGCCCATTCGCGGTTCACCGTTTGCGGCCCCACATCATCGCAGATTTTTTTCGCATCAAGATTCTTTATTTTTGTCAAGTTTTTGTACCATCTTGTCATGATTTTAGAGGTCTTAAATTCTCCTAAATCGACATAGTGCCTTACAATGGGGTGCACCTTATGTAGATACTTATCACGAACCTCCGGTACAGGGGTGGACCCAAATGCAGAACTTCGAGGCAGAGGCATAATGTTCAATGTATTTTATTCCGGAAACTGGGCCAGTCCGACAAGGCAGAGGTACGGAAACGCGAGGCTTGGTGGGATCCAAAAGACATGCAGCAAGGTCCGATGACTATGGCGCAAACTAACAAACTCGACTGGATCAAACAAAAGGGCACAGAATCGCTGTGACTAGGGTTACTCTAACTTGCGCGTAGAGTGGAGAGTCCCACAGGCAGTGAATGCAACTCACTAACACAAGGCAGTAAACTGTCAAATGCCAGTGACAAAAACTCCAACTTAAATGCCCGTCTAATAACAGTCCCAATGTGAAACAGCTGTGACCGCCCAGACCAGTGGCCTGGCCACGCCCCTCTTGGCAGTGGCCATGCCTTGCTCATGACAATACTGAGTTCCAACGTTTGCAAATGTTGTTGTGTGACTTGTCCAACAAAATACACTTAAACACACTGGACACAATGTTAGCAAGCACGCTAGCATGTGTTTTAGCGTTTATGTGAACTACCATATGATGGGCCTCACAAGGCAGTGAGAACCAATTGCATTTCACATCTGTCAACAAACCTGGATGTGAGGTTCCTTGGAGACTCTAAATTGTCCATATTTCTCAATCTGAGTTTGAACGTGAATGTGATTTGCTTGTCTTTATGTGTCCTGCGAGTGATTGGCGAAGATTCCAGGGTGTACCTCAGCTGGGACTGACTCAAACTCAACCGAGATCCTAATGAGGACACACATACAAATGAACTGAACCGCTCGGTGGAAATGTGAGTTATAGTACGTAATATTTAGCGCTAATTTGCTGTGTTGTTAAAGGGCAAGGAGTGGCTGTGTCTGAACTGCCAGGTGAAACGCGCGACGAGAGGAATCGAACCTCCTAAAGACGACCAGTTTTCCACTTCCCCATCGAAAAGGACTCCTGGGCAGCCTGGACTACAAAAAACCCCTGCGCCCGGCTCTCCACAGAGGACTCTGAGGGCGCAGTCACCCATGGCTGAAACTGTTAAAGCAAAAGAGAAACAGGCCAGCCCGGCTCCTGCTCAAAAAGCAAAGCAGGACAATGCGAAGGCTGATTTGCAGAAAAGAATCGAGCAACCACAAAAGCAGGTCAATGCCAATGATGCTCCACAGCAAGAGTCAGGTGGATTTTTCAGTTTCGGCAGTCCTAAAAAGCAGCCTGATGCCGCAAAGTCCAACGAGTCCGTGACAGGGAAGATGTTCGGATTTGGTTCGTCCATATTAAGCTCTGCGTCCACTTTGATGTCCTCGGCTGTCCAAGATGAACCAAAACCGACACCGGCACCGGCTTCTCCCAAGATGCCTGCTTCAAAAGATTCCACTTCTGTGAAGAAACCAGAGCTCGAAATGAAAACAGAGCAAAGCCAGCGGCCGTCGGAGTCAACAAAGACAGCATCTGCCCCCCTGGGAATTTCCAAACCTGTTCAGTCATCTTGTCCTGTCTGTAAATCGCACCTCAATCTTGGCTCAAAAGATGCCCCCAACTACAAGACCTGCACAGAGTGTAAAAACACTGTCTGCAATCAATGTGGATTCAACCCCGTGCCAAATGTGAAAGAGGTAGGATAAACGCATTTGCTTTATTCATGCTGTTGTTGCTTTTACGATACACAATGTGCTCTTTTATAGGTGAGGGAGTGGTTATGCCTCAACTGTCAAATGCAACGAGCCCTGGGAGCGTCGGAGCCTCCAGGAACCCCCGTGATGAAAACGTGGGCCTCGCCAAACAAAGCCCCTGCGTCCACAACCATCCCCAAGAAGGAAACGCAGCAAAAATCTCAAGCAAAAGACAACGCAACAGCTGCTGAGTCCAAAGTGAAGGAGACACCTGCCAAGGAATCCGCAAAGATGGATGTCGCACACCAAAAAAATACAACTCCAACTTCGGGTCTAAAAGCTCCTTTGGAAGAGCAGAAGAGAGGACCTCAAAAGCCTCCGGAAGCAACAATTACACATGGGCTGAAGCAGACTAATTCTGCTTCAAAGGGACAAGAAGAGTCCCGTGGTCCAATACTCCAGTCTGACACCGTCAAACCGACGGACTCAATAGGTGGGAAAATGTTTAGCTTTGGCTCTTCAATCTTCAGCTCAGCGTCCACTTTAATCAGTTCAGCCGGCCAAGAGGAGGCTAAAACCGCTCCCCCGCTGTCCCCCAAGATGCCTTCCGCAAAGGTGACTCAGTCACCTGTTGCTCAGGAGAAAGAACCGGAGAAGAAACGTGAACCCAAATCATCCACATTGTTGCCATGCAAACCCCAATCAGATCATGCAAACAAGGAATCTGTTTCCCGTATTTCGCCCAGATCCGCTTGCCCTCTATGTAAGGCTGAACTTAATATTGGCTCAAAGGATCCTGCCAACTACAGCAAATGCACGGAATGCAGAAATACCGTTTGTGACCAGTGTGGATTTAGTCCTGTGCCAAATCTGTCAAAGGTAATGAAAACCTATAATTTTTATTGTTGTAAAATACTGCTAAGCACATGATCCAGGTTTGAAACTTCTCTGTGTCCTCCCCATGTTTATGTGGGGTTTCTCTGGGGACTCTTCAGTTTACTTTTACTGCACATTCCAGAAACATTCATTCAAGGTTCATTGGACGCTTTAAATTGTCCGTCGGGGAGTGGATGGTCGGGTCTGTGGGAGGAGGGCGGTGGGCGGCTGAGAGGATCAGCATTCTGTCTATACGTGTGACTTGTCCCGGGGGAATTGTACCTCTCACCATCTTGGATAGGCCCCATTTACAATAACTATGATCGGAATGAGGACAATTCCTATAGAAAACGAATGGATCTATATTTCTATGGAATTATTGTAAATGTTTGCTCTTATTCTCGGTATTTTCTTATTTTTTTTTTTTTTTTTTTTAGGAAAAAGAATGGCTATGCTTGAACTGTCAGGTGCAAAGAACTATGAATACATCTGAAACTCCAACGAAACAACCCAACGCAGTGAATAAAACCCCTCCGTGGTCCATACCGCCGAAGACAACCATTGCAAATGAAGTAGAATCAACCGAGAGGGATGTATTGAACTCTGAGAAGCTTTCAAAAATGCCGACTGCAGGACCTGATAAGATGAAGGATGATTCCATACTGAGTACACCCCAGAGGATCCAGCCTTTAACTACGAAACAACCGGAACAGAATAAAGAGGGTACCCCAGTTTCTGACCGGGAACCTCAAATGAAATCAGACTCTCAGAAACCAGCAGACATGACCAGTCATTCTAGTCCAAAACAGACCAAAGTCGCTTCAGATGCCCAGAAACTATCCAGCCATTCTGGCTCGAGTGGCCCTAAAACCACTTCCGATGCATCGAAAACAACGGACTCGATTACTGGGAAGATGTTTGGCTTTGGCGCTTCCATTTTCAGCTCAGCATCTACTTTGATTTCATCGGCTGTTCAGGAAGAGTCACGCACGACGCCCCCAAACGCTCGCAAGATGTCCGCCCCAGTGCAGGTCTCCTCAAAGATGACGGCAGGGCTTAACGTTTCTCCCAAAAGTACTCCAACGAGTTCTCCCAGCAAAGCGCCATCAAAAGAACCTGTAAGTCTCGCTCAGGAGGTCAAGAAAAAAGAAGAATCAAATCAAGATTCATCACAGCCACCAAAGGCAGCCATCGTGTCGCACACCCATCCTAATGGACACCAGGAAAACTGTCCTCTTTGTAAGGTCAAATTAAACATTGGCTCTAAGGAACCTCCCAATTACAGCAGCTGCTCAGAATGTAAGACAATTGTCTGTGACAAATGTGGATTCAACCCAGTCCCCATTGGAGAGGTAACACTATACTCTCTAAATTCTGTATGTGTTTTTATTTCTTTGACATATTTTTACTTTGTTTCAGAAAAAGGAATGGCTGTGTCTTACCTGTCAGATGAAAAGGGCAGTTGAAGCATCACGGCAACCAGCTCCTCAAAATCAGGATCAAGCTGCAAATCGTAAATCTGTGGTCAAGCCAATAGAAACCTCCAAACCAAATCCAAACACTGCCACTGCCGAACATCCCCAGGAAAAATCATCCACAGCTTCAGTTTCGTCAAAAGAATCTGAAGTTTCCATCAGTCCAGTGAAGTTGCTTAGCACAAAACTTGATGCTAAAACACAACAAAGAAATAAGGAGTCTGTTCCTGAGAAACTGCCAGATCAGTCCAGCCAAACTGGACACAAGCAGAGCAATGCCACTACAGCAAAGCAGCAAGATACTGGAGGATTTTTTGGCTTGGGTGTTGCCAAATCGAAGCCGGATGCAGAAAAACCAACAGATTCAGTGTCAGGGAAGGTGTTTGGTTTTGGTTCTTCCATCTTCACCTCGGCAACGTCATTAATAACATCGGCTGTTCAGGATCAGCCAAAGACAACTCCGCCAGGTTCTCCCAAAAAGTCCCCTCTGAAGGATCTTCAATCTGATGCTTCTCAAAAGCAAGCACTGCAGAAGAAGTCAACACAGCAGGAAAAACGCCCTCCATCAGCTCCAACTACAGGAGATCATACCGCAAATCCTCCAAAGGCTGCAGCAGCTACCAAGTCACATGTCAAACCAGGATCTACATGTCCACTCTGTAAAGTTGGACTAAACCACATCAACTCAAATACCTGCACTGTATGCAAAAACACGGTTTGTAATCAGTGCGGTTTTAACCCCATGCCAAATGAAACAAAGGTAAAGCTATACATTTGAATGTAATTTTTTTTAATAATAAAAATACAATTACGTTTTGAAAGAGTCTTTGAACCATTCCATCAGCATTATGCATGTCTTAATTAAATTAACTTAAATAACTGTACTTTTCTCAGGTTCAGGAGTGGCTCTGTCTCACCTGCCAGATGCAACGTGCCCTAGATACGAGCCCCCCGTTAGGAGCTGCGACTACCAAATCACATGTACCCGCAAAAGATGTCCCAAGCACGGCTGAAACACAAAAGGGAGCAGCATCGATCATCTCACCTCAGAGACAACAACCAGTTGGGAAAGCAAACCCTGGTGCAGCGTCTTTGGCTGCTAATAAGCCAGATGGTCTGGAAGACAACATTTCAGCTCCAGCTAAAAAGACTCCACTGGATCATAAAGACGTACCAGGAGTCAGAACATCGCCAGGCCAGACAAGGCACGCCGAACGGAAGAAGAGCAATGCCACTGAGTCAGGAGGATTTTTTGGTTTTGGTAGCAGTAAAACCCAACCGGATACTTCCAAGCCAGCAGAATCAGTGACTGGAAAAATGTTTGGCTTTGGATCTTCTATTTTCAGCAGTGCCTCCACCTTGATCAACTCAACGCCGCCAGTTTCGCCCAAGATGTCCCCCACAAGACAGAGTACACCTCCTCCTGTCCAGAAGAAGGAGGAACAGACAAAGCCAGCCCGAACTCAGCCGGCTCCATCATCCTCAGGCGAACAGACCAAAGTGACCAAATCTCATGAAGATATGAAGTGCATCTGCCCGCTTTGTAAGGCTGAACTCAACACTGGGTCCAAAGATCCACCAAACTATGATAGCTGCACCAACTGTAAGAATACTGTCTGCAAGCAGTGTGGATTTAACCCAATGCCAAATGTATCAGAGGTGAGTTCAGCTCATAATTAAGTGTTGTAGTCAGTTACATATACAAAAAGATACATAAACGTGTTTGGTTTGCAAATTTAACGTACATGACTTTCTTTGGTTGTGTTGTAGAAAAGGGAGTGGCTGTGTCTGACATGCCAAATGCAGAGAGCCCTCTCTGCAACAGAAGCAGTCGAGCCTAAGGTGATGAAACCTCAGCCATCTCCCAAGAAAGCGACGACGCCAGTCGCTGCCACTCCTAATCAGATTAAAGATACTATTTCAACACAGAAATCAGATGTGCTGGACAAAAACCAGAAGAATGAAGCGGTAACAGTAGCATTACAAAAGAAAGAAGAGAGCCCCGGTAGTGCCTCGGGCCTAATAAAAGCGGTTAAAACTGGATCACCACCTACAAAGGAGGTCCAAATCTCCTTGGCACCTTCAGCTGAAGAGAAGCCAACTGCAGGTTCAATTGGTGATAAACCACTGACTGATCAAGCTTCTCCTGTGCGGACAGATGTGGACTCTTCAATGAAGAAGAAAGAAGAATGTGCTCTACCGAGCTCCCTTACAACAACGGAGCCATCAGATACGGGAACGGTTGTAAAACTGGCAGATCAAGATAATAAACAGCCCTCCAAATTCCCAAACAAGGAGCCTAAGCTGAATGATAACGCACTTGCCAAATCAGTTCCCCCTGCAGTACAACCAACTCAAGAAGCAAGGACTGATGCCAAAAATTCTCAAGACGGTATCTCCAAAACAGCCGAAGCGGTGACTGGGAAGATGATGGGATTTGGTTCAACCCTGTTCAGTTCGGCATCGTCTTTGATAACGTCTTCCGTTCGTGAGGAATCACGCACGACACCACCGAGTTCTCGTAAAATGTCTGCCCCGGCGCAAGCCTTAGATAAAGTGTCAACATTTCAGATTCCGCCAGTCAAGTCCAGCCCTGCTGTCTCCCCACTCAAAACATCAATGAAGGAGGTAAAGTCAGCTGAAGAAAAGTCATCGGCGCAAACTGAGCCTCAGGTCAAAGCTCTTCCAGCAGGAACAAAGAAAATGGAACTTGGTCCACAAGAACCTTCAAAAGTAGGGACCTTTGAAGTTCCTACCAAAGCAACCCGGTCTAATTGTCCTCTTTGCAAGATTGAACTTAATGTGGACTCCAAGGATTTACCCAATTACAACACGTGTACCGGTTGTAAAGCCACGGTCTGTAACAAATGTGGATTTAGTCCCATGCCGAATAAAGCAGAAGTAAGCAATGGCTTTTGCATCGAATGTCTTCAATTTGTGTTTGTTGTTGAAAATGCCGATAATTATATCTGTTTTGTGTCGCCAGGGAAAAGAGTGGCTGTGTCTTAACTGTCAGATGCAAAGGGCACTTGGGGCTTCTGAACCCCTTGGACTTCCCCTTATGAAATATCAACACTCTCCGAGTAAAGAACCCCACCCTCCTGCAAAAGAAAAAGATACAGCGATACATGCTTCCCAGGAAGACACAATAACACGCAAAGACATTCCACTCAACATTAAGGATGTTCATGTCACAACCGAAAAATGTGAATCTCCATCTGTTGGTGAACTGACTGACAAGGCAACACCTGCACCTGCTTCATTACCTGAAAAAACTGACCCTGGTGCAATCAAGAAGACTGACGTTGCATCTGTTTTACCTGAGCAGACCCCTAAAGTTAATCCCCGATTAGCCCAGAAGCAGGCTCTAGAAACTGTGACCGCTACTGAAAAGGTTGCTCCCACAACAGTTCCAGAAGCAGCAAAATTAACACCGCAAGAACCGGCAAAAGCCGTAAAATCACCGACCAAATTTGTACCACCACCAGCCAAACAACCTGCAAAACAGGAATCGGGAGGCTTCTTTGGGTTTGGTGGTCCTAAAACGCAACAAACTGCTGCCAAACCCGCTGAATCCGTGACTGGGAAGATGTTTGGCTTCGGGTCAACCTTCTTAAATTCAGCCTCCAGTTTGATAACGTCGGCTGTGCAAGATGAAACCAAAACAACGCCGGTCCCACGCAAGATGTCCACGCAGGCCTCTCCTAAGACGACACCGCCTGCCTCTCCTAAATCATTACCGACAAAAGACGTCAATGCAGCAGCTCGCCAGAAAACAGAGGAAGCAAAACTGGACAAACCACTGGAGAAAACTACTCCCTCAATAATAAAAGATAAAGTATCTAACGCGCCAGTTGAATCCCCTGTGCCACCTGCAGATACCAACATGGCTCTGACAGCAGTTCAGTCCACGTGCCCACTCTGTAAGGTGCAATTGAAAACGGATGGCAACGCTGGTTCCAACTTCAACACTTGCACGGAATGCAAAGCAACGGTCTGTAAACAGTGTGGATTTAATCCGATGCCCAATGTATCAGAGGTAGGTCTGTTTTTCTGACGCACGTTTCAGTAATTTACCTACAACGGTCACTGATAGTGCTGCGGTACAGGCGTGCATGTGACTTTGAGTAGTTGCTATTAAATGCTGACCCCTACCGCCCCGAAGTCCGCTGGGATTTTGTTTGGTTTTAAAAAGTTTTTGCTTGTTCACATAAACCATCTCTGCTACGTCATTCTTTCGTTAAAGGTACAAGACTGGCTCTGCCTGAATTGTCAGATGAAGAGGGCACTTGGAGCCTCTGAGCCCACCGGACCTTCTGCAGTGATACCGCAGCCCTCACCATCCAAGATTATTCCCCCAAACGCCGAACACAAGGATACAGTGGACCAGCCTAAGGCGTCAACGCAAATCACAAAAGAGGGCGCTCTGGTGGAGAATAAGGCTCCCCAGGTAACAACACCCAAAAAGGCAGATCCATTGCAACAGGGTTCGATGCCAAAGCCAAATGATCCTTCTGTTGACGGTCAAGAAAAGGCTCGGGATGTGTCCGAGCAGACACAGCAGACCGGAAAAATGCAACAGGCTAAGGACTTTCAAACTCTCAAAACAGAAGTCAAGGCAGTTACTCCAAAACTGGCAGATGAAAAGCCACCTCCACAACCTTCTAAATCCACAACTCCTGCCGACATTTCTCCACCAACACCAACTGCGTCTGCAGGGAGGCAGTCTGCGGACGTTTCCCAAACTCCAAAACCAGAAGTCAAGTTAGTTGCTGAAAAACCGTCACTTGGAAAACCGCCACAACAGCCCTCGAAATCTCCAACTCCTACTGTCAAATCCACCCCGCAAGCAGTTATGCCTTCAAAGAAAGAGTCCGGGGGGTTCTTTGGATTCAGTGCTCCCAAATCTCAACCTGCCTTTTCTGCAAAGCCTGCCGAGAGTGTCACCGGCAAAATGTTTGGATTTGGTTCCTCAATTTTCAGCTCTGCCTCCACACTGATAACCTCTGCTGTTCAAGATGATCCCAAATCTACTCCCGCGGTCTCTCCTAAGAGCTCCCCTGCAAAAACTACACAGAAACCACAATCACCTCAACAAACCAAACCTGCCGCTCCGTTGGCCCAGTCTAAAGTGGAAACAAAACCTGTAGAAGCCACAGAAGTGACAGGACACCCCAAAGCGGATACTCTTCAGGCGGATCTGTTGACCTGTCCGCTCTGTAAGGTCGAACTCAACAAGGCCACCAAGGAACCTCCCAACTACAACACGTGCACTGAATGCAAGAGCCTCGTGTGTAACCTCTGTGGATTTAATCCCATGCCTCATACAGGAGGGGTAAGTCCAGTACTTCGCTCTGTCACTTAAATGACACATATTTGCATTTCTTTCAATTCAGTCTAAATGGTCAAGAATTGCAGTGCGTCTGTGTGATCGTTTGGTTAGACTCCCTGGGAGCTGCCTCTTGAAAGTGGCTCTGACTTTTGATCCAGTCCAGCTGCCTCCCCCTAACCCTTAGCGCAGAATTGCAGTAAGGTTTGTTCAAAGATACATTTAAGATTGATAAAAATATGATTCAATCTTGTGGGTGCTCCCCCAAGCTAGCTCTCTCCCAATTACCAGCCACACTCAAGAACTCTATGACGTACCTTGCTAAAGGGCGGCAAACTTATGACCGCTAACTACGACTGTAAACATCAACGTAGTCCATTGCAACATGGTCCGTGATTTGCAATTGCTTCGCCGTCCCAACGCGGGGTTCAACAAGTAGCTAGTTGCCGTGGTGACAAAGCTATACCAGGGCTTGGCTTCGCGGTCGGAGGGGGAGCAGTGGCTCATTAGCACGAGGCAGGACTTCCGACTCCAAACAGGCTCATTTCAGAAGATAAACCGAGTGGAAGTGTTCTGGAATTCTGGATCTTTGGGATACTTTTTCGGGCAACAGGGAACTGGTTTAAGGTGCGGAAACGACGCCCGTTTCGCCCTTTTGTATGTTTGCATATTTGGCTCAGACTGGTTGGTTGCTGCCGCCGCTGCAGATCCACTCGAGTGCTTCCGTTACATGCAGCAACGTCGCTCGTGTCTTTCCGGCAGGCCCCCGATAATACACAAATTGTATTAAGGCTGTTGTGCAACAGCATTAGTGAGATGAGATCTGATGTCGCAGCGAGAATCAAGCCGGGGAACGTTTGCCAGGGGCCCGTGACAGATTTGAGACGGCAAAGTCGTGCGATACGCCAATAGAGCCGAGAGGAGGCAGGTTACGTCAAACTTCTTCTGGATCCATCTGCTCTATCGCTTGGATCAGCGGTGCCGCGTAATTCTCCAATTTCTTTTTCGCCTTACGTGTGTGCGCAGTACATTAACAGGATGTACGTACACACGTGTACATGTTACTGCGAGTCACCTTTTCGTTTGCGTTCCCTTTTCATTTTTTCAACCTAGGGCTGCAATCTTTTATTTGCAAAAATTCATGAAAAAATAAATGATACGCTAAGCACAATGATCATCATTTGATGCTGCATAGGACATATTTTGAAAAAAAAAAAAAAAAAATCATGAACAGCGGTGCATCTGGTTAGATCGTTGGACTCAGTTCCGAGGACCGGGGTTCAAATCCCATGCATGCCTACACAGTTTTCCTCCAGGATCTCTGGTTTCCTCCCACATCCCAAAACCATGCACTGATTGGAGACTCTAAATTGTCCATAGGTGTTATCATAAGTGCGACTGTTCTTTGTCTCTATGTGCCCTGGCGACCAGTTCAGGGTGTACCCTGCCGCCTGCTAGATGACAGCTGGGATAGACTCCAGCACTCCCGCGACCCTCGTGAGGATAAGCGGCTCAGAAAATGGATGGATGAATGAAAATATGAACAGTCGATTTATCACAGCAACACACTGTGGACATGTGGTTGGCGTCACAATTAAGTTGTACTGGGCTCAAATTTCATTTTTTGGACAGAAATATCACAAGCAGGAAATATATTGAATTTTATTATTACACATAATTACATTATATTTATGTGCTGTATGGTAAGTTAGGGTTGTGTGTACGTTATGGTGGGGGCCCAAGAAGATTATTTTCGTTAGTTGACATGTCTGCTGCAGGGGCCCGGGTTCATAGTTCTGCTTGGTGATGAAGTGCAGTCTCCAGCATCAATCCATTTTCTTTGCCGCTTATCCTCACGAGGGTCGCAGGGAGTGCTGGAGCATATCCCAGCCGTCAACGGTCAGGAGGCAGGGTACACCCTGAACTGGTTGCCAGCCAATCGCAGGGCACATAGAGACAAACAGCCACACCTACGGGCAATTCAAACGTGTCCAATTAATGTTGCATGTTTTTGGGATGTGGGAGGAAACCGGAGTGGCCGAAGAAAAACCAGGACCTCAGAACTTTGAGGCCAACGCTTTTACCAGCTGAAGCGCCGTGTCGCCCTGTCTTGACCAGTGTCAATATAATACTGCATGCTTTTAATTTTTTTATGGAGTACTTTGCTGAATCTTTACTCACAATAAGTGAGGACTGACACATTTTGCATGAGGCTAAAAAAAAATGTGTGCTGTAATTCTTGATCATTAGACAACGAATTTACCAAGATCTGTTTTAAATTGTGAGAAAAATGAATAACAGGGCTGTTTTTTTCCCCCGTTTTATGTAACTGCTAAGGGGGTTGGTTTATATATGTATTTATCATTTGCGTGTTTTTGATTCTTCCAAAAAAATCACATTGCGTATTTTAGAAAACAGTGAATAATCCTAAAATAGATGCGCTTAATTACGTAATGGCCACGCGGTAGTCACGACGTAGCCCTCCTTGAAGCGGAAGAGTCGCCCGTTTATTTTACAGCGTGAAATCGCCCAGCGTTGGAACTAGGATGGAGGGATGAAAGGCTTGAAAGGAGTGCCAGCAGCATGTCGCTCCATTTGATTCTTTTGATTGCTCACTGCGCCTCAAGCCCAGTGCCATCCAAATAGCCGGCAAAGTGACCGTTGCGCTGATAAGTAGGGCGCACGTGTATCACCCTTATGAGCGTGAGGAGGGTGGAAAGATGGAACTTGCTCTCAGGTTTTTGTGCATTCTTGGAGACAAATGACCAAATGTGTTCATTTTCAGAGCGATAAGAGGAAATGACACTTGCTGGGATATCCAGTTTGGAATGTCTGTGCCAGCCTCGAGTCATAAATGTTTAATTGTGTTTGTGTTAGGGAAGACTACATTATTGGAGTGTATTTTTATCTCGTCTGTCTGCATTTTTTTATTTTTTATTTTTTTGCCTGCAACACTTGCCTCTCGCTTCATCACCCCCGCGAATCGCCACTCGATATTCAACACTAACTGTACGCTTATCAGACTTCAGACACTTTACACGGCAAGTCACAAAAAAAATGTCTCGATTCTTCAGTCGCTGTTTCGACTGTCTGCTTGTACCGTTAGGGATCACCATACCTATCCATCCATCCGTTTTCTCAGCCGCTTATCCTCATGAAGGTCACGAGAGTTCTGGAGCCTTACCCAACTATCATCGGGCAGGAGGCGGTGTACACACTGAAGTGGTTGTCGCCCAATCACAGGGTACGGGGAGATAAACAATCACACCCCAGGGCAATTGAGAGTCTCCGATTAATCCATATTTTGGAGTTGTGAGAGGAAACTGAATTGTCCAGAGAAAAACCACACAGTTTTCACCACCTCAAAACTCTGTGGACAAATAATAGTTCAATAGGCGTTTGGCTGATTAGTTCTTAGTATCACTTGACTGTGGCTCGTTTCGTGCGCTATGAATGGTCGCAAAGCTAGATGAGAGAATTCGTCTTCTTCTTCTTTTCCTTTCAACTTGTCCCGTCATCTTTTGCCATCTGAGCCTATCTCGTGCATCTTCCACTCTAATACCCGCTGTCCTCATGTCTTCCCTCCCAACATCCATCAACCCTTTCTTTGGTCTCCCTCTCTTCCCTCGTAGCTCCATCCTTACCATTCTCCTACCAATTTCCTCACTCTCTCACCTCTGGGCATGTCCAAACCATCGAAGTCTGCCCTCTCGAACCTTGTTTCAAAAACAACAAACAGAGTAAGCGATCTCTTGAGCGTTTGCTTATCTCCAAGCTTTGTCTCAGTTGGGGCCAATGTGACCCTCTATCTCTACCTCTGCACTCTGTAACATATTCAAGTCCCCGTTATCAGCATTTTTTTTTTTTTTTTTAATGACACCTGCTCAAACTCAAGTTATTCCACCGAGACCTCCTGACTGCTGTTAGGCAACCATTGCAAAGTTTGGAAGGCTTTTATGATCCCAATGTGTCTGCCAGAGTGTTTAGTATTTCCATTTTAATTAGCTCAGTATCTTATAGCTTCTATTTTATTAATGGAAATGTCAGATGGGATTTGTCGGGTTTATGTGCCTAACATTCTAGATTTTTAATATTGTTTTAATGTTGTTGATGCGAAATTACCTTTTTCCTGGTGATTGTTGAATGGTAATTTATCAGACTAGAAAAAGCAAGGTTTGCATTCTCCCCCCTTCTTCCCTTCCCCCTTGGAGCAAAGCCTTCTGCTTATTAGAGATCAGTAGGTCAACGTTTTGCGTCTGTACACGGCGGGCAAGGGTAATAAAGAGGTGTGTGCTTCGTACGGGCTTCTAAAAGCTGAGCATCTCAGCTTCTGCTGCAGGAAAGTCTGCCAGAAAATCAATAGCGCACTTGCCACCCTCATTGGCAGTCGCAGCGGGCAATTACGAAACATAAGCTTAGTGTCTCTATAGTAAAAAAAATAGCAGCGAATTAATGTTAGTTATCTGTGCTCACGGTGCATCTCATCTATTTTTGTTGTAAGTCAGCAGGCCTTTACGAGCACTCAAAGATATTTTGTAAAAATGAAGTAATAGTGTGATATGCCTTGTTTATGTTTTGTTGCAGAAAGAATGGCTGTGCCTCAACTGCCACACCCAAAAGGCTCTCCTGGGGCAACTCGGAGACTCAGGGAAAATGCCTCAGCCTTCACTTAAATCGATATCACAAGAAACCCAAGCCATACATGTGA
The DNA here is from genome assembly GCF_019802595.1 of Syngnathoides biaculeatus. Classification (NCBI taxonomy): domain Eukaryota; kingdom Metazoa; phylum Chordata; class Actinopteri; order Syngnathiformes; family Syngnathidae; genus Syngnathoides; species Syngnathoides biaculeatus. The sequence goes on along the minus strand of NC_084645.1, from coordinate 22,329,636 downwards.
CCAAGAAGGCAGAATTAGAGCCAGCTCATGCGAACGATGCAGATATGGTTGTAAAACCAACATGTGTGTCGACCACCACCAAAATCGTAACTAATCAAACAAGAACTGCACACACTCCACCGGTGGCAACTCCAGAAAAGGTTGAAGTCCAGTCAACACTTGTACCCAAAGCCGTGAAGGTTTCACCTGAAAAAGAGGAAAAGGAGAATTTAGTTAAACCTGTAGACGAACCACTTAAACCTGTGATGGTCTCCGATCCTACGTTGCCAAGTGTAGATGTTTCCAAAAGTGTAACAGGTGACATAAATGAAGAACTAGAAAAAGCAGATCCAAGTGGGGAAGATATTCCTAAGTCTAAACTTGACCCATCAGAACCAAGGGTTGAGGTTTCTACAAATGAAACAAAGCAGCTTTCATCAGAAAAGTTTTCTGTCAAAATACCAAATGGTGAAGAAGAAATCCCACTAAGTGAGCCCACCACATCTGCACAGAAAGTTCTAGTGACACCATTTGACAGTCATAAAGTTGATCAGTCAACTGAAAATATTGCTGATCCCACTGTCCTACCAAAGCCGCAAACAGAATCTACAATGGCTATGACGGCAAAAGTAAGAGTAAGTTTATTTTTAGAAGAACAATTTATGCGGTTATTTATGTTTTTGCCATGAACTTATAGAATTAGTCTACATAGCAGTGATGTGTATTCAATTTCTTTGTTTTTCTTATGTTTTAGATGGCAGTAGAAACAGCAAAAGAGCCTTTGAAATTGGCAAAATCTCCAGATGAACTGGAGAACGGAGTTGCACTCAAGCTGACTCCCGAGCCAAGGTCTAAAGCTGAAGAAGATGCTCAACCTCAGGTTTTGCCCTTATCAGAGGATCCATACGTGGAGCAAGGGGTATACAGTGTGACTAAAAATGACCCAGAGGAAGAGAATATCCTGCCAGTCAAGGAGGCTGTTGAAAGCGGGAAAAGGCGACTCAGTTTCCAAGCAATGGAAGAGACCAGCGGGAGTGAAAGCATGCCCTCAACTTCCCCTGAGGTCCAGAGGAGGAAGTTGAAGGTAACCCACGTCTCATCTATCAGTGAGGACCTCAAAACGGAAAGTGCTGACTCGTCTATGGAAGATGAAGACTTGATTCGCAGTCAAATCATGGGTATGGGCGACGAAGGGGAAATGTCTCTCTCTGAGGATGAGAAAGTAAACTCTCAAATGAGAAGGAAACTCTCGAATGAAGAGGTCTTCAACAAGTCTGAGCTTGATAATGCCTCCGTAAAATGCAAATCGCTCTCTGGCAAAGGTAGCACAGATAATGAAGGCACACTAGTATGGACAAAATCCCCTCTAACGATGAGCGAGACTACTACGCATGGAACAGTTCCCAGCACAACTTTGAAGAAAGCTATTCCGGTCATCAGACAGAGACAAAGCACCGATGAAGAGGTAGAGAGCATAACTGAATCCTTGTCAAAGGGCTCATCAAGTGTACAAGCGTCTAGCTTCACTCCAGGTTCATCACCTACGTCAGCGTCATCCCTGGAGGAGGACAGCGATAGCAGTCCGAGTCACAGGAGGGTTAGCGGGGACAAGCAGTATCGCAAGGGCAAACACAGACACGCCACCCAGCCACTCCCCACCATCGAAGACTCTTCCGAGGAAGAAAAATCTCGTAAAGAAAAGAACCAACTCAACGTCCATGGCCGCTTGTCTCCAAACCAAAGTGCCTCCTCTGCAGAGGACTTTAGACAATTTACAGTGATGGATGAAACTGGTAAAACATCAGGGTCTGAATACTGGGCCAGCATAGAATCAGAGCCAGAAACAAAACAAGCTGTGCAGAGAGGAGGCAAACCTTCTCCAACAGTGATACCATACAGTCCATCTGAGCCTTTTGAAGGGAAGGAAAGGGATTCCCAATCAGTCCCAAAGAGTCCAGGAGAAGCATATGAGGATATTCTCCAGAAGGCCAAAGCTATCCCAGGTGATAGTCCTCCTGGTGTTGAGCCGCTTTATGGTGGAATTTCAATTGAGGACTATCTTTATGAATCCTTGGTTGATGAGCCTGACATGATGATGACTGGTTTTCAAGAAATCGAACCTAAACAAGAACTCAGCCCCGAACCTTTGAAGAAACTCAGGTCTCCAGAGGAGGTTTATGAAGAGATGATGGAAAAAAAGAGGGAATTGATGATGATAGAACAAGAGTTTAAACAGGCCCAAACTGCTTTGGAATCTGGCTCACCTGCGTCTCCTCAAGATCCTGAAACCTGCGTTGTAACCATGCCCAAAGAAGTCATATCAACCACTGGTGAAAGAATGAGTCCTGAAAGTGGTGAAGCTTTTGATGAAGCGCCAGTCAAGAAGAAGAAACGTCCTGCTCCACCACGTCCTACTGAACCTCCTAAGCGAACTGAGGTGACTGTCGCTCCAACATCTGGTTCTATAGGTTTTGTCCGACCCATGGTACCTCTCGATCCTTCACTTAGAAAGGCACTCTTCCCCATACCGGACCTCAAAATTACACAGTGCTCATCGGGGGAGGAAGAGGACGACAGTCTGGTAGATGAATATGGTGTTGGTATTTCATCCGACATTACCCCAAGCGATGATTCTGAGACTAAAGATGATCAATGTACAAGCCCAACCTTCTCCAAGACAACTGAAATGGAACCGATATCAGTGGTCTGTGATATCCCGGAAGCAAAACCTATTCCAACTCCAATATCTGCCCCAGAACTGACCACTACACCGTCCCCTGTATCACCACAGTCACCGCCGACTTCACCGGCCACGCCAGAGTACAGCCTGGAATCTAATGCCACGTCTTCATCCTCCTACCAGGCTCAAACGCCTCTATCGTCAGACTCAACTCCTCTCTCTACACCGACAACTTCTTTCTTAACTCAAATCCCACGAGAGGGTTCATCACTGATGTCCACCAAAGATGAAGTATCTTCTCGAGAAAGCTCGACAGTCATCATCGCGATTCCGGATGTGGTGTCTGATCCGTCTAAAGTTGAAACATCTGAACTGGTCCAAGCCAACTCTTCTTTTCCTGTAGCTACAATCTTAGCTTCAGGAGAGACTCCTCCACCAGTGATAGTTGAAATGCCAGACTTGGTTTCATCTCCCTCTCAAATGCCCACTGAAGCGCCATCAGTGCTAAAGTTGTCAGCATCAAAACCAGAACCTGTCACTATCAACGCCAAGCCTACAACACAGTTTACCGAGTCCCCTGTTACCAGTATCATTCAGGGATCTGTTCCATCTTCAGCTCATTTAGCTACTTCCACAGTGACTCGTGTAGTATCCCACACACCAGTAATTGTGCAGATGCCTGACCTAGTTTCAACTACATCTCAATTCTCAACGCAAACATCAATGTCAGTCTCAACTATCACGGCCCACGCACAACCAAAAGTTGTACATGCAGTCCCGCCAGCCGCTACATCAATGATCCCCTTATCTTCCCCATCAACTACTATAGTCAAAAAGAAAGTCCCACCTCCCCCTCCCCCACGGTCTACATCAGTTTCACTACCTGAGCATGGTGGGGCACGGCTACCGATGCGGGACGCTCAGCATGTATCCACAACTGTGGCTTCCACCATCACTACACCAACCACAGTTATGGCCCAGCCACTGCAGTCTGTAGTTGTGGATATACAGCCACGAATGGAGGATATGAAACCAGATGATGTTGCGGTAGCTCAAATAGTGACCCCAACTAGAGCAGGCCATGTGGTTATCATAGTGCCAAGTGTAGAAAACATGTCTCGGATTTGCCAAACTCCTCAAGACAGCACAAATTTGTCCACCATATATCAGGCACCAAAAAATCAATTACTCACGCAGCATGAGATTACGAATGCAACCACAGATTCAACATTGGCATCGAAAGTCTCAACAGTGTCAGTTCCACCACTCTCACCTAAACCTGCAGTGAGAACAAATGTAGAAACAGTCGAAGTACCTCTTGCTGATACACCACCACCGTCTTCCCCTTCACCAAAGCCCCTTATTCATCCAAAACCACCAGTTCCTGCTTTACCAACAGCATCCCAGGTTTCTGCTGGCACCAGTCATATTTCCAAGGCTCCTCCACCGATACCGCCCAAGCCTGTAATAATTCCAGCTGGACTGGTGTTCAGCCACAAACCAGGAGAAAGTGTTAAACCGCCTACTGTTGTTGCACAAAAAGCTGCAACACTGCCTCGGACCAAAGCACCTCCAAACGCCCTGTCGCTAAGCCTGACTCGACCTGTGGAGAGCAAGTCAGGGGCAACGTCTCCCAAGTCGCCATTATCTCCCAGACATGCCAAATGTTTAAAAACATATGTGGTGATAACTCTGCCATCTGAGCCTGGATCACCAACAGAAATGATAACAGTTCAGGCACCAATAAGAAGAGGATCCATTCCAGCTACAAAGGGGCCAGGCATTCAAACAACCCCTTCGGAGCAGAATACACCCTTTGAAACATTTTCGGCAGAGGCCGCAGTCAGGAGAGGATCTGTCCCGACTGTGAGGCATCCACCACCAGTCACCATAGTCCCCACTGTTCCATTACAACAAGTGGCACCCAATTATGCTGTGGTCTCTAAAGTGGAACCTGAAATTGATAATTTTGTGACACACCCTGATCAAGACACAACAGTTCAGGCGCATAGTGTAACAGACCCAATAAAGAAGACATATACACCTATTGTAATGCAGCAACAACAAGCCATTTATCATCCCTTGCCATCTTCAACAATGCAAGAAAGGACTTCAGTTCTCAATGCTCAGATTGAAGCCACTGCCGCACCACAATCTGCCTCATTTGTCACTCAACGTCCAGAAACTGTCTCAGATGATGTCACACTTCCGCGAGAGATTTTACCTGACGCTCAAATTCCTGTGGCCCAAATACAAACAATGCCGACCCAACAGCCTCTGACACAACATGTCTCTATTTTGCTAGAGCCAAGATTGACTTCAGATGCATCAATCGCCCAGGAAAGTACAGTGACCGTATACTCCAATGGTCTTTGTGGGCAGCATGGAATTGAAATTGAAAATTCTCAACTGCAATCAGAAATTGTCACAGAGACAGTATCAAAGTCTCCAATGGCAATCAGTCCCCAGCTACCTGGAACAACTGAACAAATACCTTATTCTGCAGCTGGCTGGATGACCGGTCACACCTTGATAGCTCCACAAAAGGATTACGTCATTACAGTGCCTGATGTACCAACCTTACCTCAAGGGGATCGAGAGGTTACATTAGCTCCCGCAATACCAACACCCAAAGTAATTCCTTCTTCTGTTAGAACAGAGTCACACGAGACCCCACAACCACAGGAATCTTCTGTGATTTATTCGGCTCCAATGCCATGTCCTACACCTCCAATTGAAGTCATTGCATTGCAGCCAGACCCTATACACCTGAGAACAATGGAGGCTGTGGTGAGACAAGCACCAATGACATCCATGATAAAATCTCAGGCGGTGGCCTCAATGCCACACGAGGTTACAACCGAACAAACTACAAGTGAAAGAAGGACTTCGATGTCATCCGTAGGAAAAGGGCCATTCAGCACAAGTGAACTATCGACCTTTCCTACAGATTATGACATTCCTGCTGATGTTGTCGACATTGGGGCCTTTCCTGCCACGAGACGGCCATCTTTAACCATGCAGCAACCACTGGTAATAAACATGCCAGCTGAAAAAGATATTCCTAGCAATGTGTATGATACTTACAGACCGGGTTCATATCCTTCAATTGAACAACCACAGCTGATAACATATACATCCGATTATGATCGCCCACTGAAGATCGCCACTGAAGCATACACAAGGAGAACCTCAGTACCCACTTTACAGGACATGCAAACTCATTCAGCTGTTGCGCCAATCACCATTACCAAAATCCAGGAAGAGTCCATTGAGAGCCAAGAGATTCGAGGACCTGAGAAGGTTGTCTCCAGCATGAGCCGCAAGTATTCTTCTTCAGTTTCGACAACAGGGCAGCCTGCCGAAATCCTGCCGAGCTTAGTCACTCAAGTTGTCACTGAAGTCCAGAGAACTACTGTATCTGTTGTCCACGAAAGACTTCCACAGCATATTCCGACAAGTGTACCTCCCACGATAAAACAAGATGAAAGTAAATACCAAGCTCAACCGAAGCAAAATGGAAGGATCATCCACCAAGGGGATGTTATGGATCTACGGACCATGAAAGTTGGTGTGGAGATGACGGAAAAGGGCATGGATCTGAGGTCACCGGAGTCATATCGACAGCCGTCCAATAATGACTATCTGCGTCAAACCACAGCAGTGCAGCCTGAAATCGTAAATCTCAGTGCTGAGGTTGTCCCTGCGACTACGCTGGCTGTGGTAACTGACAGTATCACAATTGTCACATGCACAGCCACCATTGCTTCATACAGCAACACACCAGCAGAAAAACCACTGGACTTGCAGGGGCCTGTTACATCCTTACCCCTGCCTCTTACCACATACAAACCGTGCGAACCACTGGCACAAATTATATACAGACCTGTCAATGCCCAGCCCGTGGGTATCGCTGTACCATCCGCAGCTCAGGACATACCAATGAATCTTTCCTATGGCGCGTTGGTCAGAGGAGGCAAGCAACCAATGACTCCGGCCTCGACAAATACCAACAGTGTTCTGTCTTTGGAGGCGACAGGTGCCATGGATCTGTCCAACTACAGACCGGTGAGGTCTATGGTGGCTTTATCCGGAACAAGTTCTGAAGTAATAACCGCTCTTGTTGAGGATGATTTGACACCAGTTGATCTCACGGCCGCCAGAAGGAGTGTATGCTGCGATGTTATATACAAATTACCTTTTACCGGAAGCTGCAAAACACAAGCCGCCGTCACAACACAGCCTGACAACCATTTGGTCCAAAGACATGTCCCCCATCAGTATGATGGTGCTGGACAGTATGGCTTTCGAGGCTCGAATGGTGAAAACACATTAATATCTGATGCGAGCCTGAGAGATGTCGGACTCATTTCCTATGATCCAAACAAAGACTATGAATACCACAATGGAGCTACAGATGGCGCCATAGACCTCACAGCCACCAAACTTCCTACTGGTGAGTATAGTAACACCCGTTGCATGATCAAACAGATAGATGTCAGTTTAGTCATAGTTGCTGTGTATTTTTGCATCCTGTCGTTGTTCTTTTGATTTTTATTATTTCATTAACTGTGATTTGTGTTTTCTTTTTCTTCAAACAGATGCATGTGTTTGCCTGCGTGTGCTCCCTCAATATTTTGGCTTTGCATCTTGCTAGCCAAGATGACTTCAAATATGCATGTAAATGGGCACCTTTTAAATCCAGATTGAGTGGTCTTAGTTTCATAAAATGACTGTTTGGAAAGCGGTGTTTGTTTGAAATAGTAAAAATCCACTTGACTTGTTGTGGCAGGTAAAGCCCTAGACTACACTAGCAAAGCCACTGCAGCCTTGGCTGGGAAGACTCCTTCGCCATCTTCTCAGGACAAACTTGCTGCGTTCAGTGTCAGTAGTGCGCTAAGAACTTCGGACGGAATCGTTTATTCCACTGTCTCCGCCCCAGTTCCATCAACATATGCAGTTACCACCCAACCTGGCTCCATCTTTAGCACCACCTTGGTGCCCACATCGACAGTTCAGAATCAGTCTGTGCCCCAACAGTTTGGCTTCATCTCCGCCACAGACCAAGGACAATTTTTTTCTCACGATATAGGGCTACCGAAGGAGCTTCTACCCGCGGCGCTTGCTGACATCATAACAGGGTATCCGGAAATGTACTCAGATGCCACATTGGAAGCACTAGCAGCTTCTCTGGATGCATTAGCCTCTTCTTCAATTTTCCCTGGTTTAGACAGCACCAAGATGGCTCAGTATCAGATGGAGAGGGAGTTTCTAGAGCTTGAGAAGCTTAAACAATTATGTCTCGCTGAGGAGTTAGAGTGGGAAAGACAAGAGATCCAGCGCTATCGTGAACAGGAGCAGCTCATGGTGCAACAAGAACTTGAGGAGCTTCAAGCTCTGAAACAACAGCTTCTCATGCAGCAAGAAGAAGAGCACCACGCTCACATGGTGGCCCAGCAGGAGACATATGCCCAGCAGAAAGAACAACTGCAGCAAATCCAGCAACTCCAGATTCAACTTCAGAGGCAGTTAGACGAGCACTATGGTAGCACGGGTACCACGACAAATCTCCTCGAGGCCAAGTATGCAGGAGTAGGAGATAGCGGACAATACTGGCCCGTAAAAGATGAGTCTACAGGTCCACCTGTTGGCACACAGTTAGAAGAAAGGCAGGGCCAGCACAACATAGCAAAACGGCTTCAAGACGATCAGGACACATGCAAGAAGATCATTGACAGTGGGTTGCAGACTGATGATGAAGACTCGGCTGAAAAGCAGCATGTCGGAAGAAGAAAAAAGAACAAAAAAAACAACGATAGCTCGGCTCAGAGTGACGATGAGGACCAGCACGAATGGGAGGCTCCTGCAAAGGCTCGACGACGCTCTCGAAAACACAGCAGTGAAGGAAAACACAGCTCTAAGGTGTCCAGTATTGCTATCCAGACAGTTGCCGAGATATCTGTTCAGACTGACCACTCTGGCTCGATCAAGAGACCCAAAGTCCAGATGGACACCAAGGTGGAAATAATCAAACACATCTCAGCTCCCGAAAGCTCTCAGAGAGGGGGAAGTCTGAGCTGTCAGACAGACTCAGACAGGAGGCATACACCCATTGAAGTCGGTTACAACACAAACCTCACAAACGATGTCGTGGCTAGATCGAGAGGTTTCTATACATCGGTTTCCCCCCTCTCTCACGATACATCACTTGGAGGACAGAGAATGTTGACCGCTGATCCGAGCAGATTTTCCTCTTGCCCTCGGTTGAAGTCTGGTCAGAAGTCTTTATCTGATTCTAAATCTCTGAGTCCTGCGACAGAAGAAAGGATGGCTGTCTACTACGGAGATACGTATTCAGTGAGTTTCAACAAATCAGTTTGCATTTCTGAATCCAAATTTGCTGGAGTTATTCTTTGTCCATATATTCCAGGGTCGAGGCTCCCCTTCCGGCACAGGGAAGAAGGTCAAGCGGACACTACCAGATCCACCTCCAGAGGATGACCCGCTGATGGGACGCTTGGGCTACAGCAGCAACTCTGCCCGCCGTCGGCTTGCTCGCAGCACCACGATGGCCCGTGCCAAGATCCTGCAGGACATTGACAAAGAGCTTGACATGGTGGAGAGAGAATCTTCAAAACTACGTAAAAAACAGGCTGAACTGGATGAAGAGGAAAAGGAAATTGATGCCAAACTACGGTGAGATGGCGCCGATTGAAGCATTTGCTTTTGCACAGACAGTGTGACGTAAGTCCATTAAGCGATTATGGTTGTCACCCATAACTTTGATCAATGCCGTTGCTCTCATCCCTCTTTTGCAATCATCCTCCCTAATCCATCTGCATGACGCCCTCATTCATCTTGCTAGCTTATGGGCTAAAAGGCTGCCTTGACATCACTCAGTGAGACTTCTCCAAACTCACACGTAGTGAAAGGTATTTTTGTGTGAGAATGCTTAACATTAGAAAATTTGCTTGAAATGTCTGAAGAAATTTTGCCAAACTGACAGCGAGGTGATACATGATGATACCTTATCATTTCAGGTACCTGGAAATGGGTATCAATCGGCGAAAGGAGGTCTTGCTGAAAGAGCGAGAGAAGCGGGAGAGGGCTTATCTCCAGGGGGTGGCAGAGGAAAGAGATTACATGTCAGACAGTGAGGTTAGCAACATCAGAGATGACCGGAGTGACGGCTTGGAAAGGCCACGAACGGCACCGCAATCTGAGTTCGATCAGTTCATAACCCCGCAGACAGAAGCTGATTCTCAGTATAACACACTCACAAGTCCCTACTCTCATTATGGCCAATATGTTCCCCAGACCCAAACTACCAGCCATTACACCCAACATAACCTCTATGAGCCGCAGTCTGTTTACCACCAACAGGTTTCTCCTTATCAGCACGTCTCGACCATATCCCTCTCCCATGGTGAGGATCAGACTAGTAACTACCAACGTGCTCTGCTCTTACAACAAGGAAAACAGCGTCAAACCAACCTTTCTGATTTAGAGCCCAAGATCACCACTAACTATGAGGTCATACATAACCAGCCACTAATCATCGTGCCAACCTCCTCAGAAAGTGGCTTTGGGGTTGCTCATCTCGGCGGCAAATATGGCAGCTTGGATTTGAGGCTAGGACTAGAGGAGAGAAGTATGGCCTCGAGTCCCATGTCAAGCATCTCCGCGGATTCTTTCTACGCTGATATCGACCACAACAATGCCAGGAACTATGTGCTGATTGAGGACATAGGGGAGCTCACCAAGGCCTCCACAGGATTGGGTACCACTGGCTTGGGTTCTGGATTTAATCTGCCTGATAAGGAGTTGTCCAAGGCAGACAGACTACTGAGGGCAGCAGAAGTCAGACGTACAGAGGTACAGTCCCATAACATTTTTTCACAATCACCATTGTCCACTCTTTCTGTTCTACAGTACTTATTATTTTTTTTTTTTTTACCCTTTTTTCTCCTTCAGGTTTCCGATTTTTTAGGCCAGTCCCAACTTCAAAGTTATGGTAAAGGAGAAGAAGAGACTATGGAGGACCCTTATGAGTTAAAGCTATTGAAGCAACAGATCAAGCAAGAGTTCCGGCGAGGAACTGAAGGACTAGAACATTTGTCAGCCTTGGGACTTCCACAGTATCTTCCCAGCGATAGCAACTTTCGCCACTTCCCGAAAGGTGAAAAATATAGCATAGGAAGGCTGACTCTTGAGAAGCAGGCTGCAAAACAACTCCCGGCTGCGGTGCTATACCAGAAACAGATGAAGAACAAAAAGGCTTTAATAGACGCAAAAGCCATCACGAAATTTTCCCCCATTCAGGAGAGTCGAGATTTGGAGCCAGACTTTGCCAGCTACATGGGATCTGGAGCATCCTCAGTCACCAACCTGGCTGCCAGGGCAAGGCTACTTCAGGATGAGATTACATTTGGACTGAGAAAGAATTTATCGGAGCAGCAAAAGTATTTGGGCGCCTCACTGGGAGCTAATCTTGCTGGTTCTTTGGGGCAGTCTCTTGGAATGGGGTCCACAATTAGGACCTCTGTTCAGGATGATGGCACCTACCCAAGCGGCAGCCGTTCCAGACCGTCGTCTCGTCCTTCTTCCCGACCCTCCTCTGTCTATGGCTTGGATCTATCAATCAAACGGGATCCGTCCAGCACCTCAGTGCTACTTAAAACTGAAGGGGAAGTGTTGGAAGCAGCTTTTGCTCCTGGCGTGACCAGAACAAAGCCCACCAGTTTACCTATCAGCCAAAGCCGGGGCCGTATTCCCATCGTGGCTCAGAACTCTGAGGAGGAGAGCCCTTTGAGCCCGGTGGGGCAGCCAATGGGTATGGCTCGGGCTTCGGCGGGACCCCTGCCTCCGATTTCCGCTGACTCCAGGGACCAGTTCGGCTCCAGTCATTCCCTGCCGGAGGTCCAGCAACACATGAGGGAAGAATCACGAACTCGCGGCTATGACCGGGATATCGCATTCATCATGGAGGATTTACAAGGTGCCATGTCGGACAGCGAAGGTAAATAGAACCAGAGACCGTTGCAAGAGATCGACTGCGTGGACTTGCTCTGTCATGCATGCTACGACCGAGTGATCTTATGTGTTATTCAATCATCAGTACTTCAAAAACAAACAAACAAAAAAAAGCATTGCTGTTTACTTGTTACTGTAAATATTCCTCTGTCGTGTTTATCATTTCACGAGATGTGTTGCATGCTCTTCTCCTCTTCAACGCTTCCACTTCTCATCCATAAGCTCGACTTTGTGTTTGGCACAATTCAGGTCTACACACGTTTCCTTGTGTAATTTCTTAAGCATGCGCCGTAATCTTAGTCATGTTTATTTTGTATATTTTCTCCAATTACATTATGTTTGTAAATCAGTAAAAGATCTTCGGTAATTTGCACTATCGCCATTTCGTCATCTCTTTTGTGTGAAGTTTTTTTTCGTGATCTGGATTTGATTTTGCATCCTTGCATGTTTTGTTTTGTTTTTTTTTTTAGATACATTTTCAGTACACGTTTTGAGTTTCCATCCAAATAAAGTCAATGTCTTCCATATGGTGAGTTTTCCTCTTTGCCATTTTTCCACAGAAATGGACATTTGTACCTCGCCAAACGGACGTTTCGGGCGGCAAATTCCAATCAGTGTTATGATGTTGACTTGAATGAGTATTTAACTCGTATCCCATGTAGCTTGTGGACTGTTTTTTTTTTTTTTTCATTATTATTATTTTTAATTTTTTGGAGCGCTGTGTCTAGGTGAAGAGAAGAGGATTTGTGTGCCGACTCCACATATATGTGTCAATCTGCCTTGATTACAGGACTCAGTGAGTCCGTGCTGGTGTTGAACAGAGAGGAAGCCAGAATCTTTCATGAAAGTATCGCACACGGTAGAGTATCATAGTTAACCAACACTCAAGGCCCACTTTACACGCTGGTTGATGATGAGCTCCCCCCCCCCCCCTCCACACCCCACCCTCTAGTGTATTTTGTGTCTTTTTCATAGTGCCTCTCCTTTAAGTGTGTAGCGGATAGTTTGGTTGCCGTAATCTCAAGCATGCATCATACATTAACTCCCGCTTTTTAATGCATGTGCCGACATACACTCCGGGTACATAACAGCTCCTCTCAGCTTACGTAGATCCTTGACTTTGCAGGCTGCTGCACGCATTTCTTGAAACGACGACAAAAATCATGATTCTTTTGAAAAAAAAAAATATATATATATATATATATCTATATAAACATATATAATTTTGCACCCCAGCTGGAGGCCCAAAGTGGAATATAGAAGGTGAGACAGCATTCTCCCGTTTGACAACATAACAGAATGTACGCCTCCATGTCGCATATCATTATTCTCCGGAATGATTCACTTTTTCTATAAGTTATGAACGTACGGAGTGAAACCATTCTGGAATGATCCGCATCTCAGTGGTAGAAAGTGCCATGCCATCTAGTGGAACTCTTAGTCGCAATTCATTTTGGGTTGAACCATCACAATAGTGCATCTGCTGCACTGACTCAGTGAGTATGCATCATCAGGGAATGGCTGCACATCACACTCGTTCCATAAAGCATATCAGTTCCTTTTCTGGTTGTCCATCTTGATATATTTTATTTTGTTTGGATTGAAATTGGGATGGAAGGTAACAAGTCCTCAAGGTCCAGATTGTTGCTGCGCACCAGCGCCCCGATCAGAACGTTTCCTTCCGATTTCTGATAAGCGCGCTTAAGCCGAGACGCGCAGATAATAGGATCAGGAGTTTATCAAACATTTATATAACTTCAAAAATACAGTGGCCACAGGGCATATTGCAATATGATAGAATAAGGTTTTTTTCAACAGAATAACAAAATACCATTAGCAACGGCTGGGTTGCACGTGACATCACGCTCGATCCTGACCGCCATTGTTGCAGACAAGCAGTCAGCTGTCCATCGTCATCGCGCCAGATTTTTGTCGGATGTGCAAAATCGCGGAAACGGAGACATTGGGAAGCGATTTTTCCGTGTTCCAAAGATCAGATTGCATGAAGGAGAAGATACAATGGAGTTATCGAAAAAAATAACGTCAACGAAAGCGGCTCGCAAATGTACGACGTGCAGATCTGCGCACGAAGCTCGAGTACACGAGGCAAATGGTTCTGATCATTTTGTAAGCGGTTAGCATGTGTCTTTCTAGTGTCCGGATAGCCTACCTCAGGGAAGTCTTTCAGATCCTTTTAAACGACGTCGTTGTGGGGAGTACAGGGATCGACATCTTCGCAGGGTTTGATCTTCTGTCCATATCTAGCTTTGGTGCGTGAATTAAAGTCGGCAGAAAACATCCGCCGCTAGCCGCTTGCACGTCGGTCTGTGGACGTTAATGTCTTCTGCGACGCCTAGCTTGTCTGTAGAAATGGCGGCGATTCGATTGAGGGCGCATTTTTATCACATGATTGCAACACAAGCATGACGAAATCCTTCACTCAGACTTGAATTAACACGATTAAACATTTCAATTATTTCCATTATTGCCAAAATCGTTTTAACTGTCTAGACAACGTTTTTTACTCTTAATAGATTGTAGTTCTACTGTCATACAAGTTTGAAAAAAAGCCCCTCCTAACTGTTGTGCAATAAAAAATGTAAGTCAAATAAAGAAAAATCATGTACTCATCCCACGAAGACACGCCTGACAGGTGTGATGATAGAGCCGAGGCTTTTTGAAATGTGGACGGTAAAGGCAGAACATTTTGACGATAAAACTTTTATGACTCTGTTTTATGACAATGATAACCCTTCAAAAGCTCAGCATTTTCATCTTTGTAAAAAGAGAATCTTTTCTGCAGCTCTTGCGTTGAATCTTATTAAAATGCACAGCCGTCCCTAATTATGTTTTTGGGGTTAGGGGATGCACTGAATAAAAGCCCTTGATAGCGGCTTGTATGCTAAGCTAATAGTGGGACTCAGAGTCTTATGCATCAATGCAAAGCGCTAGAAAATGTAATCATTTTGAGCAATATGACATCATGTGAATCGATAAGTTGCGGACTTTGCGATGCAAATCGGAAACAGCGTTTTCCGAAGCTTGAATTGATGATCGAGGTCCGCTTTATTTATCCCAACCGTGCTTGAAGCAGATCTGTTATCCAGCAACACGCAAGCGTTTTAACGGCTGCCCTTTCCTTGCCCAGCCTACCATCTGAGACGAGAGGACACCGACTGGTTCGACAAGCCAAGGGAAGGGCATCCGCAGGCCAGACACATGGCAGACAGGAGACAGGTGAGTCCTAGAGTCACAAGTTTCAGTACTACGGTAGACTGAAAACTTGAAAGACTCCACTTGAAACTCCAGTCGCCAAAGTCACAAGTACAATGCGGACTTTGATGCAACTGCACCTAATTCAAGACGGCGCCCATCTGCCCCCTGGAGTTCATGAGGATTTGGATGACATTGCATCAATCTGATTGGACAAAATTGAAGGAACAGGTCGCTACCACATTACAACATGATATGTTTCACGTTATAATGGGGATGTTTCATGTTATAACATGATATGTTTCACATTATGATGTGGTTAATTACACGTTGTAATGTGAATCATTTCAAGTAATAATGTAATTTGTTTCATGTTACAACGTGGTATGTTTCACGTTATAATGTGGATGAAGACAGCACCCATCTGCCCCCTAGAGTTCAAGGAGGATTGTGATGACATTGCATCAATCTGATTGGACAAAATTGAAGGAACAGTAGATTCCATGAGCAACCAATGAACCGGAACGTAAGACCAGACTGTGGTGACATGAACAATGACTGAAAAGTAGACAGTAAGACTGGACGAGGATGGCGTGAAATCTGAAAATAAAATGCACCTCAGCATGGTCTTTAGGCCATGACGAAAGTGCAAACTACCAACAAATAACCCCGCAGCCATTATTTTACGGATCATTTTGACTTTCAAACGATTCGTTTTCATGCCGGTAATCATTTCTCCTTCAGATGAAACTGGTTCCTTATGTCTTCCCCCACACTCGCGTCAAACTCACCAGAGACCAGAGGGACTCAAGCGTGTCAGGTACAAAGTCACGTGAATAGGCAGGAGGAGTCTTCCCCCTTTGAGATGTTTTTTTTAAATCTTTCTTTGTGTTTTTTTTTTTTTTTAAGGGAATGGTCTCGGGATCCGGGTGGTCGGCGGAAAGGAGATCCCGGGAAGCCGAGGGGAGATCGGAGCCTACGTTGCCAGGGTCGTCCCCGGTGGCATCGCAGAACAAACAGGAAAAGTCTTGGAGGGTAAGAAGACGACCAGATGAGGCCGGAGTTGGTTCAGTTGTTTTATTTTGAAATTAACTTTGTGCTTTCAAGGAGACATATTGTGGATTTTTTAAAAAAATGTTTGTGTGCTCGCTTGCGCAAGTAACTACACGATCAAAAGACAACCAACAAGCTATCAAAAAGAAAGGTTTCCAATGGTACGTGTCTTTTATTTGTAAAAAACTGATGTTTATGCGGCCTGATGGAATAATGACGGAGTCACGAACATGCTGTCGTTTCTTAGAGCGGGGAACATCGCATCCTTTCAGCTTACCTTGGGTGGTGTTAGTCATTAAGCTATTTTTAGCAAGCCTTATACATTAGAGGCAAACACATTCTCTCTGCAAGACCACACCGAGGTGCAATTTGCCAGCAGAAGCCATTAGAAGCTCGGGCTAAATCGTGCTATTAAAGCTCGTTTCATTTGCTTGTTTACAGTTTTTTATCCGCTGTGGTGACTCCCTCGCGGTTATTCTGACAAAGTAGGAAATTGACTCCATCTTATCTATTCCCTTTTATTGAAGCATCACTCACAGCAGATGAGTCGGCGGCGACTCCGTCGGCGGGCCCGTGCGTTTGCCCGACGCGTAAATGAACGGAAAACGACGGCGAGCGAGGCGAGCCAGAACATGCCTGCAGGTGCAAAGCCTAAATAGAGCAGAGGAAGGAGGACAAAAATGAATTGCGGGGCACATGGCGACGGTTTTCGAAAAAAAAAAAAAAAAATGCATATTCAGATGAGCTCATTGTCGCGGCGGCAGCTGGTTTTGGATTTATAAGGGAGGACTGATTCGGTTCCAGTTTTCCAGCTGAAAGCTGCAGTTCGTGGTACATCTGTCCATGTACTGTTTAAAAAAACAAAAACTGCAACAACACAAATCTACGAAAACGTATTGCTGGCACACACAAAAAAAAGTCGCTAACACATTACAACGTCATATGTTTCACGTTGTAATGTGGATGTCTCATGTTATAACATGATATGTTTCACGTTATAATGTGGTTAATTACACGTTGTAATGTGAATCATTTCAAGTAATATTGTAATTCGTTTCATGTTACAACGTGGTATGTTTCACGCTATAATGTGTATGTTTCATGTTATAACATGATATGTTTCACATTATAATGTGGTTAATTCCACGTGGTAATGTGAATCATTTCAAGTAATAATGTAATTCGTTTCATGTTACAACGTGGTATGTTTCACGCTATAATGTGTATGTTTCATGTTATAACATGATATGTTTCACATTATAATGTGGTTAATTCCACGTGGTAATGTGAATCATTTCAAGTAATAATGTCATTGTTTCATGTTACAACATGATATGATCTACGTTAAAATGTGATTTGTTTCATGTTATGACGTAGATTTGTTTCACATTATAATGTACAAAATAATAAATGAATAAATTTCACCCCTCTTCACCCCGACCCCCAAAAGACAATTACTTCCGGTTCGTGTGGGTGGAGACTTTTTAAGAGTCATATATGAAACATATGCAGTCCTGTATATAAATCCAGGTCTTCTATAACAGTCCTTCTTCAATATTAAAAAAATAATTTAAGATGGTAGTGACCTTTTCTTTTGTGTGTGTGTGTGTGTGTGTGTGTGGCAGCTATACGCTTCCGCATAATGGTGACTTGGAAACAGTAATTTATCTCAGTGAAATCTGTTCGAAAAGGTTAAAAAGTAACGTCTCACTTTTAATTAGCTCTTTGTAAAGTATACATTCCCTCAAATCCTGTGCATCTCCTGGAGGCATTTCCCCCCCCCCACACCCCACCCCCTCCATTCCATAAAATGTCGTAATGTCCCTGTGGCGCCCTTTCAAAAGTTACAAAAATTCTTTTCACTTTTATTGGGATGTAATGAGTGTTTTCCTTTACCAACAGGCATGCAGGTGCTGGAGTGGAACGGCGTGCAGCTCACGGGAAAGACTTACGAGGAAGTGCAAGGCATCGTGGGCCATCCGTGTGCAGAGGCGGAGCTCTGCGTGCGACTGTGAGTCACGGGTGTCGCCGTTTCGGCCTCGCCGCCTCCGCCGTCGTCATCTTTTCCCACCGAAAGCTCCTTGGCATGCTGTATAGACCTTTTCATCACGAGCGGTTGAGAACCGAACAATACTGAAGACCTGGACTGAAAATTGTGATAAAACCGTGTTTGGGGTTGCCTTGCTAGATCCACACCATAAGGTTTCGGGAGCTTTAAATGTATTATTATTTTTTTTTTTGTAATGAATCTGTGTGTCAGGAGGATAATAAGCGAGTGGATGTTGCAAATATTTGGACAGGTAAAATCGCAAGACTGCCTCATAGTGTAGTAACTAACCGCTTCTTAAGGGAGGACTGGGAACCAAACGTCCATCATCAGCTTTTGTGGAGAAATTTTCTCAATCTCATGGATGATGTGCTGATTGTCCATCGTTCTTCTCATCCCCGGCCGATTTAGACAAACTTTGGGCCGACAGAGGCGGGGTCCTGCCTGAGGTTTGTTCCATCGAGGGACTTTTTCCTGGCCTCCTTTTCCTTTGCTCCCGTGGGACTGACCTTGAGATCCAATCTGTTGGGAATCGGCGCTACGGGACTGACTTTAATTGACTTGACCGCGCTTTAGAAAATGTAACGTTGGGTTATCTTTGAGTAATTTTGAAAAAAAATAATGGAAGGAAAGCAGATGACAGCGCACTTTCCATTTTGCCGTCAAAAGAACGTATCTGTGCCTTTTATCTGAGCAACAGATAAAGCAGTTAATTTGCCAAAACTTCAATGATCTTGTTATCTATGTCTGTATTTCCATCGCAAATATTTTTGATCGGCGCACCTTTTGAAATGGAAATTTCATCTCTCTTGTCATCTCCCTTCAAAGCAATTTTCAGCAATGGAAGCGTCACCACAACTTATGTAGCAATTTCTTTACTCGTGACGCATTTGACACCCGAAAAAACTCTCCGTGTGATGTGTTCAAGGTTGCAAAGAGGGGTAAAAATTCCCGTAACTGTCTGTTACGTTTCCATTGAAATTTAATTTGGGGCAGTTTAGAAATAAACCAAATTGGAAGGTTTTCCTGGGAATGGTGAGGATTCAAATTAATTCATTTCACTTGACGTGTGGCATACGCAAAGCTCGGTTGACCTCAAATTTTGGCTAGCAAAAAAAAAAAAAAAAAATCAAGTGACGGATCACACTGTAATTCCCAACCTACAGAGTGCACCTGGTTACAAGCCTCACTGAGTACATTTGTCAAGGAAATACCATTTGGTACATGCAGACGCCGCAGCTGTGGAAAAGCCGCAAGTGCCCGCATTGAAACCCACATTGAAACAGGAGATATTGACAAAGACGGTACACAGAGTTTCACGCTAGCACCGTGCTAACCCTAACGCTAATGCTAGCGCCGCGCTAAAGCTAGCACTAATGCTAACAGGGCCTGTTAAAATAAAACTTACCGGTAAATATCACTGAGACGCACCAGTAACACAGCAGCAACACGCTAGCGCAGCGCTGACAGGGCCGGTAAAAGTCACTTCCTCGGCACACATATTCCATCGGTCTCAATCTTACTTTTTCCACTCGAGTGCCCCCTTGCGGCCGTTAGGAAAAATGCACAAATTAGCCGCATCACCGCATAAACCGCATGGTCGAAAGCTTGTGAAAAAAGTCGCGGCTTGTAGGCGGTAACTTGAAAGACTTGTAAAGACCACACAGATCAAGCGACACTATACTTGTTTTTCCCCAGCTGGTTTTAAATTCCCTCATGAGGCAACATTTAATTTTGTTCCAAGTTTCAAAGTTCCCAGAATTCCTCTTGAAAAGGTCCACTTTGCACATGTCCACAGCTGCTTTCCCCTGCGTGCTCACCCGTCTGTTGTCACTCGACGCCCCCGTCACTTGACCACTCTAACTGATTTTTTTTTATTTTCCAAATGTACGGATCCAAACAGCGACCTTAACATGCTGTCTGACCCCGAGCACCCGCAAGTTCTGGAGCACCACACCATCCAGCTCAAAGCTGGTACGTGCAACAGATTTGGGTGCATGTTTGGTACACCGTTTCAGGTGTGACCACGTTACTGTTTGGTCCAGTAGGAGGCCAGCGTTCTCCCGGCGTGGATCCCAAGCAGCTGGCCGCAGAACTGCACAAGGTCTCCCAGCAACAGGCGCCGGGCGGGACGGGCGTAGGTCTCGGAGGGCCCGCGGGTCTGAGCGTGCTGTCGGCGCTGGAGCGCTCGGCCCTGCTCCATTCGGGCGCCGGGTCGGCGGCCTCCAGCGGGGTGCCCAGCCCCGGCCGGCCCGCGTCGCCGGCCGTCAATAAGAAACAGCGACACAAGGTAATGGGACGGAAGATGAAATTACATTTTTGAGCATCACAAAATCAAAACCAGGTTTGGTGGGTCGCGACAATTTCAATATGGTTTGTACAGTACGTCTTTTACATTGATGTCATGTGAATTAAAACAATGGAAATGGTATTATTAGTATTATTGTTAATAGTAGTTGTTTTTATAGTCACATTTATTATTACAAATGACATTCACATAGTTGTTATT
Source organism: Syngnathoides biaculeatus (assembly GCF_019802595.1). NCBI lineage: Eukaryota > Metazoa > Chordata > Actinopteri > Syngnathiformes > Syngnathidae > Syngnathoides > Syngnathoides biaculeatus. The sequence goes on along the minus strand of NC_084645.1, from coordinate 22,309,122 downwards.
ATATTTTTATTATATTAATATTTAATTATAATAGCAGTAACGAATTTCTCAAATATGTTATAATCATAAATAATAATAATGATATAAGATTATATAAAAATATATTCATAATACTAACAATAAATAATAATATTTGCAATAATCATTCAAATTTTGGTAAAATACAATAGGAATACATGTCCTAATGTTTTCAAGCCACAGTAATACATAATATCTTTTGTATTTTCGTGTATTGCATCTTGTATCTATTTAGCATCTTTTGTATTTAATACAGAGTACTGATTGTGCATCATTAATAACATAGTATAAATAATACTCATAATCAGCTATTATTAAAATCAGCATTTCCATAATTATAATAATATTACTATTGTTGTTATTATATGATTATTTACTATAATGTAATAATTAGTCGTAGTAGTTGTCGTATGGCAGTAGTTACTAGAACTGCACCCCCTTTTGCCCCCGAATCCAGAGTCCAGACGGCGGTCGCTGGGGCCCGTTTCACGCACGATCCTCCGGTCACCTCGGCCGTTTTGATTCCATTAGCGTGACGCCGCCCAAACCTTCCACGTCGGGGAAGAAGGTCAAACGTTATTATGCTTTACATCAGCCAATGACAGGCCAGTGATGTGAGAACAAGTGAAAGCGGTCTCGTGCGGTGTGACCCTCGCTGGAGGTCCGCAAGAACACACGCGCACAGAATCAGAATCAGCTTTAACGGCCAAGTACGAAACAACACACAGGGAATCTGTCTCCGGCAGTCGGTGCTGCCTTGCTATGACGTTTATGTTGAGTACGGACAAAATGTTTGCCATTCCCCAGGTTTCATCATTGCTATCATAGATCAGGGGTGGCCAGACTTTTTTTGTTTGTTTGTTTTTTAACCACAAGATCTACTTTTCAAGCAACCAGCCTCTCGCGATCGACCGTTTTGGCTGTTGCGCGATATCGCGCGAAAAGTGAGTGACTGCCGTGCGGCCAATCGGGATTTTAGTTCGTTCACTTTTCTCAGTCTCAGCTTGCTTTACGGCGGAATGTCAGTGTCGCATTTTCCATGAACACGTTTGATAAGATTTCTTAAGCGAGGGCTTAAAAAAGCGTGTTGTCCTGTACTGTTGTTGCTTGCAAATGCGTGGTGAGCGAAAGGTACGCATTGAGCACCCCTGTCATAGATGAAATACTGTATGCGTTGCTTATTATTTGACAAACTCAAAACACAACTTCCCTTTCTCTTTCCTTTTCAGCCAACTGACATGATCAGGATGTCACATCCCATAACTGGAGAGATTCAGGTAGAAAACGCAGCCTCCTCTTCTAAAGCGATAATAATCGCTTAAACTCACACCTCAAATAGGATTAGCAGAATCCCGGATGAAGTTAGCGGCACCTCTCAGATTACGGTTTTACTCGATTAACTACCTCATTGGTAGAATAAATAGCTGCGCAGATTGGCAGAGGCAGGGTCTACGATCGAATCGGAATGGATTTGCACCGCAGACTGGAATGAAACTAGGACAGAAAAAACTTGGACAAAACTAGCGCTGGTTAAAATTAGCAGAAGACAAAGCTAGTACAGGACTAAGGCTTTAGAGGACAAACTGGTGGAGAGAAAACTAGTCGCAGATGAAATTAGTTGAGGAAAAAGCTAATTGTGGACAAAGAGAAATACTAGCGAGGTTAGGGTTAGCGGCTTACCCTAACCTTGCTAGCCTAACGCTAAGACAAAGCCAGTTGAGGCGAAAACTAGTAGAAGACAAAAGTTGCTGTAAGACGACAGAGTTAAAAAGGTAGGAGAAGACAACATTAGTGGAAATACTTTTAGACGTAGACAATATAGCTGCTAGAGGAGAAAGACAGTTGAGGATATTATTAGTCAAATAAAACTTTTTATACATGTGTTTAGCTCCAGATCAACTACGACAGGAACGTAGGGAACCTGATTGTGCACGTGCTCCAGGCCAGGAACCTGGCGCCGAGGGACAGCGACGGCTACTCGGACCCTTTCGTCAAGGTCTACCTGCTGCCGGGGAGAGGGTGAGCATCTGTGAGCAACTAGTCATGTCTGCTCCACGTCTGCCTTCCTTCCGCCTTTTGTGTGCGTGCTCGTCCTGACTTTTGTCTCCATATTTGCCTTTTTGGAAACGGAACTGTGTGTAATTATTAGACTGCGTATGTTCCCGGAAAACTTTTTTTGTGCTGTTATTAGTAGAAAGTCAAATTACCGTAATTCCCGGCCTACAGAGCGCACCTGGTTATAAGCCTCACCCAGTACATTTGTAAAGGAAATACCGTTTGGTACACACGTACGCCGCAGCTGTGTAAAAGCCGCAAGTGCTCGCATTGAAACCCACATTGAACACGAGATATTTACTAAGAACGACGGTACACAGAGAATTTAAAGCTAGCGCTGCCCTGCTAATGCTAATGCTAACTCTAGCGCCGCCGCGCTAATGCTAACGCTACCGCCATACCATCAGGGACGGTAAAAAAAAACATACTGGTAAGAATAATTGCGACACGGCAGTAACACGCTAGCACAGCGCTAACAGGTTGAAAGCGTGGCTCATAGGCCAGAAATTACGGTACTCAGTTAATAAATAAAAATTACTCGGTAGGACAAAAGAGGGACATTTTTAAACAAAAATAGAAAAGTCTTTTTTTCTGATGCATAAAAATCACATATCAGATGTGTCGGGGTTTATAAGCCGGAAATTACGGTAACGTCTTTTTCTGTACGTGCAGTTGGGGGAAATATTGACAAAAAGTGAAAAACTGGATGAAAATCAAAGCTTTTATTGCGTGAAATAATTATTGGAGTTCAGAATTCTGTTGCCCGTGCGGCATGCAGTTGTGCGCAATCCACCGAATGACTTCAAGCGCTATTAATCTTTATACTTACTGTGCAATGATAAACAGTTGTGCTAACAATCCAGCGCGACTCGAGTCGTTTTTAGCAAAAGCATGAAAAACCTCCCCCGCTCACCCCTATAAGGGGAACCTTCCCGAATGTGCGTGTCGACTGTCTGTCAGACCACCCTACAAATTGATAATTTGACAAAAATTTAAAATGCTGTTTTGAAAAGACAATTGAGCCACTCTGCGCAAAAGTGGAAGTGTATTCATAAATGGTAAGAAAAGTGTATTGTACCACACACTAAAATCAAGATGACCTCAACGTCCAAATGATAAAGAACAGCACAAGACGTTCAATCCTTTCATTTTATAATTGCTCAGGACACAATTCCAAGAAGCCGACTCCTTCTCCGGGAAGGACGATCCAAACAATGAGGGGAGAAATTCCCCCGGAAAGGAAATCTCATCTCGGTGCGCGAGTGGAGTTAATCCAGCCTCGCTCTGCCGAGGGTTCACATCAGTTCATTCGACAAATGATGCGACAGAAAAGAATGGAAAAGTCGGGAAGGTACCAACGTGGACATCTTTGGAAATTTAGATGGATCAAACTCTTTTTTTTTTTCATTTGGTCAAACGGCAACTTGTAGGAATATTTAACAGCCCGTCACGTGCGTTAAAATGTTTAAAGGACAAATTAAAGCACAAGTGTCCTCCATCCCCATAAGCATCCTAAAATAGATATTGTCACGGAAAAATACATTATTCATTTCGATGTCCATACGAAATAAATAAAAATGAGCGGAGAGCATTTCATCCATGCGCATAGTTGCAGAAGTCTCATTCGACATCCAAGTGGTCGCCATATTGGGTGTATTTCCTGTCCGTGATGTCGCGCCGGACATTCGCCATTGAAAAAACACGCTGTGGCCACTACTATGGGACACGCCCCTTTTGACACGGAAGCTCTTTTCGAAAGCGAGAACATCTCACAACCCAGAGAAGTTACCGGGGCAATATTACCCTATTGTTTGGAACCATATTTAGATGATATGCGGATCACGGCCAAACCGCCTCCCCGCCCGATCCACCTCCGCACGGCAGCGATAAAAACAACGCCGCCCCCGAGCGACGACACCACCGCGGCTAAACCGCCTCCCTGTCCGATCCACTTCTGCGGCGGATATGAGCCACCGCGGCCCAGCCTCGACAAGCCACCCTGCCCGGCTCGGCCTTGTCGACAAGGCCAGTGGCGATTCACAAGGCCTCCTTTAGCGGCTGCTTCACGGGAGCCTTCCGATGTGCACATCGACACATTTAGCACCCCCGACGTACGGATTACGCCCCCCCAACTATTGTTTCTTTTTTACTAGCTGCATACACACCTACCTGTCATTTGGAACCCACAAAGCTCTCGTCCTTCGCACCCGTGCAATCCATTTTTCACGACGAACCGGGTCTTTTGGAAAAGTATGAAGAGCGAATCCACCCTCCCGAGTGTTCAAACCATATCCAGCAATACAACGATTTGGATAACACGAAGGAACAACGAGCTACCTTCCAGCAGGTAAAGCTAGTAGAAAAATACGGGACCGCTTGAGTGCGCTACTGCCCTGTACGTCACTTCCTGCTTCTTCTCCAAAACAAATCCCTCGAGAGGATTTTCATGCCGGGAGTTACAAAAATCCATACACGTCAAAATCATGTTCCGTGGTGAAAAAACAGCTGGGTCCATACAGGCTGTTGTTTTTTTTTTCATTAATAACATACTAAAAATCATAAATTTCATGACAGTGGACCTTTAAGTTCAACTGTAAAGGTTGTATTGCATTTTAAATCCACCTTAAAATGTAACCCCAAAGCGCAATAACCCAAATTTTTTGGTTAGTTGCGTCTCTATTGCTTATAGATGCTACCAAATTCAATAAGTAACCGTTTGGAAAAATCTAGAAATTGTTCATTTCTTCCCAAGTGAGCGAACTCCCAAATTGCGCAGAGGATAAAGTCACTACTCCCCCCACTGCAGACGTGACGCCGTTGTTGTTGTTGTTTCTCTGCTCTCTCCGCGAGAGCTTGGAAATAGCCCGGCGATCAATGCAGCCATTAGTCTCGCTAACTGTATCAGTTTTTAGGTGAGACATTTTTATTAAACACCAACACTCTAGCTGAGCTCGCCTTTGTGCATTTGTCCAACACCGATGTCGAAAGTAGTAAAATGTGCTTATATTTGAAAAACCCTTTGTGTGTTTGTACACGGGTTTGAGCCGGTCGAGAGTACGGCTCGGCTCGGCTCGGCTCGGCTCGGCTCGGCTCGCTATCCTTCTGACTGCCTTTTCTTTGAGCTCGTCGGGCGTCTCTGACTGTTTTTTTTTTTTTCTGTTTTGTTTTTGATTTTTTTTTTTTTTTTTTTTTGGCTTTCTTGTTTGTGAAAATCTGCCCTCCTCTTCCTCTTCTGGACTCCCTCAGCCAAGTCATGGTTGTCCAGAATGCAAGGTAGTGTGGTGCTGATCTTTGCTTTCGGTTGTTGTTCCCCACCCGAAACGCCCACCCCGACCCCGACCCCGATCCCGCCCTGCCTCCAAATTCTGTGATTCGTTTCCCATCCTTTTCGTTCTTTGTGTGTCCAGTTGTCTGCTCTGTTCAGTAGTGCTAACTCCAGATGTATCATGGCTGCTTCTTCTCCTTGCCTCTCACCTTCAAATCTCCGTCGCTTTTGTAGAAGTATTGATGGCAGCCTTTCTATTTTCATTTCTTGCGAACCATGATTTTTCAATCAACCACATTGAAAAAGCATCTTCCACCTTTCCGATCACGTGCTTTGGAATACTGTGCAGTCCGCCAACAAGATGGGGAGGTGGCGATAAAAGTTCTTTTTTTTTTTTGATGTGCTGTCATAACACTGCAGTGTGGATAACAAGAGAAGGACCAAGTACGCCCAGAAGACCATGAACCCGGAATGGAACCAGACGGTCATCTACAAGAACATCCACTTGGAACAGGTGCTCAAACAATTATACGCAAGTGTATTACTGCCACACCCATAAAAAAAAAAAAAGGTCGCGTTTCACAAAATTATGTGAAACTTATCACATAATTATGTGAAACATATCACATAAATATGTGAAACTTATCACATAATTATGTGAAACGTATGTGATAAGTTATGGTAATTATGTGATAAGTTTCACATAATTATATGAAACTTGTCACATAATTACGTGAAATTTCTCTGAAAAGTTATGGTAATTATGTGATACGTTTCACATAATTATGTAAAATATATATATTATATATAGTTTATATAATTATATATATAGTTTATATATATATATATATATATATAAAATTATATGAAACGTTAACCTATTACATAATTACGTGAAGTGTATGTGATAAGGAAAGGTAATTGTGTGATACGTTTCACATAATTATATGAAACGTTTCACATAATTATGTGAAACTTATCACATAAATACGTGAAACGTATCACAGATCTGGTTGTGTTTCTTCTTAATAATTATTATGTGATAAATTTCACATAATTATGTGAAACGTATCACATAATTATGTGAAACGTATGTGACAAAGTATGGTAATTATGTGAAAAGTTTCAAGTGAAACGCGACCATTTTTTTGGGGTGTGGCAGCAATACGCTTCCGTACAAATGCACTGAAAAGACCAACACACAATTACACATTTCTCAAATAGTCTACCGATGACATTGTCAGGTGAAAGGAACTCACTCCGGCATTTTGCTCGTACGTGCTAAGGAACACGCAGTCGTAGTTTCTTTCGGCGTCTCCACAGCGTAACATCTCAGATGAACGCTCCTATTTGTTTGGCACGGTTTTTACGCCGGATGCCCTTCCTGACGCAGCCCGTCTTGGGGAGTGGAGGCCCCAGCGAGATACGAACTCAGGACCGCTGGTTTACCAAACCAATGCGGCCTCAGAACTCGAGCACACGTCTGGACAAAAAAAGCAACACTGAAGATTGGATGTTTTGGACTGTGTTACGAGTGCTGAGGGCCACTTCCCACCGAGTCGTTAGGTATTCCTTTCGCCATTGTGTCCTTTTAACTCGTCCTGAGGGTCGTTTCAGGGTCCCTGTGCAGCCCTTTGCCGGCACTCCCACAACTCAAGTCAATTGCAAAGGTTTCTATCGCACATACTTTAACGGCCCGTTGACGCCTAAAATTACTTCACGGTGTTTTATAGAGAATGTAGATCATAATAGTTTGCTTGAAGATGCTTGTTAGTGTGTGTGCGTATATTTCATTTTTAATTACTGTGACTTGTCGTAGACCTGGTGCACACGAGATTTTTTGGGGGGGAACTCCAGACCCCACTCATGAAGATAAAACATTTCTGACAGTTAACAGTTTTGCTCGTATGAGTTCAGAGGACCCGGGTTCGATCCTGGCCCCGACCTGTGTGGATTTTGCAAGTTCTGTGCCTGCGTGGGTTTTCTCCGGTCACTTTGGTTCCCTCCCTCATCCCCAAAAGATGCAACAGTAATTGGACACTCTAAATTGCCCATAGGTGTGATTGTGAGTGCGGCTGTTTTTCTCCATGTGCCCTGCGTTTAGCTGGCAACCAGTGCAGGGTGTACCCCGCCTCCTGCCCAGTGACAGCTGGGATAGGCTCCAGCACTCCCCGCGACAGTCGTGAGGATAGGCGGCAAAGAAAATGGATGGATTTTTAGTGTGTGTCATGAACAAATGATGCGGGGCTGGACCCAAATGCAGGACTCCGAGACGAGGGCATGATGTTAGGCGTAGTTTGATTCAAAACTGAGGTCATAAGTAGTCCTAGAAGGCAGAGGCACAACAACGCTAGGCTAGGCGGGATCCAAAAGACATGCGGCAAGGTCTGATGACTAGGAGCCAAACTTGGAAACATGAACTAAGGCAGGACTAAACTATGGTGGCATAGAATAGCTGTGACGAGGATAGCTCACACTACACTTTCTCTCAGTGGTGGAGATTCCTGGTGGCAGTGAACGCCTCTCGGCCGTGGTCAATTCTTGCTCATGACAGCGAGCTCCGATAATCACAGAGCACTACACAAGCATTGTAAAGATTCTGTTCCGCAGCCAATCTCGAAATCTACCTGATCTCACGAAATCAAAGAAGAAGAAACGCAACCAGATCTGCATAAAAACACGACTGAACACTTTTAGTCATTACGTCACGAATCGTTTGAGTTAAAGTTCAGGCAAGCCACCTTGCTAACGTTGTCTGCCGTCTCTCCTCTTTGGATGTAGCTGAAGAAAAAGACGCTGGAGGTGACAGTCTGGGACTACGACAGATCCTCATCCAATGACTTCCTCGGAGAAGTGAGCCAAAGCCTCGGTCTTCAAATGAACCCGACGAGTCCTCCCGGGCTCATCCATCTTTGTTTTCACCCTCAGGTCTTGATCGACTTGTCCAACACAGCCCAGTTGGACAACACACCTCGTTGGTTGCCGCTTAAAGAGCAGAGCGAGAGCATCGAGCACAGCCGAGCCCACCACGGGGTCCAGGGGCCGCCCGGGTCTGGAGCCGGGCAGGGGCACGGTAACCAAGACCACCAGTCGGGGCCCGGGACCGGGCACGGTTTGGGACAAGGGACGGAGCAGGGAGAAGGGAGCTACGATTCACCCATTAACTCTGTGATCAAGAGCAGAAGCCATGGAATCTTCCCTGATCCATCCAAAGGTCAGGACAACGCTTGGCGTACCACAAGAAAAACTCCCGTACTGGGTCACTCGTTTACTGTGGAAATACTACACAAAAACAGAACTGCATACATCTGGAGCAGTTTCACAATCAATAGTGAATTAACATCACGAAAACTTAAAAAAAAATAAAATAAAATACAGTACAGGCGGAACGGTGGAGCAGCTGTAAAGTGTTGGCCTCACAGTTCTGAGGCCCCGGGTTCAATCCCAGTCCTCCCTGCGTTGAGTTGGCATGTTCTCCCCGTGCCTGGATGGGTTTTCTCCGGCTGCTCTCAAAAACACGTCAAATTAATTGGACACTCTAAATTTTTAAAATTGATTGTGAGTGCCGCTTATTCTCACAAGGGTCACAGGAGTGTTGGAGCCTATCCCAGCTGTCAACGAGCAAGAGGCGGGGGAACACCTTGAACTGGTTGACAGCCAATTGCAGGGCAGATCGAGACAAACGGTCGCACACACACCATATATGCACCGTAATTTCCGATCTATAAACCGTGACTTTTTTCTCACGATTTCAACCCTGCGGTTTATGCGGTAAAGCGGCTAATTTGTGCATTTTTTTTTCTAACTGTCGCAAGGGGACATGCGAGCAGAAAAGGCAAGAGTGAGACCGGTGGAATATATGTGCCAAGGAAGTGACTTTTACCTGTTAGCCCTGCGCTGGCCTGTTACTGCCGCGTCTCAATGATTTTTACCAGTATGTTTTTTTTTTTTTTTTTAACTAGACACGTTAGTGCAGCGGTGCTAGTGTTAGCATTGCCGTGCTAGCATTAGCGCAGTGGGGCTAGCGTTAAACCCTCTGCGTACAGTCTTTCTTTGTAAATATGTCGTGTTTCTTTTACACTGCTGCGGCCGATGTATGTACCAAACGATATTTCCTTTACAAATGTACCGGGTGAGTTTTATAACCAGGAATTACGGTATTGCCAATTTATAGTTACGTCAACGCCACAGCTAAATACGAAGTTCAAAACAGGTGAGCAAAATGCTAAATTAAAACTATTTTTTTTTTTTTTTTTTAAAGGTGTCAAAGTATGAACAAAAAAAAAAAAAAAGTTAGTGGACCGAATTGAAGTTTGAAGAATGCATTTAATCCAAAACGATATCCCGACAGATTTGCAAACGTCGCCTCTGGAAAAGTCCCACAGCAGCCCGGGCAGCTCCAAGTCCTCCTCAGACGGCCAGCTCCGCTCGCACGGGCCGTCGCGGAGCCAAAGCAAGAGCAGCGTCACTCAGGCCCACCTGGAGGACGCCGGGATAGCCATCGCCGCCGCCGAGGCGGCCGTGCAACAGTCCCGCCTGCAACCAAGTAAATCCCTTCCCTACCCTTGATGCACTTAACTCTGACACGCTTCCTCCCCCCCTTTTTTTTCCCGTCCCCACTCGTGCATGCGGCTAACTTTAAAACCTCTACCATGACGTTTTCAACTTGTTTGTTTTTACAGTGAACCTCTGCATATTTGTGGGTCATATCAGAACCTTGCCTTGTAATTTAGCTTCAGTGCCATTTGCTGGCATCTTTCTACTGAAGGGCGGAACCTCATTTCATCACTCCATAGCTCTGTCTAATGTACAGAGTAGCCAATCAAATGGAATGATTTTACTACAAAATGTACGCAGTTGCATTTTATATTACCAGAAGAAACTGTATAGTTAAATTCCAATTGATCTTGGGAAATTTCCAGAATTATAATTTTAGTCACATTAAAAAAAAAAAAGAGGCAAAAACGGTCCCTTTTTTTTTAATGAGATTAATTCCTTTTTCTAAAGATTGTGATTGGCTCTCCTTGTTCATGTTCTTGTTCAAAAATGACATATTTTTCCAAATATGACCTCAAAGCGCCGCATTCTGGCGTTATCTATTAGTTTGTCTGAGATTTTGTTGTGAATTTAGCAGAAAGCTAACCGGAAGCTAACTTGCCGATCAATGGCGCGATCAGAAGGCCACTTTCCAGGTATTCCATTGAGTTTGGTTTTTCCGCCATCTAGTGGCATTAATAGGCAATTACAAATCTTGTTATCTGGTCGTCGGTAACTCTTTTTATTCTATTATTATATTATTATTATGACAGGGTTTCACTGTAAACTAAAATGTCAACTGAAGGAGAAGGGCCGCTAATATAGATGGATGCTAAAATAAAGTACACTTAATAAAATCATCTGCTTTTTTTCCTGGATTCAAAATTGCTAAATAAAAAAATACATAAAACATCTAACTGATGTAATAAAACACTAACCTTTATTAACAATAACAGCGTCTGTGCATGTGCCCATCCCGATCATATGGTTTCTTCAAAACCCTGAAACCAATGTGGGATGGCAGTCCCTCAATTTATTCAATTTGACAAAAAAAAAAAAAAAAAAAAAATAGCGAATCCATAATTTAAACGAAAATAAACAAAAAATACATTTTTGTAGCGTCTTCTCAAATATTGAAGCATGATGTCGCAGCTCTCCTGGAACTTTGCATGTTTGCCATGTGAATGCACCGCTAACAGACAACACCCACGCACACACACATATGGCACATGGATACAGCCCCCCCGCCCCCCCCTGCCCCCGCCCCCCCCCCTTGACCCCCACTGCCCTCGACAATTGGTGGTCAAAGCAGGAAACGGCGTCATTGCGAGCCTCATCCACCAATCAGAGCAAAGAGAGAGAGAGGCGAAGGTGAGGCAACATTTGACAACGATAATCGATATAATCCTAAAAATTACTCACAAAAAAAAGGTTTAAAACACTCATATACGCTTCTCGGAAATTGTGTGAATAATTGCCATCGTATAAACATGAATAATTAGAATTTTTTGTTATAATCCAGCTGCAAATGTGCATATGCTCTCGGTGCATTGTGGCACTGCTTAAAAATGAATTTAGGGATGACATTGAAGTATTTTTGGCCGTGCTTGTAAAACATTCTCTGCCAGAATATTAGGTACACCTGCCCTATTTAAAAAGAACTAATATAAAAACTACTAAAAAATAATCAATGCCCAATGAATAGATAATTAGTAATAAAATAATTTGTAATAAAATTACGTCTATCCATCCATCAAACATTTACTTCTTAAGTTGATAGCAAACTCAAAATTTGCATTTTTTTCCCCCAAAATGAAATAGAAAGAATAAAGAAAAAGACAATACAGGTGACAATGACAGTTCAAATCTTATACTGCATATAAATATAAACAAAATGTATTCAAGAAGTAACAACTCTGGTCTGTAAACACACTTTTGATCGACATCTGTTTAAACTACATTACAGGCAACTAAAATAGTAGAAATCGGTCATAATAGAAAAATATGACTCAAGAATGCAACAAAACTTAATATTGTTACCATATCATAAATGGAAATGTGCCAATGTTATACACGATTATACTGGCACGACTCCAATTGCGGTTGGTGTACCTAATATTGTGGCCAATAATATCCATCTATCTATCTATCTATCTATCTATCTATCTATCTATCTATCTTCTATCTATCTATCTATCTATCTATCTATCTATCTATCTTCTATCTATCTATCTATCTATCTATCTATCTATCTATCTATCTATCTATCTATCTATCTATCTATCTATCTCTCTCTCTCTCTCATCTCTCTCTCTCTCTCCTCTCTCTCCTCTCTCTCCTCTCTCTCTCTCTCTCTCTATCTCTCTCTCTCTCATCTCTCTCTCTCTCTCTCTCTCTCTCTCTCTCTCTCTCTCTCTCTCCCTCGCTCTCTCTATCTCTACGACAGGACCGGGTCACCGGCTGGGCGACGTCTCAGGGCCGGTGGTGCTGTCGGCCCCCAGCCTGGTGGGCGACGTCTACGGGGGCGGTCTGGACGGGGGTGAGGGTGGAGGAACCGGCGTGGACAGCGCCATATTTCAAGTGCCTCGGATGTAAGTGAATCCATTTTAAAATAATAATCATAATAATAATGATGAATAAATGTCGGTTTTGCTCGACACGGCCCGATGCAACCTGCGCCCTGTTTGCCGCAGCGGTACGACCATTCCCAACGGAACGGATAAAAACCACATGGGGACGCCGGAGAACGAAGGCAAGTGACCGCCATCTGTTACCGTGATTCAAATAGAAATCAGAGTACGTTTTATTAATCCTCATAAAACATAAAATGAAAACAAGACAAACATTCACACAAAAATAACTCCCTGGCTGGCGACCAGTTCAGGGTGTACCCCGCCTCCTGCCCGTTGACAGCAGGGATAGGCTCCAGCACTCACTGCGACCCTCGTGAGGATAAGCGGCAAACAAAATGGATGGATGGATGGATGGATGGGATTTAAAACAGTTATCATCTTTGTTTAAAACGCGAAAGAAATGAAGTCAAGGTCTTCAAACCGGGGTACATATTTTCTTCTTCCAGTGTGTGTTTTCCCCTAGTGGCCACTCAGAGAAGCACTCAACCTTCAGCAACATATGATATTTAAAAAAAACAACAACTGGATAGCGCATCCATATCTAGCGGTGTGTCGATTGGTTGAAGCCAGTTGGCCGCAATCTTGGTACTCCCAAAACCTGTGGAAGACGTGGCTTGCAGGTTGGATTATGGCGCGGTTTTTCCTCAAAATTTGGCATGTAGAATTAAAACTGGTCGTGTGAGCTTGACATTTTTTCAGTTCTGGTAACATGAAGGATTTTTAATTGGACTTGGTAAGCCAAAAAAGCCAAAGTGCAAAGTAAAGAACACCGTGACTATCAAGAAACCTTACCTGGGGTCCGATTTCCGTGACACGTTAACTTTTCCCAAAATACGCTGTGAAGCACTATCATCACAACATAGCAAAAAACTAAGCATTTTTTGTCATAAAAACATGACATTTTAAGTCAATCGGTTTGATATATACTTGGAAAAAAGGACTCGTAATGGGAAAATTCATGCTAATAGCATCGTTCATTTGTCGTCTCTGCGACGTCTTATTTCAGACAAGGAATTTAAACGTTTCCTCGCATTTGAAAATCAAATTCAATTCTCAGGGTTCCGTATGATGAAATTAATCAAATAAAATTTCACAGGAAATGTGTTTTCTTGCTTATCCACTGATTAAATTTGGGAAAATATCTTCATCGCTTTTTTGCAAAAACCATCGGCCTATAAAGGTGATACAGAGAGTGAACAGTGAACAATAACAACTTTGTTCAAGTGAATTAAGCTCATCAGAAAATTAAAAATGAAAACCTTTACAAACAAACTTTAACAGTGTCAACGTAAATCTTTCTAATTTACGTGTGGAATGTTTTCTGACAGCCACGAAAGTGGTCGGCATGGTTGTTTTGGGAGTATCAAGATGGCGGATAGCTGCTTTCGGCGACTTCAGCTTTGGTGGCCAATGAGCTATCCAGTCTTTTGTCAGCCACGACTAAAATTAACGTTACATCCAGTGGATGTATAAAATGTCTGCACACCCCTATTTGAATTCTACTATTATGTAAAAAAAAAAAAATGAGAGCAAGATCATCTTGTAATAACAATACATCATTTTAAAACATATAAACCTGAGCCACATGCTGCTTCACCACGTGCAAGGGAGGATGCATAAATCTGGACTAAATGCGCAATGGTGATCGTAGTTCTTTGTTATAGGGGGTAAGACCCAAGTGATGGGCGAGATCAAAGTGGCCTTGAAGAAGGAGGTGAAGACCGACGGGGATCAGTTGGTCCTGGAGATCCTGCAGTGCAGGAACATCACTTACAAGTTCAAAAGTCCAGACCACCTGCCAGGTGAGGCCCGGGTTATTTATGTATTTGCTCATGGATGTTAAATAGGAGTTTCACACATTTTCCTCGGCGACCCGTCGTCAGACTTGTACGTGAAACTGTACGTCGTCAACGTGGCCACTCAGAAGAGGATCATCAAGAAGAAGACTAGAGTCTGCCGGCACGACCGGGAGCCTTCGTTCAACGAGACCTTCCGCTTCCCCCTCAACCCCACGGGACACTCCATACAGGTAGGGCCCCCTACCCCCCACGGCCCCAAAAAAACATGTGAAGAGAGCTCGTCTAAATTTGATAAACTCGGCATAGAGGAACCGTATTTACTGCCAAACCCGAGGTTTTCGCCGATAAGAAATCGGAGTGTTAATTCGCTTCCGATTGCCTTGGACAACTGGATCTACACGTGGATCTGGTGAGTAAGTCGTCGAGATTTACACGGAAAAGTTTGAAAGCGTACAAAAGTCTGGACGCATGCGAACACTTAGTTAGTGGATCTGTTCTCAATCAGGAATAAATCCCACATAGTGACGGTTTTGACGGCTCGTGAACACGGAAGCGTGTTCGGCCACACATTACCCTTTTCCGGATCTTTTCAGCTGGTATTCAATACAAATACCAATATTTAAATAAATGACCCCTGGTTTTACACAAACTCGCATTCATTAACTAGGATTGGGGGAAAAAAATTTAGGACAGGGAGTCGGGTCCTCTGTACACGGAAGCGTATTGCAGCCACACACACACACCTCCGTAAACCACTCTGTGACAACGTTTTTTTTTTTCCCTAATACGCATTGTTCTCAAATGAGCCAACTTGGCATTTTAAATACTTCTCGGAAGAATAATTCCTACATGAAATGAAATGATCGCTACATTCGGTCGGATTAGTATTTGGTTGGAGACCATGCATCACCTTTAATCGCCGAAATCCATCGATATTTTCCGGTGTTTTCAGATAGTATTCCATAGAATGATGTATTTTTAATATCTGTCTCGTCTGTTGTGACAAGCAACAGCGCAACAGGTCTCGGGTATTGTAAATGTTCTACTCTGGTTCAACGTCTCCCACAATGTCGAGCAGCTCTGTTTGACCGGCAATACGGCGCCGTGAAAACGGTGTCGTCACGTGCACGAGCTCAATAGACACCTTCCGATTTAGAACGCGGGCGCCATCTTGGTTTGGTGAATTCGCGTAAGCACACGTAACTGAGCAGTTTCATTTCAGGATGGCGTATGAATGGCGGCGCACTGCTATGTTATCGGTTGCTCAAACGGAAGCGGGCACCGTAAAGCGTCTTTCTTTCGACTGCCATCTGTGATCAAGAACCGGTGCAAGAAAAACGGAGCAGTTAGCAACCGAAGGGCGACAACTGTGGCTGTCTCGTATTAGCGGAGCCGATTCTAGCAGCCAACCACAATACTCGTGTGTGAATGCAATGCATGTCTCCAAAATCTGTAATTTCTGTTTCATTACGAAAAGTTTGCAAAAATACGACTTACCGCACCGCTAGCTGTTTCGTGAGTTGAGTTACAAATATAGCCGCGGAAGTGGCGAAAGAGGTGCACGCTCCGCTTGGGACTTTTCCCGGTCGAACTTTCTCCCTCTTGGTAACAAAAACGAAAATCATAATCTACTCCTTATTTGTTGGTATAATCGACATAATTTAACACAATGCTGACTATAAACACGCGGCAGACTAACCTTAGCAGTGTGGAGTCACAGGTTGCTGACGATGGACACTGCCGCGTGACGAACCCAGCCATTGATGAATTGGTTGTAGGCCTCCAGACCTTCGTAATTCTTTAATCGGTCCACGGTAGAAGCGCTTGTCGAGAAGAAGAGATAGTGGACGATGTCTGGATAGGATACCGACGCCCACATTTGTGTGCTCCATTTGGGTTTCTCCATGGCATATGGGTTGATATTGTCGATCAAAACGCATTCTGGTTTCTTGAAACAACATCGAATGAGCGCCGATAAGAGTTTTTAGCCATCATGCGTGACTTTTAACAGTCGTACGGACATTTGTGTAACTCCGGTCTGTATGCAAAAGCGATAGAGTGAACCCATCCGACATGGCCGGTTGCCCCGGATGTAGTCACGCGGTCGAAAACAGTCAATCGGTTGAATGGTGACATTTCCGTGTTGTCGCTTTCCTCCCAGCTTTTCCTGGTGTCCAACGGGGGCAAGTTCGTGAAGAAGACCATGATCGGGGAAGCCTACATCTGGCTGGACAAGGTTGACATGAGGAAGAGGGTGGTCAGCTGGCACAAGCTGCTCGTCAGCTCTGCGCCCGGCAACCTCTGAGCAGATCATCCCATAATTTTAATAAGTGCTAATCATTATAGTAAAAAAAAAAAATAAAAATAATGAGAGGCTACTAAATCCAGTGAGATCGGTGCACATGCGGGAGGTATGTTGTGCTAATAAGCGCTAATGTTGACTTGGCACACTTGCAATTATAATGTAAGAGGACAGTGGTGGGGACATTTGAAGTGCTAAATTGGGCAATTGCAGGTCACATACAGGCAAACAATTCATTCACGCATTTTTCGGGGAAGCTAGCTAGCTAGCTAGCTGCCCTGCATCGGAATCAAACGCATCTCTACTTTTAGCCAGATTTGCTAACCACCGCTCGACCGTGCGTCAAAAGAATCGAAGAAACGTTTCTTAGCCGTGTTGCCGTCGGGTCCCCCGACCTTCGGCCTCCCGCTACGTTTACGAGCGGGCGACGCGCCTCCGAAATGGTCACGTGCTAGTTAGCATTTTGCACTGTTCGCTTGTAGCGGCGCCCGGGGAATGTTCCGACACGCGAGGATGACTAGTGTTGACTTATCGCTTATCGACGCCTCCCTGCCGCCCGGACTTACCTACAACATCAAGGTTCCTTGATCTCCATCTGTGTGTGCGTGTACGACCCCGTCTAAACCCCCGGTGCAACACGGTCAACCAGCCTACTTCATTGCCTGCGACCCCCCCAAAAAATAACAATAAAACTAAATATGACACAAAAAACAAAAAACAAAACAAAAAAAAAACAGCCCGGATATTTAATTTCAATACAGGTCAAACCTGCAACAAGTCATGTAAAAAAATAAATCAATAACATACATGTTTAGCATATCACAAAATATTAAAGATTAAAGATTAAAAACAAGATGTCACTTTAACAGCAAAAATATATATATATATATATAAATTTAAAAAAATATAGGACACTAAGAGTAAAGGAGTATTTTGTTTTTCTGGGAATTGATTTATCGTGCCATGTTCCTGCTTCTTTTGAGGTACTTCTATGCAACATTTGATTTTTGATTTTAGTAACTCAATGTGTGTGTTGAAGCATAAGGTCTAAAACAAAAAGAATGCCGGAGGGGGGGTGGAAAAAAATAAAAATTATTTCATTTGTAATCGATTTGAATCCAATGTGGAAGCTCGTGCACTTTATTGTTTTTTTTTTTGTTTGTTTTTTTTTTGTCATTCATGCGTTTCAGCGTCTCCCGGCACCGGAATGAATCGAAATATGTGGCGATTAGAACGTTTGACGTGGCGTGCGTTCATTTGTGTCTATGTAGCAAAAATAATGAAAAAAAAAACATACCAAAAAAAAATTTAAAAAAAAGAATTCTATACATATACGGTGAATGCGGGAGTATCACCGAATGGCAATGCACAATCCGACCACAGTGACACGAGCAACCAAATCTCGTGTACAGCAAGTGAAAAGATGATTTCCGTGGCAAAATATGTCTCTTCATGACTGTTTCCCCCGGTAACCGTTGGTCCCGTCGCCTGTTGATTGTGCAATCATCCGCGTGCGTGAATGTGAATTTGACAGTGTACATAAAGTGTTTATTTTCTACAGAGTGAATGTTTATTTTGTCCAAATATGAGCATGCGAGGAGAGGGGGGGGGGATAAAAAGACATAAATTTAATGTACAAATCATGTGTGTCTGTAGTTGTACAACACAAATGAGGGTCGGGCAGGGGGGGGGGGTGTCTTCATGTTTTGGATGTTGCATGTTCGGTCGGACACATTATGTATAGATTGATCTGTATGCTGACTGTAAAGAAATATGCTTGTAAAATTGTCTTGTTTTTCCACCCATAAAAGAAAAAAAAACAACAATAATGTAACGGTTTTGTGATTGTACACAGGATGTGTTGAGACATTATGCAAATTGTGCTGTAAAAAAAAAAACAGAACTCGCTGCCACCCCTCAAAAAGAATAAATATTAAGAAGAGACTATATTACAAATGGAGAGTGCAGTTTGGTCTTTCATTCTATGACTCATACATGTATTTTTCATTTTGCTTCAAAGTATTAAATAATATGCATGCCCTCAAATAAAAATGCAGGTTAAAGTCAAAATGTTTGTAAATCAGTGGCATTTCAAATCCATGACAACATAAAAAAAAACATCAACCATTGTTAAATTTAAAAAATACACAGATAACCACAACATCCATCCCATCCATTTTCTTCGCGCCTTATCCTCACAAGGAGTGCCGGAGCCTATCCCAGCTATCTCTGGACAGGAGGCGGGGTACACCCTGAACCAGTTACCAGCCATTTGCAGGGCACATGGAGAACAAACAGCCGCACTCATAATCCCACCTACGGGCAATTTAGAGATTTGGGAATGTGGGAGGAAACCAGTGAGTCCGGAGAAAACCCACGCAGGCACGGGGAGAACATGCAAACTCCACACAGGCAGGTCCGGGATTGGACCCGGGACCTCAGAACTGTGAGGCCAACGCTTTACCATCTGATCCACCGTGCCGCCTGAACCACAGCATATTTACAATTATTATTTAAAAAAATATATATATTGTTAAACTCTTTCAATTTGATGCCTGGAACACTTAAAAATAATTTTAAAAAGATGGTAGTGGGGCATGTTTTCCACTGCTCATGAACCTGGCTTGGCCACTGCCAAGAGGGGCGTGGCTTTGGCCACTGCCAAAAGGGGCGTGGCCACGCCACTGCCCTGGGCGGTGACAACCTTCACCGCTCACAGCTGTTTCACATCGGGACTGAAATTAGACGGCCATTTAAATTGGTGAGTTTTTGTCACTGGGATTTGCCATTTTGTTGTTGCAGTGAGTTAGTGAGTTGCATTCACTGTTAGTAGGACTCTCCACCACTGAAAAATAGTGTCGTGTTGATATATATACTCGCCACAGTTTAGTCCTGGTTCACGTCTCCTAGTCATCAGACCTCGCTGCATGTCTTTGGGATCCTGCCTAGCCTATGAATAACACTACGCTTAACATCATGCAATCATCTCGGAGTCCTACATATGTGTCCAGCCTCGCACCGGAGGTTCGTGACATCACCTTTCCTTTTAACAACACCCAAAAAGGGCACTTTGTCCGTGGAATTGTTTCTAATTTTGCTTGATGTACAAATTCAGTTGCTCAACGGTCTGGGGTCTCCGTTGTTTGATTTTATGCTTCTTAATGCACTTGGCAGGCGTTTGCACGGTCTGAATTTCCCACTCACCGGTCCCAAATTGGTCTTGTGATGGCAATGTACGGCCACTAGAGGGCAGTCTCACGTAACAAATTAACAGAGGAAGAGCGCTTGGGCTTCCGTTGTTTTATGGCGACTTTCTCCTGCTGTCTCACTTTTAAACTGTTCCTGGAGGAAACATCAACCAGTGAAGGTCCACATTAAAGGTTTCTATGCACTTCAATTATGACTTTATTGTCACCCTGTGGGATCCTTCACGTTGAGGAAATTGATGTAATGGCTCGTAGAGAAATATTAGTAATCATATGTGAATGCTAATAGCAATGATTAGCGACAAGCGTGTTTGTGGCCTGCCTGCCCACCCGTCAAGTGTGAAATAAAATGATGAAATTTCATCTTTTGATAGCCACCAAGTTGTGTGTAGTTTTTCTTTTTTGTGGTACATGTCCAAATTAAATGTCTAAATTGTGCATTATTTTGCAATGGTTTAATCATTCATACATTTTTTTTTTAATCACAGTACAGTTGTATTCAACTTTGAAGTACAGTACATGGATTTGAATTCAGAACTGCTTTCTTTCAAACATTTAGATGCATTTCTCAGTATGCCGTTTTATTTCTCCTATATTTAAGCACAGTTGTTTAAGTTGTGTATTATGTTACAGTGAAAAATACAAAGTACTGTCTCCAAAAATGAAAACCCAAGACCTGCTTTTCCTGACTCGCTCACTTTTTCTTTATTTTTTTGTAGACTCGAGGCTCAACAAGTAAGCACCTCCGAGCTCTTGCCCTCGTCGTCATGGTAACAAAAGTTCTCCTCTGCTTTGGCCTTGCAATAGAGGGAGTCGGAGGGGTGAACAGTTTTTTTTTTTTTTTTTTTTTTTTTCGAGACAGAACCACCTCCCTGAATCGGGCTGATTTCAGCGAGCTTTCAAAAAGTGCGCTGTAATCGTTCGTACTTCTATGTTTGCGTTTTAAATTTTCTGTTATCATGGTTCCTAGCGGATTTGAACCCAATCTTATTTTCCTCTGATGGATCCCAGGTACTCTCTGCCATTAAGTAAATAAGCCGCAGAGCTGCAGCGTTAGCAAAGATTAGCCTGAGTGAGGCTACCAGCCCGGAAAAAACTCACGCCGGGCTTCGGGTTCCTCCCACATCCCAGAAACATGCAACATTAATTGCATACTTTAAATTGCCCCTAGGTGTGATTGTTAGCGCGGCTGTTTGTCTCGATGTCCCCTGCGATTGGCTGGCAACCAGTTCAGGGTGTACCCCGCCTCCTGCCTGTTGACAGCTGGGATAGGCCCCAGGACACCCGCGACTCTTGTGAGGATAAGCGGCCAAGAAAATGGATGGATGGATGTTCCTGATTCTAATGCCAAGCACAACACAATTCAATACTTGATCAACATAGCACAATCTGTTTTAAAGCTACCTGGCATGTGGAAAAAGTAATGGCCCTCCTCGTGAGGATAAGTGGCGAAGAAAATGGATGGATGGAGGGATAGGCTAGCAGCAGTTCCAAGGTTAGCGTCCAATACGCAACATATCCTCAGCTGTCAACATGATGGTTTTTGGTGACTTGTCTCCGGCAAGTGCAAAATGTTCGGATCCTCCCGGCTAAGTGAAAACTTTAGTGGCGAAGTGCTGCATCCACGAGTGAAAACACAATCCTTGCTGTTACTTCCCATATGAGGAATTGCTTCTTTTCCCCCTCACTTTGGACTTCCCTCGACGCAACCCACAGCTCACCCGGCTAACGAAAGTGGATTGAATTCAGCGGAACTCCCAAACAAGGTGATTCCCATCCATTTTCTTAGCTGCTTATCCTCACAAGGGTCGCTGGGAGTGCTGGAGCCTATCCCAACTTTCAACATGCTGGAGGCGGGGTACCCCCTGAACTGGTCGCCAGCCAATCACAGAACACATGGAGACAAACACTCACAATCACACCAATTAATGTGCAATTAATGTTGCCCGTTTTTGGGATGTAGGAGGAAACCGGAGTGCCCACCCGGAGAAATCCCACGCAGGCACAGCGCGGGACATGCAAACTCCACTCAGGCAGGGCCGGGATTGAACCCGGGTCCTCAGAAGTGTGAGGCCAACGCTTTTACCAGCTGATCCACCGTGCCGCACTCAAGGTGATATGTTTACTGTAAATTTTTTTTAAATTTAAACTTTCAGGCTATTTTCACAAATACTGCAGACAGATTGGAATTGGTTTGAACCCCGAAATGCCGAACGTGTCTTATTTTAATGATTATCATGATCACATTTTTTTTACCTCCCGCAGTTATTCGAAATTTTAGCAGGCGATACATTAAAACTTCACGGTATTGAAAATGAAGGTGTTGCTGGGATGAGTCTGACACCTCTTATTCAGCACCGAGGCGCACGTTAAAATGAGAAGAAGAAAAGTCCGCCTTCACTTTTTTCATTTTTTTTCCTCCAGCTATTGTATCCCCGCATTCGCTCACATTCGCGTCTTTCCCATCCCGGCAGAAGGAGGGAGGGGGGGGGGGCAAAAATAAAAAAAAAGTTCCTTAAAAGGTATATCTGCAGAATTTGGAGAGGCGCTGAGGTGATAAGATGAATGTAACCGTGTTTGTCGAGACCGGATAGACAAAGCGGAAAGAAGAAGAAGAGGGGGGGGGGTGAGGACGAGGGGGAGGAGGGTGAGAGGACACAAGAGATGGTGTGTGGTTGCCAGGCAACGATTGATAACCAAGTCCCTGAGCATCCTGCCTGTGCTACCACACTCCCCCCCCCACCCCCTCAAGGCTGCATTACACACACATGCACACGCATGCGTGCGCACACAGCACGTTCAATGTCCCCCCCCCCAATCAAAATGCTGATGTTCGCCTAATTCAAAACTGCCGACAGAAAAGAAATTAACGATACTATCGTGCAGAATTTAGTAGCTTCTACCAAAAGGTTGAAATGCGACGTTCACGGGCCGCAGTAAAGGCCGCAAACGCGATTGTGTTTTTTTTTTTATCCTCACTGTAACCTCAAAGGTCAAGTGTCATGCCAATGAATATTGTCATCAAAAATACACATAACATTATTCACTTCAATGTCCATACGAAAAAATAAATATGAGCGGCGAGCGCGTCATCCACGCGCAAAGTTGCGGAGGTCTCATTCGACAGCCGAGTGGTCGCCAAATTGAAGTGACCGAGACAATATTATCCTATCGCTTTGTTTCGAGACACATTTAGATGATATGTGGATCACTTCTAACTAACAGACTCCCAGACAGTATGTATGAGCCAGCCCGACCGAACTCGTCCGCCGCGGACACAATCGAGTGAAGTGACCGGGGCAATATTATCCTTTCGTTAAGTTTAGAGCCATATTTAGATGATATGTGGATTACTTGTAACTAACAACAGACTACCAGATAGTATGTACGAGCCAGCTCGACGGAAGCTCTGCCCCTCGTCGGAAGCCGTGCTTGGCACTAACGGGTTCGTCAGCACATTTAGCACCCCTGACTTACCTGCGCTGATCTTTAGTTACATTCTGAGAGGATTACGTCCCCCCCCCCCCCCAAACTTATTTTTTTTTTTTTTTTTTAGTAGCTGTATACACACCTACCTGTCATTTGGAACCTACGGAGCTCTCGTCCTTTGCACCCGTGCAATCCATTTCTCACGACGAACTGGGTCTTTTGGAAAACTATCCAGAGTGAATCCATCCTCCGAGTGTTTGAACATTATCCAGCAATACAGCGAGCCGCCATTTTGGCTAACACGAAGGAACAAAGAGCTACCTTCCAGCAAGTAAAACTAGTATAAACAGAGGAGACCACTTGATTGAGCGTCTGCTACTAATGTCACTTCCTGCTTCTTCTCGAAAACAAATCCCTCGAAAGGATTTTCATGGCGGGGGTGACTAAAAGCCGTATACATCAAAATCAATTTGTGTGGTGAAAAAACGAATGGGTCCATTCCGGCTGCCATTTTTTTCTTCATTCATATCATATTAAAAATCATGCATTTCATGACAGTGCCACTTTAGGCACAGTTTGAACATCGGCGTTGTGAATAAATATAGGAAAAGAAAAATGTGATTCAATTAAAATGCGTTGAATATAAATGTTCAAACTATTTTTTGAATGTGTAGAAACAAGCAGTAAGTAAAGTTTAACTGCAATTCTATTGTACAGTATTTGATGGTTAAATATAAATGACATTTTGAAAAATTGTACAGTAAATGAAAAATGTACGTGAAAAAGTTTCAACCCTCTCTTTGCACTATTGTATTTGATTGAATTTCCTCTTTTACATGCAAATTGTATTGAATTGATTCTTTCAAAAATCACTTGATAGAGCTCGCATACATCACATTTTGACAATCGTTGATCGAAGGGCTCACTAGGCGCCGGTCACAAGATGAAGTCTGCATTTCTTTGCTTCGGGATCATTTCAGCGCAAGGCGACAATCGGTGTCTGCCTCTCCCAGATCAGTTTTTCCCAAATGTGCTGCCCCAGGTTAAACGCAATGTTAGGCAGGATGGCCAGAAGCTAAAGCTTCTCTCTCCTAAATTATCAAAGCGTTGGATTTTGCGTTTGTTTGACTCTTCCACTCACAATTCCGATTCCATCAACTCAAAATTAATTTGATGCACTTGTGGCGCTCTCCTAAAATATCCATATTAAAAACAATCCCTGCCCTTTTAAATGTGGATGCCTCTTTCACGTTTTTCACCTGTCGCCAACAGTTAGCACGAACACTCAATTTAGAGCTTGCTATTTGGGATCTAAATAGACATCTGGCAATACAACACTAAAAATGATTTGAGTAAAATCATAATTTGCTAAAACTAGCATGCACAAAATAATACTACAGCACAAATGTATACATATTTTTGTTGGGGGGACATACAGTGAGAAAAATACGTCAATTTTACCATAGCATCGAAACTAAATAGATTACTACCATAATTTCCGGCCTATAGCGCGCACCTGATTATAAGCCTCACCCAGTACATTTGTAAAGGAAATACCATTTGGTACATACATACGCCGCAACTGTGTAAAAGCCGCAAGTGCCCACATTGAAACTCACGTTGAAACACGAGATATAAGACGGTACACTGAAACGGTTTTCAAAGTTTTAATACCTTAGCTTAGCTTAACATAGCAACAACATGGTAGCAGGAACAGGGCTGGTAAAGAAAAAAGATAGATAAGATAGATAGACAGATAGATAGATAGGATTAGATAGATAGATAGATAGATAGATTAGATAGATAGATAGATAGATAGATAGATAGATAGATAGATAGATGAGGAATGAAAAAGGAGGGCCTGGTAGAGTTAGAGAATTAAGAGTTTGGTGGTCACAGTGAATCTTAGTAAAGTGAGATAGAGGGTTTTGGAAAAAGATAGCTAGCGAGAAACTGGGAGAGGGAGGCAGAGAGAGAGAGAGAGCGAGAGAGAGAGAGAGAGAGTTGAGACTGGAAAAAAAAGCGGGAGAAGTAGTAGAGTGAGGGATAGAAACGAGACCAGAAAAGAGATGAGGATAATGTGAACCAGAAACAGCTGCAGAGAGAGAGAGAGAGAGAGAGTGTGTAATATGGGGATCAAGCGAGATGAAGAGAGAAAGTGAGAAGAAAAGAGAGAGAAACCGGTAGAGGTAGAATGGAGTGTTTGGTATGTTGTGAGTGTGTGAGAGAGGGGGGGAGAATGAGGAGCATAGTCTTAGATAGATAGATAGATAGATAGATAGATAGATAGATAGATAGATAGATAGATAGATGATAGATAGATGATAGAGCAGGGACTGAGAAAGAAAGAAAGATGAGTGTGACAAGAAACAGTTGGGCAGATAGAGAGAGAGAGAGAGAGAGAGAGAGAGAGAGAGAGAGAGAGAGAGAGTAATATGGGGATCAAGCGAGATGAAGAGAGGAGTGCGAAGAAAAGAGAGAGACCGGTAGAGGTAGAAATGGAGTGTTTGGTAGTGTGTGAGTGTGTGAGAGAGGGGGGGAGAATGAGAGAGCATGAGTCTTAGATAGATAGATTATAGATAGATAGATAGATAGTAGATAGATAGATAGATAGATAGATAGATAGATAGATAGATAGATAGATAGATAGATAGATAGATAACAGAAAGACAGACAGATAAACAGATGATAGATAGATAGATAGATAGATAGATAGATAGATAGATAGTAGAGCAGGGACTGAGAAAGAAGAAAGATGAGTGTGAACAAGAAACAGTTGCAGAGAGAGAGAGAAAAGAGAGAGAGAGAGGAGAGAGAGAGATAGAATATGGGGATCAAGCGAGATGAAGAGAGAGAGTGAGAAGAAAAGAGAGAGACCGGTAGAGGTAGAAATGGAGTGTTTGGTAGTGTGTGAGTGTGTGAGAGAGGGGTGGAGATGAGAAGCATGAGTCATAGAAGATAGATAGATAGATAGTCAGTAGATAGATAGATAGATAGATAGATAGATAGATAGATAGATAGATAGATAGATAGATAGACAAAAGACAAACAGATAAACAGATAGATAGATAGATAGATAGATAGATAGATAGATAGATAGATAGATAGATAGATAGATAGATAGATAGATAGATAGATAGATAGATAGAGAGAGATAGATAGATAGTAGATAGATAGCGCAGGGACTGAGAAAGAAAGAAAGATGAGTGTGAACAAGAAACAGTTGCAGAGAGAGAGAGAAAGTAAAAGGGGGATCAAGTGAGATGAAGGGAGAGAGATACTGGCAGAGTGAGAAGAAAAGAGAGAGACCAGTATAGGTAGAAATGGAGTGTTTGGTCGTGTGTGAATGTGTGAGAGGGGGGGGGGAGAAAGAGAGAGTATGAGTCTTAGACGACAGACTGGTAGAGAGATGAGATAGATGGATAGTGCAGAGACTGGAAAAGAAAGATGTGAGGAGTGTGGTCAAGAAACAGCTGCACAGTGAGAGAGAGTGAGAGAGAGAGAGAGATGGAGAGATCGTGCAAGCAATCGGGAGAAGGAGAAGGAGAAGGAGGGGCAGGGGAGGGGGGAGGAGCCCCGGCGCTACCTGTCCTGTGACCGCCGTCTGTTCCGCTGTGGCTCTGATCTGATTAGAAGCTTTGGAGCTCGCCAGCAGCGAGGACCGACCGAGCCGGGCGGCACCGGCACAAGGACGGAACGTCACGCCGCCGCTCTCGCTCGTTCGTCGGCCGGCCACCCCTCCCCGCCCTGCGTCCCACTCGATCGTTTCCAATGGATACCCGCAAGGCGCCCGCCTGGGTGTTCCTGGTGCCGCTCCTCTTGGGCGCCTCTCGGGCTTCCCAGTTCCCCTCCCAGCTCCTGTAAGTATTTAATCCAATTGGTTGGGGTCTTCCCCCCCCCCCCCCACCCCCCGAATCTCGCCTTCCGCGGGCTCCTCCTGCTCGTGGTTTTGTTTGCATGCGGGTTTGTCTGTCTGTGCAACGGATCTGCGCGCGTGGGCCGGGCGGATGGATGTGCGTGCGAGTTCTATTGTCGGCGCCATGGCCGCCGTTAACCTCATCGTCAAGTTGTTGCTCTTCATCGAGTTCGTCCTGCAGCCCAACTCACTTTGCCCGAACGAGTACACACTTGGTACTGCATGATAGATGATGTGATATTTCAGAGGCAACGTGCTGTACTTTCCGTGATCATTATGTGTCATATTTGCTCCAGTGCTGGGGAAAAAAAAAAGCTCCCTAATGAGGGTGCATTAATTTTCCGCTGCTATATTTAGGAACATATGCAACGCTTAGTATACCTTATACATACATTTAAAAAATTATGCCAATTTTTTTTTTTTTTTTTTTGGTAGAGTGCTTTTAAAAAGGTTCTCAAAGGAACGGTACAGGTTAGGAACAGAAATAAATTACAGCAAAACAGGCAAATCATAGATTTCATTTTTTTTCACTAATAAACTGCAAATTGTAGAGATCCATCCATTTCATTGGATAGCAACAAAATGACGATTCATTTTTCATGCAATTTCAACTATAGTTCCTATTAGCGACTAGAAGATATTATTGACAAATCTTGGGAGTTTTTTTTTTTTTTTAGTTATAGCACAAATAGAGCGATTTTAATATTATAAAGCGTCATCTTTAAATTGGAAGCTTGTTGAAATTTTGTGAGAAAAGTATGCTGATAAGTGACAATCGACGACTATCATATGATGACTGCTACGATATTATGAGCTATTGCGTTTATTCAGGAGCACGACTTTGTTTTATCACATCACATCACAAAAACATGCAAAATTAATTGGACACTCTAAATCGCCCCTAGGTGTGATTGTGAGTGCGACTGTTTGTCTCAATGTGCCCTGCGATTATTTGGCAACCAGTTCAGGGTGTACCCTGCCCCCTGCCCGTTGACAGGTGGGATAGGCTCCAGCAATCCCTGTGACCCTCGTTAGGATAAGCGACAAAGAAAATGGATGGATGGATGGATATATGCTTGTTTTCTCCATGTATGGATAATGGCTCTCACTATCTTTTACTGGATTCCTAAAGCTTAAGAAAGGGCTTTGCAACCTTTCCTGATAGATGTATGACAAGTGTTTTCTTTCCCTAATGTATTCTTGATTTTTTTTTTTTTTGAGGGGTTGAGGCATAGTTTTGAAGCTTTTTGAGATATTTTAGCCAGATTTTGTGAGACAGGTTTTACTGAAGTGATTTCTGAATTAAACAGGTCTAAGTGTAATCAGGATGAGGTCTGGCCAGTGAAAAGAAACGTTCTGATTTGCCGCGATGAATTCAAGGAGGGTCATCACTTTTTCACATGGAGCCACGTACCTTTAAAACAAATCGTGTTATGTTGATCAGGTATTAAATTGTGTTGTCCTTAGCATTAGCTGCTTATCCTCACAAGGGTTGCGGGAGTGCTGGAACCTATCCCAGCTGTCAATGGGCAGGAGGCGGGGTACACCCTGAACCGGTTTGCCAGCCAATCGCATGGCACATAGAGATGAACAACCGCACCCACAATCACACCTAGGGGGAATTTAGTGTCCAATTAATGTTGCATGTTTTTGTGATGTGGGAGGAAACCGGAGTGCCCGGAGAAACCCCACGCAAGGCACGGGGAGAACTAGCAAAGGCATGTGCATGCACAATTCTTCGCCTTGCGGTAGGGCCGGCTCCATTGACCCACCAAGGATATCCCCGGCCTCCCCGCGGGGCAGTCCGCAATTGATACGGGCTCCCGGAAGCACTGATTGTATTTTCCCTTGTGGAAAAAGTACTTCATCAACCTGTCATCAATTGGATAAGCGGATCATTTTTCTGGCAGAGGGGAAGTCAGCAGTGCATCTCACTTGAAAATTCACAGATCTTCACACAGGCTAGCGTTTAATTCATCTGTGGTGAAACTTGGCGTGGTTGGCAGGATTGTGTTATTTCAAATGACCCATAACTCAGTTCTCGTACAACACCCTAAAAAGCCAGTTTGTTTTATTCGGCATCATTAACTCTGTTGCTATATTCTCTGAGGATTCAGACCCTTCAAACAGCTATTTAGACCCCCGCCTCCCAACCCAAACCCCGAAAAGTAGCAACACATCAAGAGACAGTTTCTGGTTCTCTTGGAGACATTTGGAGATTCCCCACAAGCCATTGTCAGAGCAAGAGATCTTCACCCACAGCTTTTGGTTTTGAGAGAGTGTGACGTTGAGACTCGTCTGTTTTCCATAAAACAACTAGCAACAAACCAGGAGGCATTTTGTGGTGTTCTTTCAGAGACTCCCTCTCAGCTGCAGTCAGACCAGAAGCTATTTAGCCACAGTTTTTGGCATACATGTGCTTCTGAGTTCTCAAGATTTACTTGAACTCATACATACCGTACGTAATCTACGCACATGCATTTTAGCTAACACCTCATTCTTCTGAATCGGTCTTTTTCCTTTCAAAACTTCCCCCAGACGGACAACGTCCCCGACAAATATTAACCGGCGAAGGCAAGTGCCTTTTAATAACTCCGGCAAGATTTTTCCAAGTCTCCCGTCCATTCATCACCGCGACAACGAGAAGGTTTCATCGCGGTGGCAAGCAATACGCCCGCCTGTCCCCGCGCGCATCCCGATGAGATGTAAATGGTTCATTTAGCCACACAAGAGATGAAGCAAAAGAAATTAAAATGAGGCGCTCGCAAGCATCAGTTCATCCATCATTAGGTTTACCTTGAAGGAATGAATAAGGGGGTGGGGGGCGGTGGGGGGGGGGGGTTATAAAACGAGAAGCAGCTTGTTATTGGAGTTTAATTGCATGGCGTAGTTGTTTTTGAAACTATCCATGAGGGTAAATGTGAGAATCAAAATACAACCGCGGCGACAGCTTTTCGATGTGTCGTACAACTTCAAAAATTGATCTTTCCGATGACGATCCGAAGCTCCGCCCCCTTATCCATGTCCGACAAGCTTCCAAAATGGCGACTGAACACATGTTTGAAGTTGATTCTCTATCGCGTATTTCCAGATAATATCGCGGTATGTTTTTTTGGCAAATGCGTCAGACTTGACCAAGAGAGTTCTACATGGAGGTCTAAACTATTACACGGAATTAAGAGTTGGGTCGGAGCAGGACGCAATGTCAGAGTTACGGCGAAACGTTGGCGATCGACGCGAAAAAAGTTTGACGGCTCACAAACTTCATATTGAAATCTAACAGGATAAAATAGTGGAATTGTACTGCGCATGTAAAGCAGGGTGAGTACTTTTTACTTGGAAAGATCACGAGTAATATCATTGTGAGTGGGTGTATTCATTTGACTCGGCTCATAATGGAACCCAGTGTTCTGTTTTAAAAGTCTGATGTGATACAAATCGGCAAATAGACATTTCTCTCGCATGACGTGGCACATTTACGTACCCCTAACCCGACTCTTCGGCATAAAACATGACACACTTCATTCAGCAAGTCAGTGGTACACGAACAAATTGAAAGTTGTTCTCCTGCAACGTATAAAGCAGTGATAATAATTCAATCAAACTCTGAGAAGATACTTCTCCCTCACTTACCTTCGAACATACAGCCTTGTGTTTGTTGATATTGTCCACATTTAACTGTACGTGCGCTCTTCCGCGAGTCTTAATCCATCGTAGACACTTCGTCAACTATGTTTTGGGCTTTGGAAAATGAATCAAGCGGGCCCCTTGTAAGCTAGCCGAATATCTTTCATCAGAATTGCACGTTCCGTTTTCTTTGTAACATGAACTTTTCCAAGCGCACGCTACTGACAACCAGCATTGCTTGTGGGACAATACGGCGAGCGGGGCGTGTCAAGCCAGGGGTGAAGGCAATGCAGCTATCTGATTGGCTATTATTGTACGAGTGATTGACAGGTCGGAAAAGATGCATTTTGCATCCGAATATCACGTGACACTTCATTTGTAGCACCGATTCTCAAAATGTTGAATGTGTGAGTGAGCACCCTTTAGTGAATTTCGAAATGTGGGCAAATTCCAGGGCTGTTACTTTGTCAAAATCCACTATGGATTTCACCCTCACGAGCCCCAACCTAAAGCAGGTGTCTCAGACAGTTGGACATCCCTAAATTGTGAAGAGTTTTTTTTTTTGTTTTTTTTTTTCTTGGCTACACCATCTAACGTGGCCAAAGAACGCAGTCAGAGTTTGATCCAGCTCGTTATTCCCTCCGAAGTGACGGCATCATAACATCTGTCTCTTGCTTTTCTTGCATTGTTTCGCCCCATTTGCATCCCATTTGCTCCCCCCACCCCCAACCCCCCCCCCCCCCCCCGTCGGAAAAAAACAACACGAGCAATGCGTCTGACCCACTTGCCTCCGGTGCGCCTCTGTTTTAATTGCGTGCTGCTGTTGTACCGGGGACTGGACTAATCAAAACACAGCAAGCCGAGCAGGAAGAATGCTGTTCACACCATCTAAACAGCAATTATTTTCATAACCTGAAGAGTTTTGAATCAGCTACACTTGCATTTACCCACGCATCCCTACGCTTCACCAAATGACAAACGATAGAGCGAGGACGGTTATTAATTTGTAGCATTTCTGTCGTTGGTTGCAATCAATCAACTGCAGCTAACCCCTTGCTGACCGGCACATGTTAGCACACCGGCGACAACATCACATTAGCTCCAGTACTGGGCCTGGATTAAAAATTCTGCTCCTCGAGTGCCTCCCTGCAGGGATTTTGTTTATAAAGGCATGCCACAAAATTAATGTAGTTGGTTGTGGTCCAAACAAGGGCAATGCTGATCGACTTGAAAATTTGAAGAAAATTGTACAGCGTGGTGCGCGAGTCGTCGGCACATTTGCTTCGCCGTCGAAAGGTTCTGCCGGGGACTAATCTCAGCTCAGACTTCTCCGTAATCTTCTCAAACATACATGATTCAAAGGTTCCTTGACAAATGTGAAACATTGTTTGTCTAACAGTGGCTCAGGAGCACTTATCTCAGTGCTCACAAACAATAAAAAAAAACAAAACACCATAGATAGGCGAACAAATAGCCTGAGGGTCCTGGTGCTGGAACTCTCAAAGCAATGAATGTTTGAAGACAAATCATGGAGCAACACACGTAGAGAGACACAACATTGCTCAAAAGCATAAATTCTTTATCCTATGTGAAAACTGACGTTTTGACCTCCTATACAATAGTATGCTGCCCCCTGGTGGCCCAGCCATATACACCAGAAGGAGCTACATTAAATTGGACCCTCTAAATTGCCCCTAGGTGTGATTGTGTGTGCGGCTGTTTTTCTCGATGTGCCCTGCGATTGGCTGCCGACAGGTTCAGGGTGTACCCCGCCTCCTCCTCGTCGACAGCTGGGATAGGCTCTAGCACTCCCCGCGACCCTCGTGTGGATAAGCGGCTAACAAAATGGATTGATGGATGTTTCTTTGCATTCTATTTAGTTCTATGATTACTATTTGTTTGTATAAAGTACAAGATTCTAGCGTGATGGTTTCGTTATTAAAAACACTTTTAGAGGAGAGGAGATAATGAGGTTTTTTTTTTAAATTAAAGTGAATTAAATCCATAGCTTAAGGGACTAGTGTAGAATTTTTTTTTTTTTTGGGGGGGGGGGTGGAAATCATGTCCTACAAGGTTAGTCGTGTCTGATATCCTGATGGCGTTTATCAATCCGATAAACTATAGCAGCATGTAGGTCAGGTGAGATGTTGAAAATACATATTTTAAGGGGCCGAGGATATTAATAGCACGCTGGAAAAATGTCCCCAACACAGCTGACTTTTACTGTACATCCATGGCGGTCCAAGAAGTCCTCATTCCACTCTGCACGAACATACAAACTGGGAATACGACTAATTGTGCTGCTTTCAAATGCTAATTCAACAGCCGCAGTCCGTGCCCGTAGGACCACAAAAGAAAAACGAACGGGACGGGTAGGAATCATTTGATTAAAATCGGGGTATCCTATTAATATGCTGCAGCGGCGACGAAGGGTTGTTGGTGTACAGTGTGTACTGGAAGGGTGTGGAAAAAGTCATGTAATGGGAGAGGGGGTGAGGGGGGGGGAGGTGACGCACTAGATTACTTTGACATTTATAGCCAGAAAGTATATTACCTTTACTTGCAGCCCTTTGCCAAATGCTCTTACCTTTTAAAAAAATTGCCATATTAGGGAAAATGATTTTTTAATGGCTTGTATAGAAATACTGTTTGGAGTGCCTGCCCACCCATCAAGTGTGAAATTAAACAACCGAAAGGCATAAAGACCATAAGGTGTCTTATTTACATAATAAGGGCCCCAACATCAGGTTTTCTCACCTATGAACACATCCAGCTTACTGTGACAAAAATTAAATAAAGTCAAGCAAGCAAATTTATTTGTATAGCGCATTTCATACACGAGGTAACGCAACGTGCTTTACATGATTAATGGCATTTAAAAACAAAGAGATAAAACATTTAAAATGGGATAAAAAAAATAAAAATGACTATTAAAACCGCATACAGTGCAAGTAATATGATAAAAAAATTATATATTCTAAAAAACATGAGAAAAAGAGTTTT
Source organism: Syngnathoides biaculeatus (assembly GCF_019802595.1). Lineage (NCBI taxonomy): Eukaryota > Metazoa > Chordata > Actinopteri > Syngnathiformes > Syngnathidae > Syngnathoides > Syngnathoides biaculeatus. The sequence continues at coordinate 22,275,333 of NC_084645.1, read as the reverse complement.
CAACCTGGATTAAAAAAAAAAAATGACACTTGGGGCTGACCTCACCTCTGTTGGCAACTTCTTAATAGCTAAATGCTGCTTCGCCATGTTTGCTTTGGACTCTGCGCTCCACTATTTGACCCGAGTCAGTCGATCTGGGAGCTCGACTGGGTTTGTGTTCCGGAAGCATTTCTTTCATGTATTCAGGACTTAAATCATTTGGTGATTTATAGACCAGTAGCAGAACTTTAAAATCTATTCTAAAGCTGACTGGAAGCCAGTGCAAGAACTTTAGGATTGTAGCTATATGCTCTGACCCTTTTGTTTTGGTCAGAACACGAGCTGCAGCTTTTTAATACTTTTTTTTTTTGGGGTGGGGGGGGTCCAGTTAGAAGATCATTACAATAGTCAAGTCTACTTGAGATAAAAGCAAGGATGAGCTTTTCCTGGTCTGCTTAACACACACTAAGACTTCACTCTAGATATGTTCTTCAGATGGTAGAAGGCAGTTTTTGTGATTGATTTGATATGATTCTTGAAAGTCAGGTCAGAATCAATCACAACACCAAGGTTTGGGTCTTGGTCTTTGGTTTTTAAAGATAGAGAGTCCAGGTGTTTACTAACAGCATTTCTCTTTTCTTTATTGCCAAAAACAATTGTCTCCGTTTTGTTGTGATTTAGTTGAAGAAAATTTTGGTCCATCCAGTTATTTATCTGATTTAGACAGCGGCACAATACCTCGATTGAACTGTAGTCATCTGGAGACAAAAATATAACTGTGTCATCTGCAGAACTATGGTCGTCAAAATTAAAGTTTTGGAGAATTTGACCCAAGGGTAGCATATCCAGGCTGAACAGGAGAGGTCCAAGAACGGACCCTTGAGGGACCCCACAGGTCATTGCCATTCGCTGAGACCGAGCACATCCAATGGTCACAAAGTAGCTCCTTTCCTCCACGTAGGACCTAAACCATTTGAGGACCGTTCCATTTAGTCCTACCTACGTTTCCAACCTGTTTAGCAGTATGTTGTGTTCTACCGTATCAAAAGCCGCGCTGTCAAGACAAATGTTCACGAAATTTTGAGCTAGTGATACAAACTTGCTCAGTCACAACATAAATTTGCACACTAGTAGCCAAATACACTACTCAGTTTCTGTACTAACACATTCACGATGACATCGTTTTAAAAGGATGACAGCATGTCTTTGCAGGTTTTACAGTCACAGATGAAGTTAGATCGTATTTCTTTTGTTCTTTTGTTTATTTGTCAACAGTGGAACATGGGTTGGTTTAACTATAAACGCCGGTATATAAAGATGAGGAAACAAGGTGTTTGCAAAATAAACATTCAAAGCAGAACACTTTGATGCTAATATAATTTGCTTTCGTGACAAATCCAAAACAAGTACAAGACTGAAAAAGGGCTTTTGATGACTCACCGATAGTGTGATGTTAATCACTTTTTTTAGCGTCATTTGTCACAACCGTGACACAAACGTTATATTTTTCCCAGCGCAACATAGACGCTGTTTATACCATGTATATACATTCTTTGTCCGAGAGTGAAGGGCTAAACCCATCTCCCCTCTCATAATCGATGCGACTCGCTGAGCTTCACTTCATAACCTTTATCTTCTACTCAAAAGCTGTTCTGAACTTGAATGTAAAGTGGTGCAATTGTGCCATCTACAGGGATATGATAGGTATTGCAGTGGTTTACAAACCTGGATCTCAGACAAGCAGGGCAAGACCCACTTTCATGAAAAATGTATTTGGAAAATACTGTAAACCTCTGTGGTGGTAAACATTTGGATTCCAGTTGACGGATGTAAACGTCCCCGGCTGTGAGTGAGTTATTGTTCACGTGTCAACTTTGTTTTATGGACTGAAAACTTTTGAATGAGGCTCTCAAAAATGTACTTTTGAACAACTGCAGTATTGTTCCCAAAAATCTTCTAAAGCAGGGGTATCTGGCTCTTTTGATGTTTTGCATATGGCTCGCAGAGATGCCCTTTCTGTCACGTAGGCCAGTGATTCCCAAACAGTTTGCCAGGGGTACAGTAGTGTGCCGTGAGCGCTCTTCAGGTGTGCCGTGGGAAGTTATCCAATTATATGTAATTGCCAAAAAAAAAAAACAATTTATTCCAAAAAATAATGTATGTTTATTCATTTATTTATGCCAGTGAGGGACAATGACAGACACAACAAAAAAAAATCCTCTACTATTAGATTCCAGGAAGTGAATACAGTAAATAATTGATCAATTTTTGGTGACATTTACTTCTGTTGGTGTGCCGTGGTAAATTTCAATTGTAAAATATGAGCCTTGGCTCTATAAAAGTTAGAAATCACTGACGTAGGCAACGCAAATTAGCGGAGACAGTTTGTCCTAGTGGGGTTGCCGTAGTTCACCGTAGCAGTCGATGTGCGCAGGCGCAGAAGGGTCCAAAAAAGGTGGCGAAGTGTACAGTTTTCGGCAAGACTGGACAACCATTCACAGATGGAGGAGTGTACCAAAGCATTCGAGCCTGATGTTGCCAATTAACTTTTTCACAACTTTTCGCATAAAGATAATCAAACAAAAGATTGTCGGCAAGAACCGTTCACCACGGTACCATCGTGATGGAAAATCAAATTTAATTACGTTCACGATGGAAGTCTCGACGCCTGCAGGAAGTTTCATCTAATGACGTATGAAAGACTAGAAAAGCCATCAGCAAAACCGAAAGTCACATTAATGGTAAGAAGTGCTTTTCTCATCATTGGTTTGCAACATCATAACAATGTTATTTTAAATAATTCAAGACTTATTGTACTCTGAAAGTGTTGGTTCTACATAAATACACCTGTATTTAGTTTAGTTTATTTATTTATTTTTTTAAATATAGCACAGCTCTTTTGAAATTACTTTTTGGCATTTATGGTTCTCTCGGCCTAAAAGATTCCCGACACCTGTTCTAAAGTGTTCGTGCCGTGCAAAGTGTGTCTGTTTTGCAATGTAAATTGTTGTTTTTTTTCCTCTCTCTCTCTCTACCGGGAAGGATTAAATTGATTATTATTATTATTTTTTTTTTTTTAAATGTGCTGTTGCTTGCTATCCCTTGTCAGCATATAAAAGGAATTAAATAGTAGGTAGCGGGCAAGGTGCTGCGGCTGCACGTCGACACTTGAGAATATACAATTATTATTATTGGTATTTTTTTCATAAGGCAGCTGCTCAGTCTGCAGTGCTTGTCCGGAACCACCTGGCTTTGGGAATTAAAGTCAAGCAGCTGCTTTGCGCTGCAATTTTTTTTTTTTTTTTTTTTTTTTCCCTATAGCCCCCAAAACAATTTCACTTCCCTTGCTGCCACCCAAATGGTCTCATCTTTCTCAACCATTAGCGTTCGATATATTCTCTGCGTACAGTCAATCGTTGTCTGTGACACATTTTTCGTCTGGCTCCTTGGGCTGCCTCAGTACTTTGCACCTTGCTTAGACTGATGTATGGCTCGTAGACGACGGCCATTACGCTCACCGGGAAATATCCTGTGGCTGAGCGTATTGCTTTTTCCATGCTTAGTCTGCCGTGTGTGATGGGAAGTAGTACATCTGTTCATACAAATGCCCACAAAGTACACCATAACATTAGAATTTTTGGCTTAGACTCATTTTTGTTATAAAAGTTGTTAGCATTATCGTATTTTCCGGCCTACAGAGCACACCTGGTTATAAGCCTGACCCAGTTCTTTTGTCAAGGAAATACCGTTTGGTACATAAATAGGGTGGAGTCTAAAAGCCGCAAGTGCCCACATTGAAACCAACGTTGAAACACGAGATATTTACAAAGAAAGACGGGACACGGAGAGTTTAACGCTAACGCCGCCACGCTAACGCTAGCCCCGCCGTACTAACTCTAGTGCTAGGCCGCCGTGCTACTGCTAGCGCAGTGCTAACAGGGCCGGTTAAAAAAAACATACTGGTAAATATCACTGAGACACGGCAGTAACACGCTAACGCAGCGCTAATAGAGCCAGTGTGACGGTCTGAGCGCTCCCCCGTGCTGAAAAGTCTCCTTGTGAGGAATGCGCAGGCGGTACTAACAGGGGAACTCTGGGTACGTAGTAGACGGTTACCTGGGTAAACCAACCTCTCATAGTTCCCCTTCTTCTACATAGAGCGAGCCAACATACGTTATATCCTAACCTAACCTTAAAACAAAAGTACACACATATCCGTATGTTCGCTGTGTTCATCTTTCTGAGACGTCCATAGCGGACATGAACGCTCGGCGACAAGTTATTAAATGGCACACGCCGAAGCATGGATGCGGATGTTTCAGACTGGCCGGAGATTTACAAATTATACGCGCATGCGCATTAATATACGCGCGTGCGCATTAATCACAAGAAGAACTTTCAGCACCCGGACCGCTCAGACCTTCGCACCAGACCGGTAAAAGTTACTTCCTCGGCAAATATATTCCACCGGTCTCACTCTTACCTTTTCCGCTCGAGTGCCCGCTTGCGGCCGTTAGAAAAAATGCACAAATTAGCCACATCAGGGTTGAAAGCATGTGAAAAATGTCGCGGTTTATAGGCCGGGAATTACGGTAGATACAAAATTTTGCAAACACAAGTAACTTGCCAAAAATGCTCAGATTTTGACCATTTGCACCGGCTAGCACTTTCAAATTAGCCACATCACCCCATAAAACGCAGGGTTGAAAAAAGTCGCGGCTTATAGGCCGGAAATTATGCTAGTGCCAAATTATTCTTTCGCCAGTTTTGATTTTTGTGGATTATTTAGTGTTTATTTTTATTTTTTCTTACAGAAGACTGATAATATACCAGATGTCTAGATTCCAAGTTCATTTACAAGTACAGTTCAGCATACTGTGGATTTGTGGATATTTTTGAGCATTAGTTTAATATTGGAGCAATGGAGCAATCGACGTTGCCGAGCAAATTCAAATTCAATGTACAGTTGATGAGAAGACCGTTAAAACCACCAATCGAGCCATCAATCCTGTTTTCTCAATCGCTCTGCCTTGCTCAAACGACATGTAAAACCGTAGATGTGGAGCATATCGAAAATACTCCGTTTCTTGCCACAAAGAAGTACGCGTGACGTCACAGCCAAAAGGTCTCGTCGTCGTGCTTTCCGGACCTGATCTCCCGGGAGATCTCACAGACAAAGCGCGGGGTTCTAAACTCGCATCAGCTTCATCGGCACCGACGTGGGACTCATTTCGCCCACTTGTCGGGAAGCGGTCTGATGAGAATCTATTGAACGCTGCCCCTTTCAATCAGATTGAGTGACCTGCTCGGTGACACCTCACCCAATGAGTCTCTTGTTTGTTTTGATCTCTCGCTACCGAGCCGCTCGCACGTCGCCGGCGGGGCCCGACGTGATTGACAGCGTAATAGACTTTTTTCAACGTGACGTCACACGTCTTTCTAGGTGGCAAATACTCTGACAGCACGAGTAGTAAATATATTTTTACTTATTTGATGAAGGGGAAGTGATTGGGGAATACATTGAATGATGATTTGAGCCCTGGTCTTTGTAGCTGTCATGTAGATGTAGAATGTGTCGGTCAAAAATAAGTTGTTAGGTGAGGTCATTTGCTTCAAAAACAGACAAAGTCCTGGTCTACAAACTAGATAATTTCCCGCAAATCCAGCGATGGATATTTGGTTCTCAGTATCCTTTGCCCCTTTCTGTAGCAGTCTTGCAATTCTCCCTGTGCAATTTACAAAATTGAGTCAATTTATCACAGGTTCTGTTAGATTATTTAGTTTTTTTTTTTTTTTTTTTTCTAAAACCGAATCCTTTATCTGGCGGTGTGACCCCCCCAAAACATGTTCATTTTTACTTCAGTCTCTGCCAGAGGTGGGATTCTCGACTCACATGACTTGACAGACTCGAGCCGTCACTTTTAGGACTTGCCACTTGCTTGGCAAAACCTTGTGAAAGACTTGACTTTAACTTGGTATTCAAGAGACTCGACTTGAATTTGGCTTACATGATAATTCGTTTTGTTTGGAGTTGAAAATCTGCATTTCGGCCACATGTATTTTTTTTTTTTTTCTTTCAATGTCATTGGTGCAAACCTGGGAACCGACGCCGCTGTGATGTGCACTTGCACAGTGTTGGGCTCGCTGAAACAACCCAAGGATTCAAGGATTATGTTTTCAGTATAACAGGCACTGATATCAAATAACAGGCCAGGTTTTCAACTCAAAGATGAAACAACGATGACCCCAAACTTAATGATTCCATCACTCCTTAACCCCAAAAACTAGATAACACTTTAGCTAGCTGATAGCTGGTTAAACAGACTAATTTTGGGAGATTTTGTGTTTAATTGAGAAGACAACAAAGTAATGGCTGGTTTAGGACCATTCACACCAAGATGATAGTGACTGTGGATTGTGAACCGTAGTTAGTGTCAACTGTTTTAGTTCTCCTGGATCCTGGTCCTTTTTGTTCAAATTCAGTGGCGTCAAACTCATTTTTGGCACGGGCCACTTTGTAGTTACGATTTCCCTCAGAGGGCCGTCACGACTGTGAAACCATAAAAATCTTTAATCCTGTCATTATTTTTACACATCAAATTTATGAACCGGTTTTGGAATCAGAACTCAAGGGTAAAGGCTTTTTCAGTTATTATTTATGTTTGGTAACACAAAAATGCTTCCCGTGTCTCAACATTATCATTGATAATATGATAATTTGAAATTTTAGTAGAGATTTATACAAGAATCATGGAAAGTTGACATTATTTGCCTTCGCAGGCCACATTAAGGCCACATCTTGAGTTTGACACCTGTGAGTTACATTGATTTGGCGCATTCGGCAACCCCACCCCCGAAGATTCTCATGTTTGTTTTGATGTGTCAAGAAGGAGCGGTTGTTTTCTGTGGGGGGGGGGGGGGGCGACGTAAATGACTGCTTAATTGCCGTCGTGATGTTTCCTCCGAAGTGGCTTGACTCAGCTTCTGTGCGTGTCTTCTGTTGCGCAGGATTAAAGATTGGGTTGATCAGATGCAGAAAGAGCTCGTCACCCTTGCAGACACGGCCACGGCTGGAAAGAGTCTTACACAGGTATGCCGTTAAGTCCTATTATGGAATGCTTTAGCCTCGTAAAAAAAAAAAAAAAAAAAAAAAAAATATATATATATATATATATATATATATATAGATAGATAGATAGATAGATAGATAAAATCTTGCAGAAGTGTGTTACGGATATTTTGATGATATTTTGGGCATGAAAAACCTGGCTAGGTTGGGTTTTACCCTGATAAAGTTGGATCATTTGTGGAGATAAATGGGTTTACGTGGCGTTAGCGTACATACAATTTTGTAAAATGTGTATCTAGGTCAGACTTTTGATATTTTTGGGGTGCTGGATGCAGCCGCCGAATAAAGTCATTCGTGAGGCTTTATCGTGCTCAAATAGCATAATTTCCGGCCTGCGGCGCGCGCCTGATTATAAGCCTCACCCAGTATATTTGTAAAGGAAATACCAGTTGGTACATATATAGGCAGCACGTGTGTAAATTCCGCAAGTGCCCACATTGAAACATGAGATATTTACAATGAAACATGGTCCACAGAAAGAGTTTTTGAACTTTTAATACCTTAGCTTAGCTTAACATGGCAACAACACAGTAGCGCAAACAGGGCTGATAAAAAAAGAGAAACGGTAAAAAAAAAAAAAACAACCACGGCAGCTACACAGTAGTAACACAGCACTAACGGGCCAGTTAAACGCAAAGTGTTGAGAAACACGGTCCACAGAAAGAGTTTTCAAAGTTTTAATACCTTTGCTTAGCTTAACATAGCAACAACATGAACATGGCTGATTAAAAAAAAAAAAACATAACGGTAAAAAAAAAAAACAACCGCAGCAGCTACACTGTAGCAACACGGTAACACAGCACTAAAGGGCCGGTTAAACGCTAAGTGTTAAGTTAATGTTAAACGTTAAGTGCTAAGGCAGTGCGGCGCTAACAGGACGGGTTAAAAAAAAAAAAAAAAAACATATCTGTAAAAATCACTGAGACGCTGCAGTAAGACAGCAGCAACACACTAGCGCACTGCTAACGGGGCCGGTTAAAAAAAAACAACAACATACTGGTAAAAGTCACTCCCTTGGCACGTATATTCCACAGGTCTCACTCTTACCTTTTCCGCTTGAGTGAGCCCTTGTGGCCGTTAAAAAACATGCACAAATTAGCCACATCAGGGTTGAAAGCGTGTGAAAAATGTAATAGGCCGGGAATTACGGTACATACAAAATTTTGCAAACACGGGTAACTTGCCAAAAATGCTCAGATTTTGACTATTTGCGCGGGCTAGCACTTTCACATTTTCCGAGTCCTGAATGTGACGTGCCAAAACCTTTATTTCTCCCACTCCAAAATGTAAATATGATTCATGTAAAATAATTAAAAGTCCTGCGGCCACCCCGAGGTTCATTGCTCAGCACCATAATTGGCGAGATTCGTTAATCGCTCTCATCTCAAAGTCTTAAAGAGCCAAACCCGAATTTGGGTAGGAGTAAATCATTTTGATTGAACATGAGAACATTATGCGGACCTTTAACAAATGCATCCATCTTCAATTTCTTCCCAAATGTAATTAACGTTGTGGTTTTTAATACGCGACTATGTTTGCGTGTGCAGATTTTCCTAAGGAACAAGCACCTCTACACCGTGGAGCAAAACGACGCCGAGGAGTTGGTGGCCCGAGCGGCCAGGAGCATCGAACAGCTGCTCCGCAAGCGCTCCGCAGCCCTGGAGGTAAGACCGGAAAACAGCGGAGCAAGCGAACGTCTGCGTGGAGGTGCGACGCCGACGTCTTTTACTAACGAGGCCTTGTGCCGAGAAACGACAGATTGCTCAGACGATGACGCTTTCCCGAGGCGAATTCATCAACCTGACGGGATGCTTTACCGTACAAGAACGCGTTTCAAGCGTGAGTTAGCTTCCCCGAAATCACAAACCCCCGAAACTTGGGTGCCCCTTTTGTGTTGCAGTTTGCAGCTGGCTCTCGTTTTGTCAAAGCGAGCCGAGCCGCGTTCAAAGACATTTTTCTTGACTTTTTTTCAAGATGTTGAGCCGCGAGAGACGCGGCCTCACCCCAGAAACCAGAATTCGAATGAATATCGCATGAGGATTTTGGTCCCGTTTTCTTTGACTTGGTTCGTACAGGATACAATGTGTGGTCACAGTCCGGCCTGACGCTGACTCGCCACTTGCCCGACCCATATCTCATATATATATGTGTGTATATATATATATATATATATATATATATATATATATATAAAAGATATAATAGAATTCAACATGAGATAAAAAGGTCACAAAAAAATAAATGTTGAAAGGTAGCACACTAATTTAAAAAAAATTAATTTAATTATAACGTATGTATCAAAAAATTACACTTAAATCATTTGTATAAAAAAAAAAAAAATTCATCCATTCACTCCTGCTTATCCTCACGAGGGTCGTGAGAGTGCTGGAGCCAATCCCAGCTGTCATCGGGCAGGAGGAGGGGTACACCCTGAACTGGTTGCCAATCAATCACATTGCACATAGGAATTGTGGCAGAACTGGTTTGAGCGTTGGCCTCGTACTTCTGAGGACCAAGGTTCAAATCCCAGCCCCGCCTGTGACGAGTTTGCCTGTTCTCCCCATGCCTGCTTGGGTTTTCTCCGGGTGGGCACTCCGGTGTTTCCTCCCACATCCCAAAAAGATGCAACATTAATTGGACACTCTAAATTGCCCATAGGTGTGATTGTGAGTGCGGCTGTTTGTCTCCATGTGTCCTGCGATTGGCTGGCAACCAGTCCAGGGTGTACCCCACTTCCTGCCCGATAGCTAGGATAGGCTCCAGCACTCCTGCGACACTTGTGAGGATAAGCAGCTCAGAAAATGGATGAATGTATACGAGATCTGGTGGCAAAGGAAATCCCTTGAAGTGAGTTGCGATATAAGCGATACACACACACACACACACACACACACACACACACACACACAGAGCTCTCATAAATATATAAAAAAGACATAATAATTGCTCCGTAGATTACGTGCTTCAGTTCTGACATTGCTCCCCGTTGCAGCGTACAAAACAATTTAGATGACATAAATCTGTGCGATCACCTCCAAATAGGTGGAGGGGTGTTAATTGTCAATTATAATTTGTTCATAAGGCATTCATAATTATATTCATTAAACAGATTTCAACAAACATCTCCACTTGAGTTTATTAACATCTTATTCCCCCCAAATATCCAGATTCCAGTCGCCATCTGGCTCCTAATTATCTGAATCATATGTTGAATTGTTTGGCTGGCTGAGCGTCGGCCGTCCCCAAGGGACGCCGAATCGAATTGTTTGCTTTTTTTTTTTTCTCGTGATAAATAAGCGGCGTCGCACTCCTCCGCGTTGCAATAATCCTCTGGCAGCTCACTTCCCCTTCCAAATACAATCAAACATTTTTGCCCAATTGCTACTAGACGCTCACAGTCGCGATGCAAAGAAGCATCCAGGCGGCTTCCTATCGTCTCGTTTTGACCGCATCTGAAGAACTTTGAAGTGGGAGAGAAAAGAAGACTATGTTGTGTTTCCCTATCGAGCCGACCAAAGCTGAGTCAAATGGCTGCTGGTGAGAAACTAATAGGAAACTAATCTGACCAATTTCCTATGAGTAATTGCAGGATTTAAATGAACAAACGTGACCATTTACAGGCAATTAAGGATAGTTGAATAAAAAAAAAATAATAATTCTAGTGTTAAAAAAAGGGACACGGGCTCGGTGTCATCTAATGTTCCCTCTAAGCTGCGCACCTGCGCAATTGCGCACTTGCTTCACTGATTCAGCGCACTGACATTTTTTTTTTGTCTCTAATAAGCTGCTGCTTAACCACACCTTGCCACACACTCTACTTCCTGATACCTGACACCGCCCACCGCCGGCTCTTAAAGGGGCACACTCATAATTACAAACACCGCCCACTACCGGTGCTTTAGTAGTCTAGGCAACGTCGAGCAAAGACGAGTTAGATGTGCTGCTTATATTTACTCTAAATAATAATGGCAAAAGTAAAAAAAAAAAAAAAAAGAAAAGAAATGTTGTTGCTTTAATGAATGTCTGAGTATGTGAATAATAATAATTAATAATTAAGAAAAAGTGGTGAAACTGGATGAACAAATTAACTTCCCGCTCTTAAAGGGGTACACTCATAATTACAAACACCGCCCACCACCTGTGCTTTAGTTAGAAACACAGTCTGGGCAACGTAGAGCAAAGACGAGTTAGACACGCTGCTTATGTTTACTCTCGATACAAATGGCAAAAATAAAAAAATAAAAATACAAAAAAAATGCTGTTGCTTTAATGAATGTCGGAGTATCCGAATAATAATGATGATAATAATAATAGTAATAATAATAATAATAATAATGAAGAAAAAGTGGTGAAACTGAATAAAAAGGTCTGGTCTGAAGCCAAAGTAGAAAGTGCAGGATAAGATGGTGTATAATGTTAAAATTCCACCTTGGCGCAGCCTGATAGATTACGAAAGCACAGACAATACAGTGCACAAAAAGCTAATTCTGTATTTGAAAAATAAGAGACCTCATAACATTCACCTTAAAACCGTTTGGCAGCATCATTCAGCTTTCACCATGCATTGCTCAAAATATTCTGCAAGCAATAATTCAGTTTTACACCAAGAAAAACAGACGGGGATATCATTGTTGGTTAAGGGAGCAGACATTTCCAATTTACAGTTCATAGTTGGCTCTGTTTGGCTTTTTGTTTGTTGACATTTTCATTGCAAGTTTGCAAAAACATAAATAAAATTCTTAAAATTTTCTGATGGTAATGTAAATGCTCTAATCTGAATATTTTAATGAGACATGTAATGGATGACACGGATCTGACCACAGTGCATCCGCCTGATGTTGGCCACAGTGGTCAAAGGGGGCGCTCACGGGCTTAGCATGTTTGCTCATCATCATCAAAAATTAGAGGGAAAGTTGCTCTCATCCCTCTTTGGAGTCATAAAAGTAGTAAGAAAACAAAATTCTCCTCAACTGCCAGGAAAACAGGCCTCGTTATGCCAGTCACGTCAAGAAAAAAAAAACATTAATGAAAGTTGCAACCCCGAGGAGGTTGCTTTCCTTTTTCCATTTCTTCTAGGAAAGAAGTGGGTCGTCGACAGACGCTCGTCTACGCGTCCCGTGCGCCGAAAGCGTTGGTCTCGCCGCACCGCCGACGCCCGTATGAAGACGCGTCCTCCTGCTCGTCTTATTAGGGATGCAGACAGTGGCTTCACAAACACGTCTCCTGCCAAGTGTCTGTCTCGCGTGTTTTAAGCAAGCAGCGGGAGCAAGATTGCCGCTGTGCGAGTGCAACGGATTTCTGGAGCCAGCCAGCGGTACCTTCGCTTACCATATCGATGCATTGAGCGACCAGACTCGGAGCTTAAATCCGTTGGTGTCTCAAATCGGACTCGGCCACTGACATGAGCGGAAATGACGGGAAACTGTTCCACGTTTAGTTATCCCTTATTCTTCTGGGGATAAGGGAGGGGGCGGTCGGTCCATTGTCAGTTGCCAAACCAGCTTCGTGGTGCTTTAGCGCCCCCGACTGATAACGTCCTTCCACTGGATGGAAGCCAATATGAATTGATGGTGGCCTGCCGTTGCGAGGCGGCGGTTTGGGAACCTCCGATTTTGTGTGCGTCCATGTGTGTGTGTGTGTGTGTGTGTGTCAAGACTCCGACAGTCCAACTCGCCTCCGAACATCCATCGCCTCTTGCTCCTTATTGCGTCTTTCTCCCGTTTGTCTCGTTCCTGCCCTGTGAGTGACCTCCAGCCGTATCGGTATTGCCTTCAGCATGCCTGAGGACACACATAATTGGATGAATGAGTGACTGAGTGAGTGACACGCACACACCCTGGTAATTACAGCCATCGCGCATGAGGCAAGTCCACCTTTCACTGGGGTGACAAATAACTTTCATATTCTGCCCCTGCTCAACAGTTGCAGACTGAGGCGACGCTTTAACCAGCCACCAACCTACCGTACGTGTGGCTACGCATGTGCACTCATGCCTCCATAAATAAGTGTGTGGGAAGAGCGCGCCATGCATTATTAATGAGCACTTGGCCGCACGCCGCGAGGAGAGCGAGCGCGCTATCAAAGGCTTCACGATCCACGCCGGGCGCGCGCATTTGCACACGGCGGGCCGTCGCGGTGTTTTGCCATTCGCCGGCTGTGGTCGCACTGATCCCCTTGCCCGGTTCATGAACCCGAACAGATAAAAATGAAAGCCAAAGGCTTGACGGTCATTTATGCGACACCTTTTCATCTTAATTGTTCATAACGGACTGACTTGAATAACTCAACTACAGAGGCAAAAAAAAAAAAAAAAAATCTATATCATGCTCAACGTTCCCTCTAATTTTTGAGGTGTCTGAGCAAACACGCTAAGCCCGTGAGCGCCCCCTTTGACCACTGTGAGCAACATCAGGCGTATGCACTGTGCTCAGATCGGTGTTATCCTTTGAAGTTAATCTGCCTCGTTTAAACATTCATTTTACAGCATTTACATTACCATCAGAAAATGGGAAGAACAATTTTGTGTTTTTGGAAACAAACAAAAAAACATTGCTAACCAATCCGAGCCAACTATGAACTGTAAATTTGAATGTCCCCTCCAACTTTGTTTTATTTATCTATTTTTAACCCACAATGATATCCCCGTCCGTCTGTTTTTCTTGGTGTAAAACTGAATTATTGCTTTAGCAATGCATGTTGAAAGCTGAATTATGCTATCAAACAGTTTCAAGGTAAATGTTACGATGTCTCCTATTTTTAAAATACAGAATTAGCTTTTTGTGCACTGTATTGTCTGTGCTTTCATCCTCGATCAGGCTGCGCCAGGGGTGGAATTTTAACATTATACACCGTCTCATCCTGTACTTTCTACTTTGGCTTCAGACCAGACCTTTTTTACTCCAAAAAAAAAGAGAAATCTCATACAGTTTCATCACTTTTTCTTCTTCATTATTATTATTATTATTATTGTTGTTCACATACTCCGAAATTCATTAAAGCAACAGCATTTCTTTCTTTTTTTTTTTTTTTTTGCTACTATTATTGAGAATAAACATAAGCAGCATGTCTGGCTCGTGTTTGCGCTACGTTGCCCAGACTGTGTTTCTAACTAAAGCACCGGTGGTGGGCGGTGTTTGTAATTGTGTGTACCCCTTTAAGAGCCGGAGGTGGGCGGTTTCAGGTAAATAAGGAAATAGAGTGTGTGGCATGGCGTGGCCGAACAGCAGCTTGTTAGAGACAGTGTGAAATAAAAAAAATCAGCCTGTGGTTCACTGGGCTCGATCGGTTTTCATGTGCGCTACAAGTGCGCAATTGCGCAAGTGCGCAGCTTAGAGGGAACATTGATCATGCCTTTGTGTTAATTTGTTTATAAAGACCACTACTTGCATGACAAGCAATATTTTTTGTTGAGATGTGTTTTATTTGAGATAAGGCATTTACGTGTTCAAGTGGATGATTATTTGAAGAAGAGCCGGGGACACTATTTGAGGAAATATTGTTGTTATTTTAAAATTCTGTTGTAACCACGTTTAAGTATTTGTGCAATGTAAGTTGCAATTTGTTGCACCAGTCATTATTCTACTGTTGGTTTGTGTTTATTGGAGATGAGGCATTTATTTGGATGGCAAAGAAATGTGCGGCACGGCATCTGTTAGAGTGAAAGTGAGGTTGAGTGTATTGTTTCCATATCAAAAGATGAAAATAGAATTCATATTTTGAAGTAAAACGAGGAAGGTAAGAAAGGAGACATTTCTTTGTGATGAGTTATAACAATAAGAGGTTTGTGTTTCCCCCCCACACCCCAAAAAAACAGAGCTGTGTGGAGGTTTGTAGTCAACATTGGGATCATAGAAAAAAGGTGGTTGCTCCAAAGTGGACGACCACGACGGAATGACTCAAATTTTATTGTGATCTTAATTGAAATGTTTATGGGCGGATTCGGTCTTCAGTGGATCGCAAAGAGACAGGGCAGGGTGCTGATGTAACGGGAATATAACACACCACCTGTATTTTGTGTACGGCATGTAGTTATACTGCAGGTGTACAATATTTCTTCTTTTATTACATGCTAGATGCTGACGCCGGTTATTGTTCTGCACAAACACGCGATAATAAAGCCGTACGGGCATTCAAATGTCGACGTGCAGCTTGACAAAGGCCAAGAGGATTCAAGCGACAATTCAGTTTTTGTTTTTCGTTGTTTTTTTCCTCTGGTGGCACAATTCCAAAGTGTGTCAAGGCAAAACCGCACAGACTGCCCCCCCCCCCCAAAAAATGTAATGGCTGCCAATGTGAGTGTAGCACAAACGCACCATGACATCATCAAAATACACCGATTGGTGCGCAAGCACACCTGTCTGTGACCCCTTAAGAATTCCCAACTGTACATTTCAGAGCTGTAACGAAAAAGTTTAACGCAAGTGCGGGGCTAGCGTTAAACTCTGTACCGAGGCTTATAACCAAGTGTGCTAACGCTAGCACTGCGCTAACGCTAGCGCCGCATCACCACATAACCCCCAGGGTTGAAAGCGTGTGAAAAAAGTTGCGGGTTGTAGGCCGGAAATTACGGTATAAAGTACAGTGATACCTCGGTTTTTCGAACGTCTTGGTTTTCGTACAAATCGGTTTTCGAACGAAAATTTTCGATATTTTTTTTCTTTTCCTTTGGTTTTCGGACGAAAATCAGTATTGGACCAGCTGACCCACGACGATTTTGTTATTGTGCTTTCGAACGCACCCCTGAAAAAAAAGGGAAAATATGTCGCGCGGCGCAACCAATTGACTCACACACTCCTCTGCTTGCGAACGATTCCGAGTACTGTTGTGACTTTTTTTCTTCAAATTGAGCAACATTAATTGTCGACTTCAAGAATGATTTGATAGCCGAGCACGAATCTGGTCCGCTGTTTCTGGAAGGGAGGAGATGTCGTCTGATGAGGCTGAAAGCAGGAAGGATGTCTCAAGTGCCTGATATTAAAGCTATCTGCGCTAAATGGAACGACATCCATAATTTTGTAGAACTTCATCACTTGAAGAAAGCTGAATGTTGTAGAGCATTGCAAAATTTTAATGATGTTGTTGTGAGCCACTTCAGAAAAAGCGCTTAAAAGACGACAGAAACAAACAGATTCGTTCTTTGTGAAAATGGGGCGAGTCACCCCCACCGAAGACATCTGAAACTGTTGTTTTGCATCGCTTTTTTCTTTTGTTCCATTAACCCTACCTCTAGTTGCAAGTAATTTTTTTTTACGTTACGTACTTTCTGTGCAAATAAAAAAAAATTTGTTCAACCCCCCCCCCCCATTATTGTTTGTTTAAAGTTTTTCTGCAGTTTTGTTAATAAAAAAAAAAAAAAAAAGGTTTACAAGTCTGGGGGCCGAGTCGCTGCAGATACGGCAATGCGCTCCCAGCCTTGCATACTCTATTAGGCTAAAGCATACATTTGAAGCAAAAAAATTATATATTTCTTAAATGATTTAATTATATAAAGTAAGTTTCTTTCGGCTTGTCCCTTTCGGGGTCGCCACAGCGTGTCATCTCAGATGAACGCACATATATGTTTGGCACAATTTTTACGCCGGATGCCCTTCCGGACACAACCCTTCTCAGGGAGTGGAGGCCCCAGTGGGATACGAACCCACAACCCCTGGTTTACCAAACCAGTGCTCTAACCACTGAGCCTCAAAATGATTTAATTATATAAAGTATTTAAACTATACATGTATTTTAACATGCAGTTTATTATCAGGATAAGCTGAAAAAAATGCTTCAAAAAATATTTTTTAGGCTTGGAACAAATTATTTCATTTTCCATTCATTGTAACGGCAAAACATGCTTTGGTTTTCGAACATTTTGGTTTTCAACCAGCCTTCTGGAACGGATTGTGTTCGAGAACCAATTGACCACTGTATCTGTAATGTCCCAACTGTGCATAATGTTACAGTAGCTTACAATCATAGTTCATATAAAGCCTGTGTGGTTGGTGGGGGAGGAGCCAGCCCAAAACCAACTGAACACTAATATTTCCATTATTTATGGATTGTTTACCTCTGTGTTGACACTCCCTGGTGATGATGCTTGTGTTTTTTTTTTCCTTTTTTTTTTTTTAAACGTGTGCTTTAAGAGGTCGGCACATTCGTACAAACAGCCAGCCGTACATGGAAATACTGTTGGACAAGTGCATTAAATCAGAATCGGACATTCGGGTCTTGGGGTGTAAACCCAGCCTAGTTCTTGTCCTTGGTGGGCTTCTCAACCTCGAGCATCCCGTCAAAGCATCCCTCCGTTATCTCCCACAAAGCAATGAGGCGCTTTCAACGAGACACAGGGGCCGCACGCATGTGGCGTTCAAATGAAAAGCCACGGTCGCGCTACGACACGTCAGGGAACGACGTATAGCATGATCTACTTTGTGGGAACGCCGTCGTCCGGATGTACGCTGCTCTCAGATGTCCCGTCGCTTTGTAGAAAACCAAATTCTGTAAAAACTGTGATGTGGATTGGTTTTGCTAATAGTTGGCCACGTCATATGAGCTACAAAACAGATTTTGCCAAAGATTCAGTATGAGGGAATGAAAATATCTGGTTGGGATTTCTTTGAGTAATTCAGCCAAACTTAATCCCTTGCTAGTAAAGGTTTGGCCTCACAGTTCTGAGGACCCGGGTTCAATTTCAGTCCTCCCTGTGTGGAGTTTAGATGTACTTCCCTTGCCTGTGTGGGTTTTCTCTAGTTTCCCTCCACATCCCAAAAACATGCAACATTGATTGGACACTCTAAATTGCCCCTAGGTGTGATTGTGAGTGCGGCTGTCTGTCTCGATGTGCCCTGCGATTGGCTGGCGACCAGTTCAGGGTGTCCCCCGCCTCCCGCCCGTTGACAGCTGGGATAGGCTCCAGCACTCCCCGCGCCCCTTGTGAGGATAAGCGGCAAACAATAACAGATGTATGGATAGACTACAGCAACAACCCAGCTAACTTAGGGGGTTCCACAGGGTTCACCTTTCGGGCCCCTGCTTTTCTCTTTGTATTTACTGTCCCCGGGATCCACCCAGTCCAATTTATATGCCAGAAAAAGGAAAGAAAAGACGTCTTCTCCTGAAAATGGATGGTTGCGTGGAATCCCTTGAGAACACCATCAAAAGAGCAACTTTTTTTAGCCAGTCACGCCAAAATCAAAACGGCTGAACTTCCACTCCCATGCATTTTTAATACCTACCTACGAAAATATAAATCGTGTTTTCTCTCCCTTTCGAGCAGTTTACCTCTTTTCATCCGAGATTTCACACTTTCAAACCGTGGCGAGGGGAAAAAAGAAGGCGTTCACCGTTCCAGCCATTTCTGCTGTTTTTCCAACGGCCCCACCTTGGTGAAATGACAGACGGCTTGGTTTGCGATGAGCGCCTGCAACCCGGAAGTACTTGCGACGCCGCGTCAAAAGGTCGAAACACGATGCCTCTCCCAGGCCTACAATAAATCTCGTTAGAATTCCCCATCTGCGCTGCGCCCTCTCGAACCAACGCACACACACCCTGACACCTCTCGTCTGCTTAATAGAATCAGTGCGGAGCGGAGCCGGACGGTTGAGCAAAATCTGCTCTGGAGACCGAGACATCTCCGATCCTGTCGTAACCTGCGCCCATTACGGGAGACGGACCGATTAACAAATATCGGCCGGCCCCCGCGACGCTGGGCCACAGCGACCATCAAACGTTACGCAAGAAACCACTCGATACTCTTTGGACGAGAAGACGTGATTTGAATTATTCACGAGGGAAGGACTCACTGAGATTACATCTATGTAAATACAACAATTAGGGAGTATTGCGCATTATAATTCCAACAGCAGCATTGTTGTATCTCGTTAATAAGGGCATAATAACAATGATCGTGCGAGAACCTTCTTTGTTTTCAAGATGGCCTGAGGTGGCCGATTATAGTAATAGCCAAAAAAAAAAAAAAAAAAACCACGAGTAATAGACGCTCCATGTAAAGGTTTACAATTGCCTATATTGATATTTAAAATGGTAAACACACTCACAAAATATGTTACTTCAACATTCTGATATAGTTTCAAGGTCATTTTACAAAATAAGCCTTTAAAATATATGACTCAGGCAATTATTCAAATTGGCGGCACGGCGGCTCAGCTGGAAAGCGTCGGCCTCACATTTCTGGGGTCCCAGGTTTGATCCCGGCCACGCCTGTGCGGAGTTTGCCCGTTCTCCCCCGTGCCTGCGTGGGTTTCCTCCGGGCACTCCGGTTTCCTCCCACATACCCAAAACATGCAACATTAATTGGACACTCGAAATTGCCCCGAGGTGTGATTGTGAGTCTGGGTGTTTGTCTCCAAGCGCCCTGCGATTGTTTGGCAACCAATTCAGGGTGTACCCCGCCTCCTGCCTGTCGACAGCTGGGATCGGCTCCAGCACTCCCCGCGACCCTAGTGAGGATGCACGGCTACGAGAATGGGTTGTATTATTTAAATTTTAAAAACAAGCACTCGGTGAGTGGACTTTACTTCTCCGCATTGGCATTTGAAGTTAGTTCTTTTCTCATTTTTTTGTATTTTTTTTGTGCATCTTGTCTTTTAATTTTTGTCAGTTTTTACAACTCTGCTCTCTGCTCCCATCCATCCATCCAACAAATTGACAGTTTTTCACTCAAGAATATCGGTTCACCTCGCTACCTTCGGCTAATCCGCCACAAGTATTAAATTATTCATAACAGCGGGACCGTGGGACTGGTGCCGAGAAACATGTAAAGCGCCACGGCCAAAAATGTTCTGTCCAATAATGCACGGGCAACGACTGTGCTAATGAGAACGTTAATCATACGCACCAACATCACAACCTAAATGGGTCTTCGTGGCAGATCTGAAGGAGCACAAAAATATCAATCAAGGTGTGTCTTTCATTTAATTAGATGGCAAGTCCTGCTCAAAAAAAAAAAAAAAAAAAAATGGAATAGGTAAATTCATGAATTGTGAACCGCGAGTATGCCGGACTCGTTTTCTGGAGCCATATGTGCAGCAATCTGGGCGGCGTGAGCATGTTGTTCTCGTTTGTTTTCAATTCCAAACAATAACGATCTGATAAGATCATTGCTGCTTCTGTTCGCACAAACTTTGTCGCCTCCTAGCACTTGCTTCACACGCTTCCACATGTCCGAACGAGTCTGGAATATTATGCACATAATTTATTACACCGCCCCCGATGCGGAAAGTTATGTCTTTGCCGAGATTTCACGAGTCAAAGAGCTAGTTTTTCACGAGCACAACAGGGTGGACAGATGTTCCCGTTCACTTATTGGGCAGGGGTTGGTCCCCGCTAGGGAGTGTGCAGTGATGCCCCCTGCAGGACTGGTGTGCATCCTGCATCTCTTCCAGCAATACTCAGTGCTTCCGAGTACTGAATGTTGGAGCACAATGTGGTACTTAAACTAAAAATGTGGAAGTCCACATTTTGAAATATTATATACCGTACAAACGTATTGAAAAGGATTAAAGATCCGCGATGTAGCGAGGCCACAACAGAAAATCACGATAGTCTTCACTGGCAGTGCTGGGAAGATGACTTTGGAAAGAAGTTGGTTACAGTTACAAGTTACCATATGGAAAATTTGATAGTAATATCAATCTGTGAATTACTTTATAAAGTCGTTTCACCAAGTAGATTTTCTCGATTTTACTAGAATACATCAACGGTACCGTTGGATGTTTCCTTTGGAAAGCCTCATCGAGCGATGAAAAGAAAATGCTTGGTGGAATTTTATCATTTCATGTCCACTACTGGTTATAATATTATTTTTATTGCTACACGTTGCCAAAAAATGTTGACTTTTTCGTAGGTTAGTGCGGATTAATGGCATTTCAGTTCATTTCGATGCGAAAAGTTGATTTGCGATACGAGAGATTAGAGTCAAGGTACCACTGTGTTTCCATCCCCTCATTATCCAAGCTGCTTATCCTCATAGGGGCCACGGGAGAGCCGGAGCCTAACCCAGCGAGCTTCGGGCGAAAGGCGGACTACACCCTGAACTGGTTGCCAGTCAGTTGCAGGGCAGATATCGACACCATCGCTGAGCGGGAATCGATCCCGCGCTGCCCGAACCAAAGCCAGGCGTGTGAACCACTACGCTATCAGTGACTCCACTGTATTTATAATCAAATTATCCTTACAATTCTTCTAAGACTCACCGATGGGGTAATTGTACATTCCGGCGTTGGCCCAAAGTCGGCTGCGGCAGTCTGGAGCTTCCTACAACCCAAAACAGGATAAGCGCTACAGAAAATGGATGGCTGGATGAATGAATGAATGAATTAATATTTATTCATATTGTTCACGCTGTATGTATGAGGCTTTGGCTGACATTTTCTGCCACTCGATGTTCTCAAAGTGAGACGGCGTTGACATCAGAGCGAGAGACAGAAAGCAGCTGCGTACATTCCCACGGGAGATTCGAGCAAGATTCTCCCACAGGGCCTCTCAATTTTTTTCATTTTTCCTTTTTTTTTTTTTTTTTTTTTTAATACCTCCTTGCCTCCGCTGCGGCCTTCCCCCTAACCCTTTGCCGCGCTCTTCTATCAAACTGGAATATAAAAACCAACATGTTGTTGATCTGCCCTGACCTCCAACATCTCACGTTTGATGTGTGTCATATTCCCTTTTTTTTTTTTTTGGAAAAATGGAATAATCCACTTGCGTCTTCAACCGTGTAGAACAAGATATTTATGAGTGGAGGTTTTCCGCGCTTTTGTTGTTCTCCGTTTTTAATGAGGTGTTTTCCTCTTTGCCTTCCATTAATCAGTGAACCTTGCAATCCTCGGCTCACTTCTTTCGACCCACCTTCTAATCTCGATGTCCGCGCTCGTCGTAGTTCTTCTATTTTTTTTTAATAGGCTTACTGATGAAAAGATGTGGATTGACGTTAATGGGCGGACACAATACAAACATTTGTGTGCGTGCGTGTGCGCGTATTAATGATCTTTTCGGGCACTAACGGCGCTTGCGAGTCTCGCTTTGATGCGTAAGAGTGAAAGCCGTGTGCTGTGAATGGATCATTGATTTCAGGCTTCAGGAACCTTTTATTTATTTTTATTTCTCACACGGGCACACAAGAGAGTCTGCGGTTAAGTCGAGCTGATCTTGTTTTTCCAGTCCATACGTGCTATATATTTTATTTCCCCCCCTCTCTCTTCAACATACTCTCCTGGTGATTGATGAGAAATGGTGCAAAAAGATTTGAGCGCTGTATTAAACGTGAGAATCCGACTACGTTCTGGCGACATCAGTTGGAAAAGATGAGTTTTCCTGAAAATTCTTTTGCATGACATAAATTCAAAAGGTTGAAGGGAATAGATAGTACTTTTGTCATCTTCTTCTTTTCCTTTCGGCTTGTCCCGTTAAGAGTCGCCACAGTGAGTCATCTTTTTCCATCGAAGCCTATCTGGTGCATCCTCCTCTCTAACACCAACAGTCCTGATGTCCTCCGTCACCACATCCATCAACCTTTTCTTTAGTCTTCTTCTCGCTTTCTTCCCTGGTAGCTCCATCCTTACCATTCTCCTACCACTTTCCTCACTCTCTCGCCTCTGGACATGTCCAAACCATCGAAGTCTGGACTCTCTAACGTTGTCTCCAAAACATCCAACTTTGGCTGTCCCTCTAATGAGCTCATTTCTAATCCTATCCAACGTGTTCACTCCGAGCGAGAACCTCAACATCGTCATTTGAACATTTTTGTTGTTTTCTTGAGTCTGAAATCACATTAAATTTCTATTGGAGCAGGACTTGGAAAGTAAATGACACCCGGCTACACCTCTTCAACAAACACTGCCACTCTTTCTCCCGTCTTGACTTCTGCTCTAAACTCAAACACTGGTTCTTATCAAACTTTCTTCAAATCAATAGTGATAAAACTGAAAACCGCTAGCCAAAGTTGACACTTGATAGTTCCTCTCGTTTTCCCATCGCTGTTTAAGAGTCTGGATGTCATCTTCGAAAGGATACGGTCCTTACAGTCACACATAAACAACATTATCTATTGTACATACTGTACTTTTGACTTATAAATGATAAACCGCCTCAGTCCATCCCTCAAGTCCACACTGCTGCTGGCCTTGTCGTCCAAAGGCTCATCACTTCCCGCCTGGATTATTGCAACTCTCTCCTTTTTGAGCTCCCCTGCAAGTCACTACAAAAAACTACACCTTCTCCAGAACTCTGCTGCCCCTATTACCACAAGGAAACACCCCCCCCCCCCCCCCGTCCCCCCACTCGGCACATCACTCACACCATGCAACAACTTCACGTACTCTCCATCTAACACTGGATCCAATATAAAATCCTGACGAGCACCTTCAAGGCCATCAATAAACTCACCCCATCGTATCTTGCTGGACTCCTTTACATAGCCACACCCTTGCTGATCTCTCAGACCTCCATCCTCCATCTTCCTTCTGCCGCTCTGTTCCCCATCTTTGGAAAGCACCACCACCTAACATCCGAAACACAGACCCGGGGACCCTGTTCAAATCCAAACTCGCTGCCTATTCATGTTCCCATCTCTTTTGCCCCTTTTGATAAGCGCCTTGCAAAATAGATGGGTGTTTTATGATTTGTTGTTTTTATGGTGTCATTCGATACATTTTGTACGGTGACCTTGAGACCTTGTGACTTTATTATTACCATTATTATAAACTCCCTCTATGGAATTTGCCCAAATGAGCCCCAATCATAAGCAGGCATTCTTTACACATGGGAGTTAGCCGAATTACATTTTTTTTCAGCACTGATATGCAGTTGTAGTGAATGTGTTTTGCTGGCTCTGCATGATTCTTCTTCTTCTTCTTCGGCACTTTTCAAACATCCTTAGATTTGAAAACGAGCTCTCCCCCTCCTCCTCCTCCTCCTCCTCCTCCTCCGCGACGAAGGTAATCGCTTTCCTCGGGTCTCCAGCGGTCAGCCGCAGAGATCGGAGTGGACTCGTTACTCCGTCGGAGCTCAGCCATCTACGCCACGATCGCAGAAGGAAATATTAATGAGCAGTTACGCCACGATTGTTAGCTATGCCCATTAACTCAATTGTTGCACCGCTGAAATTTCCTCGCGGTGGAGATCAATTTGCGCAAATGGCAACTTGTATTACGTCTCCGAGGCACCTCTATGTTAAAATAGTGTGAGTAGTGACTTATCTTCGATATCTCGCTCTTGTATTGCATTGTTTCCTCTGGAATCTACTGAAGCTAGCGTTTCCGCCTTTATTGGCTTGTCGGTTGTCTCCGAAGGGTCCCAAGACGACACATGGAAAGATCGGTCACGTCACGGAGAGCCCGGGGCTCCGTTAATAAACGCAGCTTGATATGCTTTCCCCTACAAAAGTCTTGGAACAGTAAGATTTGGGATTCGGGAGTCCTAATGAACAACCCTCGTATGAGCTCGTGGTTTGTGCTCATGAAGTCAGCACACTTTAAAAAAAATATAGAATAAAAAATATGGAGATTGCAAACATAGTTTGGTGAATGTTGATTAAATAGTGACAATTATGTCAATATGTCGTTTTAATGTGACTGATTCTCATAACTGTCATGAGCAAGGCTGGACCACGGCTTAAAGGGGCGTGGCCTGGCCACCGCTATGACACCTGTCACCGGCCCCAGTTGTTTTCCATGTGGACTCTAAATAGACCTTGTATTTAAGTTTGAAGTTTTGTCACTGGCGTTGCCAGTTGGTTGCCTTGTGTCAGTGTGTTGCATTCACTGCCAGTTGGATTCTCCACCACTGAGAGTAAGTGTAGTGTTGAGCTATCCCCGTCACAGCGATTCTCTGCCCTTTGATTAATCCCGTCCTGTTAAGCTCGTTAGTTCGCCCCAAAGTCATCGGACCTTGGTAAATGTCTTTTTTGATCCTGCCTAGCCTAGCGTTTTTGTGCCTCCACCTTGTTATGGACTGCTTTTTTGGTATCGACACGCTTCCGAACTAAAACCACGTCTAACGTCATTGCCTCATCTTGGAGTCCTGCATTTGGGTCCGCCCCCGCACCGTTGGTTCGTGACAATAACAGATGCTAGAGCAACACAAATAGCTGCTAAATAAAACTATGCAATTTACTGCTTTAATTGACAGCTTAATTGTTGTTAGCATGTCGGCGTGGCCCCCGTTTGAGGTTCTCACTTGCCCACCCTGACTTGCAGTATGGGAATGACAAGATTACTTGAATCCCACTCCACTCCCCACCACCCAAAAAAAAATGCAAAACACAGTCGCCGAATCCCCACGGACACACTTTAATCTGGTGCACTTTGATTTTTGTCAGTGTGCAACAAATTTTCTGCACCTTCACTTATTTTGCTTAAAGACTCACAACATTGAACATGAGTTTAGGTCCCATAGTATTTTTTTAATTTTTAATAGTTGCTCTATTGCTGTCAAACTCGACAAATTGATATTTATTCCTAAAGATGCTTGACCAATAAAAATGATCCAGTATTTGGAACTACTGTATGTACAAAATAGTAATGATAATGAAAAAAAAAGAGAAAAATATTTAAAAAATGCCAGAGGTGCAATGATATGCATAATGGTTCCATCTCTGAAGTTTGGTGCTACTGTGAAGTCATATTTTTCCCCCTACAGAAGTTTGATGAAGTACCGAACCGTTAGGCTGCATGAATTTCTAAAAAGTCGACAAGTTTTAATCAAATTCCATCGGTGTGTGTTTAACAAAGAAATATTCTGCTGTGTATATATAGTTAGCGATACGCTTATTAAGCTATCGCTCCATACAGACTCACAGCCCCTCCCCCCATACATCCCAGAAGTCCCGTCATGAATTTTTAACAAGCGCGTCCGTCCGTCTGCTCTCCACTGAGCCGCGTTTGTGTGTTTGTACAGATTTGTCCATGCACGTACACGTATGCACGTAGTTTAATGCAGTATTTTTTTGAGCACGCCATCCAAATTAACAGCATGTGTGATCGTCGGGGCGAATGACTATGATCATATCGCACATGGAGAGGATAAAGCGCACGCTTCATCTTCCTATGTGCGGTGACTAAATGCGTGTGGAACCATTAACCATTTTTTTTTTTAAATTCTCTTGTATCCCAGGGCGTATTTTTTTTACTTTAACTTTCTGTGCATTGAATTATTGATGAATGGGAATGAGTACAATGATCCAATCCCCCCCCCCCCCCGTTTCATAATCCATCTACACGGCTATGGAAACATTAGTTAATATTGTAACGTGTCCCTTGTGGTACAAAGTGTAGAAGTTCTTGGTTCAAAGAAAGGGTATCTTTAGATATCTTACACTGTTTGGTCCTGACTTTGAACAATTAATCAGCTTTCGGGTGATTACAAAAATGCATTCATTCACGATAAAATTGGAATATTAGCCCACACTTGGCCTTCAATTGAACTATAGAACTGCAACTTGTATACTGAAGACAAGCTCGCTGTCATTAAAGGGGAAATCCACTGGTTTGCATGAACAATGTCTCCAATAGGTCATGTCTCCAATATGTACTCTAGTTTGACAATGTGACGTTAAATCCTCTCTCATTTCATAGTGTTTTTTGAAGATTTTTATGGACGATTACGAATTTTCGCGAGTCACATGACCACATGGGCGTATGCGACGTGTACCGCGCCGCAACAAAAGCTCGATTACATGGGACACCATTTATGCCCGGTGCTGATTTCTCTGATTTATCCTCATCTGATGAAGAAATATCAATATCGGTGGATCGGGAAGACGGAGGAATACTTCCATACAGATTTGAACCTGTGGCTGTAATCAATGTTGAATATTCGGATGGTTCTGCGGAGGGGAATGACGCGGAGTCCGACGAGCGAGCTCCGGCGGCGGGCCGCGAGCGAAGCTTCGGCGTCCAGGGAGGCCATTAGCTGAGCTTCGGCGGCGGCGGAGGCCGTTAGCCGAGGTTCAGCAACAGCGGAGGCCATTAGCTGAGCTTTGGCGGTGGCAGCGACCTTTAACCAAGCTTCGGTGGCGGCGGAGGCTGTTAGCCACGGTCGCAGCAGCTCGGCTGAAGGCTTCCGCCACCGCCGAAGCTCGGCTAAAGGCCTTCGCCACCGTTGGAGCTCGCTCGTCAGACTCTGCGTCATTCCCGTCCGAAGATCCATCCGCGGCTGCTGTATGGAAGGATTCCTCCATCTTCCCGATCAACCGATACGGCTTTTTCTTCATCAGATGAGGATGAAGCCGAGAAATCAACCCTGGGCATAAACGGCGCCCCGTGTAATCAAGCATTCGGAACGGCACGTAACACGTCTCATCCGCCCAGGTAAGTCATGTGACTCGCAAAAATGTCCGCGTCCCTGAAAATTCGTAATTGTTGATTAAAAATCTTCTTAAAACACGGTTAAATAACGGTCAGCTGGACCGGGTTATCATAGTAATTGGTAGTTTTGCAAATGAAGTGAAAGTTAAGTTACTTACTGGGTTGAAGAGAAGAAGAATGGAGTTTTTTTTTTTTAACTGAAATTGTGTGGCTTACTGCCTCCATCTGGTTGGGAGTGTAGATGCGTACTGTAAACTTGGTGTAACCCACCCCCCGCGCCCAGAAAAATGACTGTAGGCTGTACCATTATCATGGTAAAGCCTAAAGGACCTATACAATACACTGAGTAATGACATTTTTATCATCAATCTAATAAAAAATGACTCCATCCTTATTAAACAATAAATACATACAAATATTACAAAAATTAGGATGCCCAAGTTGCTTGTAGGCGATGTGTTCTCAAGTGGCAGTGATATCGGATCTGATGTTATGACATGATACGATTATATACTACTGTAATGGGCAGCACGGTGGATCAGTGTGTAAAAGCAATGTATTATGTGTTGAAGTCCATCAATAAGTACAATTTTAAGTGTGCAATATGTCATTCTTTGAACGTGAGTGATGTTAAAGGTTTGTCTTAGTTTGTTGTAAAATGCCCGTTTTTTTTCTGGAGGTTGGCTGGGCCTGCAGTGTGTCTTGTAATCTTCTACCCCCCCCTCCATGGACCAGCCACCCACTCCCCTTCCCACCATCAGCCGTCTGTCTTTGGATCCGTCACTGGAGCGTGAAGCTGTATGAAAGGGTTCGACAAACAAGCGGCGTGCTTTTGGTAGCACAAAGAACCGCGGATTGAAGTATCATTGTAAATATGATGAATGGATTTGCTGGGCCGTAGTGCGTTTTTGTCATTCTCGGCCCTCTTGGGTACTATTTAGACCGTCACGATAACGAGCAAGTACACATTTAGATTTAGCTGGGTCTTTAGGTTTTGCTTCTAATTCCAATTTAAAGCGGACCAAGGCCAAACAAAGCAAAACACGACGTTCTCTTCTGGGCCAAAATGGCTGCCACATCGCAAAATGTATGCGAAAAAAGGCAAAGATGTGGCAAAGGGATTTCCTAGCGAACACACCAGTTTTATGCCTTCATAATAAGGTATTTTCACTTATTTCTATACTGCACATTTTCATTCATTTAATGAGAAACATAAACTTCAGGCGTGGAAGAGATTAAATTCACAAAAAAAGAAGTTTTAACTCTTCTTATGTTCGGTTATTCGTACTGTATTTGCAACGACTTCTGATTGGAAATAAAAGGTATTATTTAAAAAAAAAAAAACTGACACAAATGCAATTTTGAATCACTAGCAATCCGATCATCTGATTATACATACTTTTACTTACTTACTTTAGGGACACTTTTAGGGAAACCAGAATTATATTCTAGCCTACGAAGAAAATGGGTTTGACATGAGTAATGATCACCAAGGTCGAGGGAACACTCTTCTGTTGGATTGTCGGTCTACATGTGGTGCCTCACTTTTGTGCTTGGCGACCACTCCAGGTTGCTACTTGCCTTTTGCCTTTCAAATCAGCTGCGATAAATTGCCTCCAGCTTCCCTGCAAGCCCGAGGAGAATAAGTTTAATAAGTCTTTATTTAGCAGAGTCCTCCTTGAGTGACAAGCGCTCAGTAACTCACTGGCTTCGGCCGTGATTCTGAGATGTACAATTTCGTAGGCTGCAACACCCGTGTACACACTTCCACGCAGACACGAGTAATAAAACCTTTTCAGTCTGACATTATTATGCGGTGCGACGTGGCCTTTTGCCTCACAGTGCTGTAAGACCGCAATAGCGCCAACACTTTGAGCTGTGTGAGGGAGGGGTGGGAGTAATATATCCGTGTTTTGCTCCTTTCTGTGCGCATTCGCTGTCATCAAGCAGACCAATGACTGAGTGGATGTTGCCTACTATCCAGACTGAAATCCTTCTCATCCTTCACCCTCCCCCCCCAACCTTCTCTTCTAGAAACTGGCTACAGCCGCCGAGAAGTTCCAGATGAAACATCAGTGGAAAGACGAGTATGAGGTGAGGATTTTTTTTTTTTTTTTTTTTTGCAGGGCACATGGAGACAGACAACACTCACAATCACAATCAGACCGAGGGGCAATTTAGAGTGACCAATTAATGTTCCACGTTTTTGGGATGTGGGAGGAAACCGGAGTGCCTGGAGAAACCCCATGCAGGCACGGGGAGAAAATGCAAACTCCACACAGGCGGGGCCGGGATCGAACCCGGGACCTCAGAACTGTGAGGCCAACGCTTCACCAGCTGAACCACCGTTCCCTCCTCTTTCTTCTTCAGTGGCACATAAATTGGACTGGGTGGATCCCAGGGACAGTAAATACAAAGAGAAAAGCAGGGGCCCTAGAATTAAACCCTGTGGAACCTCCTAAAATACTTGGTTTGTTGCTGTAGTTTTTATTATTATAAATATTATTGAAGCCAATTGGTTAAATATAAATTTACCAGAATATGAAGAACGGGCGGGATTCCACTTTTACATCAGTAAATTTCAGGTTTTCCATCGTTACTTATTATCATTACATTATTATTACATGCATTATTTATAAATGCACAAAATGCCACTTTAGGAAGGCTAAGTGTAGCTTTATGCTAACTAATGCCATGGATGTCATCATCTTGTTCAAGACACATTATGGAGATTTTATTTATTTATGTATGCAGTTATTTATTTGTCCATTTATTTATTTGCTCATGTATTTATGCCTCTTCTGCTTATTTGCAGGATGATGAAATTGCGTACTACAATTCCAAGGACAATGTGAGTGTTCCTTTTCCTTCAACCAATGCTGTACAAGGACGAACGTATTGGGACGCACCCCTCTGGGAAGATCTACATGACATCTTTCAGAAATTGCGTCCATTTACGACACGACGGTTAGGGTTCCCACTCAATACTCAAATGATCAATGAAAGGTACTCATGGTGTACCACATACTTTCGGTCAGTGGGGGTTAGGGCTCAGGAGAGACGGTGGTATGATAAAACAATACATTTACATACAATGCAGTCACGTGACTGTCATCCTAATTGTCAGCTTTATACATGGGTTCAAATCGCATTATCACAATCAGTCACATATTGTAAAACCTCGTACTTCCAAAACCATATTTTCTGCACTATAAGGCGCACCTCCGATGAATGGCATATTTTAAAACTTTTTTCCATATATAAGGCGCACCGCATTATAAGGCGCACAGAGTAGACGTTACAGTAGAGGTTGGGTTACGTTATGCATTCTTTAGATGGAGCTGCACTAAAGACTCAATATTGATCCATATATAAGGCGCACCTCCGATGAATGTCATATTTTAAAACTTTTTCCATACATAAGGCGCATAGAATAGACATTACAGTAGAGGCTGGGGTTACATTATGCATCCATTAAATGCAGCTGCACTAAAGACTCAATATTGATCCTAATATAAGGCGCACCGGATTATAAGGCGCACGTCCGATGAATGTCATATTTTAAAACTTTTTCCATACATAAGGCACATAGAATAGACATTACAGTAGAGGCTGGGGTTACATTATGCATCCATTAAATGCAGCTGCACTAAAGACTCAATATTGATCCATATATAAGGCGCACCTCCGATGAATATCATATTTTAAAACTTTTTCCATACATAAGGCGCATAGAATAGACATTACAGTAGAGGCTGGGGTTACGTTATGCATCCATTAAATGCAGCTGCACTCTTCTTCTTCTTCTTCTTTTCCTTTCGGCTTGTCCCGTTAGGGGTCGCCACAGCATGTCATCTTTTGCCATCTTAGCCTATCTCCTGCATCTTCCTCTCTAACCCCAACTGCCCTCATGTCTTCCCCCTCACCACATCCATAAACCTTCTCTTTGGTCTTCCTCTCGTTCTTTTGCCTGGGAGCTCCATCCTCAGCATCCTTCTACCATATACTCACTCTCTCGCCTCTGAACATGTCCAAACCATCGAAGTCTGCTCTCTAACCTTGTCTCCAAAACATCCAACTTTGGCTGTGCCTCTAATGAGCTCATTTCTAATCCTATCCAAGCTGCTCACTCCGAGCGAGAACCTCAGCATCTTCCTTTCTGCCACCTGCAGTTCTGCTTCCAATTGTTTCTTCGGTGCCTCCGTCTCTAATCCGTACGTCATGTTCGACCCCACCACTGTTTTTTAACCTTTGCCCTTCATCTTAGCGGAGACTCTTCTGGCACATAGAACACCAGACACCTTCCGCCAACTGTTCCAACCCCGCTTGGACCCCTTTCTTCACTTCCTTACCACACTCTCCATTGCTCTGTATTGTTGACCCCAAGTATTTGAAGTCGTCGACCCTCGCTATCTCTTCTCCCTGTAGCCTCACTCTTCCCCCTCCACTTTTCTCATTCACGCACATATATTCTGTTTTACTTCGGCTAATCTTCATTCCTCCCCTTTCCAGTGCGTGCCTCCATCTTTCCAATTGTTCCTCTGCATGCTCCCTGCTTTCACTGCATATCACAATATCATCTGCGAACATCATGGTCCAAGGGGATTCCAGTCTAACCTCATCTGTCAGCCTATCCATTACCACTGCAA
Organism: Syngnathoides biaculeatus; assembly: GCF_019802595.1. NCBI lineage: Eukaryota > Metazoa > Chordata > Actinopteri > Syngnathiformes > Syngnathidae > Syngnathoides > Syngnathoides biaculeatus. The sequence continues at coordinate 22,243,276 of NC_084645.1, read as the reverse complement.
ACAGGAAGGGGCTCAGAGCTGATCCCTGATGCAGTCCCACCTCCACCTTAAATTCCTCTGTCACACCTAAGGCATACCTCACCATTGTTCTGCTGCCATCATACATGTCCTGTACTATTTTAAATACTTCTCTGCCACACCAGACTTACGCATGCAGTACCACAGTTCCTCTCTTGGTACTCTGTCATAGGCTTTCTCTAGATCCACAAAGACGCAATGTAGCTCCTTCTGACCTTCTCTGTACTTTTCCACGAGCATCCTCAAGGCAAATAATGCATCTGTGGTACTCTTTCTAGGCATGAAACCATACTGTTGCTCGCAGATACTTACTTCTGTCCTGAGTCTAGCCTCCACTACTCTTTCCCATAACTTCATTGTGTGGCTCATCAACTTTATTCCTCTATAGTTCCCACAGCTCTGAACATCCCCTTTGTTCTTAAAAATGGGAACTAGAACACTTTTCCTCCATTCTTCAGGCATCTTTTCGCCCGCTAGTATTCTGTTGAATAAGTTGGTCAAAAACTCCACAGCCATCTCTCCAAATTGCTTCCATACCTCTACCGGTATGTCATCAGGACCAACTGCCTTTCCAGTTTTCATCTCTTTGTAGTGCCTTTCTGACTTCCCCCTTAGTAATCATTTCCACTTCCTGGTCTTTACTCTTGCCTCTTCAACTCTTCCTTCTCTCTCATTTTCTTCATTCATCAACTTCTCAAAGTATTCTTTCCATCTATTTAGTACACTACCGGCACCAGTCAACACATTTCCATCTCTATCCTTAATCACCCTGACCTGCTGCACATCCTTCCCATCTCTATCCCTCTGTCTGGCCAACCTGTAGAGATCCTTTTCTCCTTCTTTCGTGTCCAACCTGGTGTACATGTCTTCATATGCCTCTTGTTTAGCCTTTGCCACCTCTACCTTTGCCCTACGTCGCATCTCGATGTACTCCTTTCGCCTCTCCTCAGTCCTCTCAGTATCCCACTTCTTCTTCGCTAATCTCTTTCCTTGTATGACTCCCTGTATTTTGGGGTTCCACACCAAGTCTCCTTCTCCCCTTTCCTACCAGATGACACGCCAAGTACTCTCCTGCCTGTCTCTCTGATCACCTTGGCTGTCGTCGTCCAGTCTTCCGGGAGCTTCGGTTGTCCATCGAGAGCCTGTCTCACCTCTTTCCGGAAGGCCGCACGACATTCTTCCTTTCTCAGCTTCCACCACATGGTTCTCTGCTCTACCTTTGTCTTCTTAATCTTCCTACCCACCACCAGAATCATCCTACATACTACCATCCTATGCTGTCGAGCTACACTCTCCCCTACCACTACTTTACAGTCAGTAACCTCCTTCAGATTACATCGTCTGCACAAAATATAATCTACCTGCGTGGTTCTACCTCCGCTCTTGTAGGTCACTATATGTTCCTCCCTCTTCTGGAAATAAGTGTTCACTACAGCCATCTCCATCCTTTTTGCAAAGTCCACCACCATCTGCCCTTCAAAGTTCCTTTCCTGGATGCCGTACTTACCCATCACTTCTTCATTGCCCCTGTTTCTTTACACCAATATGTCCATTACAATCTGCACCAATCACAACTCTCTCGCTGTCTGGGATGCTCAGAACTACTTCATCTAGTTCCTTCCAGAATTTCTCTTTCAACTCTAGGTCACATCCTACCTGTGGTGCATAGCCGCTAACCACATTATACATAACACCCTCAATTTCAAATTTTAGTCTCATCACTCGATCTGATACTCTTTTCACCTCCAAGACATTCTTAGCCAGCTCTTCCTTTAAAATAACCCCTACTCCATTTCTCTTCCCATCTACTCCGTGGTAGAATAATTTAAACCCTGCTCCCAAACTTCTAGCCTTACTACCTTTCCACTTGCTCTCTTGGATGCACAGAATATCAACCTTTCTCCTAATCATCATGTCAATCAACTCCTGTGCTTTTCCTGTCATAGTCCCAACATTCAAAGTCCCTACACTCAGTTGTAGGCTCTGTGCATTCCTCTTTTTCTTCTGACGCTGGATCCGGTTTCCTCCTCTTCTTTGTCTTCGACCCACAGTAGCTGAATTTCCACCGACGCCCTGCAGGTTAGCAGTGCCGGGGGCGGGCGTTGTTAACCCGGGCCACGACCGATCCGGTATGGGATTCTTTAGATGAACGCTCATATTTGTTTGGCACAGTTTTTACGCCGGATGCCCTTCCTGACGCAACCCTCTGCATTTATCCGGGCTTGGGACCGGCCTACAGATTGCACTGGTTTGTGCCCCCATAGGGCTGCATTTAAATGCACCTGCACTAAAGACTCAATATTGATCCATATATAAGGCGCACCGGATTATAAGGCGCACCTCCGATGAATGGCATATTTTAAAACTTTTTCCATACATAAGGCGCATAGAATAGACATTACAGTAGAGGCTGGGGTTACGTTATGCATCCTTTCGACGGAACTGCACTAAAGACTCAATATTGATGCATATATAAGGCGCACCAGATTATAAGGCGCACCTCCAATGAATGGCATATTTTAAAACTTTTTCAATATATAAGGTGCACCGCATTATAAGGCACAGTGTCTGCTTTTGAGAAAATGAAAGGCTTTTAGATGCCCCATATAGTGCGGAAAATACGGTACTCTTATTTTCATATATACTACAACGCTGAGGTTTCGCCGTTGACATAAGGTGAGGGAAGAGGCGGAGTTTTGTAACACGCGTCGGATAATTGAGTCTTCGTAGATCAGTTCTCAAGCAACGAGGGGGACAAACCGTCGGTATCGATTGGTGTGTGTGTGTGTGGGGGGGGGGGGGGAGGAAATGGACCAAATTTGGACGTTATGTTTCCGCCCGGCAGGAGCGACGCGTCCCTCATCGTTAAAGGACTCCCTAAAGAGGTGCGTCCCAAGACTTTAGTCATGAAAGCCAGTCGTCTGTTTAGCCCGTTAAGATGTTGACCTCCCTTTCACATCCCCCGTCCTCCGTCTCCCTCCTTCATCTCGGCACTTTTCGCTCGTCGCGAACCTCTTTGCTTTCATGCGACGTCGTATCCTTCAAGGCTTTCTCGTCTTTTTGTATTCTCGAATTCACCCCCCCGCCCCTCGCCGCCCACCGCACCCTTTCTATTTTGCAGGTGAAGAGGCTCCTGCCATGGTTCTCTTCTAATTGACAGATGAGATAGATGAGGCAGCTGCATTGTTGCTTTATTAGGAAGCAAGTGTTGACACTCGCTACTCTCGCCTCCCGTCCTCCTCCTCCCTCCTTTTGTCCCTCCTCGCTCACCGTCCTCCACGTCTTCATGCGCGTTTCTTGACTCGGTTGTGACGGTTCTGCTGTCACCGACGCAAAACTCATTCTCATTCGGTCCTCTTAAAAATAAAAATCAAGAAATCTGGGGCCATAAATGCTAACGCAACCAACTCTCCTGCTTCTTTTTTGTCCCTCCTCGCTAACCGTCCTCCACGTCTTAATGCGCGTTTCTTGACTTGGTTGTGACGGTTCTGCTGTCACCGACGCAAAACTCATTCTCATTCGGTCCTCTTTAAAATAAAAATCAAGAAATCCAGGACCATAAATGCTAACACAACCAAGTCTCCTCCCTCTTTTTTGTCCCTCCTCGCTCACCGTCCTCCACGTCTTCATGCGCGTTTCTTGACTTGGTCGTGCCCGTTCTGCTGTCAGCGATGCAATACTCATTCTCATTCGCTCTTTTAAAAAATAAAAATCAAGAAATCCAGGGCCATAAATGCTAACGCAACCAACTCTCCTGCTTCTTTTTTGTCCCTCCTCGCTCACCGTCCTCCACGTCTTCATGCGCGTTTCTTGACTTGGTCGTGCCCGTTCTGCTGTCAGCGATGCGAAACCGTTCTCATTTGCTCTTTTTAAAAATAAAAATCAAGAAATCCAGGACCATAAATGCTAACACAACCAACTCTCCTCCCTCTTTTTTGTCCCTCCTCGCTCACCGTCCTCCACATATCAATGCGCGATTCTTGACGTGGTCGTGCCTGTTCTACTGTCAGCGATGCGAAACCGTTCTCATTTGCTCTTTTTAAAAATAAAAATCAAGAAATCCAGGACCATAAATGCTAACACAACCAACTCTCCTGCTTCTTTTTTGTCCCTCCTCGCTCACCGTCCTCCACGTCTTCATGCGCGTTTCTTGACTCGGTTGTGACGGTTCTGCTGTCACCGACGCAAAACTCATTCTCATTCGGTCCTCTTAAAAATAAAAATCAAGAAATCCGGGGCCATAAATGCTAACGCAACCAACTCTCCTGCTTCTTTTTTGTCCCTCCTCGCTAACCGTCCTCCACGTCTTAATGCGCGTTTCTTGACTTGGTTGTGACGGTTCTGCTGTCACCGACGCAAAACTCATTCTCATTCGGTCCTCTTAAAAATAAAAATCAAGAAATCCAGGACCATAAATGCTAACACAACCACCTCTCTCCTGCTTCTTTTTTGTCCCTCCTCGCTCACCGTCCTCCACGTCTTCATGCGCGTTTCTTGACTCGGTTGTGACGGTTCTGCTGTCACCGACGCAAAACTCATTCTCATTCGCTCTTTTAAAAAATAAAAATCAAGAAATCCAGGACCATAATTGCTAACACAACCAACTCTCCTCCCTCTTTTTTGTCCCTCCTCGCTCACCGTCCTCCACATATCAATGCGCGATTCTTGACGTGGTCGTGCCTGTTCTACTGTCAGCGATGCGAAACCGTTCTCATTTGCTCTTTTTAAAATAAAAATCAAGAAATCCAGGACCATAAATGCTAACACAACCAACTCTCCTGCTTCTTTTTTGTCCCTCCTCGCTCACCGTCCTCCACGTCTTCATGCGCGTTTCTTGACTTGGTCGTGCCCGTTCTGCTGTCAGCGATGCAATACTCATTCTCATTCGCTCTTTTAAAAAATAAAAATCAAGAAATCCAGGACCATAATTGCTAACACAACCAACTCTCCTCCCTCTTTTTTGTCCCTCCTCGCTCACCGTCCTCCACATATCAATGCGCGATTCTGACGTGGTCGTGCCTGTTCTACTGTCAGCGATGCGAAACCGTTCTCATTTGCTCTTTTAAAATAAAAATCAAGAAATCCAGGACCATAAATGCTAACAACAACCACACTCCCCCTCTTTTTTGGCCCTCCTCGCACACGTCCTCCACGTCTTCATGCGCGTTTCTTGACTTGGTCGCGCCCGTTCTGCTGCACCGACGCAAAACTCATTTCATTCGCTCTTTTAAAAAATAAAAATCAAGAAATTCAGGACCATAATTGCTCAACAAACCAACTCCTCCTCCTTTTTTGTCCCTCCTCGCCACCGTACCTCCACATATCAATGCGCGATTCTTGACGGTGGCCGTTCTACTTCAGCGATGCGGAAACCGTTCTCATTGTGCTCTTTTTAAAAATAAAAATCAAGAAATCCAGGAACCATAAATGCTAACCAACCAACTCTCCTGCTTCTTTTTTGTCCCTCCTCGCTGCACCGTCCTCCACGTCTTCATGCGCGTTTCTTGACTCGGTTGTGACGGTTCTGCTGTCACCGACGCACAAAACTCATTCTCATTCGGTCCTCTTAAAAATAAAAATCAAGAAATCAGGACCATAAATGCTAACACAACCAACTCTCCTCCCTCTTTTTTGTCCCTCCTCGCTCACCGTCCTCCACGTCTTCATGCGCGTTTCTTGACTTGGTCGTGCCCGTTCTGCTGTCAGCGATGCAATACTCATTCTCATTCGCTCTTTTAAAAAATAAAAATCAAGAAATCCAGGACCATAATTGCTAACACAACCAACTCTCCTCCCTCTTTTTTGTCCCTCCTCGCTCACCGTCCTCCACATATCAATGCGCGATTCTTGACGTGGTCGTGCCTGTTCTACTGTCAGCGATGCGAAACCGTTCTCATTTGCTCTTTTTAAAATAAAAATCAAGAAATCCAGGACCATAAATGCTAACGCAACCAACTCTCCTGCTTCTTTTTTGTCCCTCCTCGCTCACCGTCCTCCACGTCTTCATGCGCGTTTCTTGACGTGGTCGTGCCTGTTCTACTGTCAGCGATGCGAAACCGTTCTCATTTGCTCTTTTTAAAAATAAAAATCAAGAAATCCAGCGACCATAAATGCTAACACAACAAACTCTCCTCCCTCTTTTTTGTCCCTCCTCGCTTCACCGTCCTCCACATATCAATGCGCGATTCTTGACGTGGTCGTGCCTGTTCTACTGTCAGCGATGCGAAACCGTTCTCATTTGCTCTTTTTAAAAATAAAAATCAAGAAATCCAGGACCATAAATGCTAACACAACCAACTCTCCTGCTTCTTTTTTGTCCCTCCTCGCTCACCGTCCTCCACGTCTTCATGCGCGTTTCTTGACTCGGTTGTGACGGTTCTGCTGTCACCGACGCAAAACTCATTCTCATTCGGTCCTCTTAAAAATAAAAAAAGAAATCCGGGGCCATAAATGCTAACGCAACCAACTCTCCTGCTTCTTTTTTGTCCCTCCTCGCTAACCGTCCTCCACGTCTTAATGCGCGTTTCTTGACTTGGTTGTGACGGTTCTGCTGTCACCGACGCAAAACTCATTCTCATTCGGTCCTCTTAAAAATAAAAATCAAGAAATCCAGGACCATAAATGCTAACACAACCAACTCTCCTCCCTCTTTTTTGTCCCTCCTCGCTCACCGTCCTCCACGTCTTCATGCGCGTTTCTTGACTTGGTCGTGCCCGTTCTGCTGTCAGCGATGCAATACTCATTCTCATTCGCTCTTTTAAAAAATAAAAATCAAGAAATCCAGGACCATAAATGCTAACACAACCAACTCTCCTCCCTCTTTTTTGTCCCTCCTCGCTCACCGTCCTCCACGTCTTCATGCGCGTTTCTTGACTTGGTCGCGCCCGTTCTGCTGTCACCGACGCAAAACTCATTCTCATTCGCTCTTTTAAAAAATAAAAATCAAGAAATCCAGGCCCATAAATGCTAACACAAACAACAATTTCTGAATATTGTTCCTGTTTTTTTTTCTTCCAAAAGCTGGATTCGAACGACACGGAGGGTCGCAAATACCGACTCCGGCCTGACTTCAAGGAAGACCCGTCGTTCCGGCGTCTCACGGACTACGGCCACACGGCCGTGCACATCCCCACCGACATCTACGACGGCTGTGAGTGCACGTCGTTACCGTGGATACAGCTGACACGCAAAAAAAAAAAAAAAAACCCAAAAAGCATTAAAAGATGGGGTTGCAGTTTGCGCCGCTGCCAAATTTGCTCTTGGCTCCAAAACAGAAGATAATGATTCTATAGACAGTAATTAAAAATATGGATTTTTTCCCCCTATTTTTTTTTTTGAGGGGGGGTGTTTATGTTACAAATGACACTAATAAACACACTTTTATTGTTCTCTCTTGCGTTCCGTCCGTTTTCAATGGCGTCGTGGTTTACCTGCCCGATTAAAAGTAAAGTATAATGTATGAATGGCTGTGGGGGGGTAGCCCGGAGTTATTCAATTAAATCCAGGATATGAATAATTTGCAGATTAACTGTATATAACCCCCTTATTATGTAGCACGTATAAAATCTGCAATTTATTCAACAATTTCGTAAAAACGGCCCCATAAAAATATCCCAATTCGCCGTGTCCGAGGTCCAAACGAAAACGCGAATCGCGCCGCGTTCAATAATTGAAGACGACACGGGAAAGCGCGGCAATCTTTCGCTCGGGACGCTCGAGTGGTTTCACTACATTCGGCGCCGTCGAGTATTCTTACAACTGAGCGACGGCGGTCATATCTGCCGTTATGAAGACGATTTAAATGTTTAATAGCGCGGCGGCCGTGTGAAGGCTCTGCGTCTTTCTTTTATTCCCGTTTCGTTCCGCAACCGAACGCTTTCTTATTTCCTTTTTATGTTTTTCTTTTTTTCTTTTTGGCGTTGCAGGATTACGCAAAACGCTCGTCAATATTTTCACCAAAATTAAACAACGAGGAAAAGCTGCAGAGGCTTTTATTAAATCGTGGCCACGTGTACACATCTCAAAAGAGACACGGTGTGTGTAGTGTATGTGTATTTTTTTTTTTTTTTTTTTGATGATGAATGAATGAGAAGAAGGCGGCGCGGTGGATCAGCTGGTAAAGAGTTGGCCTCACATTTCTGAAGTTCTGGGTTCAATCCCGGACCCGCCTGTGTGGAGTTTGCATGCTCTCCCCGTGCCTGCGTGGCTTTTCTCCGGATGGGTACTCCGGTTTCCTCCCACGTTCCGAAAACATGCAACATTAATTGGACGCTCTAAATTGCCCGTAGGTGTGATTGTGAGTGGGACTGTTGTCTGTATAGATGTGTGCCCTGCGATTGGCTGGCGACCGGTTCAGAGGTGTACCCCGCTCCCTGCCCCGTTGACGGCCGGGATTGGCTCCAGCACTCCCCATGACCCTCATGAGGACAAGCAGCAAAAGATAACAGATGTATGGATAGACTACAGCAACAACCCAGCTATTTTAGGGCGTTCCACAGGGTTTAACTTTAGGGCCCCTGCTTTTCTCTTTGTATTTACCCTCCCTGGGATCCACCCAGTTCAATTCATGAGCCACTAAAGAAGAACGATATGGCGATTGGCTGGCGACCAGTTCAGGGTGTACCCTGCCTCCTGCCCGATGACGGCTGGGATTGGCTCCAGAACTCCCCATGAGACCTCATGAGGATAAGCGGCAAAAGATAACAGATGTATGGATAGACTACAGCAACAACCCAGCTATTTTAGGGGGTTCCACAGGGTTTAACTTTAGGGCCCCTGCTTTTCTCTTCCGATGAGTTATCCTCTCCTGATACCAAATTATGGCTTCAGATTAAAACACTAAAATATTTTGATATCCCTGAAGGATATAATGCATGAAAATCATGGTGTCCCAAAAATGGGACGCTGCCCACGAATGGATTAATATTATACTAATATTGCAATTCCTTTTCAAAATATTTGGCATTTATGGCTCTCTCAAAAAGGTTCCCGACGCCTGTCTTATACCGTCAACGGCATCGAAAAGAACAAAAAAGAAGAAATGGCAGAGAAAGTGCTGCCTTTCAGAATAAAAGTGCGCTTCCACGTCCTGTTCCTATTATAGCGCACAACATCACAGCATTACATATGCATGCATTATATATTCTCGAAACATACCTCTAACCCTTGTCCACAGGCGAGAATTTGAGAGTGGATCCTTCTTTGTCGATAAGTGCCCCGTGATTGACGGGCAACACCTTGCCCAGCGTCACCTCGGGTGGGATGCGGACCCCCACCCGGGGAAGAAGACGGATGGCTGGTTGTCTTTGTGTGCGATGCAGTTGTCAAGATAAACCGCTAGTTCCTTCATTGCTTGGCTCCCGTTTGCGCCAAATGATCTCAATTTTATGCCTTTGATTTATTGGCTTATTTCCCCCGTTGTTAGTGGACGAATTCCAGTCCCGGATTTGGTTTTAATTGCTTTAAAGGCAATTAACTGCCTCGCACGCTCATTTCAGCGTCTCATAAAATGACGGGATGGTTTTGTATTAAAACCGTCATAAATCGCACATTGGCAACAGACAAATGACTAATAGAGCGCAGTTCAAATTCCATGTGTCTGTAATTGCTTTAAAATGATCTAATAATAAAACAGACAGCAGACAAATTCCGCCGTATGACTTTTTCGTGTGGCCGTTATGTAAAACGCTGGATGGATTAAAAAGAAATGATGGCACAAAATTGAATCTCGTCAGGCATGCGAGCCAACATATGAGTTGAACTTTCAGACTGAAAATATGTCAGCGTTTGAATTTTTGATTCACGAACATCGATTTCGTTTTACCGTCACATCATTCGGCGTCATCTATTCAGCCCGCAAACACGCCGAAAAACATTCAGCGTACTCGGCTGTGTAATCGATATTTAGCTGCAGATTTATTCACACATTTATTAATTGGACAGGAAATCATATACATAAACGGATGAATGAAACGGCACGTAATGGTTTGTTTACTAAAGGTTGCGTGTGAGATTTTGAAACCCAGAAGAACGCGTAACATCAGGTCGAGACTGAGAAGATTTGACATTTGAGTCGTGTCCTCGCAGTCGTTCGGCGCTCGGGAGCGTCAACAAACTTGTCGAGGGCTTCGCGGCATTGGTCAGGAAAGTAATTTTTTCCCGGCGGGTGAGACCCGGTGTACGTGAGAGCGACCGCGTGGCGCCGTGAGTCACAGTATTAAAATGAATTAGAGTCCTGTGAAATGTGACGTGTCAGCATTCGCGCAGAGAAAGGGGGAAGACGGAACGGGTTAAAATTCCGCCGTGGAACCGTCTGGCCCCAAGGTTAGACGGCTCACCTTTTTGTTGCGCTTCACACTTGGCAGGAAATAAGGAGGCAGATCTCTTAAGCTTGTCTGTGTGTCTCTGAAAGTTCAGGGCTTGTTTGTTAGCTCGGGCTTGAACCCGCCGTGATTTTTTTTTTTTTTTCGTTTTGCTTTTCATTCTTTTGTTTTTTTTTTACCGTTGCGGTGACAAATCCCCGGTTATATTCTGGGCCGGCTGCCATCATGCCACACACTCAAAAGATGCTGCGTGTTGCTTGCGAGAAAATGAATATCGGAGCTGCTGGAATCTGTCCGGGGCCGGAGGATTATCTGATGGCTCAATGAGAACAAAAAGTCTGTTTACGCAGTCGCAGCGTGGAGACTTTTTACAGTTCGGGGACAAAACAAATCAGGGAAATTATGATGAAAATAATAGTTAGGAGATATTCGGAGGTTATACAAATGGGAATTTTCAAACTATCTATCTATCTATCTATCTATCTACTATCTATCTATCTATCTATCTATCTATCTATCTATCTATCTATCTATCTATCTATCTTCTATCTATCTATCTATCTATCTATCTATCTATCTATCTATCTATCTATCTGTCTATCTATTTGTTTATCTGTCTGTCTATCTATCTATCTATCTATCTATCTATCTATCTATCTACTATCTATCTATCTATCTATCTATCTATCTATCTATCTATCTATCTATCTATCTATCTATCTATCTATCTATCTATCTATCTATCTATCTATCTATCTATCTATCTATTTGTTTATCTGTCTGTCTATCTATCTATCTATCTATCTATCTATCTATCTATCTATCTATCTATCTATCTATCTATCTATCTATCTATCTATCTATCTATCTATCTATCTATCTATCTATCTGTCTGTCTGTCTGTCTGTCTGTCTGTCTGTCTGTCTGTCTATCTATCTATCTATATCTATCTATCTATCTATCTATCTATCTATCTATCTATCTATCTATCTATCTATCTATCTATCTATCTATCTGTCTGTCTGTCTGTTTTTTTTGTTAAGTGTGGTCAATATGGCAAAAGTGCGTTCACATCACGGAGACTCATTTTACCGTGGGAGCCAAAAATCGGCTACATAAGGAAAAGCAATTCATGGCATTCATTTTGAAGCAGAATGTTTGTATTTAATTGTTTATATTTATCAACTATCCATATAGTCCATTCGTGTTTATGTTTTGTTTTTTGTCGGCTCGTGTTTTGCGATATTCACGATTGTATGGGGTGAAAAGGGATGTAACACAGCCGCATTTTGGGACATAAAACACCCAAATGTGATGAATTTATTTTATTTTATTTTTTTAACCACGGCGGCCCATGTGACAAGTGTGCAAACAGTCATGTCGTGGGGGCCTCTTGTGATGTGAGGACCAAAAATCCAGAACCATTGGGGAAACTCATTAATACAAGTTTTGCAGATATTCTGAATGGTGGTTTTTGGCATGTATATGTATAAAAATTGATTTTCGCCATGAAGGTGACAGAGAACCGATTCTCAAGGTGCGGGTGTGGTTCCTTGCGATGAAAACAGATTGTAGACACGACCACGCGCCGTCCTCACCTAATTTTTGTGTACCCGACAGCCACCTTCGCCACAGAACACAATTTCTGTGCACTCTGAAGGGAAAACGATGACATTTGTATGCCGTCGAGGCTTCGCCTCTCCCAATTGGATCTGTACGTCGTCGATGTTCCGGGAATAGCCTTTTTCTCACGCCAGACGGGAGAAATTGGATTTCTGCGGGTAAAGTGGGAGGCGGGGTTTGGAAATTAAGGACGGGACACGCAGTAGATTATGTGCACTTCACAATTGCCGCATCTGGATGCCCTGATGAGTTCAGAGGCGGCGTAATTGCTCTTTCCATGAAGAAAATGACTCTTCGAGAAAATTTCTCAAGAGATGAGCTAATCATTTTTATTTACTTGCAAAACAACAAAATCCATGAATTTTAGAGATTTTTTTTTTTTTATTCCAGATTTTTTTATAGCACTGGTACACACCATTCCTACATTTTCTGCCAGAATGTGTTTTCTGGGGAGATCAATTTATGTACTTATTCAGGTTTTGGGGACCTGTTGAGGCGTGGGCACCATAAGGAGCACATTCCAGTGTCGTGGCAGGAACCATTTTGAAGGTTCTTCTTTCCCCACTCTGTCAAATATGAAATGTTTATGGTGTGGGGAGCACAAACCGGTACACAAATTCTTTTCCTGTAGGAGTTATTTTGAAATCGATTTTTTTGTTTGTTTTTTTTAAGCAATGGACCCTATGGAAGTAAAATATTTGCCACCAGGATCCGAATTAAAAATGTTGTAAAATTCACATTTCCAATAGCTGTATTTCAGTTTAACTTTTCAACGTTAACAAATTCGCCATATAAAAAAAAAAAATTCAACCTATGAAAATTAAACAATTATTTTCAGTCTCCTGAGATTCAACTGGCTACAATTCGCTGTCTCAAATTCAACTGGCTGCAATTCGCTGTCTGAAATTCACCGTTCAACACGCAGCCAATCCAGTTACACTTTCTTAGTATGTGACATCATGTGACTAAGAAAGCGGAACTGGAACGGTGAATTTCAGACAGCAAATTGTCACCAGTTGAATCTCAGGAGACTGAAAATATTGCGTCTGAATTGTAAAGGTTGAATTTTTTTATATGGTGAATTTGTTTATATTGAAAAGTTCAACTGAAATACAGCTTTTGGAAATGTGATCACTTTGAAATAACAATTTGAATTTTACAATATAAAATTTTCAATGGCATTTTTAATTCAAATCCTGCTGGCACATATTTACTTTTATAGGACCGTACCGTCTACACGTTTTCCACAAGTGTGTGCCCTTCATGGTTCTACTGGTACTAGCCCGAAAACTGCTGGGATAGGCTCCAGCACTCCCGCGATTGTTGTAAGGATGAGCGGCTCAGATAAAAGTTCATTTATCTGTTCGCATTTCTGGGATTTGTGGAGCTATTTTTTTCATGTCATTTTCCCCCGAAGCACATCCCATATGACAAAAAAGTGTTTACAGTCGCCACATGCAGCATGGGGACCAAAACTCAGTGACAAATTCCTTTTGCGTTTTTGACATTCTCGGCAAATAAAGATGATTCTGATTCCATAACAAAAATATGAATGCAAGGGGTATTCTGAAGCGGATTTTTTTAATACATAAACTCAGAGATATACATTTTGACTTAGTCGCAATATGTTTATTATTCTGCTGATAGAGTGCAGTCATTTAGTCATCCATTTCATTGTATTATATTCATTTGCAGTATTAATTCATCACTGAATCTGTGCAGTCCCGACTACACGCTCAGCTAATTTTGTTCGGTAGCTCAGTCGTAACTTGTAGCCTGGCTCAATTTGAACTTTTCTCATTATGCTCCACCCATTATAGCGCTATTTTATCCCCCCCGCATTTAGAATTCACCACTTAATGAAAGAAATGCATAATGTGCACACACGCACACACACACACACACGCATGTATAATTCAATTTAAAAACAATAAAATCGCCACTCTCGGCCACGCAAGGCTTCATTAACTCCCGTCTCGAGAGCCGTGAATGCAAATGGAAAGTGTTTGCACATCAATGAGCCGCGTCACAATAAATATACACTCACGGACACGTTCGGAAATTTAAAATAAGACAAAGAAAAAAAAAAAGATTTACCTCACCGATGTTGTCGTCTCTGCCAAAAGGAAACAAAAACCTACAGAAATAAAAAAAAAACAATAAATGTTTTTCTTGGTAGTCCCAGCCTGATTAAATTAAAAAAAAAAAAAACACGAAACAAATGTCATTGTCATACTACGTAAAAAATTGCATTAATATTGAGTACATTTTTCACACTTTATTAATGGACAATATAATTTATGATATAATGTTTTAATTCATAGATACTGAATTATCTTATAATTGTCCTCTATATTTGGTTAATTTTGGCACAAAAAAAATCACATTTTATTATGTTATTTTTTATCATATGTTACAATATCAAGAAATAAAGTGTTACAAATTGTAAAAAAAAAGGAATAATAATAATAATATGCTTTGAGGCAATGGTTAACTGATTCAGGTTACCCATGGAATTATGAGTACAATATAAAGGTAAAATGTAAATATAATGTTAAATCTATATATATATATTATATATATATATATATAATATATATATATATATATATATATATATATAATAAAAATACAAAAGACAAACATTGATCAAAAATGTTGATTTTCATTATATTGTTTTTGTATAGAAAGTGGACAACGCCTTCTGAACTGATGACATCATTCTATTTGCTGTTTTTATAAAATGCAGGGAATGATTTTATTTTTTTTTTTATTTCACTGTTTTGCACTTAATTTATTTAAACCTTCTAACTGAAATACAATTCAATACAATCATAATATATTCTTAGTACATGCCGTACAAGAATTACCTGTAACACGGCTGAGTCACGTGACATTGGGAAGATAATTGATTCATTGGATGCAAACCGGACATTTTCACTTAGGGGTGTACTCATTTTTGTTGCCAGCGGTTTCTATGCTTATAGCTGTGTGTCAAATTATTTTTGAGGGGACAGTAAATTTAGACTTATACAAGCTGTACACTGGCTACTTATAATGAAGTCTCATTTCCTCAGCATTGTTTGAAATACTATATACAAAACTCCACACACCAGCATCCCTTTTTCAAAGTATTAAATAACTATAATTTGACATATCTTAATCAAGAAATAAAAATGTGCTTTACTTTTTGGGGGGGAAACCTGACATGCATAACAATAATAATTAGATATTAAAACTGAAAAGATTCACATTTGGGTTGAAGCGCTTCTACATGAAATATATACAGAGTTAGGCGAGAGAGTCCCCGAGTCTTCCTCCCTGTTGTTGTAGTCCAGATGTGGAGAAGTTAAATGTACACGGTCCTTCCGCGTAGAGTTGTTCTCCCAAATGATTCCCGAAAACTTTGTTTTTCACTCCCTAAATAAATCTAATTAAAGTTTCGTCCTGTTCAATGAATAAAATGTACGCGCCAACCTCCTTCCATTTTGTAACTCAATTCATTCCGCCAACCTCCAAATTTAGAAAACCACCAATTAAAAAACATTGATTCAAGATTCGACTAAGCCCTCGGCGCAACGTTTCGGCATGAGTGTGCCTTCCTCAGGCGCAGCTTGCTCCAAGAGAAATCTGTCAGTCGTCGGCGTGGTCCTTTCGGACGCCGTTTGTGTTTGTGTCGAATGTTACGTCTGTCAGAATGTTTTTGTTTCATTTCCTTCTCATTAGGTTGTTCTTTTTAGTGACTATGCTTTTGGAATTTAGAAAACATGCCAATAGAGCCAATTAGTTTTTCCTGCCTCCTTCCTAAGTTAAAGTAGTTATTAAGTTATTTAATTGAATAATTAATTTAGGGGGGATTAAGGTTATGGTTAGGGTTAAGGTTAGGGTTAACCCTGAACTGGTCGCCAGCCAATCACAGGGCACATCGAGACAAACAGCCACACCCACCTAGGGGCAATTTAAAGGGTTCAATTGATGTTACATGTTTTTGGGATGTGGGTGGAGACCGGAGCACCTGGAGAAAACCCACCCAGGCACGGGGAGAATATGCAAACCCCGCACAGGCAGGTCTGGGATTGAACTCGGGGACCTCGGAACTGTGTTGCCAATGCTTTACCAGCTGAGCCACCATGCTGCCCTTTATTAAGTTATTTCATTAAATAATCAATTTATGGGGATTTAAGGTTATGGCTAGGGTCGGGGTTCAGGTTAGGGTTAACCCTAATTTATATTTATTTTGATAGTTCGCAACAGTTTTAACTCCACCAATTTTTTTGCCGCTTATCCTCACAAGGGCCACGGGGAGTGCTGGAGTCTATCCCAACCGTCAATGGGCAGGAGGTGGGGGAAACCCTGAACTGGTTGCCAGTCAATCACAGAGCACCTAGGGGGCAATTTAGAGGGTTCAATTAATGTTGTTTTTGGGATGTGGGAGGAAACCGGCGCACCCGGAGAAAACCCACGCAGGCACAGGGAGAACATGAAATCTCCACACAGGCGGGTCCGGGATTGAACCGGGGACCTGGGAACTTTGATGCCAACACTTTACCAGCTGAGCCACCGTGCCACCCTTTAGTAAGTTATTGAAGGTTATGGTTAGGATTTAGGGGGAATTCAGGTTATGGTTAGGGTTGGGGTTAAGGTTAACCCTATCTTATGTTTATTTTGGTAGTTAGCGACGGTTTTAACTCCATCCATACATTTTCTTAGCAGCTTATCCTCACAAGGGCCACGGGGAGTGCTGGAGCCTATCCCAACTGTCAACAGGCAGTAATCAGGGTACACTCTGAACTGGTTGCCAGCCAATCACAGGGCACATCGAGACAAACAGCCACACCCACAATCCCACCTAAGGGCAATTTAGAGTGTCCAATGAATGTTCCGTGTTTTGGGGATGTGGAGGAAACCGGAGCACCCGGAGAAAACCCACGCAGGCACGGGGAGAACATGCAAAGTCCGCACAGGCGAGTCCGGGATTGAACTCGGGGACCTGGGAACTGTGAGGCCAACGCTTTCCAGCTGATCCACCCTGTCGCCCGCTTTTAACTCCTTCGACTAATACGTTGGTTAAATCGGCGTGTAAAGTCGAAACTAGTAAAAATGGAATCTTTCTCTCTTTGTCAAAGTAGCCTTGTTAACGCAACCCCTGCGTCATATCTCGAGAGGCGTTCCTCATGAATGGGCGGGTCTATCCTGAACAACGCCATGTTTAACATAATCCCCACCGTCAGACAAATGAGCCGCCTGTGCAAATGCAGTCTGAAATTGTCACTGGAGGGAAGGAAACGAAAAATGAGGGGGAATGGAAGAAGGGGGATAAAGAAAGAGTGAGGTGTGAGGCATGCTGAGCCACTTGGGGGGCAGCCAGCGGCAGTGCCCTCACCCCCACAATCCATCATTGCGGCTCTGGGCTGTCCAGGTGCTGTGTCACTGCATCCATAATGGCCGTTGCCTCCCACAACACACACCATCAATCACACACAATCACACACAGACACACACGTCCAGGTTATCGGTTATTCCGAGGTCGGCTCGTTTTTCCCTGAAAACGCACACGTGGCGATCGAAACGATCCACGCGAATCTGGAGTCATTTCCCAGACCCCGGGAAAACCAACCCCGTGTATTAAGCGTTTATTTTTTTTTAGGGTTCTTTTAATTTTTTTTTACGACAGCGTTTGTCTCGCCTGTTTTCAGCCACCATCGTGCTGAACGAGCTGAACTGGACCGAGGCCCTCGAGGACGTGTTTAAGAGAAACAGGGAGGATGATCCCACGCTTCTCTGGCAGGTGTTTGGGAGCGCGACCGGTCTGGCCCGCTATTACCCAGGTAGGCAAAGGAAATCTAAAACTGCACGTTCAAGTGATAATATTTCAAGCTTCGGCCCGACACTTTAGAATACGTCAATACGAGTATCTCGAAACGATAACTGAAGCAACTTTGATACAGGGTTATCTGCACGTGTGAACGTTTTCTTGTAGGCAGGAAGATCGGAGAGAGTGTAGTAGATATGAGAGTGAGAGGGAAGGTGAGGCAAAGACGTGGAGGAACCAAGTACACGGAGTCCAGGAATCTAAAAAAAAAAATAAAATAAAAAGATCCAAGAACCAATCATCAAAGCAACAAAGACAACCTTAAATCAGGGGTGTCAAACTCGTTTCTGTCACAGGTCACATTTTCGTTACGGTGTCCGTCAAGAGGGCTGTTCTAACTGTGAAACCATAAAACTTGTTAATTTGCCTCATCTTATTCAGAAATAGTACAGGACATGTATGAGGGCAGCAGAACAGCGGTGAGATGACAAAATGAGCACACGAGGCGTGGAAAACAGGAAACAAACAGAACCAAAAACGGACACCAGGACATGGAGGAAGAGAAGGCTAGATAGTTCGAGACTTAGAATGGCGGAGGGAACAAGCCGGAAAGGTGGAGAACAATGTAGGAGTTGCCTCAGAATTTCAGCCATTTTCAGTATCAGTCGGTGGAACGACACGTCCCAATATTTTAGTGCTTTTGACCGCATTTATCATCGGGCTCGAGTCAGCCATTTTTTTTTTCACCCGACTACACTACACAGAATCCATCTAGGTTTATTTTCCAAGCTTTTTTTTTTTTAAAATGACCTTGACTCAAGATCCAACACTTTGAAATACGTTCTCATCGGCGTGCACAAAGGCTCAGCGCAAAAATCCCATCCAACCCGGTCCGATACAAAGCAATCATTCGGCGCTTAAGCTGCGTATTTTGTGTTCCTGTTCCCGACCTCGAGGTCGGGCTCATGTGCAATATTCCGGAATGATCAACCGGCTTAGACTGCTTTATTATTCTGTGTTTTTGGAATGCTACTTAGCATGCACGAAGAGCGAGCGCAATCTCTCACGCTCACTTTTCAAGCCCCCACCCCCCCCCCACCCCCCTGCGCTAACACCAAACTTGTGATTGTCAAAGCAATTAAATTCAGTCCACACGCCTTGCCGTGAATCATCTCTCCAGCTCCAGAATTGAATGATTAGCGAGGTGACGTCCAGAAATCTGTCACCGCTCAATACGTCACGCGGCGGCCCGACGCGACGGGGGCGCCGTAAATAAAAGACGCAATTAGCGGTTTCATCTGCCGGCCGCGTGA
This sequence comes from Syngnathoides biaculeatus, assembly GCF_019802595.1. Taxonomy (NCBI): domain Eukaryota; kingdom Metazoa; phylum Chordata; class Actinopteri; order Syngnathiformes; family Syngnathidae; genus Syngnathoides; species Syngnathoides biaculeatus. The sequence goes on along the minus strand of NC_084645.1, from coordinate 22,224,188 downwards.
GACAGGTGCGATCAACACACTTTTCATGTCCCGCAGCGTCTCCGTGGATGGATGCCCGCAAGACGCCCAGTAAAATTGACCTGTACGATGTACGCAGGAGACCGTGGTAAGAGCGCTCACTACATCGTCGGCTGCTGCTCGGAAGCCGGAAAATTGCCCGTCGGTTTGAATGCGCAGGTGACGGCGCCGTCGCCGTTTCTGGAATAGCGCCGAGACGTTTCACGGGGTACAAATTGCCGCTCGAGCTGTCGTTACCCGAGCCTCGTTACGTCGTCGCAATGCAGCAGAGGGATCTGGGGCTCCCTCTGGCTAGGATGAGGCGGTCGTCTTGTATTCACACAATTGATAGTTTTACAATGACCCGGCATGCCTTGCGACGACCGCCATCTTGTGTGTCCAGGTCAGAGAACATAGGTGAAGCGTGAAGTTTTTTTTGTTTTTTGTTTTTTTCTATCGTTGATTTATCCGACCGGGGCTTACAGCCATGACAACGCCCGATCTCGTCAGATCTCGGAAGCTAAGCGGGTTTGGCCCTGGTTAGTACTTGGGAAGAGACCTCGTGCACCTACGTCATCAAATCACGTCACTCAGCGTCGGTCAAAGAATGCTGTCTTCAATGCTAAGCTGGTTGGAGAAGACGTGAAAATCCGTTTTATGATACGACACCCAGATTTTTGTCCGATACCGTTAAATATTTAAAATGTGATAATAAACTAAGGTCTGTGGAAAAATGAGAAACACTTTGTTAAAACCCATATTTAATGCCGAAGTTGTTTTCTCCGATAAGTGGGCTGGACTTGAACAACTGGATCTAAACATGTATCTGGTGAGTAAGTGGTCGAGATTTACACGGAAGAGTTTGAAAGCGTAGAAAAGTCTGGACGCATACAAATACTTCATTGCTGGATCTGTTCTCAATCAAGAATAAATCCCACATAGTGATGGGGTCACTCTGATTTTTTTCAATATAAATACCAATATTTAAATAAATGACTTTGGTTTTACACAAACTCGCATTCATTAACTATGATTGGGGAAAAAAAAACAGAGACAGAGAGCCGTCTCCAATGTACACGGAAGCGTGTTGGGCCACATGTTAAACTTTGGTAAACTTCTCTGTGACAGAGGGTTTTTTTTTTTGTTGTTTTTTTTTTAATATGCATTGTTCTCAAATGAGTCCAATGTGTATTTAAAAAAAGAAACTAAACCGCTGGGATAGGCTTAAGCCACCGTACACGGAAGTGCGTTGCGGCCACACGTTGAACTTTGGTAAACTTCTCCGTGACAGACAGTTTATATATATATATATATATATATATTTTTTTTTTTTTTAATATGCATTGTTCTCAAATGAGTCCAATGCGTAGTTCAAAAAAGAAAATAAACCGCTGGGATAGGCTTCAGGCCCCGTACACGGAAGCGCGTTGCAGCCACATGTTGAACTTCGGTAAAAGTCTGTGTGACCGACGGTTTATTTTCTTTTTTTTTAAACATGCATTGGACTCATTTGATTTTCAATTTATCCGATTGGTTGAAGATTTATGACGATGTAGAAAAATGGGAATTCTGGGACTGTGGTGATGTCATCGAAAACGTATCCACAGCAGAAAGCAAATATTTCTTTTTAAAGATATATGAATTAGTTGTCGTCGTCTCGAGCGTGACAGATTTTTCCAAACACAACCTGAAAGCGCCACCTTTGGCGCGATTTATTATTTGTCTGAGATTTAGAAAAGGTTTAGGTGATTTGAAACGACTTTTGGGCAACCTCCCAAGGTCCTCCTGATGCGTTCATTCGTATTTAACAAAAGCAGTCAAAGTGTCATTAACGGCCGTGTGTTACTTTTGGAAAGTAATTGGAACGGCTGCACATTTTCAACGATATAACGAATCGTCAACCATATTTCCAAAGTAATTGTCCCAGCGCTTTCTGTACTACGGCAGAAGGAGTCGATAAAAGCGACGACGCCAGCTCAGAGCTGTTAAATCATTTCAAAGCCGTGGACATCGAGGCACGGAAAGACGTAAAAGTGAATAAATGTGGCAATTAATTCAGAAAAAAAAAACTGTTCATTTTATATGACTTTACAGCACAATAGATATGTTTCAAATTACCGGTAGTGAAGTGACACACAAGATGGCGGACATACAGATAGGTTTCCAATTACCGGTATCGGAAATCTGTGTATACTGCACAGTGCTATTATTTTTCATCTCAATGTGGAGCGATAGTTTGCGATTTGTGTGTTTATAACGGCGCCACGAAAAAAATGGCGCAGTGCTTACGGGTCAAGCGTGTGTGCAGGTACATCCAAGGAGCCGCCTCGCCCAAAGACATGCTCATCCTGGTGGACGCGTGAGTTGAATTCCTAACGTCATTCAATCCGTTTGGACCCCGAAAGGAAAAGGGAACCCAACCCCTCCCCCGCCCGTAATCCGACAAAACGCAATGTTGTCATCTGTCTTCGGCAGGAGCGGCAGCGTTTCGGGCCTGACGCTCAAGCTGATCCGGACGTCCGTCAGCGAGATGCTGGAGACGCTGTCCGACGACGACTACGTCAATGTGGTTTACGTGAGTGTTATTACCATTTAAGCAATCACGGCGGCAATTTGCACCGTTCGCTTTTTTTTTTTTTTTTTTTTTAATATATATATATATATATGAAACGTTCTGTTGAATGGAAAGGTCAAATTTTGGGGTACTCATTTTGAAAGCATTTTGACATTTGCAGTTTCCGTTGTTGAAATGGGCTTAAAAATGAAAAAGTGTCCTCGTGACATCCAAATGTTTGATTCCGATTTTTTTTCTATGAGCTTTCGAGCTCTAAACCTGATAAAAGTCCACCAGATGGTTTTGCTTTTTTACCCATAAAAAATGTCCTTGCTCACGCTACTGGATTGACAACTTCTATTAGATATCCACACTCACTCATTAATAAATTCCATCCACCCATTATCCAAGCCGCTTATCCTCACAAGGGTCACGGGAGAGTCGGAGCCTCGCCCAGCTAGCTTCCGGCGAAAGGCGGACTACAACCTGAACTGGTCGCCAGTCAGTCGCAGGGCAGATATCGACACCGTCACTGAGCGGGAATCGATCCCGCGCTGCCCGCACCAAAGGCAGCCGTGTGTACCGCTACACCCTCAGTGACTCATTAATAAATTAAGCAAAATATGATTCATATCAGATTTAAGGCTGTTGTACCTTTTTAAACATTTGAAGTAAAATGGGGGAAAATGTCAATGTATCAAAGTTTCACACAGCAGTTTTTGGGACACTACTCCAGGATGTACTTGGTGTAAATGTGTAATATTCATATTTGTACACAAGATGGCAATAGTTTTTCGCATACAAATCATGCGACAAAGTCATACGTTTTACTGATACGAGATGTGATCGATAAAAATAAGATCTTTTTAGAGGGGTGTTTGTTTTTTTCTTTTTTTTGTTTTTTGGTATCATAATTTCCGGCCTACATGCCGCGACTTTTTTCACAAACTTTCAACTCTGCAGCTTATGCGGTGATGCGGCTAATTTGTGCATTTTTTTTTTCTAACGGCCGCAAGGGGGCCCTCGAGCGGAAAAGGTTAAGAGTGAGACTGGAATATAAGTGCCGAGGAAGTGACTTTTTCCGGTCATGTTAGTGCTGTGCAAGCGTGTTGCTGCGACTGTTGTCTGTCTCCATGAGCAGTTCAGGGTGTACCCCGCCTCCTGCCCAATGACAGCCGGGATCGGCTGCGGCATTCCATCGAACCCTACGAGTCACGCTGAGTCATCGCTTCCACGAACCGCTTACAATTGATTGAAGCACCTGATACGTTTGAAAACAAGCAATCGTTTCAATTAAGGTCAAGATCGTTACCGGTTTCCACGGCTACCTGCCGGAAGATGCTCCAAAACGATCTGGCCGATATTTTCGCAACAGTTTTTGTCGGTGGCAATTTTCTCAAGGGTTCTCAAGGGTTAAGCGCGCTCTCCGACAACGAGGTGGCGCGGCGCAATTGCTTTGTCCCGCCCGCGCTTCACGGAGATGGATGAGACGTAATGAAGTATGGATTTCTGCCACGTCTGGCCGCCTTCAAGCGGGCCTTTAATGAAACGCCAGCTGCTCTATTTGCTGAACTGGATGAAACTTTGCACTCTCTTCGCTGCCTCTCCTTTTTATTTACTGCATGCACAAAAGCGTTGTGACATCCGGCCAACTTAATGTGGAAAGAAAATATGGGGGAGCCCTCGCGACTCTTGCGTCGGACTCAAATAATTCAACCTGAATCGGGAACAATTCAGTCATCATGGCGATTAGTTTTGGGCCCATTCATCTCTTTGTATCAATAAACAGTGCGTGTGTGCACCTTCACCATCTGCAATTGCGCACTTTTGATTTTTTTTTTCCATCTTTCTCGTTCGCTCCCCTTCACTTCCCATTTTTTCGCCGACCAATCACTCCCGCGACTCGCCGCACTCTCATTCCTCGAAATCTTCCAGGCTTGCCAATCGGGAGGCCGAGCGCCGTGTCGGTAGCGCCGCGCTCTCGCCGACCAAGGTCTTTATTGCGACGGGAACCGGCAGATTGGAGCATTGTAAATCCCTCGGGGAACGTTTGCCTTTTTCCTGAAAATAATTTCGTGCTTCTCAGAAAGATCGGTCCTTTTGTGTTTCTGAGAATGAGGCAGATCCAATCAAACGGAGAAGAGACGCCCATGTGCAAAAAGCGATCATTGCTTCATGCTTTTAGGATATTGACTGCATTTATGGTGTATCGTATCATTTAATCAGGACAAACATAACACTTCTGGACAAAAGAGGCTTCAAGGTATTAAATGAAACTCCTCAGTTCACGTTTACTGTCAGAAAAGACAATTTCAGGTTGTGTATTTAACTGAATTATTTTATTTCGCCCGTCGTAAATTTGTAGGCGTTTTTATGCTTTCCTAAATTGATCAAAGCAATAGATTTATTTGGTCCTTTTTGTAACTCATTCATATGTTTTTGGTGTTTTGCCAAATTTTCCGTGGTGAAAACCGATCCAAGCTTTTTTTGCCATCAGCGCACACAATCAGTTCATCAGCTGCTTTTTTTTTTTTAATCCGTCACGCGCCATCGGTGCGGGGGAGGACCCAAATGCAGGACTTCAAGGCAAAGGCATGATGTTGAGGTTGTGTATTTAACTGAACCATTTTATTTAGTCTGGCGAAAGTCTTCGAGCTGAATGCTAACAGACAATGTGAAAAGCCATAGAACGGCTAACACAAGTAGCATTGATGTTGCGGTAGTGTTATCCCTTAAAGCTCAAATCCAGAGGAAATATATTTTATTTGTCTATCATACAAATGTAGCGAAAAATTTCATTTAAAAAATATTTTAAAAATTCTCAACACAACAGAAATGAAATTAGCGTTAATTGAGTGTCCAAATTTTGTCCAAAATGTCACTTCGATTCGGCAAGTTCCTTTCACTGACTGGTCGAGTGGGGAGGTTGGGGGTGTTCAAAGGGTATGCAGTCATCATGGCCATAAATTCCCTCGGCCCCGCCCCCCCTTAGATAAATCAATTAGCGAAGAGCAAACGAAGTGAGGTCACAACTCCTCGTAAGCCCCTCGTTTTGTCTCGGTCTTTCATCCGCGGGCTCGGCGGACCACCGCCGGCGCTGGCGCGCGCCACCCGGGGGTGTCGCGGCTTGACACGCGATCGCTCATCTCGAATGTTAGCGATGAATCTCTCCTCGTTAACAGCAGCCGAGGGACCGAGTTGGCATTTGGTCAAGGAAGACGTTCACATTACACACGAGTGTACGCACACCTCGACAGCTGCTGTAGGTCAGAGGAACGCCTGTTGGCTACTCCTTTCCATTCTTCATCTTTCATATGTTCTCTCTTTTTTTACTTCTTCATCCCGACTGAGCACTTGATGGCTTTCATGTTTTTATTTTTTATTTTATTTTTTTTCTAAAAAGATTCGCGCTTTTCTAAAACGTGCAAAATCTGGAGTTGTTCTACCCGTGACTGCGGTTATTGTGGCGAGGCGGAGGCAAAAATGTGAAATGGCGTGGCGGATCTTTTCCACTCTGTAAACATATTTCACGTGCCAGAAATAAACATTTTCGAGGCGAATCGTAATCCAGCGTTACAATTTTGACGTTTGTGAATAATCTGAGGGCTGTCTTGGAGCCAATCACAAGATGGAGGAATTGGCATATCCACTCGATGACAAAAGTTCTTTCCACTGCATCTGGTTCATTTTGGTGCCGGTGTGACGGTCTGAGCGCTCCCCCGTGCTGAAAAATCTCCTTGTGATTAATGCGCATGTGTTATCAACGGCGGAGCACTGCGTACGTAGCCGATGCTTGCTCGGAAATCCTCTGCTCTCATTCCTCCTCCTCCTCCTCCTCCTTCTACGTCGAGGGAGCTAGCATACGTTATATCCTAACCCCAACATAATCTTAAAACAAAAGTTGATAAAAAGATATACACATATACATACGTTCGCTGTCTTCGTCTTTCTGAGACACCCGTAGTGTTACGTGTGAATTTAGATTAACGTCCCCTTTGTTCAAACCAGCAAAATGCGAACACGGCCGGGTTTCTGACAAGTTCATCTCGCACGCAACGCAAACACGATAAAATAGCCAACAGGAAATGGGCGTTCAAGAGCAGGGTAGTTGAGCCGCAGCGGCGAATAGTCACCAGTGTTGAACGAGCGTTCCCAAGCGAGCAAATGTTCGTCCTAGCGGGTATTCAAACGTTTGCAAAAGGTCCAAAAACGAAAGGCAGCCGCCGTCCGTGTACTTAGTGTTCCAAGCAGCGTGGTTTCCCAGAGTAGCGGCGAGAAGAAGCCTCCTTGTCCGTCTTTCTCGTCCTTATATAGGCACTCCTTGAAACATTTCACAATTTCGCAACAATATCGAACACGAACACTCGGCGACAAGTTGTCGAATGGCACATGTTGAAGAATGGATGGAGACGTTTCAGACTGGCCGGAGGTACGCCAAATATACGCGGATGCGCGTTAATCACTTTTCAGCATGGGGGAGCGCTCAGACCATCACACCTGCCTTTCTCCTCGTAGTTCATCAGGGTTCCGGTCCAAAATTTTTAGGCACCTGCAATCCAATTTCCAAGCACTCAGAATGAGTTGAACCACCCAAAAAAAAAAAAAAAAAAAAAAATATGCGGTTTTATGCTTTCCTAAATTGATCGAAGCAATACATTTATTGAGTTCTTTTTGTAACTTATTCATATGTGTTCTGCCAATTTTTTTTTTTTTTTGTGGTGAATACCAATCCGAGCTTTCAACCAGCATTTTTTTACACCATTTTTTGCCATCAGCGCACACAATCAGTTCATCGGCTGCTTTTTTTTTTTAATCTGTCACGCGCCATCAGTGCGGGGGAGGACCCAATTGCAGGACTCCGAGACAGAGGCATGATGTTGAATGGGCTTTTTTATCAACTAAGTCGTGCACGACAACATAGTCGAAGAAGGCAGGATCCACAAAACAAGAAACCAGCTCCAGAACTTTGTAAACATACATTTTCATCATGGAGTCAGTGATGGTGTAGTAGTACACACGCCTGTCTTTGGTGCAGGCACCGTGGCATCGATTCCCGCTCAGTGATGGTGTCGATATCTGCTCTGCGACTGACTGGCGACCAGTTCAGGTTGTAGTCCGCCTTTCGCCCGAAGCTAGCTGCGACAGGCTCCAGCTTTTCCGGAACCCTTAAGAGGATAAGCGGCTTGAATAATGACATTGTCATACATTGATAACAGACTGACCTGAGACCCATTTGGGAAAGCCTCTCAGTGTAACAAATGTGCTTATCCCTCACAGGCTCGCTGAAAAAAAAATAAAACAATACAAAAGTTACTATGAGAGAAATTTACATGCGGTTATGCCCATTGGTTCGTGAACAATCACTGAATTAAATTGTGCGTACTGATACAGTGGGGCGACACGGTGGAGCAGCTTGAAAGCGTTGGCCTCACAGTTCTGAGGACCCGGCTTCGATCCTTGCCCCCCCCGTGTGGCGTTCTCCCTGTGCTTGCGTGGCTTTTCTCCGGGCACTCCGGTCTCATCCCACGTCTCAAAAACTTTCATTCATAGGAAACTTTAATTTGCTTTCTCTCTGTCTGCCTGTTGACAGCTGGGATAGGCTCCAGCACTCCCTGTGACACTCGTGAGGATAAGCGGCTAAGAAAATGCATGGATGGATTATGCTGGGGGTGGCACGGTGGAGATGCTGGTAAAGCGTTGGCCTCACAGTTCTGAGGTCCCCGGTTATATCCCGGACCCACCTGTATGGAGTTTGCATGTTCCACTCATGTCTGCGTGGGTATCGTCCGGGTGGGCACTCCGGTTTCCTCCCACATCCCAAAAAGATGCAATATTAATTGGTCACTCTAAATTTTCCCCGAGGTGTGTGATTGTGAGTTGCAGCTGCTTGTCTCCATGTGGCCTATGATTGGCTAGCAACCGCCTGTTGACAGCCAGGATATGCTCTGGCACTCCCTACGACTCTTGTGAGGATAAGCGGCAAAGAAAATGGATGGATCTTACAGTGGCTTTAACTTTTTGTTTTTTCCAACCTAATTCAGTCCATCTTCAAAGTTCTGTTCAGTTGCATTCAACATTGAAGTCGGACACATTAGCATCTTAGCACCTTTTAGCATTGCTTGTTTTTAGGTGCAAGTTTGGGAATGGTGCCTTTGTATTAAAATAAAATAAAAAAAAAAAAAAAAAACACGCTGCCCCTCCCTGAATCGCCACCTGTGTAAACCGACATATCTCGTGACATAAGCTCGTTTCGTTGCGCACACCCTCCACCTGCCTTCATATTCCATAACCTCCATTGTGTTTGCGTACTTTTATTTGCCGTCTTCTTGATTCGGTGGTTTGTTTTTTTTTTGTTTTTTTTTTCATTTTTTTTGTTTGTCCCCAGCCATTGTGATCAGTCAAATAGAAATGGGTTTGTCTGTGACTTCAAGGCTCGCCATCAGACACACCCGTGTGGGGGTTTTGCCTCCTACCTCGTTGGTGGTTGCGGGCTCGACCGGGAAATCTGATGAGCCGAAAGGAGTTTTGACAAAATAGCGCGGTGGCCGCTATTCTAATCACTCTTTATTTATTATATGGCATCATTACAGCTACAAGTGGGCCTTTCGGGGTCCAAGAGGGATTTTTTTTTTTTTCCTCAAACAACCCCACCGTAATCCATCCATCAATCCATTTTCTTTGCCGCTTATCCTCACGAGTGTCACGGGGAGTGCTGGAGCCTATCCCAGCTGTCGACGGGCAGGAGGCGGGGTACACACCGAACTGATCGCCAGCCAATGGCAGGGCACATCGAGACAAACAGCCGCACTCCCGATCACACCTGGGGGGCAATGTAGACTGTGCAATTAATGTTGCCCGTTTTTGGGATGCAGGAGGAAACCGGAGTGCCCACCCGGAGAAATCCCACGTAGGCACGGGGAGGACTTGCAAACTCCACACAGGCGGGGCCGGGATCGAACCCGGGTCCCCAGAACTGTGAGGCCAACGCTCTACAGCTGATCAACTGTTCCGCCCACCTTAATCCAGCCATCCATTTTCTTTGCCGCTTATCCTCACGAGGGTTGCAGGGAGTGCTGGAGCCTATCCCAGCTGTCAACGGGCAGGAGGCGGGGCACACCCTGAACTGGTTGCCAACCAATCGCAAGGCACACAGAGACAGACAACAGCAGCACTCATAATCGCACCTAGGGGCAATTTTAGAGTGTCCAATTAATATTGCATGTTTTTGGGATGTGGGAGGAAACCGGAGTGGCCGGAGAAAACCCACGCTGGGCCGGGATCGAACCCCGGTCCTCAGAACTGTGAGGCCCGCGCTTTTTCCAGCTGATCCACCGTGCCACACCCACCATAATCATAAAACTAATTTAAAAAAAAAAACAAAAAAAACCCAGCGAGTTTACTGAAGTTACGGCGGACAACCGTGTAGCGGGTTGGCCCACATTTTGCAGGTCGCGGGTTAAAATCCGGACCGCGACCTTGCCCGTGTGAAGTCGGCATGTTTCCCTGTGTCGATTTTCTTCCTGTGCTCTTGTTTTCTGGCATCTTCTCTCGACACGCATGACACGTTAATTGACAACCCTAAACTGGTTCTCTGTACGTCCCTCGCGGACGGCTAGCGACCCTTTTGCCGCGTGATTGGAAATGAGGCTTCCTCACGCCCACGACAAAAAAACACGGAATAAAAACCTGATAGTGTTGCGCATAACCTTGTTCTCATGTAGTGTAGCTGCGATCTTGTTGCCATGGCTACCGAGTCGTGGCGCTCCAAGGATGTGAAGCAATTAGCGGGGCTTGATGAATGTGTCTATTTTTTTTCCACACTGGCTGAAAACAGCCAAAGCCAGGTGGGAGCGACGGGCCCGTTCATCACGAGCGTGTTTGCGTGCGCCGCGTTGTATTTCATTTGCACATATGCCGCACACGTGCTAATGTATTCCAAATTCATCGGCCGCCCGCTTACGTCCGTCTCCGGGAGCCTGCGCCCGTCATCCGCTAACCCGCCGGTTGTGTTTGGCAGTTCAACACCATGGTGAAGAAGACGGCGTGTTTCGAGCATCTGGTCCAGGCCAACGTGAGGAACAAGAAGCTGCTGAAGGATGCGGTGCAGAACATCACGGCCAAGGGCATCACCAACTACACCAAGGGATTCGAATTTGCATTTCAGCAGCTTGCGGCGGTAATGTTTGGCCTCCCTTCAACGTTTTACTTGCGCGATTTGAATATATATATATTTTTTTTCATTTCCATTTATTTTCCTCTCCTGACATGAAATGTAACACTTTCAATAACATTGTATTGAGTTATAGTTCATGTTTATTATTTAATTTTATAAAGTGTTATTTAATATACAAGTAACACTGCAACATTTAATACTTGATTTAAAATCTTATAGATTTTAGGTATACTAATATACCACAATTTAAGTATTTCAAATCATTGCAACTTGGCTAATTTATTTCCATTTATTTTCCTCTCCTGAGATGAAATGTAACACTTTCAATAACATTGTATTGAGTTATATTTCATGTTTATTATTTAACTTTATAAAGTGTTATTTTTGATACAAATAACACTGCAACATTTAAAACTTGATTTCCAATCTTATGCATTTTAGATATAGTAATATACCACAATTTAAATATTTCAAATCATGGCAACTTGGTTAATTTTATTCTAATTGATGTTTGAAGTTATATTATTATTATTTAATCGACTTGAATACATTTCTATACAAATACAAATATATGAAAGGTATCTTCAGTGTATTTTTATACAATTATTTTCCATTTTATTCCACCTAATAATTTAATATGCCATTTCTGTTAACATTTGCCTCTAATTCAAATAATCTTTTTTTGTTGTTTGAGTATTTAATATTTTCAGTTAGTTTTATTACTTTTTGGATACTAAATAAAAATAAAGATAAATTATAATATTGCTTAATTGTATTGTGTACAAAACAATTATTGGTAATTCATGAAAAACATGTAACAGTTTTTTCATAATGTAAATATTATAAATATATATTATACATATAATATCCCATTGATTGTTTTTATTTGACTTTATTTCAATGTTTTTTATTTTAATTTGAATACAGTATTTAAAATATTTTTAACACTTTCCCACTTCAAATAACCTAATGAGAAGAATAAATAAATAAAAATGAATGACAAATATGTGTACTGAAATGTATTGGTATTTTGTATATCTGATCTATAACCAATAAATAACCGTACATGTTGGTTTAGTATATTTTGAATGAAACATTTTTTCATTTCTCCAGTTAATACACATGAGTGTTTTTGTTTTAGTACATCTTGAATTAAAGATGGTATGTTTGTCCTAATGTATTTGGTTTTGAATTAATTTGCTAATATTTTTAAAAAATCAAATCAATGAAATATGCTTTCCATTTTGCTTTCTTTCATCCTCAAAATCTCCTAACCTTTAAATGTTTTCTTTGCATCTTTAAATGTACTATCAAGTAATGAGACTGACTTGTTTTCTCTTTTTTCATGCAATGAATGCCATATTACGTTTATTACATGATATGTACAGTGCAGCATTACTTTTGCATGGATGACATCTTTTACTAACCTCTGCCGCCATCTGCTGGATACATTCTGTACTTCACCTTAAACTCTTCCCTTTAGTTCCGACGCTTCTTGGGGTTTCAGCACTACACTTGATCGATGAACTCACCTAAACTAGATCAAATATTTGATGTTGAAAAGTCCCAAGTCCTAATAATCTATGTGTGTGTGTGTGTGTGTGTGTGTGTTTGAACAGACGAACATAAGCAGGGCAAACTGCAACAAGATCATCATGCTGTTTACTGATGGAGGAGAAGAACGAGCGCGGGCCATACTGGAGAAATACAATGCGGACAAAAAAGTACTTTTTACACGAGATGCAACATATCATCCCGGAAAGTGGTAGAAAAACGAGACCGTCTGACTCAAACCCTTTTTAGTCATCCAAAGAAAGAGAAAGAAAAGCACAAAAGATAAAGTTAAAACAACGTGGCCCTTTTATTGATATTATTAGCATAGCAGCTAACACAGCTAGCGGATTCCAAAATTGGCAACCCTGTTACGGCGTTTAGAAGAAAACTAGTTATTGGCGTATTCAAATGAAGTTCAGCTTTCTTCATTTTGGAGTAAAGAATTTACTCAGCATTATTTTATATAAATATATTCATAATATTTGAGAGAGATAAAGGAGGCAAGTTAAAGATCGCTTGAATTAAAATGGAGGACTGAGAATCTCGAGTTCTCACAATCAACAGAGAAAGATTTAGAAAACGTTTTCCAAGGTTACAATTGAATATCGTATCGCAAAATTAATTTTCATAATTTTCAAATGTCTTTTTTATGAAAAAAAAATACAATTTTTGTAAGAGTTCATAATTTAATAATTTTCACAATTTCCAAATGTCTTTTTTAATTAATAAAATTACTTACAATTTGTCTAAGCGGTTTTAATTCATTTTTACACAAGTGTTGTTAATATTTGTATACTATTGAGTATTTTCATATAATGTCTGATGAACGTCAATGATTTATACTGATTAGCGTTCATGAAGCCCGTAATAACTTAACCAATCCAAAGTTGTGTTTTATGCCTCCAATCTCGAACCATTAATTCCCTACGATGTCACCGTGCAACAGCACTCAATCAAGTAGATGAAATAATTTTTGTTCATCTGTAAACTCGCAACATTTGATCAACGTCGCAGGTCCGCATTTTCACCTTCTCCGTGGGACAGCACAACTACGACAAAGGACCCATTCAGTGGATGGCCTGCACCAACAAAGGTGGAGCACCATTTGTGTGCAAAAATGTATTGCAAAAAAAAAAAAAACATATTTATATATATCATCCATCTTGTGGTTATTCTCTGCATTTCTTCTAGGTTACTTCTATGAGATTCCTTCCATTGGAGCCATAAGAATCAACACTCAGGTGTTTGTTTGTTTGTTTGTTTGTTTGTGGTGATGCATTTATCAACACTTCCCATGCCATTACTTTTTTTTGTTTTGTTTTTTTTGTCCAATTTAGGAATATCTGGACGTTTTGGGCCGACCCATGGTTCTGGCGGACAAGCAAGCCAAGCAAGTGCAGTGGACAAACGTGTACCTCGACGCACTGGTGTGATATTTTTATTGTGTGCTTGAGTCTCTGCTGGTCAAATTTAACCTGTGGTTACTACATTAATTTTTTTTTTTTTTTTTACTTTCAAATTTACTAGCGTGAGTGAAATTAGGGCGGGTGAAAATGGTGGTCATGAGTATAACCTTACAAAATGTGAACCGGTGTGACGGTCCGAGCGTTCCCCCGTGCTGAAAAGTCTCCTTGTGATGAATGCGCATGAGTTACTAACAGGGGAACTCTGGGCACGTAGCAGACGCTTACTGGGAAATCCCCCGGTCTCATAGTTCCCCTACTTCTACGTAGAGGGAGCTAACATAAAAACAAAAGTTGATAAAAAGATATACACATTTTTGTACGTTCGTTCGAACATGAGCACTCGGCGACAAGTTGAAGCATGGTGGGGATGTTTCAGACTGGCCGGAACTTTACAAAATATATGCGCATTAATATACGTGCATGCGTACACAGTAGGAACACAGTAGCACAGCACTAACAGAGCTGGTTTAAAAAAAAAAAAACATACCTAAATCACTGAGACGTGTCAGTAACACAGCAGCAATACGCGAGTGCGGCGCTAATGCTAGTGCGGTGCTAACGCTAGCGCAGCGCTAACAGGGCCAGTTAAAAAAAAAACATACCGGTAAAAATCACTGAGACATGGGAGTACCACAGCAGCAACATGCTAGAACGGCGCTAATGCTAGCGCAGCACTATAGCAGGGCTGGTTAAAAAAATACATACCAGTAAAAGTCACTTCCTCGGCACATATATTCCACCGCTCTCACTCTTACTTTGTCTTACTTTTTTTTTTTTTTTTTTTTTAGAAAAAATGCACAAATTAGCCTAATCACCGCATAAGCCGCAGGGTTGAAAGCGTGTGGAAAAAAGTCGCGGCTTATAGGTTGGAAATTAAGGAACAGAAATCGAGCTCAGATCTAATGAGCTTTGCAACACCAAAAGGTAAACCTTTGACCTTTGTTCACCCGGCCTAGCGTCCGCATCAAGGGTAAGAATTCTTGGTGTGTGGGTGCTGTTATTTATACTACCGCCACAGGCACTCCAGAAACCCAAGAAAAACAAAAGAAGTTCAAAAGTAACCTTGTGTTAATGGAGCATTTGTTGTGCTTGTACCTCATTCAAGGAACTGGGTCTGGTCATTACCGGGACCCTTCCCGTCTTCAATAAGACCAAAACCAAAGACGACAGGAACGGCGAGGTGCGGGGAAGTTGACGCGCGATCGCCGGTGCAAGTGAGTCGCCGGCAGAGGCCGACTGATGCCTTTCCCCTCATTTCTGACTTCCAGCACCAAAACCAGCTCATTCTCGGCGTGATGGGCATCGACGTGTCTCTGAATGACATCAAGAAGCTCACGCCGCGTTTCACGGTGCGTCGGAGCGCGTTGTTTGAATTCGAGATGGCTTCGTTTAACTTGAACTTGCTCGCTTTCCACACTACGCTGTTTTCCACACCAGATCGGTCCCAATGGCTACTACTTTGCCATCGACCCCAACGGCTACGTCCTGTTGCACCCCAATCTCCAGCCGAAGGTAAACGTCACAGGATGACCACGGAAAGAGCGAACGTTCTGCCGTTCGGCTTGGCTTTAGCTGCATATCTGACTTTCTCCTAGCGCTAACTACCGCATGGCATTTACTGTATGTTTTACAACATTGTACCGTTGAGGTTAGCTTAGCCCTGCGTTTACATTTTGGAGACTAAAAATAAACGCAGTTAAACTTCATGTTAGTTGACTATTCAACGTTTCACTACAATTAACCTTAACCTTGTGTTTATATTTTGGAAGGAAAAAGTAGTAACATTGTGTGTTTTAGGTTATTTTTTAAATGGAGTTTATGACTTGTTTGCTAAAGCTAATCATAACATGCATATGGTTAAGGTCAGCTTCAATGGAATATGCCACAATGAGCAATAGCTAACCTTAACTTCGCCTTTTTATTTTATAACTTATAACTATAAATACGAACACTGTAGAGTTAAGATTCACTTTAGCTGGGGATCAAATATTTAAGTAAAGCTAACTTCAACCTTATACATTTTGTAAACTAAAAATAGCAACATGGTAGTCTATTTTTTATGTTAGCGGTAGCATTAGCTGAATCTTCTGCCCATTGCTGAAGTTAACCTTAAATTTACATGTCGTCGGCTAAAAGTAACAACATTGTAGTTAAAATTAACTTCAGTTGAATGTCATTTCTTTTGCAGGCTAAAACTAGCAACACTGTACAGTTTAGTTTAGCTTTAGCCAGCCAAGTTTTCAGATTTTTTTTTTTTTTGATAGACTCATAGAAATCTTATGTTAAGTTATTATATGTTTTTATGCCACTCTGGCACCGTATTTTGATGACCCCCCCCCCCCCCCCACAACCAACACAACATCTAAGATTAGAATCTCATTTCACGAAACAATTTGTTTTTCACGATTTTTCCCAGAAAAGGATCCATAACCGGAAGCTCAGACTTAATAATAAGTATGCAGTCACTTTTCACGAGGTGAGATCGTACAAGGTTGTGCACGTAGGGGTAGTCGTTCCGCTCGCTAGCTCAGTTTGCGCTGAACATGTTTTACTGCATTTTGTAGAATTTCATAGTTAACATTAGCCGTGCGCTTCGTAGTTGATATTACGCCTGATGTGTGGTGGTTTTTTTTTTTTTTTTAGAAAAATAACATTGAGTTTTTACTTAAAAAAAAAAAATGTCCTCTCTTCTTTCTTTGAATTCCTTCCATGCACCATTTGACTTGGTTCTTGCCTTCCTTCAATATGTTTGATGTCTTATTCTCTCTCATGTATCATTGCTCGCCCTTGATCATTGATCCTTTTCCTTCTTTTTCTCTCATTTTCATGCTCTCGCATCCTCTTTCGTCGCGTTTTTTTTTCATTTTTTTTCCCACTTCCCACCAAACGTAAGGAACTCGTGCAATTTCAGTGTGTCGTTGAATATTTTACGCGCTACTTTCCCGCGTGATGCAAGTGTACTGTTTAATAATGTCCTTTTATCCGATCGGCACTGTCCAGTCCGGAATTGAATATTTGTTCACAAAAACATCAAAATGAATAGGACCAAACCACTTAAAAGTTAGCTGTTGAGTTATATATTATTCAGTTAAAAGCACGAAGCAATAAAAATGCCACCACTTAACTTATCACTGGGTCTTTTTTTTTTTTTTTTAATCCTTTGTAGAATCCTAAATTCCAGGAGCCGGTCACCCTCGACTTCCTGGATGCCGAGCTGGAGAATGACATTAAAGTCGAGGTACTGCCGGCAGTGTTGTCTTTAAAAACGAGCCGATTCTCAGTGAACTGAAGTATCGCACCCGTCGCCTTGCAGATCAGGAGAACGATGATCGATGGCGAGACGGGCGAGCGCACCATTCAGACCCTGGTGAAAACTCAGGACGAGGTCAGGTCCTCCGTTTTGAATGACGTGGTTTTCGGTCGTGGTGCAGCTAAATTTGGGTTTGGTATTATCTTGCAGAGATACATTGATCGAGGAGTAAGAACATACACGTGGGCGCCGGTCAATGGAACAGATTACAGGTGAGACATCTCAGCTCTCTCGAAGAGCTTCACGCGCTGTACAGTACAGCCTCAGTTCAAGAAGGCGGTTCGAGAAGTGATTTGTTCGAAAACTGAGTCGACATTTCCCATTACAATGAATGGAAAAAGAAATAATGCGTTCCAAAGGCGATTAAATTAGAGGTTTTTAAAGCATTGTTTTTAGCTTTTCCTAAGAATAAACTTCATAGTTGCAATACATGTATAGTTTAAATACTTTATATAATAAAATAATTTAAGAATTTTTTTTTCATTTGAAAACCGATTTGTTCGAGAAGTGATTTGTTCGAAAACTGAGTCGACATTTCCCATTACAATGAATGGAAAAAGAAATAATGCGTTCCAAAGGCGATTAAATTAGAGGTTTTTAAAGCATTGTTTTTAGCTTTTCCTAAGAATAAACTTCATAGTAGCAATACATGTATAGTTTAAATACTTTATATAATAAAATAATTTAAGAATTTTTTTTTTTCATTTGAAAACCGATTTGTTCGAGAAGTGATTTGTTTGAAAACTGAGTCGACATTTCCATTACAATGAATGGAAAAAGAAGTAATGCGTTCCAAAGATGATTACATTAGGTTTTTAAAGCGTTATTTTAAGCTTTTCCTAATAATAAACGTCATAGTAGCAATACATGTATAGTTTAAATACTTTATACAATAAAATAATTCAAGAATTTTTTTTTTCATTTGAAACCCGATTTGTTGGAGAAATGATTTGTTTGAAAACCGAGTCGACATTTCCCATTACAATGAATGGGAAAAGAAATAATGCGTTCCAAAACTATTAAATTAGAGGCTTTTTAAAGCATTTTTTTAGCTTTTCCTCAGAATAAACTTCATAGTAGCAATACATGTATAGTTTAAATAATTTATATAATAAAATAATTTAAGAATTTTTTTTTTCATTTGAAAACCGATTTGTTCGAGAAGTGATTTGTTCGAAAACCGAATCGACATTTCCCATTACAATGAATGGAAAAAGAAATAATGCGTTCCAAAGACGATTAAATTAGAGGTTTTTAAAGCATTGTTTGTAGCTTTTCCTAAGAATAAACTTCATAGTAGCAATACATGTATAGTTTAAATACTTTATATAATAAAATAATTTATTAATTTTTTTTCATTTGAAAACTGATTTGTTCGAGAAGTGATTTGTTCGAAAACTGAGTCGACATTTCCTATTACAATGAATGGAAAAAGAAGTAATGCGTTCCAAAGATGATTACATTAGGTTTTTAAAGCGTTATTTTAAGTTTTTCCTAATAATAAACGTCATAGTAGCAATATATGTATAGTTTAAATACTTTATACAATAAAATAATTCAAGAATTTTTTTTTTCATTTGAAACCCGATTTGTTCGAGAAATGATTTGTTTGAAAACCGAGTCGACATTTCCCATTACAATGAATGGGAAAGGAAATAATGCGTTCCAAAACCATTAAATTAGAGGCTTTTTAAAGCATTTTTTTAAGCTTTTCCTGATAATAAACTTCATAGTAGGAATGCATGTATAGTTTAAATACTTTATATAATAAAATAATTTAAGAATTTTTTCTTTTTCATTTGAAAACTGATTTGTTTGAGAAGTGATTTGTTTGAAAACCGAGTCGACATTTCCCATTACAATGAATGGGAAAAGAAATAATGCATTCCAAAACTATTAAATTAGAGGCTTTTTAAAGCATTTTTAAGCTTTTCCTCAGAATAAACTTCATAGTAGGAATGCATGTATAGTGTAAATACTTTATATAATAAAATAATTTAAGAATTTTTTCTTTTTCATTTGAAAACTGATTTGTTCGAGAACCAAGGCTGTACTGTATGGATAACTAAATAATTAAGTATCCGGTGAATCTTTTCTTTCTGTCAAGATGACTTGACTCAAGAACAATACAGTGGAACCACCTGTCACAAACGTCGCAGTTCATGGATAATTCGGTTTATGAACCACATCTTCAAAGCTCTATAAAGGCTCAAGCGCAGAATGCTCAGCTTTGCTTTTCTTTTTTTGTCTTGCTGTTAAAAGAAAGCCTAAGCGTATTACTTTTGGAAGAAATAGGAGGAAGTACAATGTTTGCGAGGGACCCGTGTCGCAAAATACGAATGTCCGCGATGAATTGAAGCGCCCCGAAAGGGTTTGTAAGTACGTTTAAATTTCACAAGAGGGGGGAAAACAACAACTTTTGTGGAATTGAAGAACACAACCCACTTGAATTTGTTGGCTAGTCACCAAGATGCAACGAGATGCCACCAAAGTCGTTGCTTTGGCCTGAATACAAAAAGAGAAAGCTGAAATCTGTTATTTGGAGATTTTGCAGGGTATCGGTGTAAAAAAAAAGTCCGAACATGAGAATAGCGTTTGTTTGTGAGCTCCCCACACAGTTTGGACGGGCAGAATCTGCCATCTGGACTGTTGTAAGAGTCGTCCCTGTAAAGCGAGGCCCAACGTTCAACATGGCAAAGACTTCTCTGCTACTCTATCCTTGCGCCTCACAGATTAGATAGATAGATAGATAGATAGACAGACAGACAGACAGATAGATAGATAGATAGACAGATAGATAGATAGATAGATAGATAGATAGATAGATAGATAGATAGATAGATAGATAGATAGATAGATAGATAGATAGATAGATAGATAGATAGATATATAGATAGATAGATAGATAGATAGATAGATAGAAGGATGGAAGGATGGACGGACAGACAGACAGATAGATAGATAGATAGATAGATAGATAGATAGATAGATAGATAGATAGATAGATAGATAGATAGATAGATAGATAGATAGATAGATAGATAGATAGATAGATAGAATGGCGGAAAGACAGACAGACAGATAGATAGAAAGATAGATAGACATACGATGGACAGAGACGGACAGATAGATAGATAGATAGATAGATAGATAGATAGATAGATAGATAGATAGATAGATAGATAGATAGAATGGCGAAAGACAGACAAACAGACAGATAGATAGAAAGATAGATAGACATACGATGGACAGAGACGGACAGATAGATAGATAGATAGATAGATAGATAGATAGATAGATAGATAGATAGATAGATAGATAGATAGATAGATAGATAGATAGATAGATAGATAGAGCATCACCGTCGCCGTCGTGGATATGGAGACGCGTCCACTTGAGCAAAAGTGACACGTTGTGGTGTTTGTTTTGTGCGCAGCCTGGCTCTGGTTCTGCCGAAATACAGCGAGCACTTCATCCAAGCCAAACTGGGCGATGACATCAAGCAAGCGATGTGTGAGTGCAACGCCGTCCATCATCGCTGAAGGCGCGCTTTGGTTTCCTTGGATTGGCCCCTCACCAGCAACCCCCCCACGCCCGACAAATTCTCATCGGGTCGCCCGCCGCCGCTTCCCAGCTGGAAGCGGGGGCCGCTCCTGGCGCGCCCCGTCCCCGCCGCGCTTTTTCTTTTGTACTGCAAGCCGCACGAATCGGGTGACCCGACCCAAGTGCCGCGGTTCTTTTGATCCTCCCTAAACTTTCCCTCACCCTCTTCCCTTTTGTTCTGACCTGCTTTTCGGCTTTTGGCTTCGCTCGCGTTTGCGTGCCTGCGAGCAACTTTGCCGTCTGGCGTCGCCGGTTTAGATGCAAAATATCCCGCCGAAGTGGGCTGAAACGCTGACGTGGCGAATATTTACGCCGGTGGTTCTCAATTTGGGCTTTCCGGAACCCAGAGGGCCCACCGGCAGTATCTAGGGAATCCGCAAATTCATTTGCAATTGGTCATTGATCATTCATTTAGACAAAAGTAGTCATTTGACATCATCTTCCATCCATCCATTTTCTTAGCCGCTTATCCTCACAAGGGTCACGGGAGTGCCGGAGCCTATCCCAGCTGTCAACGGGCAGGAGGCGGGTGGGGTACACCCTGAACTGGTCGCCATCCAATCGCACGGCACATGGAGACAAACAGCCACACTCACAATCACACCTACGGGCAATTTAGTGTGCAATTAATGTTGCGTGTTTTTGGGAAGTGGAAGGAAACCGGAGTACCCACAGAAAACCCACGCAGGCACACGGAGAACATGCAAACTCCACACAGGCGGGTCCGGGATTGAACCCGGGGGCCTCGGAACCGTGAGGTCAACGCTTTCCATTTTTCATAAATTGTCATGATATTTGAGTATAAACCTTTTGGGGGGCATAAATGATTTTTGCGTAAAAAAAAATATGTACGAAACCATTTTATTCCTCCCTAAATCCTTGCGTGAATTTTTTAAAAGACAAAATTTGTACTTTATCTATTAAAGAGTAAATGGCCCATTTTTCTGAGAATATTGTCCCATTTGTGCATGAATAAAGGGATTGTTTGCAAAGTCAAAGTACGAGAATAAAGTTGTATTTTTGACAATCATTACTACTAAAATATGATTGACCTTATTAAACTTAAATATGTTTTTCCAACATTGTCTTGGAAAAATAGGAACTTGATCTCGACAGACTTTATCCTTGAAAAACATTTTCTTTTCGCTTGATAAAATGCAACTTTGTTTGAAAACGTTTTTGTTTTATGATTTTATTGGAAATTCAGAAGTCGGATTCATTAAAAAGGCGGCACGTTGGATCAGCTGGAAAGCGTTGGCCTCACAGTTCCGAGGACCCGGGTGTGATCCCGGGACCCGCCTGTGTGGAGTTTGCACGATCTCCCCGTGAATGCGTGGCTTTCCTCCCACATCCCAAAAATATGCAACGTTAATTGGACACTCTAAATTGCCCGTAGGTGTGGTTGCGATTACGACTTTTTTTCTCTGTGTGGCCTATGATTGGCTGGCGACCAGTTCAGGGCGTACCCCCCCCTCCTGCCCGTTGACAGCTGGGATAAGCTCCGACACTTGTGAGGATAAGCGGCTCAGAAAATGGATGGATGGATGGATTCATTGACAATATACCCCTAAGCTGAACAGTCATAGAAAAGATAAACTACACAATAAGTAATTTTTGAAAAGGTTACCAAAAATGTGATGTTAAAATAATACAAATAACTATAATGATGAATTTAAAATGTGTATACACTATAGCACCTTTTGAGGAGACGGGGATACATATTGAATCTTATTTATGAAGATTTTAACAACTACACAAGAAAGTGGAAAAAAAACCCACAAGTATTAATAGGCATATGAAAATTGCTTTATTTAGTTTGTGGAGTTTTTTAAAACTTGATTTTCTACAAAAAAAAAAAGTTTTGCAGTAATTATTTAATATATAATGATGATGTTAATATATTATTATAATATAAATTGTATTATTTTTATATATTAATAGTACATAAAAAAAACCTAAAAAAAGATCAATGTGTGTCATAATCTGACTTTTAATGACCATTTTTAGTACGTACATAGACAAAAAAAAAAAGCCTCCTCCTCCTTTGTTCGGGTTATGGATTGTTTTTGAACACTTTTCTCCTGACTTCTGTGTGTGTCATCTGCTCTGCTGGACATTTACAGCATCGTCTTGGGGCAAGTACTCGCTTTTATCTCTTTTTTTCCACCCCCCTCCCCCTAACGTGATGTTCCCTTCTGCCGCTTGCATGCTTTTTTTTTTTTTTATCCTCCACACGTTGGCGTGATTATTACATTTAGCGATCTGTTGACGATTACTGGAAAGTTTAAGGATGCCTTGCAGGGCGTTATTAGAAAGAGTGGAAAAAAAAAATGGCGAGTTCAGCGTAAAAAAGAAAACATCTGTCTCTGGCGCGTTTTCAGCCCTTTGATGCGTCTCCACAGAGCCGTCCGACGAACGGTCGATGCGATTTTTGACTGAGTGCTTCTGGCCTTTGTGTCGCTGCCCCCTCGCCGCCGTTAAGAGCCTATCGACGTTTACGGGGTCAATAAAATTCCCCCCAAAAAATCCCGAAACCCACCGTGGCGCTCAGTCAGGTGGGGTCTTAACATTTTTGGTGTGCAGCCATCTTAAAGGAGACATATTGCGGATTTGATTCCCCACAGTTTGCTTTAATAACACCTCCGTGGTTGGCAAAACGCCTCAAGCATCCGGAATTTTCGCACGCTTCGTTCTCTACGCTCTGTGGATGTGGCACGTGTACTGCTGGGCCAATAGGAAGGCTGCTTTTATTACTATGACAACCAAAAGCGTACTCAGAGAATTAAAAAAAAAAAAAATGGCCTGTAAAGACAATAACGCCATTGTCACTTCCTTTTCTACCCCATCGTGATCAATTTCACGTGTGTGTATTATTATTGTATTGTATCATTATATTATTATTATATACTGTTGTCAAACTCAAGGCCCGGGGGCCAGATCTGGCCCGCCGCATGTTTTTATGTGGCCCGCAAAGGCAAATCACGTGTAGCAACTTCCATGATTTTTGTTCAAATCTGTACCAACGTTTCAGCGTTGAGATATTGCAGGCATTTTTTTCTTGCCAAACGAGGATAATAGTTGAAAAACCCGTTGCCTTTGATTTCTGAGAACAAAACATAATCATAAATCATAAATTTCACGTGTAATCATGATGAGGCTGTTTAGGATTTTAATGGTTTCACAGTGGCGGCACGGTGGACCAGCTGGTAAAAAGCCTCACAGTTCTGAGGGACCCGGGTTCGATCCCTGCCCCGACTGTGTGGAGTTTGCATGTTCTCCCCGTGCCTGTGTGGGTTTTCTCCGGGCACTCCGGTTTCCTCCCACATCCCAAAAACATGCAACATTAATTGGACACTCTAAAGGTGCGATTGTCTCTATATGCCCTGCGATTGGCTGGCAACCAGTTCAGGGTGTAACCTACTTCCTGCCCATTGACAGGCAGGGTAGGCTCCAGCACTCCCCGCGACCGTCGTGAGGATAAGCGGCAAAGAAAATGGGTTTGTCACCCCTGATTTTACACCAAGTCAGCACGAGAGTAAGCTACCAACCAATGTTAGGAAACTTACCTACGAAATTGCAGATGTAAGATGAGATGCAGGACTTGAAGTGAATAAATATTAAATACAGACAGTGAGCAAAATAAGACTAGCTTCACTTCACTGGAAGTTGATTATTATTATTATTTTTTAATATAATGTCAGTCAGCTCGGCAGGCTGTACTGTCGGACCACCCACACCTTGTTCCTGTCGATCCCATAAAATAGGAGCTACTGCCCAGAGAAAACCTTAAAGAACAGTCGCTAGGTAGAGTTGTGCGGCCCAGACCGGATTAACGTCACAAAATCAGGCATCAGAGATGAACGAAAAAAATTGACATTTTCAAAGCATTTTCTTTTTAATGTCAATGCTTTTATGAGAATTTTGTCCTCAAGGAACGTTATGTGGCAACCACCGTCCGTGGTGGGGCGGCACCCTTGCGCCCTCTATTGACCAGCCGTCAGGAGAGATGCTACAAAATGTACACTGCTTGATTTAAAAATAAATAAAAAAAAGTCTGCGTTTCATAATATATTCTCTTTAATTTTGGCACCAAAAAAAAAAAACAGACAACTATTTTTCCCGGTTCTGACACATCGGGAACGGTCCCCCCCCCCCCCCCCAACCCCAAGTCATGCGGTTCCTATACCGGCGGGTGCCGTATACAGTGCAGCGGCGCCTGCAAAGACCCAGTCAATAAATCAGATTTTTACGCAAAGGGCCGTCGTTCCATCCCGCAGTACGTTTCCGTGACACTTTTCAAAGCGCGGCGCTCGTTGATGGCTTTTGCAGGCGGCGCCTTCACCCCAGCAAAGCGCTCGGTAAAAAAAAAAAGCCCGAGAGAGCCGGCGTGAATGACGGCCGTCCACGCCTGTCTTGTCATTTACGAGATTTTGAACGCTCGAGATTCTTAATTTTGTTTACGACAGTGTTGCTTCGGTGCATACTCTGATATTGTACTTTAATATTTATTGAATATTTTCCTCCTATATTCTGACTTTTCTTCTCTCTTTCTTCTTCCTCGTGGGGGTCACAGGGCAAATAGGCAAGTATTTCATTCCTTATGAGCCGCCACTCTTTGCCTCGCACCTCATATCTGTCTAATATTTCAAAAATGTCCAAGTGTGTGGATGTGCACGTTGTCATGTCTTTATTGGAATGTATATATAACGCACATTGTGGGAAGAACATTTTTGGAAGGGACCAAAAAGTTGTTCCAACAGAAGCCCCCTGAAATTTTTTGGTTGTTTGTGGTCATCCCAAAATTTGTCTTAATCCGGTTAAAATTGGTCTTAAAGGTCAAGTGTCATCCCTATAAACATTCTGAAATAGATATTGAAATGAAAAATACATATAACATCATTCGCTTCAATGTTTGTACGAAAAAATGAATATGAGCGGAGAGCGCGCCATCCATGCACGAAGTTGCCAAAGTGTCATTCGACATCCGAGTGGCCGCATCTACTGCCCGTGATGTCACCCCGGACATTTGCCATTGAAAACACGCTGTGGCCCCTACTGTGGGACACGGAAGCTCTTTTCAATGAAGAAAACATCTCACAATCGAATGACGTGTCCGGGGAAATATTACCCTATTGTTTCGAGCCATATTTAGATGATATGCGGATCACGTCCAAACCATCACCCTGCCCGATCCACCTCCGCGCAGCACTGATAAAAATAACACCACCCGGCCGCAACAAGCTACCGTGGGCCGAGAAGGCCGGGAAAGCCCAGCCGGCCGGCTCAACCTTGTCGACAAGGCCAGTGGCGATTCACAAGGCCGGCTCGGCCTTGTCGACGAGGCAGGTGGCGATCAACAAGGCCTGCGGAGACCGTCCTTCAGCGGCTGCTGCACGAAAGCCTCCCGATGCGCGCATCGACACATTTAGCACCCCTGATTTACGGATTACGCCCCCCCCCCCCAACTATTGTTTTTTTTTTAGTTGCTGTAGACACACCTACCTGTCATTTGGAACCCACGAAGCTCTCGTCCTTTGCACCCGTGCAGTCCGTTTTTCACGACGAACCGGGTCTTTTGGAAAAGTATAAAGAGCGAATCCATCCTCCCGAGCAATGCGACGAGCCGGCATTTTGGCTAACACGAAGGAACACTGAGCTATCTTCCCGCAGGTAAAACATCGAAAGAAACGAGTCCGCTACCGCCTCCGTCACTTCCTGCTTCTCGTCGTAAACAAATCGCTCGAGAGGATTTTCATGGCGGGAGTTACAAAAATCCATATACGTCAAAATCACGTTTCGTGAATACCGGGTGCTGTTTTTTCATTAATAACATTCTAAAAATCATCCATTTCATGACACTTGACCTTCAATAATCACCCTTTTTACCTCTCCAAACCTTAACGGCCTTGTATAGGTGGTGTAGTATTTTTGTCGAAATCAACATACCGTAATTTCCGGACTATAAGCCGCTGCTTTTGTCACACGCTTTCAACCCAGCGGCTTATAAAATGATGCGGCTCATTTATGCATTTTTTTTTTCTATCGGCCGCCAGGGGCACTCAAGCAGAAAAGCGAAGAGTGAGATAGGTGGAATACATGTGTCGAGGAAGACGCAAGTTTAATGTAACTTCGCGCTTTGTGCATGAATAAAATTAGCATAAACAGACCCTTAGAAGATGTAAGAAGATATTAATATGACACAGGTTTCAAGTTAAAAGCAATCGCGCTGGCCTATCAAGAAGTAAACGGAGCTGCTGTACGTAAACTTGACATAAATGAATCGATGGTGAGATGCTTATGTATGTACAAAATGTACTGGGTGAGGCTTATAATCAGGTGCGGCTTATAGTCCAGAAATTACAGTCATTGGTCATTTTTTTTTTTTTTTTACACAAAGTAGTAGCATCTAAAAATATAGTGAGTGAGATTGGATTTTCATGGCGAAAGTTACAAAAAGCCATATTACGTCAAAATCATGTCTTGTGGTGGACAAAAAAAAAAAAAACGATGGATCCATACCGGCTGCCGCTTTTCTCCATTAATAACATCCTAAAAATCATCCATTTCATGACACTTGACCTTTAAGCCCCCACGAAAAGATTTTGCTTGAATGGGGGGAACATTTACATCAGTCGGCACCCCCGCCAATTTGTGAAACCTAGCGAGGGTCCTGAATCAAGGTGTGTGTGCGCACTATCCGCGAACATAAATCGGATTGTACATAAAGATTTTATTTGGTGACCAAAACAATGTTCATTGGGTGTAAATTAAGATTTGCGTTTGTCTTCTAAAGTGATGGAAACTCTGCAGCTGGAGAACTTTGACAACTACGGTCACACCTTCATCGCTCCACGGTGAGCGGGCTCGAGCCCGGACCCCCCTCCCCCGGTTTCCCAACCCCCGACTCTGAACGTCGCGTTGAGCATGCCGGGAGAAAAGTTGGTGGCGAGAGTGAAACTGACGGTTGCTGTTTCTTCAGGGAGTACTGCAAAGAGCTGACGTTGTCGCTCAACAACACCCAGTTTCTCCTCGATTTCAACCAGTACATTGATAGGAACACTCCAGATGCATGTGAGTCATGCATCTCTCTCAGTGTTTGGCTTTTTTTCTTTTTTTTTTTTTTTTTTTTTGATCATGAATACTCGCACTGATGGTGTTTCAGCCTTCATCAATGTACACTTTGTGCAGTCGTATATAGAGTTGAGACCGTTTGTGCATGCGTCGCCGTCTATTTTGGTGTTTGAAGTTGTGCGATTCTTCAACCCCCTGCGCTCGGCGTCTGAAGGGGGCAGCGCCTCGTCTGATGAGTCAGGTCTGAGCGGGGGCGACGTCAGGCACGGTCGACTGAGCTTCCTCGAAGCCCCGTCTTGTCATTCCGCGCGGTGACTCATCGCGTTTTGATTGGATGTCATCGAATGGATCTCAGCGGCCGGCGTAGCTTTCAGCCAAGGTCGCGCTCGGCCTGCTGCCGTTCGGAGTCTGACCAGGGGTGTCCGAAGTCCGGCCCGGAGGCCATTTACAGTTGAAAATTTCAAGAAAATTTGAAAAGTTTAAAATTGCCGGTGCGGTTCGATCCCCGCCCTGCCTGTGTGGAGTTTGCATGTTCTCCCCGTGCCCGTGTGGGTTTTCTCCGCTTTTCTCCCACATCCCAAAAACATACGACATCAATTGGACACTCTAAATTGCCCCTAGGTGTGATCGTGAGTGCAACTTGTGCCCTCTGATTGGCCGGCGACCAGTTCAGGGTGTACCCCGCCTCCTGCCCGTTGACAGCTGGGATAGGCTCCGGCACTTCCCGCGAACCTCGTGAGGATAAGCGTCAAAAAAGATGGATGGAAGTGTAAAATTAAAGGGGGCCAGATCATAAGGTTATGAAAAAAAAAAGATAAACTACTAAGAGATGGCAAGCTAGTATCTAAAGTTAAAAATGTAATTCTTGAAAAAAGTGGAATGAAAAACTCTTTTTGGGGGGGGGGGTGGACAAGATACGATCTTTCAAAAGAACTTTTTAGTTTGTCATCAATAACATATAGATACCTTTTTTTTAATGATATTAATAATAGCTAGGGATGGCACGGCGGGGCAATTGTAAAGCGGGTTCAAATCCCGGCCTCCCGTGTGTGGCGTTTGCATGTTTTCCCCGTGCCTGTGTGGATTTTCTCTGGGCACGCCGGTTTCCTCTCGCATCTTAAAAAAAAAACATTGATTCATTTTCTGAGCCACGTATCCTCACAAGGACTCGCAGGAGTGCGGAGGCAGGGTACACCCACAACTCGTGCAAGGCACATAGACACAATCACACCTAGGGGCAATTTAGGGTCTCCAATTAATGCATGTGGGACGAAACTGGAGTTCCTGGAGAAAAGCCACGTGGGGGAAACAGGGAGAACGGCGGGGGTGGGATTTGAACCCCGGACCTCGGAACTGTGAGACCAGGGCTCTAACCAGCAACGTGCTGCATTAAAATGCAAATGGAACACATTATTTTCAACTAGGTGTGGCCTGGTTTTGCACCGTTAGACAATGCACTCACTTTTCAAAATGGCTGTTGTCGGCTCTGGCGCCCGTATTTGTCAATGGCGTCAACGATGTTTTACAAGTTGAAGCGCCCAAAAACACACCCTACCCTTTAAGTTCGGTTCGGACATCCCTGGCCTAAACTCTTTTTTTTCCTTATCATTTGGTCATCACAAATTCGTTTGCAAGCCGGGTTATTAAAATCGTGACACGCATGATATGTTGACGGCATCTGTCTCCAATCACAGGTAACGTGTCCCTCGTGAGTCGACTCATCCTGGACGCCGGCCTGACAGCCGAGCTGGTCGACTTGTGGAAGGAGCAGAAAGTGTGAGTAGGACTTGCAAAGATCTCCGTTCATGCGGACGGTGCTACTAGTGCAGATGCTCCGAGGTATATGCATACAGTTTTGTTTTGGATTTTCTTTTTAAATATCAGAATGGGGCGAAAAAAATACGTGTTATTACTGATCTTAGAACATGTGGCGTTCTCAAGATGACCAACGTAGCATCACACAAAATTGCGGGAATTCTGGCGTAGTACCAAAACTGACCTGTGAGAGGTAGCGTGGTGCCACAGGGCATCCGGACTGCTAAGAAATGTGAGGAAGAAGATACTATAGCTAACTAATAGTAAGTTTCTTTCGGCTTGTCCCTTTCAGGGTCGCCACAGCGTGTCATCTCAGATGAACGCACATATATGTTTGGCACAATTTTTACGCCGGATGCCCTTCCTGACGCAACCCTAATGCACTGATGTAAAAAAACAAAAACTCGATAGCGTATCCACATGTCGATTGGTTGAAGCCAGTTGGCCCCCCATCTTGGTACTCCCAAAACGTGAGGAGGACGTGGTTTACAGGTTGGATTATGGCGGGGTTTTTCCTCCAAGTTTGGCATGTAGAATTAAAACTGGTCGTGTGAGCTTGACATGTCTTCAGTTCTGGTAACATGAAGGATTTTTAATTTGACTTGGTAAGCCAAAAAAGCCAATAAAAAACATGACTAGCAAGAAACCTTGCATATTACCTAGGGCCCGATTTCCGTGGCATGTTAACTTTTCCCAAAATACGCTACGAAGCACTATCATCATAACATAGCAAAAAAATAAGTGTCACGAATGAGGCTCGAGGGCGGACCCAAATGCACGACTCAAGTAGCAAGCAGGCAGTACGGAGGAGGTCTTTATTTGTGCTGAGGTCGGTTACCAGCAGGTCAGTCCAAAAGAGCAGAAGTACTAGTAGCGGCAGGCTTACAAGGGTGGTCAGGGGACAGGCGAGGGTCGGTACACAGGAGATCGATCAAAGGAGTCAGGCTTACGGGGTCGGTCGGTACACACGGTGTTCACGATCAGAGATACGGGAGTGCTGGAATGGGGCATGAGATGTGACGATCTGGCGGTGGACCGGTCGTCCCCGGGGTCCGATATATGCAAGGGTTCATCTGATCGTATGAGGCGCAGGTGTGCGAATCCCAATCAGCTGGCCACGCCCAGCCAGGACTGAAAGGCAGGGACATGACACTAAGCATTTTTTGTCATAAAAACATTAGAACTTAAGTCAATCAGTTCAATGTGTTTTTGGAAATAAGGACTAACAATAGGAAAATACACGCTAAACGCATTGTTCATTTGTTGTCTCTGCGACGTCCCATTTCGGACGGAAAATTTAAACTTGTTTCCCTGCATTTGAAAATCAAATTCAATTTGCAGGGTTGCGTAGTATGAAATTCATCAATAATTTCACAGAAAATGTGTTTTTCTTGCTTATCCACTGATGACGTTTAGGAAAATATTGACATCATTTTTTCGCGAAAAACCGTCGGCCTATAAAGGTGAAGCGGAGAGTGAAGAGTGAACAGCAACAACTTTGTTCAACTGAATTAAGTTCATCAGAAAAAAAAAAAAAAAAAAAACCTTTACAAACAATCTTTAACTGTGTCAAAGTAAATCTTTCTAACTTACCTGTGGAATGTTTTCGCACAGCCACGAAACTGGCGATTACCGCGCAGGTCGACATGCTTGTTTTGGGAGTACCAAGATGGCGGATGGGGACATCATTTTTTTTTTATTGGCAAATGAGCCATACAGTCTGTTTTTTTTTTAAATCAGTGAACTAATGAATAACCGCTGCGGTTGCAAAGCGCTTCGCCTTTTCATTTCTATTCTGCCGAGTGACTCGTAAAACGTGTTTTACAAAGACTCGACAATCTGCTGACTTTGATGACAAGGGACCGAAAATGCTCGAGCTTGGCCCGAAAGTTGCTGCGTTCCCATCTTAGCTGCAAAACAATTCTTATTGCAACCAGACACACGCGGTTCTGCCAGGAATCTTTTCAAAACACGTATCAGATCGTTCCATATTCCTTACAATTATACCTACCCAGCCACTGACACATTTAAATACTATATCGGGTTCCAATTGGAGCGACGTTCCTTTCCACCGACTTGAGGTTCCTTTAGCGGGTCCGTGCGTAGCGATCCCTGCTCCACAAGCTTGCCAGGAGCGAAAACAAGACAATGAACCACACTATTGAGCCCTAACATTCGTCTTTCATTCACTTAATTCATTAAAGAAAATACAGAGGACAATAAAAATAGACATTCAGTAACATTTGAGGGTATTTAATTAAGTCAATCACTTTTCAAACCAGCTGTTTTACACAATTTAATAGATTAGAAACATCCATCCATCCATTTTCTTTGCCGCTTATCCTCACAAGGGTCGCGGGCAGTGCTGGAGCCTATCCCGGACAGGGTACACCCTGTACCGGTCGCCAGGCAATCGCAGGGCACGTGGAGACCAACAGCCGCACTCAAATTCGCACCTGGGGCAATTTGGAGTGTCCGATTAATGTTGCGTGTTTTTGGGATGTGGGAGGAAACGGATACAAGCGGCCGAAATGAGTTTCCTCCGCAGGGTGTCCGGGCTCTCCCTGAGAGATAGGGTGAGAAGCTCGGTCATTTGGGAGGGGCTCAGTGTCGAGCCGCTGCTCCTCCGCGTTGAGAGGAGCCAGATGAGGTGGCTGGGGAATCTGATTCGAACGCCTCCCGGACGCCTCCCTGGTGAGGTGCTCCGGGCACGTCCCACCTAAAAGAGACCCCAAGGATGACCCAGGACACGCCCGAGAGACTATGTCTCTCGGCTGGCTCGGGAACGCCTCGGGATCCCTCCGGAAGAACTGGAAGAAGTGGCTGGGGAAAGGGAAATCTGGGTATCCCTGCTGAAGCTACTTCCCTCGCGACCCAACCCGTAAATCCGGGATATAATGGATGGATGGATGGATGGATGGATGAGAGGAAACCGGAGTGCCCGGGAAAAACCCACGCAGGCAATAGGAGAACACGCAAACTCCACGCAGGCGGGGCAGGAATTGAACCCGGGACCTCAGAACTGTAAGGCCAACGGTTTACCAGCTGATCCACCGTGCATTACCTGAACAGAATATTGTGCTCTGTGACTTTAAGCACCGAAACAACCAGATGAAAGCGTAGACTCTTCTCTCACCACAATTAGTTTTTCCTAATTTTCATCTTTCGTCTGTAATTAGCCGTAGAACACAAGTTTTGACCAAAAAAGCGGAGAAAGCGGCTATTTATGAAAAAGTACTTTGACGCTGATATTTCTTTAGCTTTTGTGACGCCTCAAGCTGTAAAACGACTAAAGCATGACCGTGTTAGGGCTTTTGATGGCAACATAATTGCTTATTTATCCATAAAAAGTAAGTTTCTTTCGGCTTGTCCCTTTCGGGGTCGCCACAGCGTGACATCTCACAGGAACGCTCATATTTGTTTGGCAATATGCAATTAAGAAATGTGCGGCGAGCGAAACTAAAAGTTATCAGAGGCGGTTTTACATTCCCTTTGTCATTCGCTCCTTGAACTGCGTCTCACGGTCATGATACCGATTTTCTACTACCCACAGTGAATCAGACAACGTACACAATACATACTGTACTGTACTCCGTTCAAGTGGGAGGTGCCAGAGTGTATCCGACTTCCACCATATTGACTTCCCTCACTTTCACCACCTAATCTTTCTCTTCTATTCAAAAGCTGTGCTGATCTCAAATCCTTTGCGATGCAACACTGAAACAGTCCCAATTGGAACACACAAAATAAAGAGCGAAGGAAAACACACGAGAACCCTTCCGGAGGCAACGGATTTGATTCCAATTTCCGTTGGATTCTTTTGACGTCCGGACCGCATTTTTGCTCAAGGGCGCTCGGTCCATGGACATGTGACTGCGGTCGTGAAATTCAAGAGCCGTCTTTTCCCCCAGCTGGGATACGCAGATGCACAATTTGTCGGCGCGATCCCCTTCCACGCTTGACCGTGTTTTTCCATCCTCTCAGGAACGGGACCGTGGCCAGGTTTGTAGCCACAGACGGAGGAATCACAAGAGTCTTCCCGAGAAGGTAACCCGGCTCGCAGTCGACGTTGTCCGTCTCTGGCGCGGACAATCTGGGCCGCGAGCTTCGGACTATTATCTGGCCGTGCAAAATATGTGCCGTGAAAATCGAAAGGCGCTGTGATATTTTTAGTCGGGGCTCTTTGGCTACTCCAGCGTGGAGGATGAGGCCCGTCCAGGACATGGATCACGCAGCAGTCACGTGCATCTTATTTTTTCCTGTATTTCCTCATCTTTGCTACCCATGAGTGCGCTACAGTTTACATAAGCGAACTTAATATTAGAGATGCTTATAGTTCTCATATTTGTCGCTTGGTTCGTAACAAAATAGATACTGCGATGCATTGTTTTGACACCTCTCGTTACATACAGTGAAGAAAATAAGTATTTGAACACTCTGCTATATCGCAAGTTCTCCCACTTAGAAATCAGGGAGGGGTCTGAAATTTTGATGGTCGGTGCATGTCCACTGTGAGAGAGAATCTAAAAAGAAAAATCCAGAAATCACAAAGTATGATATTTTTTTAACAATTTATTTGTGTGATACAGCTGCAAATAAGTATTTGAACACCTGAGAAAACCAATGTTAATATTTGGTGCAGTAGCCTTTGTTTGCAATTACCGAGGTCAAAACGCTTCCTGTAGCTGTTCACCAGGTTTGCACACACTGCAAGAGGGATTTTGGCCCACTCCTCCGCGCAGATCCTCTCTAGATGAGACGGTTGCTGAGAAACTCGGAGGTTCACCTCCCTCCAAAGATTTTCTATTGGCTTTAGGTCTGGAGACCTTGTTATGCTTCTTACGGAGCCACTCCTTGGTTTTCCTGGCTGTGTGCTTCGGGTCATTGTCATGTTGAAAGACCCAGCCACGACCCATCCTCAATACTCTTGACCGAAGAAAAGAGGTTGTTCCCGAAAATGTCACAATACAACGGCCGCGGTCATGTCACACAAATAAATCGTAATAAACCTGGTGAACAACTACGGGAAAGGTTTGACCTCTGCAATTGCAAACAAAGGCTACTGTACAAAAAATTAACATTGGTTTTCTCAGGTGTTCAAATACTTATTTGCAGCTGTATCACAAAAACATCCTCCATTGTGATTTCTGGATGATCTCTCTCACAGTGGACATGCACCTACCATGAAAATTTCAGGCGCCTCCATGATTTCTAAGTGGGAGAACTTGCAATATAGCAGTGTGTTCAAATACTTGTCTTCTTCACTGTGTACTCACGTCAAGCATAGATAGTCTTATTTGATATTCTTAAAAGATTTAGATTTATAGATTGGAAGAATAATACTGACAGTGAGTATCCATACTATTCCAAAATAGTGTCATTGA
The DNA here is from genome assembly GCF_019802595.1 of Syngnathoides biaculeatus. NCBI lineage: Eukaryota > Metazoa > Chordata > Actinopteri > Syngnathiformes > Syngnathidae > Syngnathoides > Syngnathoides biaculeatus. The sequence continues at coordinate 22,189,261 of NC_084645.1, read as the reverse complement.
TTATCAAATAGTCAGGGCGGATTGAAACAATAAAATATAATTTGCATATGTATTGAATATCGAACATCGCTCATATTGTTCTAAGATTTTTTTTTTTCTTGTGTCAGGATAAGTTTCCTTCTTTTTGCCTTCTCTTTGACATCAATTGGTACCATTTTGGATTAAAAAAAAAAAACAAAACAGAAAGAAAAACTCTCAATGTGTAAAAAAAAAAAATCATTTTGATAATCCTAATTGACGTTAAAAAGAAAATCTTGGATTTTCTGTCACACAGTGAGATAAAATAGCATATGTATCATTTTACATAATGCATGTAAACATTCGGTTTCAGCGGAATGCGAGTCAACATTCTGTTTGGTTTGTTTCTTGGGTCGGCGTGGCCCACTGCTCGTTTAAACATAAAAACAAAACACTACAAATCTTTATTTCCTCTCCATGTTTAGTGCAATAATTCAAAGTTGTTGTTTTTTTTTTTTTGCATGTGAAAATCTAGTCGATAAAAGTTTACACACCCCTCTTCAAATGGCAGCTTTTTCCTGATAAAAATGAAAACACGATCAATTATTTCACACAAACATCCCAAAATTATTCAACACACACCCGCCACCATTTAAATCTCCTAAATATATTTCAGATGTCCTCGTAGGCTTTGTGCTGACACTAGTTGCTATTTGGAACTGCTCGCAATTCCTTCCACCTTGTCTCAGGTCCCAGTTCCCACTGAAGAAAAACTGGTAGCAGTCAGTCTTGTTCCAAAAACTTCTGGGTTCTCCTCTCAAGCCAAAACAAAAGTCATTAAAAGCCTACTAGAACATCTGCACTTCATTTGGGTTCATCAGAGACACTCTAAATGGTTGCAGGTGCTTGCTGATCCCCATTTAATATCAGCTTGAGTGTGAATGATTAATTGCAAACACTCCCTGATCCCAGTTACCAGAGGGTGTGTACAATTGTGCAAGCACATTGTATTTTTAATTAAGCACTCCAAAAGGTCTTCATTTACAGTTGAGTTGTACAGATTTGAGCCAAATTAATGGTTGAAAAAGTGTTGAACTGATTCCTCACATGTTGATTTGTTGATCTATTTCACTGTCAATGAAATATAATGTATGCCGAGTATTTTTTTTTTTTAAACAGTGAATGAATTCAACACATCTTTGACATTGTGTCACTGCTTTAGTGAATTTATGATGTGCAGGTAAATTTAAAAAGAATAAAATAGATCAGGGTTGTTGTGGTTCTGGTTTCCCTCAGAGGGCCGTTACGACTGAAATCATTGTATTTACATAATTTATGAACTAGTTTTGGGATCAGAACTATTCATATTTGGTAACACAAAAATGCTTGTAATATCTCTAGTTTACCATTTATGATACACGACAATTTGAAATTTTGGTCCCGATTTTTACAAGAATCATGAAAACTGACACTGTAGATTTGGCTTCGCGGGCCACATAAAATCATGTGGCGGGCCAGATCTGGGCCCCGGGCCTTGAGTTTGACACCTGTGAAATAGATGATAAGGCCAGCAGAAGATGCTCAAAATATATATTTTAAAAAGCTTTTAAATGGGTCAATTTGACTCCCAACTTAATGGGAGAATGATCTCCAAGTTATATGTTACATGACATGAGTATTGTACTCTTTTTTTTCTTTTTTAGTGCCAGCGAGGAGTGGATAGAAAACCCCGAGACGTACGAGTCCAGTTTTTACAAAAGAGCCCTGGACAACGACGTGTATATTTTCACGGCTCCGTTGTTTACCAGTAAGAACCTCGTGTGTGTGTGTGTGTGTGTATGCAATTTGGTGATGGAGCTTCTTTTCAGCGTGGTCTGGCACGGGTCCCTTGGCGCCTTTTGGAAGTCATCCCGTCGCGTCCTGGCTCCGATCACGTTCGCACGTCAGTGACATCATGCCTTTTTATCCTCGGCTCTTTCCCCCGCTTACAGTGCGTCTGTCGACACTGATCCTCGGCATCACTCTTGGACCGCGCGCCGTCTCCTCTCGCTTATCTCCAGTAATCTCCCCGGCGGACGTCAGGGGAGGCAAGCACTGCGCGTAATGCAGTCCGGGTAACACGGCACTGGATTAACGCGTGGCGCTCGCGAGCTCCACTGGGCTCACCGTGAATTACAAGCGTTTGGAAGCCTTCCCTGCCGCGGATAACAATTATTCCCATTTTTAGCGCGCTTCTGAAATGCTCGCTCACGAGGGCTTTTCCGACCAAATGTTGCCGTGATTACATTCAACGTTCACCCCCCCCCCCCCCCATGTGTCCTTCGCACAGTTGCGGCAGAAGGCAGGGAGAGCGTGTCCGAGTCTGGTATCCTCGTCAGCAAAGCCGTGGAGCTCACCGTCAATGAAGTCACGCTTAAGCCGGCAGGTCAGTTGCGCTTAATCCCGCATCGATCGGCGCTCGCGACAAAGACATGACAAAAAAAAAACCCAAGACTGCAAACTCGAGGGGAAGCTCATCAGTCCTCAAGCAGAATGTTGATAATGCAGCACCTTCCCATAAGAGTTTACATACTGACAAAAGAACATTCATTTCAAGACAGGCGTCCAATGAGTTTAAAGGTCAAGTGTCATCCCTATAAACATTCTAAAATAGATATTGAAATGAAAAATACATATAACATTAATATGAGCGGAGAGCGCATCATCCATGCGGTGGTCACCATATTGCCTTCGTCTCCTGTCTGTGACATCATCCCGGACAGTCGCCTTTGAAAACATGCTGTGGCCCCGACTGTGGGACACGCCCCTTCAGACACCAAAGCTCTTTTCGAACAAGAAAACATCTCACAATCGAGTGGAGTGTCCGGGGCAATATTACCTTATTGTTTCAAGGCATATTTAGATGATATGCGGATCACGGGCAAACCACCTCCCCGCTCGATCCACCTCCGCGCGGCGGTGATAAAAACAAGCGCGCCCGCGAGCGCCTTCGACGCCGCGGCCAAACCACCTCCCGGTCGGATCCAATTCCGCAGCGGAGATGAGCCACCGCGGCCCAGTGCAGCAACGAGCCACCGGCTCGGCCTTGTCGACGATGCCTGTGGCGATTCACAAGGACAGTGGAAGCTGTCCTTCAGCAGCTGCTGCACGGAACCTTCTGATGCGCACATCGACACATTTATCACCCCTGATTTACGGATTAAGCTCACCCTCCCCCCCCCAACTATTGTTAAAAATCATCCATTTCATGACACTTGACCTTTAATATTCACACTTTTTACCTCTCCAAACCTTAACGGCCTTGTATAGGTGGTGTAGTATTTTTGTCAAAATCAATGTACCTTAATTTCCAGACTATAACCCGCGAATTTTGTCACACCCTTTCAACCCTGCGGCTTATAAAATAATGCGGCTAATTTATGGATATTTTTCTAACGGCCGCCAGGGGCACTCGAACAGAAAAGCTAAGAGTGAGATAGGTGGAATACATGTGTCGAGGAAGACGCAAGTTTAATGTAACTTCGCGCTTTGTGCATGAATAAAATGAGCATAAACAGAGCCTTAAAAGATGCAAGAAGAAGTTAAGATGACGCAGGTTTCAAGTTAAAAGCAATCGAGCTGGCCGATCAAGAAGGAAACGGAGCTGCCGCACGTAAATTTGGCATAAATGAATCGATGGTGACACGCTGAAAACGGCAGCGGGAAGAACTGGAGCAATGTAAAAAGATGAAAAAAGCTTTCAGAGGTCATAAAAGCAGGTGGCCTGAACCATGTCGCTGCTGTGTTACTGCCGCGTCCCAGGCACCGTTTGGAAAGAAAAGCTAAGGTATATTATGAAAACTCTTTCTGTGTACCGTCTTTCTTTGTAAATATCTCCCGTTTCAATGTGGGCACATGTGGCTTATAGGCAGGTGCGGCTTATGTAGAAAATGTACTGGGTGAGGCTTATAATCAGGTGCGGTTTATAGTCCAGAAATTACAGTAATTAGTCCTTTTTTTTTTTTTTTACACAAAATCGTAGCTTCTAAAAATACAGCACGATCAACACCAGCATTTAAAATGAGCTTTCCGTTCGTCATTTAATGTTTTTGTAATGTTTTTGCTCCTGGTCTGGTTTGTAGTTGTGGGAGTGAAACTCAATGTCACGTTCTGGATGAACAGCTTCATAAACGCCACACTTAAAGAGAACGTAAGTGATTTTTTTTACATGGCCCTGTAAATGCACTAGTGTTCATTTTCACACATTCAGCCGTTACACTTGTTTCTCCGTTTTAGTGCAAAGATGAGATCTGTGGCTGTTTGAGGAATGACAAGGTACGGCGATGCATTTAAAAGAAATGACAACACATTGCCGTGGCTGGAATTTGAAGTATTTTGCCTCTTTGCAGCACGTCGACTGTGTGATCCTGGATGACGGTGGATTTCTGCTCATGTCCAACCAGGATGATTACATTAGCTTGGTAGGTTATTATTAAATAAACGTGCATGTAAATATACCTTTTATAGAAATTACTAGCACTTCTTCGAATAATAATACCATATCCAATAAAAAAGACACATTGGAGTGGTCAAATTGAACGCAGCTGATATCGAGTCAGACGCTATCAATCATCTATCTGAATTTAGTGTTAATTCCGAGTTTTGGATGAAACAGTGATTTTACTCCATTGTATCCAGATGTGTCATCCACATCAATTTTAGCTGGACAGTATATATATATAAATCCCACGTTAAATCTACAGGGATGAGAATTTTCCTCGGATTCGCGGAATTCCAAGTTTTTTTTCAGCTGAAAATGTCATTGTTGTGAAACGTGTAGATTCGTTGCAAATTTTTTTTTTTTTTTTGGGGGGGTGGGGGGTTTACGGCTTGACGCGGGGCGAGGCTGCGTTCAAGACCGGCCGCCAGCAAGTATCGGCAACGCTCGGCGTGAAATTAGTCACAGCTGTGATCGCGGAAAACGGCATTGCTATCTGTTTGCATTAAATTTGGTGTTTATAATAACGGCAGCATTCCGATTTCTGGCAGCATTTTGTCAGTATTTCATTGGTATTTTCACTCTGATGTTAACATTTATTAGAGCAGTGATTCCTAAACAGTACGTGCCGTGAAAAGTTATCCAATTTTATGTAATTCCTAAAAAAGAAACATTCATTTCCAAGAAATAATGTATCGTTATTTATCTATTTATGGCAGTGAGGCACAATGACAAAAAAAATCCTCTTCTATTAGATGGCAGGAAGTACATACAGTAATTAGTCGATCCATTTTTGGTGGCATTTACTTTTGCTGGTGTGCCGTGGGATTTTTCAAGTATAAAATATGTGCCTGGGCTCTATAAAAGTTGGAAATCACCGTCTTAGAGAAGCATTCTGTTTACTACGACATCGATATAACTTATAGACATGCGTACACATATGTTATCGAGCGGTCTGCACGTTTGTTTTCCAGTATGGCGAAAGTCTTGGAGCCAATAGATGACGATCGCACTCCCCTTTAACTTCCCCCCCAAGGCAGACATTTTCAGTGTTTTTTCCAAATTGGTCACTCTCATCCCAGAATCTAGGAGAATAAGCTCATCTTTAGCAGTCATCTTGGCAGTAGTATGAGAGAATATCACAGGATGACACATCCAGCCACATTGTCGGTAAAAGGTGAAATCAGAAACTTTGTATCTCGCGGGACCGCATCAATCTCCTACCAAGGTCAGGCAGAGGACCCGCGGCTAAGTTACAAAGACGGCCGGCTGGTTGGCTCGCTCGCGCTGAGCTCCTTTCAAAGTTCCCGTAGGAAGGGGGTTCATCCGTGCCCCTGCTAAACTCCAACATCAGACGCTGGAGGATGATCAAAGTTCAGGTTCTGTCAGTCGGGGATGCTTTATTGAAGCGAGTCCCTCGCGGATGCGAGTGCCTCGCACCGAGATACCGAATACAGTCCGCAGTCGCTCCCTGCGGTCCAATGGCGGTACACGTGCTGGTCTGACAAATGTTTCTTGTCAGTCACGACAAGACATACCGCATGTTCCTGCTCTTAAAGGAGACGTTATGCTTTCCCAAGTGTCTCAATAAAATGCCCTCGTCAAAATACTCCAAAGATCAAGAAGTCTGTCGGCGGCGCGGAAACCGTGCACACCACCGTCACTGTGATTTCTTATTTTATCAGCTGGACCATAGCGTGGGATTTTGTGGCATTTCATTCACTTTACGTGTGGCTGCAATTGCAGTTCTTGACCACATATGCTGCAAATGTTCTCCTGTTACAACTCCAATGCTGATTTTTCAGGACTGGCTCTATTAATTCAAAGATATTTTTTGTTGTGAAATGTCTGGCACTAGACGAGAGCGCTTTAAATTTCTCTCATCGGGGTCTTTGTTGGTTATCAATGTTGTTTTCATAATGAGAACAAAGAAACAAAGGCCCGTTGTTTGGAAATATCAGTGATGTGCTTTGTCTGGGCATCGAAAAAGAAACGGAACATTCATTTGCTCATCAGGCCACTCTCGGTTTTTGTCAACGTCGTAACCTTTAAGTACGCGATTTCAGCAAGAAAAATTGTTTAGCTGCAGCCATGGAAGGAACATAAAACTGTTGCATAACATCTGACATTGTAGAACTGAGCAGAGAGGCAAAGGACACGGCAACGGCGTACTCCGTCACATGCGCCAGAGATGCGTTGACAGCTGCCCGCTGAAAAGGATTTTCTGCGTATGACTGAACGCTCCGTGCAAATCGGCCACGGAAGCAGATGCCAGTTTGCGGCGTACTGATGCCAAGCCAAAGTTCAGCTCCTTAAAAAGTTTCCCGAACTCAATTTTCCCTTTCCGTGTGTCCAGATAGGTCAGTTCTTCGGCGAGGTGGATCCCGTGCTGATGATCAACCTGGTCAACACGTCTCTGTACTCCTTCAACAAGACCTACGACTACCAGTCTGTCTGCGACCCGGAGAAAGACAGCAAGGCTGCGGCGGGGCCTCGCTCTGTGTTTGTGGTCGGTTGCTCATTTGTCTTGCTCGACCGCTCGGGACTATTCTTAAAGGGTTCTAACTTCCCTGTCTGACTTTCTTCTGCAGCCAACCGTAGCCGACTTGCTCAGTGTTGGCTGGTGGGCCTCCACTGCTGCCTGGTGAGTGCATTTGTGCTATCGATTCTGGACCAATCGAAGGACTGTGTAAATGACTTTCATGGCAAAAATGTGTTTCTTGGGTGTAAAAGTGGCAGGTCAGTGCTACAAAATTAGTACCGCCATGGAAAATGCAAATGTACCCATTAAAATAGCATTTCCCAATGTTTGAATTGAATCAGATTTTTATTGTCTCATCAATTTATAGAGCAAAATCCACTTACCGCAAGTGAAATCCTGTCCTGAAGGTCCAGACAGAGTTTTTCTATGGGTGCCAAACTAGAACAACCGAATATTTTTTCTTGTGTAGGTCTATACTCCAGCAGCTCCTCTATGGCCTCATTTTCCCTAATCTCCTGGAGGCAGGTGAGCAACAAAAGCATTTACAATGTCTCGGGTTTTTCTCACAGCGCCCTTTTCCACGACCTGCTTGACACAGATTGACTTGCTATTGATGCGTATCAATTGGAAAAAATCACACATTTACGACAAATTACATTTTACGATTGCCAAGTAGATGCAGTAAAGAAAATGAGTATTTGATCACCCTGCTATGTGCACCTCCGATGAAAATTTCAGGCGCCTCCGTGATTTCTAAGTGGGAGAACTTGCAATATAGCAGGGTGTTCAAATACTTATTTTCTTCACTGTACGAAATAGGTGATGTAAAAGCACAAGATTTTGTCACTGAGGCACTATTGTCTAAAAATGACAGAAAAATAAAGGTCTACCTTGTTGTCTCCTTACCATGGCCACCGTTCAAATGCCAATCAGTACACAATAATGCGCGTCATAGAACCGAGACGAAAAGCAGCCGGCATACGTTTGGAACTAACGCCTCCTTTTGCAAACCTCACTCAGCGGAGTCAGCCGACGAGGACATCCCCGACGCCATGTTCAAGGAAAGCTGCATCACGGAGCAGACGCAGTACTTCTTTGACAACGACGAAAGATCCTACTCGGGGGTTCTCGACTGCGGAAATTGTTCCCGGTACGTCTGTTAATTCCCGCGCACATCAGTTCTTCACGACTCCCGGCAAACTATCATCTTTCTAATCTAAGTGTGAATGTAGCGCGTATGACACTATAAAGCTCAGATCTTTTCCCAGCACATCCTTCTGTTTAATGATCCGTAGGGATAGGTTAGGAATAGCGTTGCCATCCTGAGGGGCCTCTTTGGGTTTTTTTTTTTTACTTCAGGCGGCTTCTCTTACGAGTTCCAATCAGACACGTTTGACCTTGATCCGTCACTGACAGGAACTGCAGGGGGGAAGCGCAAATGTTCCTTTATCTGTTTGGCTACCCCCCCCCCCTGCCAGTCTCTGGCTTTGCTTCAAATTCGCCAATCTTCACGGGCTGCTGCACATTTACTTTGCTCTAACCTTCTTTTGTGTCAATTTGGGGGGTTAAATATGGCTGTAATTACCCGGTGTTATGGGTCCCGCGTGTCTGGTTCCCGATGTTAACGGCCGAGCTCGAACAATGGCTCGCGGTGGCTATAAAAAGCCAAATAAGAGATCAGCTTAGAGAGGCCACGTGCACACCTGCATAGGGTCCAGCCAGTGGATATCAAATGGGACTGCTTATATTATTACACAGCAACTCATAAAGTCAATCACTGTAATTATACTACAACTACTAATACATATTTGCACAACTTGGGGGGGGGGGGGGGCTTAGCTAGAATGTTGGGAACGTAAGGTACTGCAACACAAAGTAAATCCCGTTTAAATGATGACAACATGGGATGGATGGGTGGATGGATGGATGGGTGGATGGATGGATGGATGGATGGGTGGATAAGGCATGGATGAAGAGATGGATAAGCTAGACAGGTAGAGAGGTGAGTCAACAGGTGATTAGATAAAAGGATGGATGAAAACGTTAGGAGGCCGTGTTGATGAAAGGTTAGGTAATTGATGGATGGGTTGGCGGATGGATCAATTGCTCGGTAGATTCGAAGGAAGAACAATAGATGACTTGATGGCTGGGAAATGGCAGGAAGTGAAATGCATGAGTTTGTAGATAGATAGATAGATAGACACGCGGAGAACAAATGAATGGGTAGGTAGATGGATGGATAGAAAAGATATGGAAGGATTACCTTGATACAATTTTGACCTGTGTCCAAAATTTCAAAAAAACGGAATTGGAACTGAAAACCGAACTGAAGGTCACACAATTTCGACAAACCCAACGCGAGGGTCCACAGTCGTCCACTTTTTTTTGTTTGTTTTTTTTTTTTTGACTCGCCGATTCCTTTCCGAACTCCACATTGCGTCACCCCGGCGTGCTCTTCAGGATGTATCGAGCCGAGAAGTTGCCCAACACCAACCTGGTGTTCCTCATCACCGACGCCAAGGCCACGTGTTTGTCATGCGACCCCCGACCCCTGCGACAGGCCGAGCAACCCTGTATCCTTTCGCCCGAGTCATAAATAGTCAACAAGAGAGTGACGCGTCTTTTTTTTTTTACTCTCGAGCGGTTCCATCCATCATCCCTCGTGACAAGAGAGCTTTAAAGTCAGCATCCAAGGACACACTCTGAAGCCCTTTCCAGCGGGTCCCCCTTCCGAGCGTCTGCGGGTGAGCAGTAAACCAGATGCGGCGAGAATGAAAGACGCTCTCACGTTACCGGCAGAATGTCTTTTTCTGTTTTTTTTTTTTTTTTTTTTGTCGTTTCTTTTTTTCTGGCCGCCATCAAGTTGAATTAAGGTTTAAGAGCAGAGGTGCACTTGCGAGTGGAGACGTAGGCGGGATATCTGTTTGACAGATGCGGCTTAAACGCGGCTCCTTGCCGCGCGAACGGTAAAGGTGTCGTCGCCGGCGGAGGCCGCGGGGGTCACCGCTGGGCCCGTTTGAACAAATGACCCCGTTTGGAACTATTTGTTAGCTTTTAGTCTCCATTGGGCTTTCGCTTGTGATTGTTTTTGGACCGTTAGTTTTTGTTCAGTCGGATTTATTGTTTCCTGATGCGATCCGGTTTTGCTCCCTGACATTCGCCGTCAAAATTTGTGTCTTGTTAGCTTTGTTTTATGACTTCTGTGTCGGGATAATCAGTTCCCTACCCAGCTGTTTTTCTTTTATTTATTTTTTTAAACCACCTTTGTATATTGTTATGAGGAGGGAATAACAATCATTCATGTTTGATAAATGATGTTGAATCTTCTCCCCGGGTGGCAAAGTTGCATGCATCCGTTTTATTTCTTTTTGAAAATGTTATTTCTTCCTTTCACACCATCAGCGTCAACATAATTAGAGCCTTACCCAGACGGCCTTTGTCTGAGTGCGTTTTTCTGAGAAGGACATAACAATCATTTATTGAGCGGAATAATTATGGTTGTGTAACTATTATAACTATGTAACTACTGTTTTCAGAGGCAGTAAACTTGCCTTCATTCCTTTTATTTGTTTGGCTTAGCTTGTTTTATGCCTTTTGTGTCGAGATGAGATGTTAGATATGTGTTTTTCCAGTCTTTGTCTGGGAACAATAATTACAATAATTATATTTTTTGTAGATTATGTCCAATATTTTCACAAGTAGCAAAGTTGATTTCACCCCTTTCAGTTGTTTTTTCTGTTGTTGTTTTTTTAGTTTGCAAGATTTTGAAGAATCAGCACGACTAATTGATTTTTTTTCTTATCTTGCTTTTTTTTTTTTTTTTGTCAAAAATGCTCTTTCCAAAGATGTAGACGATTAATGCGTAACGTGGAAAATTTGCTTGATTAAGGTTCCTTTGAAAGACGTTTCCATTATTATAAAACTGGTTCCGGTCGCTGTAATTGAATTTCTATTTAAAGCACATTATGATCCCTCAAGGGCTTTTCTTGCTTTTATGACAGCTGGTCTAATATATTTGTGATGTACTGCGAGGGATCAAAAGAGGAGAAAGTCATATTTTTTTCCCCAAAAATAAATATGATGTTCTTTAAAAAATGAAGTCATTTTGAGGTGGAAGTGAAAACAAAGTCATCGAGAAAATGAAGTCATTCAACTCGTCAGAATCAGAGGATTATTAATTTTTATAACTAAAATGAAGAAATAGGGGTCACATGATGAACCTCACTGACTGTAACTTTGCATCTTTTTTGTATGGTACAAAAACCTGACTTATGTCCATGTACTGCACTTTACAGTTTAGTTGGGAATGTGATTCTGGTCCATTGCCAAAACGTGATTGTTTTCCTGAAGTCAGTGTGTTCAGCTGAAGGTCCGGATCCATGTGAGTTGGCCCAGAACCCGAGGTACCGCAAAGGGCCCGACGTGTGCTTCGACAACAACGAAAGTGTAAGTCACTTGTATGCTGACATGACGCATTTACAATAGCTGTAATTCTTCACCAATGTCATTCATCCATCCATCCATTTTCTTAGCCGCTTATCCTCACGAGGGTCGCGGGGAGTGCTCGGGCTTAGGGCACATGGAGACAAACAGACGCACTCACAATCACACCTAGGGGCAATTTTAGACTGTCCAATTAATGTTGCAGGTTTTTTTGGGGGGGATGTGGGAGGAAAGCGGAGTGCCCACCCGGAGAAAACCCACGCAGGCACGGGGAGAACATGCAAACTCCACACAGGCGGGTCCGGGATCGAACCCGGGTCCTCAGAACTGTGAGGCCAACGCAGTTGTTACACAGTGCCGCTACAAATTATTATCATTATTTTATTTTTTTAAACCAGCCCTTGGGTAAAATGTTAAATGTCAGGCCACTACATCCACTCCTCTTTTATGTCCATACTTGTCTTTTTTCACCATGTTTCTTCTTTTTTTTTTTTTTGCTACTCATTTGGTATTTCTTCATTATTTCTGTCTTCATCCTTTCATTTTATTTTCTTCTTCCCCCGATTGGCTGCCGCTCATGCCCGTCACGCTAGGACGAGCCGTTGTGTCCAATCAGCCGAGGGGCCACACTGAGCTCCTCAGACCTCCTCTTGTTTCTGCTCCTGCCGCTGCTGCTGCTGCTGCTGAACCTTTTGGGTTAGTGAGTCCAAGCAGGGGAGGCAGGTCCTGAATAGAATCCGATGTTTTATGCCAGACGTACTAATTTTGAATTCCCGTCAAAAAGGCTTTAAATTGTTTGTTTATTGCCATGCCACACATTTCAACACTTTGCATGTGAATTGAACATCTTAAAAGCGAGCTATTATAACACTTTAAGTAAAATCATCATTATTATTATTTTTAATTATTCAAGATAATGATTGACTAACTGAAAATTAATAAATTTTGTTCATATATTTATTTGTATTTTTATGTTGCAGTAAATATGGAGGATCGAATCAAATGTATTAAGTAACAAAAACATTGATCAACGTTTTGATCATCACTTAATAATTTATAGACATTGTGTAAATTAAAGTTTTCCAGAAAATATTTTGGTTTTGGTAGTCCTCCAACAATTCATGAATTGTATTTCGTTAAAATAAGACATTGGCAGACATTTATTTTTACTTTAGAAAACAATCATCAAAATATTTGACTTTTATCTATGTGATCGACAAAACATAATCAATATATGGGCATTTGCAGAACTGTCAGTTTTGTCTGATTCATTGATTATTTAAAAATAAAACTAGTGACATATTACTAATGTGTAAAAAAAAAAAAATAATTATGAGTTCGTTGCAGCCCTGTATTGTATTTTTACATCCATTTTATTTCAGTCATAGAAAAGAATGATTAAACACGGAATGAAAATAATAACCAGATTTTATTTCATTAATTTATGACATATATAGGATATTAAAATATTCTCCCATAAAACATTGATATTTTGTTTGATTAAAAATATATTTATATCATCCTTATTATTATGATTACTATTATTGAATTGATCAAAACTCAAAGTGAATCCTTCCCATCATTTCGGGAAGCAATATTTCAGCCGCTTTGTTCACACCCCTTTGGAATTCACTTCATGACGTGGCTTCCGACCAAGACAAAAAAAAAAAAAAAAAAAAACGAGAGGTGATGCGGTTCACTCGTTGCATAAATCAGCAAAAAAATAGGCACAATCAAAGCAGGAACGCGGATAAAATATCGTTCACGACCAGCTAACTTTACAGAGTTTATAAGATGTCTAAATATTTGGTCTTAAAAAAAAAAAAAACTGCTCCCGTATCTGTGAACCCTGCCTTCCATTGTTTTTGAAGCACTTCTTAGATCAGGACTCTTGATGTCTGCGTTAGCGTCCTGGGATGCCAAAAAGGGGGAAACAGGAAGTGGCCCTTTCTCATCTTTCCATCTCTGCCCGGCTTACTTTTAGCTCCGCTCCTCATAGGAAGACAGATTGTGTCATTTAAGTAAACACAGGAAACTCCTCGCGGCTTTCCTGCCTTTTGAATCCGGGCCACTCCGAAAAACCTGCTCAAGGCCTGCTGCTGGCGTGCCCGAGCTTCCTGAATTTCTCCCGACACACGCAGAGTTGCACCGAGGTGTATGCCGTAAATTATGTGAAAAGCATAAACAATAGTGAAAGGGATCATATAAGTGTATTTCATTGGAAGCACGGACTATCGATTATTAATTTCAGTACAATAGGAAATGAGTAAATTGAAGCTATCGTTCGGACGTGGACGTGAATTCTGAGGTTCACCGAACTCCATTGGTGACCAAAACAGCAGCACCTACCAAGTACCGTTATTTTTCCACGGATTTTAATTAATTGGGTTTGTACCAATTAAGGTCTTTCCTAATAAAAATGGCTTCATAATTCAGATTTATGTCGGTGTTCTTCATGACCTGCCTTTGAACCCAATACCTTTAAAACCTGGTTTTGTTTAGAACATCTGGTTGTGGTTAACGCTGGAATGAGCATAAAAATAAACAAGCGCAGGTCAAAAACTTAAAATAACTTTTACGACCATCAACACTCTCGAGCCTTGCGGGCCTTTACTAGTGAGTAGGAGATAGCGGGAGACTAAAGCCATCATGCATAAAACCAAACCTGTTCTCAGTACATGGGAGAGAATTTAAGTACTGTACTGTACTGTGTTGTCGAATAACAACACGAGGGGATGAGAACCAGTCGTGTCACTGTACTCTCCGCATACAAGCTGTTTTCACATCAAACAGCCAACCACTCCATTTGAAGCCAACAACTCCGTCTGACTCATCTCCCTTTACGATACACGTCGCTGGCCAACGTCTCCGTCTTGTGGGGTCCACATTTCAGTCTTTGTTTATCACTAACATATGCTAGCAAAGTCATAAAGCCATTATTTTTATATACATTTTTACGAGAAAAAAAAAGCAGTAAACATGTTTGTAACTTAGCGTGTCACAAAACGACGACATCTTACGCTATTACACAAATTAGATCAGGGGTGGTCAATGTGTCGACTGGTCGATCGCGAGGCAGTTTTGGTCGATCATGGGACGGCGTGCCAAAAAAAAAAAAAAAAAAAAAGACGTCAACCAATGTTCCGTCTAAACTGCGCGGGTGCGCAAGTGTGCACTACTGATGCAGTATCTTTGCAGATATTCTGCGTTGCACGCAAAAAAACAAATAAATCCAATGCAAATTGAAAGTATAACATCCAGCTATTCAGTTTTTGGCATTTTGCAATTTGATTCAACGAGTGAGGGATGACTTGTTGTTACATCCAATGGTACAGTTCACATACGTACTGTAAAAAAAAAAGGAAAAGAAGAAGCCACTGGTTTCTTTCAGGCAGCACAGAACTTTCTCTAACAACGAACGCTGCTCCGCCACACTCTCTTTTTCCTACTTTACCTTACATGCTCTTAAAGACGTACACTCATAATTACAAATGTTACAGTATTTACGCAGCCCATCAATGTGTTTTATAACGTCAGCGCCCACCACCGCTGCTTTAGTTAGCAACACAGTCTGGGCAACGTAGAGCAAAGATGAGCTAGACATGCTGCTTATGTTTACTTTCGATAATAATGGAAAAATGTTGCTTTAAGAAGCAATGACTGTTGGAGTGTGTGAATAATCGAAGAAAAAGTGGTTAAACTGGACGAGAGATTTTCTCTTCTCCAAGTGGGAAAGGTCTGGTCTGAAGCCAAAGTAGAAAGTGCAGGATAAGATGGTGTGTCATTTTAACATTCCACATTGGTGGAGCCTGATCCAGGATGAAAGCACAGACAATACAGTGCACAAAAAAGCTAATTATGTATTTTAAATATGGCCTTAAAACGGTTTGGGAGCATCATCAACCCCTCTGCCGTCGTCGGTAGCTCGCATGAGGCTGGCTGCTTGAAAAGTAGATCTTGGGGTAAAAAAGTCTGGGCATCCCTGAACTAGACCAATGCTTGGTGTTAGAGCTTCCAAACCTTGTATGACGGTACCATCATAAAGTGTAGACCTCGACTAGTAGTAGCAGTAGTAGTAGTACAAACTGTAATTCCTTCCATTCCAATAACATTTTCCATATGCCCTCTCTGAGTCCAATATTTGCAACGTATTGATTATGATTTGCATTGCCTCATCACCTAACTTCATTGAATAGTCATTTTTCCGTTCATTCCCACACATTTTGGGCTGAATATTTTTCACGAGGCTATCGTTGACACTGTTTGCATTTCTCACCGCTGAACGATTTCCCCCGCAGGAAGACGACTCTGATTGCGGCGGCGGGGCCGACCTGAGGCCGAGCCTTCGGGCCACCCTGGTGGCCCAGCTGCTTCTGCTGCTGTGGCTCGGCGCGCCGCTTCGGCGCTCGTGACGCGTGGAAATGCGTTCGTAGAGGAGAACGAGGCGGCGAAAACGCCCTCACCGAGTGAAAGTCTCATGTCACGCGAGGAGGGCCGAGGACGCCACCCGGGGGGACGGTATGCGGATGATTTGCAAACGGTGTTAATTTCTTCGCAGTATCGGCGTCTTCATTTTTCCGATGCCAAAGGTTTCTCGCTCATTTCCTTCGCGTTTCCTTTTCAACGACGAGGCCGCTCGACTGGTTCTCGTGCCGTACCCCAAACGATTCTCCCGCGGGGTGCGAGGGTAAGCGCCAACCAAACCCTTTAAGTCGGTTTCATTTTTCGCAGACTGTGCGCTCACTGACAGCGTTGATTTGTGTAGTTGTTGCTATCGTTTGTATTTATTGCGTGTGACGGGTGAATAATTCCCGGACCCTTCCTCTGTTTTTTGTTGTTATTGAGTATCTTAAAAATGTACTGTACCTGCTCAACAGGCATTTTTGCTACTAGCTCAGTGTTGTATCGTTGCGGCGTGCGCTTCATATCAAGCAAAAGATAATACAGTAATTTGAGCCCTAACGTGAAAATACCGAAAATGTGCTTATTGAATCCATCGATATACCACCAAGTATTATCCCAAAACGCTTGATCATTTCAAACTCATTTTACATTAGCCTGAAAAACAAATGTGGCACAGATTATTTGATATTTGACAAAAATATACCTGAACCGGGCAATCCGGTTTCCTCCCACATCCCCAAAAAAAAACATGCAACATTAATTGGACACTCTAAAAATTGCCCGTAGGTGTGATTGTGAGTGCGGCTGTTCGTCTCGATGTGCCCTGCGATTGGCTGGCGACCGGTTCACGCTGTACCCCGCCTGCCTCCTGCCCGTCGACAGCTGGGATAGACCCCAGCGCTCCCCGCGACCCTCGTGAGGATAAGCGGCGAAGAAAACGGATGCATGGATACACCAGAACTGCACGTGCACATGTTGGCAAAAACTTTTCCGAGCAACCAAATCTATGACTCCTCCCTGACATAAAGCCCTTCCTCGTCACTCAATATGTATCGCTTGAAATACTGTACTTCCTTGAGACCAATTCTTCTTTAGATAAGGCTTTGACACCATCTTGAGGAGTTTTAGGGTGTAAAAGAAAAAAAAAACTTTTTACGGCAAACGACTGGGTCTAAAAATAAATCAATCACCGATCGAGCTTTTCATAACTTTGTAAACAATAAGCGCCAGGGGACTTCTGGGTGGTAAAAAGTGATTTAGCGGCCCCTCGATGATCACGCTGAGTATATTTTCAATCGGCTTTGTTTTTAAATCGTAAATTACAGCTGGCGTTCCATCTCCCTTGGAAGCAATTTACTTCACGTGACATGCCCATTTTTTTTTTTTCAACTGACGTCACACATACAAACAACGGCGGTCGAGAAGAAGGCTAAACATCATCCTTCAAGCTATTAACTCGTTTTATTTTTATTTTTTCAATCGCTTTGCTTTGCTAAAATGACAGGAAAGGGTTTGTGGACTACCGGTGGGGCCGTTACAAGATGGACGCCTCTTGCCGCCGGGCAGTACGTGTGACGTCATGGTGTAAAAGCTTTTTTCAGTGAATTTTAAACAGGAATTGCTGTACCTTGAGTCTGACACCAAAGCGCTACGTGATATCCAGAAACGACACTGAAACCAAACATTATGAAATCCCTCAGAATCGGGTGTGGACATGCTCAGACACCATCCGCAGTTTGGTCTTGGCCTGTCCTTAATTTGATGAATTGAACACCCAGTGCCTACATCTTAGCTCAGACGCCCCTTTTTTTCCCACTGAACAGTACCTCGACTCGCTATAGAGCTCGTGCACCTACGTCATAAAATCACGTGACTTTTGTTTACATATTGCCGGTCTAGCAAAGCATTGTTCAATGCTAAGTCGGTTGGAGATGACACCAAAATATGTCTCCCAGAGTTTTGTCCGATACTGGTAAACATTTAGAAGGTAATAATAACTGAAGGTACGTGGAAAAATTAGATAAACTCGGCATAGAAGACCTGTACTCAATCCCAAGTCGATGTTTTCGCCGATAAGAAATTGGACCGTTAATTCGCTTCCGCTCGTCTTGGACAACCGGATCTACACGTGGATCCGGTGAGTAACTCGTTGAGATTCACACGGAACAGTTGGAAAGCGTAGAAAAGTCTGGACGCATACGAATACTCTGTTGCTGGATGTGGATCGATCTACAGCGTGTATTCAATACAAATACCAATATTTAAATAAATGACCCCTGGTTTTACACAAACTCCCATTCATTAACTGTGATTGAAAAAAAAAAAAAAAGACGACGGGTTTTCGGATTGTGGATGCGGAGGTTTGTTCGGCGACATGTTAACCTTGGCCGGAATCCATCGATCTTTTCAGCTAGTATTCAATAGAAATACCAACATTAAAATACATGACCCCTGCTTTTACACAAACTCGCATTCATTAACTATGATTGGAAAAAAAAAAGACAGGGAGTCAATTCCTCCGTACACGGAAGCGTGTTACGGCCACACTTAACCTCCGTAAACCTCTGCGACAGAAGAATAATTCCTACCTGCGTTCGCTACACAGGCGTGTGTGTATTTTGGTTGGGCACCATCCATCACGTTTAATTGCCGAAATCCATCATTCAACGTCCCCCACAACGTCGAGCAGCTGTTCGACTGGCAATACGGCGCCGTGAAAACGGCGACGTCACGTGCACGAGCTCTATTGACGGGGACAAGTTACCGTCTCTAGTTTCTGGTCCAACCGTTTGTGTAACGATGACAAAAATGCTCACGTGAGTTCGCCCCGTTGCTGAGTCCTTCGTTTCACCCAATGCGGGTTAATATTCCGGGCTTCAGTCTCCGCTTAGCTGTAGCTGCCCTAAGTCGTCCCTGGAATCAAATTTGTCAGCCCCAAAGTGAAGGGAGGCGAGTGAAGCCGAGCTGGTTTAGTGCTCTGAAAATGCGAGCAAACGGAAGAAGCAATTTGTAAGTACAATTTCATGTGTCATACATATTGATGACCTCTGGTTGCGAATCACTAGTCCAAAGCGTGTTGCCCATGAGTCAGTTCTCAAGAGAATTTGGGATGATTTAATTCAAAAAGTAATTCATCAAATGTGCATTTTGGTGGTTTTACTACTTCTGGCAATGGTTTACCTCGTCCAAGCACAAAAACAGATTTTGATCTCCGCTGGAATAATGCCAGAATATTGGTGGGGATCCAGATTTATTCAGCCTGGTCTGAGTCACCATTGGAACTGTCCCATCCCTGTCCACAATCAAGAACATTTTTAACCCCTTTTGGCATCTTCCGATTAACCACTCGCAGTCGGCTCGACGTAAACGCCACCTATTTTAAAACATTTTTGCCTAAATCACATTCTTGTTTTTGGATCGTAGTTACTTTGGTAGCTAGCACGATTAGGCACAAACACATTTGAATGAAAAGTGTGTATCGAAGTAGTGCATGGACCATGGAAAACCTTGTTAGAATATTAGTGCAGATTGTGGAATTTACCTCCACTTTTTTTTTTTTTTTTTGCTATCATATTCCATTTGCATTGGGGCCAAGTGAATTTAAAACCACTGAGTTCGGTGAAGACTCGCCACCTGGAGGACGGGAGTGGAAAAATCGTTAGCATCTGCATTAATGTTTTAAATTACGAATCTCAATCCTGCACTGCCCGGAACATCAAAAATGTTGCGCCGTAATATTTTGCGGTGCTCATTTTTCTACCAAATGATTAGAGCGGTCTTAATCAATATTTAATGTATATAATTTCCCACTAAATTCTCTTGAGACGACATTAGGGCCAAAAGAATTCACTTCCTGTCTGGATCCACCTCAGCCTGAAGTAGAGCTGAGTTCACGCTCCAACATCTCCCTTCGTTTACTTTCTATTTTGCGTGTGCGTCACCCAACTCAGGAGCCAAAACGACTTGTGAATGAGCTCAATATCAAACACGACTGTTGCTTTGTTTTCCCGCCGCTCCGTCCCGCCTCTTCCTGCTCGTTTCCTCTCCGTTGTTTCCGCGACTAAAAAGTGCTGTGACGCGGACGCCGGGCCGAGGCCTCGGCGTCCAAATGCTGCAATGTTACCCGGGGTGAGCTTCTTTTCGGTTTTGTTTTTTGAAATGTCCGTCGTGTTTCGAGCGCTCTCGTGGTCAGCATCAGGGCTCGCTGGAGAGAACGCGTGAGGAAAAAGGAATCAGCGTTGGTCCAATATTGCCTTACCTCGCCGTTTGAATCAGCGTCGTGGTCGCCACGCGCATGCCTTCTGAGGTTTTGAGTTCTCTCCACCTCGCCCTTCGTGTTGAGCTGCCGGTGCTACGTGTGTAGGTGATGCCTGTTTATCAAAAGTGTTGACGTGTGTTTTAGCCAGCGGAGTGGGCGCGGAGAGGGCGTCGCGTCTTATCGAAGCGCAGGCATGTTGGTGTGCCCCCCACCCCTCCCCCTCCTACTCTTCCATGCTATCCAATCGTGCTTTCATACTGTACATTATTTACTCTTTTGTGGAACTTGACTATAGCCTGACTACATTTTTGTATACATTTGTACACTATTTACTGTATAAAAGAGGAGAAATAACAGAAAGGTGAAAAAATGTTTATAACACGGTGTTGAATATTGTGCAGATATATTCACAATAAAAGTGTCGTATTGCTATGGAATTTGTCTGATCCTTTTTTTTTTTTAAATTGTTGGCAGCACCCCACAGTTGGAGTGCCCGGAGAAAACCCACAAGGAGAACATGCAAACGTCACACAAGGGCGGCCTGGATTTGAACCCTGGTCCTCAGAACTGTGAGGCCAACGCTCCAATCAGTTGGGCCTTTCGGCTTGTCCCATTAGGGGTCGCCACAGCGCGTCATTCGGCGTAGAACTGTGCCAGACATATATGAGCATTCATCAAATGACTTCCATAACTGGGCCCGCTGTCTATATTTGGAAAAAAATACAATATTTAATGAAAGACTTCTAATCTGGTGAAAGAAGATTGTACTCTTATTTTGATTGGTTCAGCGCTTATATTGTGGCAGGACGCAAAAATTTTGTGTGTTCTGAAAAGCTGTCAAAATGCTAATAATAATAATAATAATAATATGCTTTGGGCATGGCTGACAGCGAATCGCTTCTGCCCAAATTCCTCAGTCTCTGGAGCCCGTGCCCACTTAAGTGTAAAATTACACCCCTCGGTCAACATTTTGTAACTTGCCAATTTCCCTACGTGATTGAGCCGCTGTGCTAGTTCCCATTTTGAAGAACAAAGGGGACTTGCAGAGCTATGGCAACTTTCGAGGAATAAAGTTGATGACCCGCACAATGAAGCTATGGGAAAGTCAGTATCTGTGAGCAACCGTATGTTTTCATGCCTAGAAAGAGTACCACAGATACGTTATTTGCCCTGAGGATGGTTGTGGAAAAGTACAGAGAAGGTCAGAAGGAGCTTCATTGTGTCTTTGTGGATCTAGAGAAAGCCTATGACAGTACCAAGAGAGGAACTGTGGTACTGCATGCGGAAGTCCCGTGTGGCAGAGAAATATGTTAGAACAGTACAGGACATGTAAGAAAGCAGGAGAACAGCAGTGAGATATGACATAGTTGTGACAGATTTTAAGGTAGAGGTGGGAGTGCATCAGGGTTCAGCTCTGAGCCACTTCCTGTTTGCAGTGGTAATGGATAGGCTGACAGATGAGGTTAGACTGGAATCCCCTTGGACCAGGATATTCGCAGATGATATCGTGATATGCAGTGACAGCAGGGAGGAGGCGAAGGAACAATTAGAAAGATGGAGGCACGCACTGGAAAGGAGAGGAATGAAGATTACCCAAAGTAAAACAGAATATATCTGTGTGAATGAGAGGGGTGGAGGGGGAAGAGTGAGGCCACGGGGAGAAGAGATAGCGAGGGTGGAGGACTTCAAATACTTGGGGTCAACAATTCAGAGCAACGGTGAGTGGTAAGGAAGTGAAGAAATGGGTCGAAGCAGGGTGGAACAGCTGGCGGAAGGTGTCTGGTGTTCTATGTGACAGAAGAGTCTGCGCTAGGATGAAGGGCAAAGGTTAAAAAATAGTGGTGAGGCCAGTCATGATGTACAGATTAGAGACGGTGGCACTGAAGAAATGACAGGAAGCAGAACTGGAGGTGGCAGAAATGAAGACGTTGAGTTTCTTGCTCGGACTGAGCAGGTTGGATAGGATTAGAAATCAGCTCATTCGTGGGACAACCAAAGTTGGATGTTTCGGAGACAAGGTTCGAGAGAGCAGACTTCGATGGTTTGGACATGTCCAGAGGAGAGAGAGTGAGTATATTGGTAGAAGGGTGCTGAGGATGGAGCTGCCAGGCAAAAAGGAAAGAGGAAGACCGAAGAGAAGGTTGATGGGTGTCGGGAGGGAAGACATGAGGACAGTGGGTGTCAGAGGGGAAGATGTACGAGATAGGCTTGGATGGAAAAAGATGACACGCTGTGGCGACCCCGTACTGGACAAGCCGAAAGGAAAAGAAGAAGTCATCAGAAGAGAGTTGACATTGAGTGACAAAGCGGGTTGCAGCGGAGGTGGTTTGGCTTGACGGAAAATACTTTACATCACAGACAAAAAAGCTTCAAATGAGTCATCAAACAAGACCCATACAAGTTGTCCACTGAAAAAACATTTGGCAACAGTCTGTGCCAAAATAAGTTAGTCAGAAGTTAGAATCCCTGAAATTTTGAGAAGGATATCTTGAAAACTGCTACAGGAGACATGTTGACCCCGTACGGGACAAGCAGAAAGGAAAAGAAGAAGAAGAAGAAGGCACTATTACGCCCAGGCCAAACGCACAGAAGAGTTGCAGTGTCATTTGGCCACTTGGTGACCAAGTTCTGCCTCCACAAATGAAAAACACAATCGATGGGTTTACCGTCCTAAAGCAGGCTGACACGCTCTTTGGTGTTTACACTCACTCATGCCCGTTAGTCATCATGCTAATAAAATCTGTTGCCTCAGACTGTAAAAGGAGGAGGCGGGGGTAGATTAAATGTTGTTGAAGGTAGTGTGTAATGTCTACTCTGCGATGTGACTGTTATTCCCGGGGAGTCCTTTGTCTTGAAATACAGACACCAATCTTTGTACCTTGACACAGGTGTCTACTGTCAGTTTCTCGTCCCGTTATATATCGGCCCTGTTTTTTTTTTGGCCCCACTGCACTTGTGTTCGCAGCTCCGTGTGTTTACTGCGATTCCAATCTCGCCATCAACGTGGCCGCAGTTTGTTTCTTCTCGAGATGCGTCAGACAGGGAGGTCTCTGTGCGTTTTTTTGGGGTTTTTTTTTTTTTTCGGGAGTGATCAACTAGAAGGCAAACTGTAAGGGGATACCCTTGAAAACGTGGGGTGAGGTCGTAGCCCTGACCGTGGCTGACTTAAGGAGTTGCAGACGCCGAGAAGCAGCGGCAGCGGGTCTTTCGGCTCGTCTTCATTTGGGAATCTCGAATGTGAAGGCATACCAGTCTTTTGCTCTCGATCGTGATGCAGGACCAGCAATCAAAACAATTACCGACACTTTGAATTTGAATGATATTCAAATAAGATAAGACCTTGGTTCTCTGCAAAAAAAAAAAAAAATTGTCAGTGTCACTATGAATCCTACTTTCAGTCCAGGTTTGAATCACTTTATGGTGTTTGTATAGCCTACCTGCACTTGTGTAGTTTTCTCCACGTGCTCCAGATTCTTCACCAATTTTCAAACATGCAGGTTGTTCAAAGCCACCAGAAATCTTTCAAAAGAAGACAAATCCATCAGAGCTACACTCGAAATCAACGCAGTTCATGATTAAAAATACATGCATAAGAAAGGTTTAACAAGTTTTAATGAGCCCATGAGCACTTTAATCAGAGACGGGCACTGGATTACATTTCCTTGATTGATCATTTTAATTCCAATGTAATTACTGCGTGGGTCAAGGTCTGAAGGAGGTCCGAGGTCGGGCGAAGCTCAACTTCAACCGCGGCTGATGTCATGTTTGCCGCTTCTTTGCGTAGCAAACTAGTTGAGACGAGTTAAAGACGCAGCAAAAGTGAGCACAAAAATGCATCGTGACATTGACACATGACAGCCAAGAGTGTTGTTAACAGGTTCTATCATCTTGTAAAATAGAGCAGGCCCTCCAGCGGTGCGGGCGTGTCGGCAAAAGGCGCGCCACGAAATCGTCAGGTGTCAGCTACTCACGTCTCCGTAGCGCAAATTGCAAACTTTCGCTATGTCTATTAAACAGTCAACGTTCGCTAATGTGTCACTGTTAAAGTGTATCGAAGGTCCTCAATGCACCTTTGCGCTCATATTATACAGTTCTGTTAATGTGTAATTCAAATCTGAAATCCGTTATGAAGGAAACATTTTTAATTTTTTGATTATCGGCAAAAAAAGGATCGCACATCGCCGGATTCGCCGGAAAAAAAAAAAACGGAAACGAATCGGAAACAGCCGAGTAGGGACGTGACGTCGGAACCGGTGACAACAATGGCGAGCATTGGAATACACTGTAAGAACGACGATAAATTTTCCGATATTTCGAGCGATGAACATTATTCTGAAGGGTCCCACCAAGACGGTGAAGAAGAATACAAGCTTTATAAAGGCGTGAAAGGTTATCAATTTGAGTCAGACAGCGCACACGTTCGAATGCAGACGAAAGTGCCGAGCTAGCAGACGCACGGAGCAGGATATGGCTCGTGTTGGAAACGAAGACTGGTAAGCATTTCTGAAATTCTTGCTTGGTTTACTTAGTCATAAACTGATAGTAGTAGCTTTGATATCACAAATGTATATACAAATTTTTCGATCGTTTTAAAATTCTGCAAACGCCGAGTATTTAGCAAATAGGTACGCGAAAACACAGCCGTTCATTGTACAGTGCGATGGATTTGCCTGTGCTTGTATGAGAAACTATCTGCAGTACGATGTGTTTTCCTGTAGTGACGTCAGAGGTCAGCCACACGTGGACAAGGGAAACTAGGTCAAAGTTCGCGGACTTTAATTCATGAACACATTTTTTGGTAAAACCATTGAAAAGGTTATGCATTTCATGGTATAGTTGAAGATATATTTTTGTCTAGATAAGATCATTTGCGTTCAAAATGAGACATTCCATACACTTTAAGTGGACGCACTCTTGACACTAAAACTAGTGAGGCAGTGACTTTGGACAAGCTAACGCTGTCCTGGTGAGATCGGTGCTTTGTTAGCGCACCATAGCACATTAGCTCACGAGCTAGCAAAAAGAAGAAGTAAACAATTATACCTTCCCAGAAGTGGCTCCGTTGTGAGGCCCCCACGCGGTTGGTACAAGGTTGGTACGCGTGACCGCGGGTGGACACTAACTCGACGGACTCTGTTTGGGTAAGTGGATCTGTCTTTTCAACATCAGAACCCCAACTGCGCCAGACTCGGGAGAAAGACGGTAAGAAATTTGTCTTTTTCTCCATTTCTTAGATTGCAAATTCTCTTTGTTCTCGCATGTAAATTTACATGATTGCAAATGTTTTAGTAAATAGCAAAGAATAACCAAACACAGATTAGCGATTTAAACCCTACCTAGGATTCATACTCACAATAGTTAAGTATAATCACTGATGATATTATTCTGAAAGACCAAGTGCACCACTTACGGTTGCAAATTGGCCGTTGACTTAGTGATGGATTTGTAAGTTTTATAATTAACATGGCACAAAACACTATTACAGTATTCTGTTGCAACAAGTAATGGCTAACGCTAGCAAAACACGCAATGTCGACTTGAATCAACCACTCACGTCGCGCGTGTAAACAACAGAGAAACCTAAACTGTACGTTTGTGGAATTTGGAAGTGCCTGGAGAAAACCTACACAAGCACGGAGAGAATTATCCCAAATGAACACGAGACTACCAAAGCTGAGATTTAAAACCCAAACCTCAAAACCGCGAGGTCGATATGTGGGTCACCGCTTTATTAGCAAGTGATGGCTACACAACAGCAGGAACTCATCAACTGCTGAACAGTGACACATGCAGTTACGGACGTATTCAGCCAATGATAGCGTGACTCACGCATCGCGCGACGTTTTATTTTGTCGGTGTCAAAGACAGCAGAAGAGAGTTTTATGTTTCTCCGCATCAGTAACTTTTCTCTTTCGCTCTTTCTGCAACGTGCTTATTTTAGCGCAACGTCGGCCCGCTCAAGCAAGAACATTTCGCTGCGAAGCCGCGTGACTCACTGCCGCGTAGGTCAAAACAGCATCTCCTTTTCGGAGTTTGTTCCGCTAATTGCAGGAAGTGACCCACGCGACTGATGCTGACGCCGGCAAAATGATTTCATGTTCTGCAAAGTTCATCAACACCATTTTGATCGTAATAAAAACATGCCTCGGTGGAGTTTATGCTAACAAACGCTATCTGCGGCGAAACACAGCGATGGCGCGAGTCTAAATTTAGCCGCAACGCTCCTCGGAGGGCCTCGGCCCCCCGTGACTTCACCCGGGGGGGGGGGCAATCAACCCGCGTCTGGATAAACTTCCTTGAAATCTGCTAACAAGAGCGGACAAAGACTTTAATTGGCAAGCTTTGTTTTGCTTCTGTTTTTTTCAAGGACGACCAAATTGCCGCAGAGCCACCAACGTAGAGGTCAATACTTAGTAATAGCATTCTGTGCACATTAGCTTCGAAAAAAATTTACATTAGCATATGGTATAGTATAAAGTACAGTTTTCTGTTTATATATGAGTTCATATATAGTTTTTGATCCAATCCTGCTGCCTTTTCTTGATTCATTCACTATTTACTAACAACGTTAACATCTGCGGATACTCAAACTAATGATTTACGCTGCATAAATAT
Organism: Syngnathoides biaculeatus; assembly: GCF_019802595.1. Taxonomy (NCBI): domain Eukaryota; kingdom Metazoa; phylum Chordata; class Actinopteri; order Syngnathiformes; family Syngnathidae; genus Syngnathoides; species Syngnathoides biaculeatus. Next base: position 22,162,624 of record NC_084645.1, on the reverse strand, counting down.
TTTTAGCTATACACAACGCTACAAAACTTGCTCCTGTTCACATTCGCATCCGAATTTCGTATTGTTTCTCCGTGTAAGTTTGTGGTTATTGTATGTACATCCAGCTGATATGTACGCGCGGTTTCGATTTTCACATTTTTCTATTTCTCTTGTGTTTTTTTTTTTCTTCTCGCATCCTCGTATTTATTTCTGTCTGGTACAAATAAAAATCAGTCCTTACCGTTCCAGACTTCAACGCAGATCAATTACGTTTGGAAGTTTAAAGATCATTTTAACCCATTCGTGGGCAGAGTCCCATTTTTGGACATCATGATTTTCACACATTATATCCGCCATTTTTTCCATTGAAAAATGTATCCTTTAATGAGGAAGGTCCCAATTTTGGGATAATCGACTAAGAAAACTCAAGTACCCTCTCGCGGGTAGCGTCCCATTTTTGGGACGGGATTATAAATTAGTAAAGTTATCCCATAACTTAACCATAATCAAAAAATAACTTTTATTTCCTTGATTGTGGCACGTTAGGAGACTTTTATCTCTAATAAGGCAAAAAATTGCCACCCTGCCCATGAATGGGTTCAGGCTGTCTCCACGCCAGCCTAACCTCTGGCTCTGTTTGACCTCTGACCCCCACTTCCTCCATTATCCTCCTCAGATCAGACTCGAAACTCAATAGGATTACTGACGTGACGCAAAAACAACAATCACGAAAGAGTTAAAGATCAAGTCGAAAATGGAGATTGCTAAAGTGCCCGTTTACCTCGCCCAATTTTATGACGCTTGGTTTTCTTATTTCTCTTTGAAGTTAGTCATTCAGTATTTACTATTTTACGTGTTTATTTGGAAAACCAACATGAGTGGAATCTTTATTACATTGTTTGCGAATGAGAAGAAATAAGACATGCAAAAGTCCTTCCCTGCGTGGGTTTTCTCCGGCCACTCCGGTTTCCTCGCACATCCCAAAAACATGCGACATTAATTGGACACTCTAAATTGCCCATAGGTGTGATTGTGAGTGCGACTGTTTGTCTCCATGTGCCCTGTGATTGGCTGGCAACCAGTTCAGGGTGTACCCTGCCTCCCACCCGTTGACAGCTGGGGTAGGCTCTGGCACTCCTCGCGACCCTTGTGAGGATAGGTGGCAGAGAAAATGGATGGATGGATTCAAAACATTCTAACTTCAAACTGTTCAGGTCATTGTAAGCTACCTATCACAAATGTCTGAAAACTTTAACAATTAAGTTACACAATTTCAATATTTACCTCCTTATTAGGTGATAATTAGGGTATTAGTGCAAATTTTCACTTTTTTTAATCCATCCATCCATCAATTTTCTGAAGAGCTTATCCTCACAAGGGTCACGGGGCTGCTGGAGAAACTCACAGGGCACGTGGAGACGAACTGGCGCACTCACAATCACTCCTAGGGGCAATTAAGAGTGTCCAATTAATGTGGCTTATTTTTGGGATGTGAGAGGAAACCGGGGTGCCTACCCGAAGAAAAGCCACGCAGGCACAGGGAGAACATGCCAAATCCACACCGACAGGGGCTGGGATTTGAACCCGGCCTTTCAGAACTGTGAGGCCAACCCTCTACAGCTCCTCCACCCTGCCGCCACTTTTTTTTTTTAATCATACATGATAATTTATGGCAAATGATTTTGTGCAGTTCCAGGACGACCACCTTTAATGTGCTTCAGGCTCAAAACCCTCAGATGAAACCCAGTATGAGGGCCACGAATGTGTTCCTTTGAAAGAATTCACCTGGAAGTTTCAGCAGTTGGACAACACACAGACAAAAACGGCAAGAAGACACCGACAGGGAAAAAGCAGCGGTGGTGCGATCACATCAGACAATGGCGCGGCCATATTTATGGCTTTTGAATCAAAGCCTGCGCTTTTTCCTGTGAAATGTGGCCAAGCGCCTGTGTGTGTATGTGTGGGAGTGTTGGACTTCCTGTTTAAACGCTCATTTTGTCTTTTATTTTGATACTTTAATTACACGTCCACTCAGGACTGGCAGTGGACTGCGTTTCCTTGATGGTTTGTAAATTGAAACCACGACAGCGGTTAAATCTTTGAAGTTTAGCGACGCTCGCCTCCTACAGTAAAACTCAGCAAAACCCAAACCCGGGCGGGTTGTTCCCGTTCTGTTGGCCGGGTTCGACTAACGCGTACTCGACAGAAGTTTCCAAAAGAAAATATTTAATCATGGTGACATATTGTATGAATGGATGTCCTACTGTACATGGCAATGGACCTTTCGGACCTGTCAATCACTCGTACAATAATATCCAATCAGATAGCCGCATTGTTTTAACCCCTGGCTTGACAAGCCCCTCCCACAATATTGTCCCCTAAGCAATGCTGGTTGTCAGTAGTGTGCGCTTGGAAAAGTTCATGTTATGAAGAAAATGGTCCTCAGATGCGCTTGGGGAACGTGCAATTGTGATGAAAGATATCCTGCTAGCTTACAAGGGGCCCGCTTGATTCATTTTCCAAAGCCTAAAACGCAGTTGACGAAGTGTCTACGATGGATTAAGGCTTGCGGAAGAGCGCACGTACAACTAAATGTGGACAATATCAACAAACACAAGGCTGTGTGTTCGGAGGTAAGAGAGGAAGAAGTATCTTCTCTGAGTTTGATTGAATCATTATCAGTTCTTAAGACAGAGCACTGGGTTCGATTCCAAGCCAAGTCAAATGAATTTACCCACTCACTTCTAAAGACTACAACGATAGTACTCGTCATCTTTCCAAGTAAAAAGCACTCACCCCGCTTTTTGGCATCGATCGCCAACATTTCGCTGTAACTGTGACGTTGCGTCCTGCTCTGTCCAAAATCTTAATTCTGTGTATATAACCTTCCGTGAAATAGTTGAGACCTCTCTGTAGAACCCCTGTGGACAAGTCTGACGCATTTGGCAAAAAAACATACCGCAATATTATCTGGAATACGCGACAGAAAATCGATTTCAAACATGTTCTGTTCAATCGCCATTTTGGAAGCCTGTAGGACATGGCTAAGGGGGCGGAGTTTAACATCGCCATTGGAAAGGTCCATTGAGGATTTTGTTGTCAAGCTTTCCAAGGTTAAGGGATAACGTCCGGTGTTAGCTCGTCCGGGGCAGATCCGAACTATCTACTGTATTTACTTCTCTGTATTCGGCCGGGTTTGACAGGGCGGTTGAAGATTCTGAGCTTGTCGATGGATAACGGAACCCTGAGTCACGGAGACTATTTGGCGAACAAGATTTTCTCCGTTGCGCGTGTTCACGTTTTCAGTTAGGGAACGTCTGAAGGATCACTCAGCTGGACGCCAAGAACGCGGATCCAAGTTGGCCATAAACAAGTTCATTAAATGTGGAGTTTTGACACAGACACACGTTGGATGCAACAGTGTGTGGAGCCCACCATGTTTTTGCTCTCACACACACACACTCGTGAACCAATCTCAAATTTATGTATTTTTTCATTTTTCTCACACATCTTTAGATTGCTAAAGTGCTTTCACATTCCGTACTGTAAAAGTGTGTTGATTGGAGTTGCGTGTAAGAAGGTTTCAGTTACAAGTGTAAATGTTTGAAAGAAGTTGCAGTAGTGTGTGCAAGAGCATTCGAGTTGCGTGTGTGTGACCAAAGAAATGGAGTACTCTGTATGAGAGTGCTTCAGTTTCGAGTGTATGAGAGTTTCAGAAGTGAACGTAAGAAAGCGTGTGGCAGTGCATATGAGACCGTTTTAGTCATGTGAATAGCAGTGTCTTAATGTTGTGTGAGATTTTCGCCGAAATGCGAGAGAGTTTTTCAGTAATGTATATGAGAGTGCCTTATTGGTCAGAATAAGTGTCAGTAGTGAGTGTACAAGAGAGTTGTACGTATGGCAGAATGTCAGCAATGTGTTTTAGTCATGTGAATAGCAGTGTTTTAGTGTTGTGTGAGAGTTTTGCCGTAATGCGAGAGAGTATTTCAGTCATGAATACGAGAGTGCCTTAGAAGTGAGAATAAGTGTTTCATTTTGTATTTATTTTATGTACTCATCTCACTAAATAGTTTTTGATTGAAGTCATTGGACAAAAAAAGAGTAAATTATGATGATGAAGATGTTATCTGTAATATTACAATATCACAGAGATTTAATCATTTTGGTATTTATTTTATTAAAATGTTGATTAATCAGAAAATGAATCAAGAATCTGAAGAATACCGTAATTTCCGGCCCACAGAGCGCACCTGATTATAAGCCTCACCCAGTACATTTGTAAAGGAAATTCCATTTGGTACGTAACACAAGCCGCACCTGTTTAAAGCCGCAAGTGGCCATGTTGAAACGCGAGATATTTACAAAGAAAGACGGTACACACAAAGAGTTTTCAAAGGTTTAATACCTCAGCTTAGCTTAACGTAGCAACAACACGGTAGTGCCAACAGGGCCGGTTTAAAAAAAAAATCAAATCAAAATCACTGAGACGCGCCAGTGACAAAGCAGCAACACGCTAGCGCAGCGCTAATAGGGCCGGTTAAAAAAAAAAAACATGCCGGTAAAAGTCACCGAGACATGGCAGTGACACAGCAGCAACATGCTACCACAACGCTAACGCTAGCGCAGCACTAACAGGGCCGGTAAAAAAAAAAAAAAAAAAAAACATACCAGTAAAAGTCACTTTCTGGGCACATATATTCCACCGGTCTCACTCTTAAATTTTTCCGCTCGAGTGCCCCCTTGCGGCCGTTCGAAAAAATGCACAAATTAACCGCGTGACCGCATAAGCCGCAGGGTTGAAAGCGGCTTATAGGCCGGAAATTCCGGTATCGTAATTCATCATTAAAATTAAAAATCATTTCTTGTTTGCGGTCACATTGTTAGTTGGGTAAATAAAATGTAATTACAAATGTGACTATTTTATTTATCGCGTCTGCGAATGATCTGGTCAACATATTTTTTTTTTTTCTTGGCTTTTGAGCGACTAAGTTTGTCCACATTTCACAGATTTGTGACTTTTGTTTTGAAACAATTCGCAATGTTTTGTTGAAAGAGTTGACATGAAAAAGCCCGAACAAGTGCAACCAATAAACAGATTCAAGCGCATTGATGTCATCCCCTCCTCGCGCATTGTGACACACTAAGCGGGCCCGATTGTCCTCAATTCATTCCTTCCTTTTTTCCAAACCCCCCCGCCCCCAAGTTTACAAATGGATTTCCATTTTTCTATCATAAACAGGCCCCAACAGAAACGCCGGAAGCTTTACGCGGCGAATAAACGGACGAGCAAAACAATAGAAGCCAACGTTTCCTTTTCGCTACACGGTCCCCGGTAAATCGCGCGTGGGAGTAAACACGACCTATTTCTTGAATGAAATCATTTTTCCAGTTCCCATTCCGATTCGGAGGGTCGGGGGGGGGGGGGGTTAAAGGATGTTCCAGTTAAACAGTTTTGGCTTTGCGGGGATACACAAAGTCCACTAATTGTTCCTCCCGCGTTCTGCCTTCTCGGTTCACGTCGACGCCCATAAACACGACGGCAGACGGCTGACAAAAGCCCGGAATCTTCACCTTCAAGCGCGGCATGAACAAGTTGCTCAATTCATAAGATGATGGATGAGATTTTCTTTTCATTTTTCCATGTTCTCCCATCGGTTATCTATGATTGATGAAGCAAGCGTCGCGGGTGACATTTTGACAACGTGTCCGCTAAACTGAAGCATGTCGGGATGAAAATCCTTTTTTTTTTTTTTTTTTTGAAAGATCTCGTAAAACAACACAACAGCTTGTAACTCAGCGGAACATAAATCTCGCAAATCAAATTTGCCCCTATTAATACAAATCATCTATTCTAGCTGTCAACCGTACAAGTGTAAAAATGCAATAAAAGCACAATATTAACATGAACCCCAATTAATGTACCCGAGATTTTTATGACGTTTTACCTTCCCAAATGTTTTAAACATGCATCCATCCATTTTCTCTGCCGCTTATCCTCACAAGGGTTGCAAGGAGTGCTGGGTTGACAAGTGTAAAAATGCATTAAAGGCATAATATTAACGTGAACCCTTATTAATGTACTTTTACTTTCCCAAATGTTTTAAACATCCATCAATTTTTTTTTGCCGCTTGTCCTCATGAGGGTCGCGGGGAGTGCTGGAGCCAATCCCAGTCGTCATCGGGAGAAAGGCGGTGTACACCTTGAAGCGGTTGCCAGCCAATCGCAGGACACATCGAGACAAACAGCCGCACTCACAATCACACCTTGAGGCAATTTAGAGTCTCCAATTCATGTTTTTGGGATGTGGGAGGAAACCGGAGTGCCCACCCGGAGAAAACCCACACGGGCACGGGGAGAACATGCAAACTCCACTCAGGCGGGGCTGGGCTCAAACCCGGGACCTCAGAACTGTGACGCCAACGCTTTTACCAGCTGACCCACTGTGCCGCCTGTTTTAAACATATTCATATGCCGCACCCCCAAACAAAGAAAAAAATTCAGGGGGAAAAAAACCCCAACATAAATAAGAGGAATTATGCAAAATGAAAAAATTAAGAGGGGGTCGAGTTCAAAAGAAACAAGCGGCATCGCTGCGTTGAAGGAGTATCCATTCATCTACTTCCGTTTGACCCAGTTTTGTATCCACTTTCTCCATATTTGGTGAGGACTGCCCCCTTTCCTCTCATTGGTTCCCACCATCTCGACGACCCACTTGTGAGCGAGGAAAGTAGCGATTGGCACTAGTGAGCGGTGAAAAAAAAAATGCCTGGAACTCAGGAATCCGCAGATAATTTTAATTCATATTTCATCCGTCCTTCCATTTTCTTTGCCGCTTATCCTCACAAGGGCGTGCTGGAACCTACCCCGGCCGTTGACGGGCTGGAGGCGGGGTGCAGCCTGAAATGGTCGCCAGCCAATCAGAGGGCACATCGAGACAAACAGCCGCACTCACAATCTCACCGAGGGGCAATTTAGAGTTTCCAAGTCATGTTGCATGTTTATGGGAATATGGGAGGAAACCAGTGCCCACCCGGAGAAAACCCACACAGGCACAAGGAAAACATGCAAACTCCACACAGGCGGAGCCGGGATTGAACCCGGATCCTCAGAAGTGTGAGGCCAACCCTTTTCATGAAAATAACAATTAGACACAGGCTAATGGAAATGTATGATAATTATAAATAAACACTTTAATTCGAGACTGGTGGCACAGTGGAACAGCTGGAAAACGTTGGCCCCACAGTTCTGAAGTCCCGGGTTCAATCCTGGAGACGCCTGTGTGGAGTTTGCATCTTCTCCCTGTGCCGGGGTGGATTTTATCCTGGGTGGGCACATCGGTTTCCTCCCACATCCCCAAAAACATGCCACGTTAATTCGACACTCTAAATTGCCCCAAGGTGTGATTGTGAGTGTAGTTGTTTTTCTCCATGTGCCCTGCAAGTGCCTGGCAACCAGTTCAGGGTGTACCCCGCCTCCTGCCCGTTGACAGCTGGGATAGGCTCGAGCACTCCCTGCGGCCCTTGTGAGGATTAGCGGCTAGGAAGATCGATGGATGGGTAATTGGAGACTCTGAATTGCCCTTTGGTGTGATTGTGAATGCAAATGTTCGTTTGTTTCTATTTGTTCTGATTAGCTGGCAATCAATTCACCGCCGGGGATCGGCTCCAGGACGCCCCGCGACCCTTGTGAGGATAAGCGGCTCGGAAAACTGCTAATTTAACACAGACTAAAGAGTTTTAAAGCGATATTTAAACAGCAAATCGTTCAAAAGCAATATTTTGTCGAGGGGACAGCCTCTAGCTTAATGCTAATGTGAAAATGTGAAACGCCATATGATTTAGCATGGATGTTTTTAGGAATTATGATTACTGCTTTTAAGCAGTAGAAACTTTTATATCCAAAGTAGCAACACATGTAAAGTGAGCTTGGAAAAATTGTGGGACCAATTTTACTGAAGTTTAGTTGGGGACCTGCTGCGTCTCTTCCACTTGGTCTCGGTCGCAGTGCCTCATTTAAAATGTTCGGACTATTTTATTTAAAAAAACAAAACAAAAATAAGACGCAAGCTGCCAAATTCAATGGAAAAACTGCGTGACCCAAGTTATATCACAATGCAACATGTTTGCGGGGGAAGCGTTTGTGGGCTTGTTTGTGTTACCGTAACTGTCAGCAGGCCTCAATTACGAGCAGCGGCGTCAATCTCGCAGGCGGACAACAGGAAGCGTGTGTTTGTTTTAAGCGACAGGATCTCTTAGCACGGCGTATCTGTGTTTACTGCATCTGCGTCGACTGTCGTCGCTAACCTCAACACATGCGCAAACACACACACACAAGTTTAAAAAAAGAATCGGAAAAAAGCTCAAGTCGAGGTTCATTCGCGGGAGTCCCCTTTTTGCCCTCTTCAACTTCCTGAACTTCTGACGCACGACTTTTCTTGTCACATGCCTTATTAGCTTCAATGAAAGGCCAAAAATGTTGACAGTTACATTAGCTTCTTATACTAACCACCACCTGACTCGCTGGTAATATCCATCAGTTTTTTACCTTTTGTAATAAAACTTTAGGACTCTCAAGGACTCTTCCGTGATCTGTGTTTTGAGTGAAAACGTAGAAAAAGCTACGTTAGTGTCTTGCGCTAGGTAACTAGCTGTTGAGTGACTAATTGGTATTGACCGACTTTTTTTTGAAAATACAATTTTCTCATTTGGCCCTTCTGTGACTTTGTGGGCCAACTTAAATACTTTATTTTATTTGTTTACTTTTACAAGAATATATTGCGCTGGTACTTTTCTTGTCACATGCCTTATTAGCTTCAATAAAAGACCAAAAATGTTGACAGTTACATTAGCTTCTTATGCTAGCACCACCTGACTCGCTGGTAATATCCATCATTTTTTTACCTTTTGTAATAAAACTTTAGGACTCTCAAGGACTCTTCCGTGACCAGTGTTTTGAGTGAAAATGTAGAAAAAGCTACGTTAGCATCTTGCACTAGGTAGCTAGCTAGCTAGCTAGCCGTTGAGTGACTAATTGGTATTGACCGACTTGCTTTGAAAATATAATTTCCTCATTTGGCTCTTCTGTGACTCTTTGGGCCAACTTGAGAATACTTTAATTTATTTGTTTACTTTTACAGGAATACATACCTCAAAATAAGCATTAAATAAGGATAATCATCCTCAGGAGGGTGTTTATTAAAATTGTCATCGGTGTCAAGACCGAACGTTACGTCGCAACTACAGGAGCGAAATGTCTTGTTTACAGCACGTTTGAGTAGTCGTGGTTTGGCAAACATTTAACTGTGTCAGGCCATTTTGCAAAGAGTGAAAAGATGTAAAAATGGCTGCCCCTTGTAGGCATTTGGATGCGGTATTGTCAACATATTTTTTTTTTAGAATAAACACATTGTAGTTTTAGTAAACAACACCAGATCAAGAAGATATCTTCAGTTTAGGTCCCTTTTGAGTGATAATGTTTTACGTTACGTTAGCTTCACAAGGTAACTAGCTAGCTGCCAACCGGCTTGCTAGTGTTGACATTTTGTTTTTGAAACAACTCTTGGATTTATTAGCTCTTCTTTGACCTAAATTATCCATGTTACTCCATCTGTTTGTGTCGTTGGACCAGGAGGCGCACAGGGTAAAAAGATTGATAGACTGCTTCGTTACGTCGGATAGCTTGTCACGCGAGCTACCCGACGTATGTTGTTTGTTTCGATTCGACCTTCCGTGATTTCACTTCATCCATATGTGCGGATGACGTGATACGGTGGAATATTCCGACCGAAGCGCGTGATAACGTTGCAGCAGAGTTATTGTGCTTTGTTATTGTTCTTCGTGGCATGAAGGGCGAAAAAAGAACTCGTGGAGATGCTCCAGTGAAAGTAAGTGACTCACGCAGTTTTGTTTATTACTGCCAGTGGCTCCTTTCAGGAAGCGGCGAGTGCATTAGTCACTTGAACGAGGGCGAACTTGACTGAGGAGAACTCTCCACCTACAGTATACGCGAATGTCTTCAGCGATCCGTCCGTCGACCCCTCCGCACTTTGATGGCGTCGTCGCGTGACTTACACTTACACGGCTTCGGAGACGTTTCGGAAACCACGGGTGGGACATTTGGAGGTCTCGCAAAGGTCAGCTCCTCTCTCAACCTTGTCACCACCAGATTTAGAGATGGCACTCGGATTACAGGTTGAGATGTTTTTGTCCCCCCCGATCCCCCTCTTCCGATGTTACCCTCTCATTTCCTCAGCGGAACAGAAAGCAAAATAGCATCAACACCTTCTTGTGTTTGTATTCATTTGTGGCAAATTCCAGGGAAAAATGGATTTATATACAGTAAGTGGGGGAGCTGTAAAGTACTGTATATCACTTTTTTTTGGGGTGGCGAGGGGGTGCGTCATGATTGTGCACCACAGATTCCGCCAAGCACATGTTCATTATGGTTCTGCAGGAATTAACGGACCACACAAATTCCAGCTACCATTTATTCATATAAAGAGCAAAGAAATTGCTTTATTGCTGTAAAATCAATAAAACTGTGACTAATTTCTTAGCGCCAACGCATGTTTTTATCAATCATAATCTGTGCAAGATCACAAAAGTAACACCGAGCATGGATTCAGAGTCATAAAATTCAAGCTGTTCGATCCCTGTACGACCGCTGTCAGAGTTTGGTCCGAATTGCCGGCAATAAGTCGGACTCGTTTCCGGTGAGAGTTGGATTCCGCCAAGGCTGGCCTTTGTCACCGATTTTGTTCACAACTTTGATGGACAGAATTTCTAGGCGCAGCCGAGGCGTAGAGGGTGACCGGTTTGGTTGCCTCAACATCGCAAATCTGCTCTTTGCGGATGATGTGGATCTGTTGGCGTCATCAAGCCGTGATCTCCAACTCTCAGTCGCAGAGTGTGAAGTGGTTGGGATGAGAATCAGCACTTCCAAATCCGAGACCATGGTCCTCAGTCGGAAAAGGTTGGCGTGCCCTCTCCGGGTCGGGGATGAGATCCTTCCCCAAGTGGAGGAGTTCAAGTATCTCGTGGTCTTGTTCACAAGTGAGGGAAGAATGGAGCGGGAGATCGAGAGACGGATCGGTGCAGCGTCTGCAGTGATGCGGTCCGTTGTGGTGAAGAGGGAGCGAAGTCGAAAGGCGACACTCTCAATTTACCAGTTGATCTACGTTCCTACCCTCACCTATGGGCACGAGCTGTGGGTCATGACCGAAAGAACAAGATCTCGGATACAAGCGGCCGAAATGAGTTTCTTCCGCAGGGTGTCCGGGCTCTCCCTTAGAGAACTGGTGAGAAGCTCGGTCATCCGGGAGGGGCTCAGTGTCGAGCCGCTACTCCTCATTGAGAGGAGCCAGATGAGGTGGCTGGGGCACCTGATCCGGATGCCTCCCGGACGCCTCCCCGGTGAGGTGTTCCGGATACGTCCCACCGGAAAGAGACCCCGAGGACGACCCAGGACACGCGGCCGAAATGAGTTTCCTCTACAGGGTGTCCAGGATCTCCCTTAGAGAGAGGGTGAGAAGCTCGGTCATCAGTGTCAAGCCGCTGCTCCTCCGCCTGCTATTCCTCCGCATTGAGAGGAGCCAGATGAGGTGGCTGGGGCATCTGATCCGGATGCCTCCCAGACCCGGTGAGGTGTCCCACTGGAAAGAGACCCCGAGGATGACCCAGGACACGCTGGAGAGTTTATAGTATGTCTCTCGGCTGGTTTGGGAACGCCTCGGGATCCCTCCGGAAGAGCTGGAAGAAGTGGCTGGGGAAAGGGAAGTCCTGGTATCCCTGCTGAAGCCACCTCCCCCACGACGCGACCCGGAAAAAGCGGTAGCTAATGGATGGATGGTGCGAGTCCTTGTGCCGTTTTGTCTTTTTTTGCTTTTGTTACTAAAAGTATTCCGGCTCACAAATCCTGCCAAGCATATGCATTTACTCGTCTCAGTCAAGAAGTGCCGATAGATGTTTTTGTTTCCAAAAAAATGAATTGATATACGAGGGCGGTGGGTTTTCCGTCATTGTAGAGTGACTTTTGAGTTGAGCATTTAGAAGGCCGGAATCGGTCTTAAATGGAGGGTGGTGGTGGTGAGGGTGGGGGGGCGGGGGGGCGAGAAGTGGAGGGAGGGCTGAGGAGGAGGAGGAGGAGGAGGAGGAGTACTTGGAGGAGAGGAGACGCATCCTCTGCGCAGTGGTGGAAGCAACATCTCTCAGTCAGCTTCGGACTCTTGTTTTTTTTGCACTTCGGGGCTCTTTTCTCTCTTTTAGAATTTTGTTGTTGTCGTTGCATTTGTGTTGCGTGTTTGTGTCTGTGTGCGCGCGCCCGGCATCCAATACTTGGACCGTGATGTGGATTTACAAGCTGCTGCTGACCCTCTCCGTGCTGCTCTGCTCAGGTAAGTTCGACCCTCACTTTTTTTTTTTTTTTGGGGGGGGTTCCTTGGTGTTCAGCATGAGTAAGTGAAATGCTTCACTTGGCCCGGGTATGAAAAATGTGGTCGCATGCATGTAATTTGTGTGTGCGGGTGAACTCAAATTGTACCCCCCACCTCCCCTCCACGCGCACCCTGATGACCGCTTTGTGTAATTTAAAAGGATTTGCATGCGTCATCCTCACTGCGGTTTTTGCTTGCGTGTGCCTGTGCGTCTCGGCCTGATCTTAAGTGATGAGGAGAGGATTTATGTTGTGAGTCATTTATTATAACACTCAGCGGGGAATGACACATTCGTATAGCGCATGTGTATCATCTATTGTGAAGTTTCGAATGCAAACAACTTTTACAGAACATTCATTTATTAGAATGGTATATTCTTTGCCTTTGCCCTGTTCATATTTCACATAGTTACTTCAACAATACCATTGTGCTAGTTTAAAATGAAAACAAAAAAATGTTTGCGGAACATTCATGTATGACATTTGCAGCTTTGTTCTTCGGCTAACAATTTAATTCAAATTGTGGTATATGTAGTGAAAGAGGCTAATTGCTCTGCCTGTCCCTATTCATAAATGACTTTTTAAAAATTAAATTACGCGAAATCCAATCATTTGTCATGGGTACCGAATGGGCCTCAACAGCGGTTGGGAACTATTGGCATGTTTTGAGGATCGGGGCTTCAAATTGTCCTCACCCCACAGGTACTGCGGATTGCCTTTACGTTCCAAAACTTACATGTTAAGGTCACCCATCCATCCATTTTCTTTGCTGCTTATCCTCACAAGGGTCGCGGGGAGTGGCGGAACCTATCCCGGGTGTCAACGGGCAGAGGCGGGGTACACCCCGAACTGGTTGCCAGCCAATCGCAGGGCACGTAGAGACAAACAGCCGCACTCACAATCACACCGACGGGCAATTTGGAGTGTCCAATTCATGTTTTTGGGCGGGGCCGGGATCGAACCTCCGTCCTCAGAACTGTGAGGCCAACGCTTTTACCATCTGATCCACAGTGCCGCCATGTTAGGGTCACCAAAGACAAAATTGCATTTTACTGGAAGGTGTGAAGTACAAACGGTTGTTTGTAGACCCTCAATACGTGCGTCAATGACAAAGTGAGTCGTGACACATGAGAAATTTAATTAATTTTAATAAGTTAAAGCGACAGCACGGTGTATCAACTGGTAAAGCGTCGGCCTCACAGTTCTGAGGTCCCGGGTTCGATCCCTGCCCCGCCAGTGTGGAGTTTGCATGTTCTCCCCGTGCCTGCGTGGCTTTCCTCCGGGCACTCCGGTTTCCTCCCACATCCCAAAAAACGTTAATTGGACGCTCTAAATTGCCCATAGGTGTGATTGTGAGTGCAACTGTTTGTCTCCATGCGCCCTGCGATTGGCTGGCAACCGGTTCAGGGTGTACCCCGCCTCCTGCCCGTTGACACCTGGGATATGCTCCGGCACTCCCCGCGAACCTCGTGAGGATAAGCGTCAAAAGAAAATGCATGGATGGATGAAGACTTCAATGTCGTCGTGCGTGTGAACACTTGTTTGTCGGTGGGTGCCCTGCGATTGGCTGGCTACCAGTCCAAGGTGTACACCCGCCTCTTGACCTCAGTCAGCTGGGTCAGGCTGTAACTCATCTGCATTCCTAATTAAATATCATAGAGGTGGATCATATTAGAAACAGCTCACAATATCATTCAACGTAGCAAAGCAACACTTAATCAACACACCCCTGACGTCGTCTCTCATTAGATTGCACCGAACGTTGTGTCCGACGCGCACTGTGTGTGGTTTCTTTGCGTCAGAGGCCAGAAGAAATGCGCTGCAGGACTACCAGAAGACGGACGGCGTGCGTCTGGTGGTCGTGACCCCGAGCCCTTCCCACCTGGCCAAAAGCAGGAAGGTCAGCCTGGCCAAGTGCGCTCGAACCTGCAGCCGCAACAAAAAACTCCCTTTCGCCTGCAGGTAATGGAATGTCTCCAGCGCGTAGACATCTTGAACCTCGTGACCTCAAAATGGCTCTTCATGACAAAAAATAGACTTTTGGCAGAGGTTTTTTTTTTTTTTTTTGTAGGTCTACCAAATTTCATTTTGTTAAGTGAAACTGCCGTAGAGAAATTAAGTTTCAAACCACTGTTTGCACAAAAACTTTAGTTTTGGGTATTTTGTGGCAGGTTTCTAGCTTAGTCACTAATTTAAATGCAGCAAACTTTGGCCACTAAATTTTGAAAGACCTCCGGGGGCACTAAATTCAAATGTATGTTTGACGGCAAATACGGGAATCAAACTCTGCTGCGATAATCCGCCCACATGCAATGACAGCCACCTGCCCCTAGTTTACTGTCACTAGTCTGTCAAGTATGGATAGTTTGAAATTAGGTACCAATAGAACAAAAAAAAAAAAAATTTTGGGCTACCATATTTTCCACACCTGAAAAGCCTTTAATTTTTTCAAAAATCCATATATAAGGGGCGCCTTATAATCCGGTGCGCCTTATATATGGATCAATATTGAGCCTTTAGTGCAGCGCCATCTAATGGATGCATAACGTAACCCCAGCCGCTACTGCAGCGTCTATTCTATGCGACTTATAATGCGGTGCGTCTTATATACGGAAAAAGTTTGAAAATATGCCATTCATTGGAAGTGCGCCTTATAGTGCGAAAAATCTGATATTTCTCATTATAAGGACCCCTGAAAATGCACAAACAACCCCAAAATGGCTACTTTGTTTCAAAATGGCAGACTGCCCGTGTTTTCTTGGAACTTGGTTCTTGAGACTTTATTTTGTGAGTCTATTCTTGGTAGAAATGTTTACTAAATTTCTTATCGCTGAGTCAAAGAGGCTTCGGGGGCAGGATTTTTAAATACCCGAGGGACGCATCGATTTGCAACCGTGACAAAAAAAGTTCATTTTTACACGCAACTTCAGAATAAATTTGACTAAATCGGAAGAAAACAATTTGAAGAGGGTCTCATCCTTTGTTTGGTGCTTCCCAGGTATTCCCTCAGGTGTCTTTCAAGTGAAGTGGACCCCTCTTGATTGCTTTGTAACAACGGCAATAATTGAGAGGAATGTTGCCACGATGCTTCACTTTCCCACTTTTTGTTCTCCTCTCAATGCCTCATTTGTTTCCGTGTCTAGAGCGTTCATCTATGATCAGCAAAACAGGAAATGCCAGTGGCTGTCTTTTGACCGCAACTCGCCCGCCGTGGAGACCCAACACGACTTCAACGTACAACTCTATCAAAAGAAAGGTGACTCTTCCGCTCGTCCGACGCAGTTGCTGTTGTCGGTTGGAAATCGATGCAACGACAAACTGCCCGGGGGTATTTTTAGACTCGTTGCGATGGCTCTTCTGAGGTAAACAAGGGAGGGGCAAGGACCGACGTCGTTGTTTATTGTGTCGCAGCACATTATGCTTCATTTTGTGTCATTAGGTGATCTTTGGTGTAAACCGTGGAGACTCCTCCCGGCCTCCAAGAAAACCGATGCCCAACTCTTCATTGCAAATACTTTTGTGTCATTTGGCAAGACTGTAAAAATTCAGATTTCTTTTTTCCAGATTACATTCGCGAGTGCATCGTGGGTACCGGTCAGAGCTACAGGGGTCGAAGGTCGGTAACGGTCAGTGGGATCCTGTGCCAGGCCTGGGCCTCCCCTATTCCTCACGAACACAAGTAAGGAAATATATATACAGCAGAGCCTCTGTTCTCGACCACAATCGGTTCTAGAAGGCGGTTCGAAAACCGATTTGTTCGAAAACCGGATTAACCGCCGCGCGCGTTCTGTTATTGCTGGGTTTTTTCGACCCTGGTGGGAATTCACAACAAAGCGCGTTGCGGGTCAGCTGGTCTCGCCGCGCGCGTTCTGTTATTTACGTGTTTTTCCGCGGGGTGGTAATTCACAACAGAGCGCGTCATGGGTCAGCTGGTCTGGCCGCCCGCTCTCTGTTATTTCCGGGTTTTGTTGGGGGTGTTCGAATACCAATTTTCGTTCAAAAAGGGAAGCAAAAATATAGAGAAATTTTCGTCCAAAAGCCGATTTGTTCGAGAACGGGGACGTTCGAGAACCGAGGCTGTGCTGTAGCTCCGTTTATTGTGCCTCGTTAGCGATGCAATTAGTCAGGAGCTGTAGGCTACGCACCATGCTTGTGTACACGATATAAAGCGTAAGGGATCCTGCGGTGCAATCGCTCATCAAAAGTGCACACATCAGTTCTTTCTGCAGGGCAAAAATGTGTGTGTGTTTGTGTGTGTGGGCGTAAACATGATTAGAATCATATCTAATGGCCTCGGGTTGAAACTGGAGGTACTTCCCCACCAAATTACATTCCCAGATGAAGCACATTTTTTGAAATCGGCTGCCCTGTAAAAACAAAACAAGCCAATTAAAGAAGGATGTACTAAAACACTGTTTCTCCACTGCTTTCGTGGTGAGAGTCTTTGAAATAGTAGTGTCGTCAGTCATCAGGAGAGATTCGACTTCAAATACTCGGGGTCAACAATACGGAGCAAAGGAAGTGAAGAAACGGGTCCAAGCGGGGTTGGAACAGCTGGTGAAAGGTGTCTGGTGTTCTATGTGACAGAAGAGTCCCCGCTAGGATGAAGGGCAAAGTTTATGAAACAGTGGTGAGGCCGGCCATGATGTACGGATTAAAGATGGAAACAACAGGAAGTAGAACTGGAGGTGGCAGAAATGAAGATGCTGAGGTTCTCGCTTGGTAGGAACAGTTCGGATAGGATTAGAAATGAGCTCCTCAGAGGGAGAGCCAAAGTTGGATGTTTTGGAGACAAGGTGAGAGAGAGCAGACTTGGATGGTTTGGACGTGTCCAGAGGCGAGAGAATGAGGAAATTGGTTGGAGGATGGTAAGGATGGGGCTACCAGGGAAGAGAGTGAGAGGAAGAGCAAAGAAAAGGTTGAGGGAGGACATGAGGACAGTTGGGTATTAAGAGAGGAAGACGCACCAGATAGGCTTAGATGGAATAAGATGACACAGTGTGGAAAAGAAGAAGAAGTCATCAGGAGAGAGTTTATGCGTCCATTGGGTGTAAAAGGAGCGGTTGCAGCGGAGGTGGTTTGGCTTAACAGAAAATACTTAATACACAAACAAAAAAAGCCTCAAATGAGTCATCATATGAGACCCTTACAAGTTGTCCACTGAGTGACTGTGTAAAAAAAAAAACACACACACACATTTGGCAATGGTCTGTGCCAGAATAAAGTAGTTAGAAGTTACAATCCCTGAAAGTTTGAGAAGGAAATCTTGAGAAAACTGCAACAGGAGACATGTTGACATGTCATGTTGACATTTTCGGGGTAAAAGGAATCGACAAGTGAAGCGGATGGCTTGCAAATTGTCACTCCAGAGAGAGGGACAAACCTTTTAGCGCATTTTGTCTTTGACTTCAGCAACAAAAGAGATGGCGCCGACCATGCACCTGCTTGATCTTGCGCCTATTACTTTCTTCACAACCAGATGTGTTCAAAGTAGACTTTTCCATGTCGCCAGCCTTTTGAGAACGTTTTGAACTTATCTTTCTAGACCCGAATCTGGACCAGAATCTTGCGTTCTAGAACTGAACCTACTAAAAGAAAGAGTAGATGCGGGACAAGCCGAAAGGAAAAGAAGAAGAAGCCTCCCTTCTTTCATCCAAAAGTTCTGATATAGAAATAAGAAAGACAAATATTATGCTTACCCTAATTTCCAACAAATTTGGCAATGAAATGGACCGCAATTATGATGAGTCAAACGATGTCATTTCTCCTAGCTAATCAACATAGACAATTTACTGACTGATCATGATAACATTTGCGCATTTTCTCCAGCTGGTTGATCAAGCTGCCGGTTAAGCGGTGATGTTTCCATCACCACGTGGAAAAACACTGTTTGGCTCACCGTTGAGGATCTCTGGAGGCCCGGGCCATGTGCGGTCCTCATGGAGAATATTTGAGTCACCGCCGTCATTGCCGACGTGTTTACATTTCCTCCTGCTCCGACCTTTTGGAAAGCTATATTGTTTCACTGGGTTTCTTTTCAGTAGCGGGACATAACCTTATTTTTTATTTCTATGATTTAGCCAGCTTAGAGTTTTCCTTTAGTCGGCTCAAAACATTAGCAAAGCTAAGTGAACACGTTTTAATAAGATCGAGGTATTGTGGCAATTTATCAAAACAGGTATGCGGCATTAGCATTTGGACATTTGCAGATTTTTCTTCCCACCTATCAGCTCCTTGATTCGCTGTTCTCGTGCTCAGAACCAAGCAAATACATGAAGTATTTTCGGGCCATCTGGTGGAATCTTGTCTTTGTTTAGTTTAATTAATTGACAGTGCCTTATAGTGTGGAAAATACCGTATGTTTCTGCTTCCCTCCCGATGCAGCTCATGATTGTCCTGTACTTTACCGTTACAATTTGCCTGTATCGCTAAATGTTTATTATTTTGTTAAAATAACAAAATGTGAGTTTAACGACATTGTTTGCGTAAAGTGTTCGTCAGCATTTGCAGTATTTTTTTGCCCATTTCAGTTTGGGCTCGCATGTCATCAAGGTACAGTGGTACCTCTACTTATGAAATTAATCCATCCGGAAGTCGTTTTGTAACGCGAATCATTTGGAAATAGAAGCACATTTTTTATGTAAATAGCGTAATCGGTTCCAAGCACCCCCGCGCCCACAAAAAAATAAGCATTAATAGTACATAATGCAATAAAAAAAAAAAACGTTTATTTACCTTTTGGCGCTGGGCAACTATGTGAAGAGAGGGATGATTGACAAGCAAACGGCATTGTGGCAGACAGGGGAGGAGGAAAATTTGACAGCCGAGAGAAAATATAGATATGAACGTGCACACACACACACACACACAACTTATAGTAATTCCAGTAAAGTTTCTTGGGGCCCATGGTGAAGAAAGACAAATAAACTTGGAAAAAACACAAACGAAAAAGTTGTACTTTTCCAGTGTGCGTTAGCTTGTGACAGCGTAGCGGGATTCGGTGACAGTCGAGTGTCCAAGGGAATCAAAAAGCGTCATGGGTAAATGTTGACGTCCCGTTCGGTGGAGTTTGGGGAATCCGGAGCTTATTTTTTTCCTTTTGTATCCTGAATTGACTTCGTAACTAGAGACGATATTTTTCCTGAGGCGGCGTTTTGTAACCTGAATTTTTCATTACTAGAGACGTTCATAAGTAGAGAGTCACTGATGGTGTAGTGGTGGTACACACGCCTGCCTTAGGTACTGGCAGCGTGGGATTGATTCCCGCTCAGTGTTGGTGTCGATATCTGTCCTGCGGCTGGCTGGCGACCAAATCGGTGTGTAGTCTGCCTTGGCCTGAAGTTACCTGGGATAGGCTCCAGCTCTCTCCCTGGATAAATGAAGAGGGGTTGCACAGGAAGGGCATGCGGCTTAAAAACTGTGCCAAACAAATATGAGCGTTCATCTGATGTGACACGCTATAGTGACCCCTAACGGGACGAGCCAAAAGAAATACATACAGAGACCTTTGTAAGTAGAGGTACCACTGCATGTAAGGTGCTGTTGTCTGTGTGACACGGGTTGATTTTTATCTACGTGTTTGAAGGATTATGTTGATACTTTATGGTCTTGTCTGTGCTCAGAGCTTCGTACAGACTGAGTAATTCTCCACCTCCGATTCTTCTCGTGATGTTCTCTCATCGTGTCACCGCTGTGACGACATATGAATTTGTAGGCCGCCGACTGCTCGGGACAACGACCGCCGTGGCCTTGGGTGTTTCCCTTTGTGTTTGTTTTTCTTTTCCCAAAGACCTCTCTCCACACACTACCTGCCAAAAGCTTGCAGATGGTTTCTGCACATGTGGCGCATTGTTTGCGTAATGGCTGCTTTTGCTTCCGACAGATTCATGTCCAAGCGTTTCAGCAAGAAGGACCTCAGGGATAACTACTGCCGAAACCCGGATAACTCCACCGTCGGACCGTGGTGCTTCACCACCGACCCGCGGCCGCACCTCAGGCACCAGGAGTGTGGAATCCCTCAGTGTTCACAGGGTAGGGCGCACACTTTAAGGAGTGGAACCAGCACAGACTGTGAGGTCCAGCACAATTCAAAACGGGGTCAGGGTTCCAAAAAAAAGGTTTCAAGTCTGGTATGTCGTTTCAGAGAAGGGTTAGTTTTTAAGATTGGGGGTTCATGCCAGAGTTAGGTTAGATATTGCTTTGCTATCAATAAAAAAAATAAAAAAAAAAACAAGCCAGGAGGACTCTACTTGTGGGTTCTGAGTGTAGAAATCTTACATAATCATATGAAACGTTCAACCTTGTTTGGAACGCGAATCCAAGCTCGAAACCCTGCATTGAAACCGCAACCCTTAAACATTACTCTGAGGGCAACCATAACTACGATGTGGCCTGCGATGAAAACATGTTCGACACCCCCCATTTTAATCGGAAACATGCACAATCGTCTTGCAAACAGTAACGCGTGCACGCAAGCTCGCACGCAACCGTCGACATCTGCTTCTTATCTGCGTGCGCCGTTGTTGAAACTAGGCAGCGTTTAACCATTCACCGTCGCAACAAATGCGAGCCTCACGCACGTGAAAGAAATCGGCACCTCGCAGCTTTCTCAAGTACGTATTAGTGTTTGTGTGCGTAGAGTCCAAAGTATTCCATATAAACGAAGAGGCGTTGTGTTTCCAAATGTTGTGTAATGTATGCAACTGGATATTTCATTTTACCAAAAGTCGTTATTGGGTGGGCGGGGCCACAAACTTTTTGCTTCTATGCAATGTTGATTGGTCGCACGCGTGTGTTGTCGCACTTGTGCAGTGGAGTGCATACATTGCAACGGCGAGGGTTACAGAGGACCCATGGACCACACGGAGAGCGGGAAGGAATGCCAACGCTGGGACCTGGAGGAGCCGCACAAGCACTCGTACCACCCTGACAGGTAACACATAAAAGCGTCATGATTAAATAAGCCAGTCAACAGCTGCTGCGTGTCCGAAGGTCTCCGTGAACACCTGAGGAGGTTTTTCGCTGGAGGGCTCTGAATTGTCACAAAATGTAGGAATGCATTCATCTTACTCAAGATAGAAAAGCCCCAGGGTCTCCAAACGTCTCCAATGACACCAGGGGAAAAAGCTCATTAGAGGGGGTCTGACTACTCACTAAATACATGTTTCAGTAAGTCGCTATGATTCATTTGTAGTGTGAACGTTATGGTGGGAACATCTCCAAGACTGACAACAGCTGGAAAGAAGTTTATGGTACTGAGGGTTTTCTGAAACAATGGTTTCAGCAGACACTAAATACATTATAGAGGTAAATTAGTATGTAGTATGATTTACCTGCTCTTTGCGGATGATGTGGTTCTGTTGGCTTCATCAAGCCCTGATCTCCAGCTCTCACTGGAGCGATTCGCAGTCGAGTGCGAAGCGGCTGGGATGAGAATCAGCACCTCCAAATCCGAGACGACAGTCGGAAAAGGTCGCCGTGCCCTCTCCGGGTCGGGGATGAGATCCTTCCCCAAGTATCTTGGGGTCTTGTTCATGAGTGAGGGAAGAATGGAGCGGGAGATCGACGGACGGATCGGTCCGTTGTGGTAAAGAGGGAGCTAAGTCCAAAGGTGAAGCTTTCGATCCACGTACCTCCCCTCACCTATGGGCACGGGCTGTAGGTCATGACCGAAAGAACAAGATCTCGGATACAAGCGGCCGAAATGAGTTTCTTCCGCAGGGTGTCCGGGCTCTCCCTTAGAGAACTGGTGAGAAGCTCGGTCATCCGGGAGGGGCTCAGTGTCGAGCCGCTACTCCTCATTGAGAGGACCCAGATGAGGTGGCTGGGGCACCTGATCCGGATGCCTCCCGGACGCCTCCCCGGTGAGGTGTTCCGGATACGTCCCACCGGAAAGAGACCCCGAGGGCGACCCAGGACACGCTGGAGAGACTATGTTGCTCGGCTGGCTTGGGAACACCTCGGGATCCCTCTGGAAGAGCTGGAAGAAGTGCCTGGGGAAAGGGAAGTCTGGGTATCCCTCCTGAAGCGACCTGTAAAAGCGATAGATAACGGATGGATGGATGGATGATTTACCTCCAGTCTGAATGATGAGTGCTAAACGTCTCAGGGTCTGGCTTCAGACAGGAGGCAGTCTCCGAGTCTCAGAAAGTCTCTGAGAACACCAAAGAGAGAAAAAAAATCTCACCCCTGGTATCCTAAAATATACATAACATCACCACCACACACTTGCGGTTAAATTAGCCGGTCAACAGCTGCTGCTCTGACTTCAGCCGCGGGAGGATGTCTCCGAAAGTCTCCAATAACACTTGTTAGCGTTTTTTTTTTTTTTTTTTTTGCGAGAGGGATCTGAATTGTTACTCCATATGATTGATATCAGTCAGTGCAATTTGCTTGCAGTCTGGATGCCGAGGGATCGGAATTTCTGGCTCTGACTGCAGCGGGAGTCACGGAGTCTTCAAAAGTCTCCAAAAAGAAACTGAATAGTTACTAATTGATGAAATTCATGAGTGTGATTTCCTTCTAAATCAGGATTTCCACGTCACCAATAACACTAGAGATGGTCTGGTTTGCAAGAGCGATGCAAAGACTCTCGGAAATTAGGGAAACTTTCTCTATTCTCAACAACTTATTGCGCAAATGTAAGATGGCTAATTAAAAATAAGCGGACAAAGTTGATCTCAAGAGTAACGGGCATTTTTTCCCCCCACAAATTACGAAAAAAAAGCACATTACATCTCTTTTAGGCTCATGCGGTTGTGGTGCGCTAAGTGATTTAAAGTCAGCCCGTGTCCTTACATCTCCCCATTGTGTTCCTAGAAGTGATTTGCTGGAAAAACTCTTCATTCTGACTAATTGCTTTAAATTCCTGGTAAGCCCGGCTCAGATTCTTAAGATAATACTTTTTTTTAAATGAATGTCGTGCATTTTACTCCCTGATTTTGTGTCATGTTATGTGCGGTCTGGGGGAGGCGGAGGAAACCGAATCCAGACAAGAGAGTAATATTCAGGCAGGAAAGGGAATCACGTTTTATGTAAGATTAACAAACCATAAAAACAGTGACAAGAGAGCAAAAACAAAAGAAATCGCAACGTTTGACTGAAGCGGATCTTTCAGTCAGCGCACTCGCGAAATTAGCAGCAGGTTCTGCAGTCTGCCGTTTGATGAATTGATTGACAAAGAAATAGGCCTGAAAGTGATCCAATTTGATGGCTCATGGGAACACGATCACGCAAGCAAGACGTTTGATATTAATCCGTCTTCTCACTCTGACTTTTCCAGCCATTGTTTAGCGCGATGTTTTCCATCAAGCCCGATGATGTCATGCCGTTGCTGATGCGTGTTTCGCAATAGGTATCCCGGCAAGGGCCTCGACGACAACTACTGCAGGAATCCAGACGGACGCCACAGGCCCTGGTGCTTCACCATGGACCCGAACACAAAGTGGGAATACTGCGCCATCAGAGTTTGCGGTAATACAGCATTATTTATTATAGCAGTATTTTTATTTTGTTTCAGGTATTAGAACAGTGATGCACTGGCTCCCTCTAGTGGAATGCAAAATAATCACTTCATTAATTGTTCCAACGCTGCATAACATTAGTGGTGTGAACTTTTTGATTTCTCCAGTACAGAAAAAAATATACATATATTCCATTTTTTAGAACTGGTATTCGAACATTCACTGAGGTCAGCTGTTTTAGAACATTTTGACTGATATTTTGAGACCCCCCAGAATTTGTTCTGTGACGATGTTAGCACCCAACCCACTAAACGAAAGGCTTCCCTGTCTTGTTTCTGCAGATTAATTTCAAAAAGTGTGTTTAAAACTTTTCCATTACAGTAAAGCCTCGGTTCTCGAACGTCCCCGTTTTTGAACAAATCGGTTTTCGAACGAAAATTTTGAGATTTTGTTTTTGCTTCTCTTTTCAAATGAAAACCGGTACTCGACTGCCCCCGACAAAACCCGGAAATAGACTGGCTGACCCACGACGCGCTTTGTTGTGAATTCCCACGCCGCCGAAAGAAAAAAAAAAACAGAAAACACATAACGCGCGTGGCGCAACCAGCACACTTTTGTTATTGTATATAACGCGGCCTCTGTACACAGACGTGTCCCGGTAGTGACTGTTGTTTTTCTTCTTATCGAGGACGACCATATTAACCCCCAATCATGGCTCCAAAGAAGGCAAGTCGCTTGTTTAAAGTTATTCTGCACTTTTGTTGATTAAAAAAAAAGTTTACAAGGCTGGGGGCTGAGTCGCTTCAGATACGGCAATGCACACCCGGCCTAGCGTACTCTACTACTAAAGCATACATTTTAAGTAAAAAAATAAATATATTTCTTAAATTACTTTATTATATAAAGTATTTAAACTGAATGTGTATTTCTACTATGCAGTTTATTATTAGGGAAAGCAAAAAAAAAAAAGCTTTAAAAAGCCAATTGTTTTAGGTTTGCAACGCATTATTTCTTTTTCCATTCATTCTAATGAGAAGTATTGATTCGGTTTTTGAACAAATCACTTCTCAAACCGTTTTCTAGAACGAATTGTGGTCAAGAACCGAGGCATCGCTGTTTAGAAATCAGGAGAACATGGGTTGGTTTCATCAGAAAACTAACTACAAGAATAATGTCATTTTGTAATAAAGGTATAGAAATAAAAAAAAAATTGCTTGGTCGAAATAATATTCCACAGATTAATCAATTATTAAAATAATTGTTTGTTGCAGCCCTAGTGTCAAAGTGGTTGGAATTCTAACTTGTCAAATTATGACATAGCCAAGGTATGAAGCTCCTCTCAGCTGTCATATGCACCTTTAAATGTTAAAAATAATAATAATAATAATAATTTCACTTGGCCCATTTTTGTTATGTCTTTGACTAGTAGTTCCACCGGGATGATGTTTATTGTTCAACGTGAGGTCGTGAGACTGTTGAGATCTCGCTTTAGACTTGAACTCCCAGTTAAAACGCAGACGCAACATTACGCCATTTGCATCACACTTTTGTGCGTAAGAAAAACAAAATAATTTGGGGTGTCAAAATCATCCTCATTGCCAGCCATATCGCAGTTACGGTGTCCTTCAAAGGGCTATTAACTTTATGAATCATAAATGTATCGCCACCATGACTGATTCTGGTGGTCCTGAGGCTTTTTACACCAGATGCTGCCCACTCCTTTGACAAAATCCATTATTGCCTAGCAAAAGCAAGTGAAAGCGGTTACATCATCTTAAAGGGTTTTTTTAAGGTCTTAAATTTAATCCATGAGCAAGTTAATAAATAAAACATGAGCAGGCTAAGCAGTGCAATAGCCAAGCGTGCAACTTCATGACCATCCAGTTCCTTCTGGATCAAAGCAATGCAGTTATTCACTTTTGACAGAACATTCTTCCTCAAATGTAGCTAGCCAAACTATACGGAAGCGTATTGCTGCCACACCAAAAAAAAAAAACAAAAAAAAAAAAGGTCACGACCACATTATAACGTGGTCTGTTTCACGTTATAATGTGGATATTTCATGTTGTCACCTGATGTGTTTCACGTTATAACATAATTCATTTCACATGATAACATGAAACGTTTCGTGGCATAACGTGAAATAAACCGCGATGTAACGTAATTTATCACATTATAACATGAAATGAACGGCAATACACTTCCGTATAACTATTCTCTCTTGATATTGTGTAAAAAAACATCTAGCCTTTCCATCTTAAAGCGACAACTAGCGCAGCGTGAAGAAAGAGGCCCCGTTTTCAGGTCAAATGTTCGACTGTAGCTTGATTTGATCTCCAGCTATTTTCAACACTTTCGATTGGTTAATAATACGTAAAGATATCACAATATCAAGATCGGCCAATTCTACTGATTTGTGAAAAAATGTGAAATTGAACACACTTCTACATTTGAGACTTACCCCCGACATCGACGATATTTGATAATATTGTAAGCTGCAACATGCACGGTTTGGAAATTTGTGATTATTTTGCTTACTACAAAGGGGAAGTACACACTCCACATTTTGAGAATCACTGACATCCGTAATCACCCGTGTATGTCTTTTGTTTACGTTTTCTTAACAACAGAGTGAGTTTGACAGTGGAAGCATTTTCTTGACGACAGATTGAAACCAGAAGATATGAGGAGTGACAACTATATTTCAACACCATTTGATTGATATTAAGGGATTTGGCGAAAACAAAATGCATTTTAAAATCCCCTGGTAAAAAAATTCTACAGAAATTCTGTAGAAATCTAACGAATTTGTACAGAACAAGTTTTTCTATAGAATTTTGCTATGATTTTCGATAGAAATTCTACAGAACAAAATAATTTCTATACAAATTCTATCATACTTAGGTCCTAAAGTTCTATAGTTGTTTAGAAATTCTTTAGAAATGTTCTATCGAAAATTCTTAGCAGGGTCTGTGATAAAAAGTGAAGAAAAACTGCAAAAACTGAAAAATTGAGACGCAAAAAAATGATGCCGCGGTCCAGATCTGGCTCACAGGGTCTTGCCGTAGGTCATGTATTTTTAAAAGCACCCTCGAAAGAGTGACAAACTTTCTGCGAAGTGCAGCTGGTGTGCAGTCATCAGCGTCGTCCCCGCTGCCCTCATATTTTTCCCTTTTAATTAAAATGTTTTAAAAAAAATCCTCTCCTGCCCGCCACCGCCTCTCTGATATGAAGGTTTGTTGGAAACGGAGCGCGTTTATGACCCAGTGAGTCTTAATGAAAACAAGGCAGCGAGAGTGAGCGAACGGACAAGCGAAGTGTTCTTTTTCTCGGTCAACAAAAGGAAAACAAAACCCTTTTTTTTTTTTTTTAGACACTTGAAAGTTGTTTTTGCAGTTCCTTCTTAAAAGGCCCACCATAACCACGAGTTCATTAATGGGGCTTTAAGAAGCATGAGGACATTACCGGGGGGAAGGGGAAGGTGGAATCATGCTTGTTAAAATGTGAACTTGGGACACAATGTTTTGCTTATAGTTCGCACGTACAACACGTGCCGGTGCGTACGCCTTAGTCTGATGACGCAATACGTGAAATTGAGGGTTTAGCGTGATTTCCGGCCTTCAAGCCGCGACTTTTTTCACACGCTTTCAACCCTGCTGTTTATGCGGTGATGCGGCGCTAGCGTTAGCGCACCTGGATATAAGCCTCGGTACACAGAAAGACGCTAACGCAGTGCTAACGCTAGCGCCGCGCTAATGCTAGCACCGCGCTAACGCTAGCGTTGAACACTTTCTGTGTACCGAGGCTTATAACCAGGTGTGCTCTGTAGGCAGGGAATCACGGTATGTCAAGAAGTAGAAAATCAGCAGACTAAACTTTGATCATCTGATACTTTATTAAAAAACATAGAGTAAGGACAGCATTAAATGAAACTGAAAGTACAGTGTCGTTTTGTTTGTTTAGTTTGGCATTAAACATCTTTAAGCCTCTCTTATTTTTGGGGGGACAAATTGTTAATTATCTGCCAAATTGCTGCTTGCGAGAGTGAGTTAAAATCACTGTCACCATAAAAGTGTTCGCACCTCAAGTCCTTTTTGCTCCCGAGTCAAAGCAAAAAAATTAAAATCAGTTGACAAAAATTTGTATGTCACTGTAAAGCTAAACTTCAACAGTGGTACGTAATTGTTTTGTCTTTTTTAAGCCTTTTGATGCATTTTTAAATGTGGAAATCAAGGCAAAGATATTAATAATCACTTTCAAATCAAAGAAAATGTTATGACTTTTATGAAATGTTTGGGGATCCACGGAAATCTCGAGGCGTCACACAATTATCCTTGTTTTTTTTACATTTTTTACGCATTACTTCTGTGTTTTGAAGTACGTTTAGTGATAAATGAATGGCAATAGAGATGCTAATTTCCGTTAGCCATCTACGGCATAGGTGTCAAACTCTGCCCCGATATTTGGCCCGCGAGGCAATTTCAAATTCATATCAGAACCGGCACGCTGGTATTACCAGTATTACACACTTGTTTGGTTCCATTTAAAAAGGTTCATTTGTTGAATTTTAAAATGTAAAATTTTGACAGCCCTGATCTACGATGTTTCCCAAACTGCGTAATGCATGCTGGTATTAAAATGGCAGATTCATACTGGGCTATCGATAATAACTGTGAGAATGAACGTTTATGACAATTAACAGCTTGAAGCGACACTTTTCGAAAACTAAACACTGCCCGTTCGGTGAGGGCAGGAACCATAAAAATACAATATGATGCATTTTTGCAGCATTTTCAACAAGAAAAAAAATCGTATACAACAAAGACGATTTTGATGTGCCCAACAGACAACAAATGTGAGTCTAAATTTTACAGTCGGCCTACGTACTAAATGAAGATACTGTACGATTTTCATGGTATTTTAGTGTTCTATATATTTGCATATTCGGAAATACTGTAACTTCCAGCCTTTGCTGAACAAGGAGTGAGTGTGCAACTTTACAATGTCAGCCCAGGTGCAGAATCGCTTTCAGATCAGCATACAAAATGGCAGGCATATTATCGGGAAAAGGGGGTTGGGGGTGGTGGTGGGGGCAGCAAGTCGGTGTGGGCCCATTTTGGTGAATTATTAGACTCATTTCATAATTCGTCTGCACGGAACGTTCTCTCGCTTTGATTCTCACGCTCTCCCCTCATCTAATCTCTCCATCTCGCCCTCAGTCAGATAAGCTTTTTCTTTTTTTTACAAAGCGTATCATTACTTTTCTGTGCAAATCGTGATAATTAGTCAGCCAAATTGCTTTTTTTTATGATCTACACTATATCTTTTCTGTGTAATATTGAAAAAGCCATTTTTTTAAATGTATAATATTTGAGTTGTCATTCATTAGACTGTTATTTATATTTATGTGGCACATTTATTTATAGCATCAACAACTCACTCGCAGACATCGGGGAAAAAAATGGAAACTTATCATAATAATAGGTGTAACAGAGGACAACCGGTTAGAGCATTTGCCTCACAGCTCTGAGGACCGGGGTTCAAATCCCTTCCCCGCCGGTGTGGCGTTTGCACGTTCTCCCCGTCTCTCGTGGGTTTCCCGCAGGTACTCCGGTTTCCTCCCACTTCCCAAAAACACGCATTCGTTGAAGACTAAATCAACCGTCGGAGTGATTGTGAGTGCGAAACCGTTTGGCTGGCAGAGGATGTTTACAAATGTGTGGATGTGACACAATAAAACTGTTCCAGCAGGAAAAGGAGACAGATCCTCCATTCAGTTGGACCTGACCGCCAAACGACAACAAAAAGATGATGGATAGATTTATGTAAGAAATGTAGTCTGGATTACTGAAAATATATGGAGGAAATATAAATCTATTCAAATAGAGAAAAAAAATAATATATGATTTTCAGTGTGATTGTTTAAAATATGCATGGTTCAAGAGGAACAATGAAATGTTTTTTTTTTTTTTTAATCATTATATATATATATAGTAGGTGGAGGAGGCAAGTGCAGGGAAGCAAACAGGCAACAACAAAAAAAAAATCGACAAGCACGAATCAGAATGCAAAAGAGCAAAACAGATTGACGAGTAATTTCCGGCCTATAAGCCGCGACGTTTTTCCACACGCTTTCAACTCTGCGCTTTATGCATTGATGCGGCTAATTTGTGCATTTTTTTTTTCTAACGGCCGCAAAGCGGCACTCGAGCGGAAAAGGTAAGAGTGAGACCGGGGGAATATATGTGCCGAGGAAGTGACTTTTACCGGTCCGGCCCTATTAGCGCTGCGCTAGCGTGTTACTGCCATGTCTCAGTAATTTTTGCCGGTATGTTTTTTTTTTTTTTTTTTTTTAACAGGTCCTGTTAGCGCGGCGGCGCTAGCGTTAAACTCTTTCTGTGTACCGTCTTTCTTTGTAAATATCTCGTGTTTCAATGTGAGCACTTGCGGCTTTTACGCAGCGGCGTATGTATGTACCAAATGGTATTTCCTTTACTGGGTGAGGCTTATAACCAGGTGCACTCTGTAGGCCGGGAATTACGGTACTCAAGTAT
Organism: Syngnathoides biaculeatus; assembly: GCF_019802595.1. Taxonomy (NCBI): domain Eukaryota; kingdom Metazoa; phylum Chordata; class Actinopteri; order Syngnathiformes; family Syngnathidae; genus Syngnathoides; species Syngnathoides biaculeatus. The sequence goes on along the minus strand of NC_084645.1, from coordinate 22,132,199 downwards.
GGGGGGGGGGGAACACTAAAAGAAGAGCAAATGAATAATTATAAATTCCCATTATGAAGCCCATTGGGAATCATTATTTTTTAAATATTTTAAAATAAATATATTATATAATACATGAAATAGGGGAATAGATTTGCGTTTAAAGTGGATGAAAAAAAAAAGTTCCCCTTTTTTATCATGCCAAATTTTGCCTTAGCAGAAACCCCTCCGAAAACAACTGCGGTGGAAACCAGCGAGTGCTACCAGGACAGGGGAGAAGCGTACAGGGGGACGGTGGACGTGACCCCCACGGGGCTCACCTGCCAACGGTGGGACGCTCAATACCCCCACAATCACTCCTTCATCCCGCAGGCGTACCCTTGCAAGTGAGTCATCTGTCCGTCCATCGCAGTCCCTCCCATCCCATTTAAAAAGTCTACACACCCATGTTCGAATGCCACAATTTTTTTTTTTGTGATTTAAAAAAATAGACCAAGATGAATAATTCCAAAACTTTTCTCAGCTATACCTTATACAAGTGCGATAATGTTGTTGCAAAAGTGTGCACACCCTATTATGAGAGGGAATGTGGCTGTGTTCACAATTACACAAACAACCAAACCAACAAAGGTAAAATGTGAGTCGGCTCATAATAGGTAACATTCAAAATGCCTTTTTTTTTTAATATATAAAAATTAAGTTCATATGTTCTAGTAGGCTTTTCGTCACATCTTATGTAGTCGTACCTTCTTGCACAAGTCGTGGAATTTCTTCAACATCAAGTCAGTCAGGAAAAGGCTACAAAGGAATTGCCAAGGCGTTAAACACAACTTTAAAACAAGTGCAATCATCATCATCAAGTGTAGAAAATATGCCACAGCGGTGACCTTACCAGCAGTCCAAAATTGTTGAGAAGACAAGAAAACTGGTTGACGTGGTTACTAAAAGGCTGGCAGCATCATTGAAGGAGCCGCAGGAATTTCATACATGTGACTGCAATCTCCCGTCATTTTTATAAATCTTGGCAATGAGGCTGAGTAGCAAGACAGAATCATTAACCTCACTTATAAAAGAGTCTTTACACTTGTTTAACCGTGTAAAGTCTTTTTTTTTATTGGGGGGGTGAGTTAAACAGTTTATGGGCCACGTTAACGAAGGAATTAAAAAAAAAAAAAAAGATTTATCCTGGTCTGATTTTTTTGTCATTTGCACAACCAGGTTTGTGTCGACTTTGTATTTCTACTGTACGTATCTCTTCCTTTTTTTTTTTTTTGCCTTCCAGGGATTTGAGAGAAAACTACTGCCGGAATCCAGATGGCCAGGAATTCCCGTGGTGCTTCACGACGGACCCAAGAGTCCGCACCATGTTCTGCACCAACATCCCTCAGTGCGGCTCCCAAAACAAGCCCGGTGAGAAACTGGCCTCGCGCTCCAAAATAGCAGCGGCTGGATTCCTTTTTCTCACAATAAGAGTTGCACTTTACCCGGCGTTTGGCCGCGGCTCAGAGCGCCAACCGTACACAGTAAGACGCTCGAAGTATTTTCGCCCCATCCCTGCGGAGCGCCGTCGGAGTGTGGGAAGACCTCGCCGCCACGCCTCACACAAACAAAAGTTTGATGGTGTTGACAGATTAGCGCCATATAGTACGATTCTCGTGGACGTAATGGCCATGTGGGGCTATACAGCCAGGAGCAAAAAAAAAAAAAAAAAAAAAAAAAATACTCCCATGGGATATTCATAATGTGAAAATACTACAGATATTTATGTTTTTCTTTAACGCGGAACAGTTTTGACCAGGAGTGAGGGATTTCCCCTTTAATATCCATAACTGAGGCTACTCGGGCTTATTCCTTTTTTTTTTTTCGGCATTCGATTCAGACTGCTACGAAGGCTTTGGAGAGAAATACCGGGGGGAGCAGTCCAGGACCAGAGCCAATCTGCCCTGTTCTCCCTGGGGGGAGCACAACAACAGGTCAGTCCACACGCCATCCTTCCTGAGCATCGATCCTGTTTCTGCAGACCTTTTCACCGTACCGTCACGCGTACTTCCAGGACTGCACTCCAATTAAACAAACCCTAAAATGTTATTTGACTAAGACGGAGTGATTTAGAAAATGGCAAATCGCTAAAATTACCAATTTTTTTTTAGCTTTCCTCTCTGCCACGGTCGTTTGAATGTGTGAAGTGTCAGTCGAAAAGATGTCATGTTAGGTAAAGTGCTCAGGAGGGAGACGGAACACACATTTTCTGAGCTGCTTATTCTCATAAGGGTCGCAGAAGGTCGTAATTTATGTTTCAGCAGGTAAGTTGAAAGTTGAAATCAATGTGGTGGAAATTCAGACAGAGATGTTCATGATGTACTACTAAAGCATAGATTTTAAGTAAAAAATAAATATATTTCTGAAATTATTTTATTATATAAAGTATTTAAACTATACATGTATTTCTACTATGCAGTTTTATTTTTAAGAAAAGCAAAAAAAAAACAAAGCTTTAAAAAGCCAAATTTTTTAGGTTTGGAACGCATTATTTCTTTTTTCATTCGTTGCAATGGGAAACATCGATTTGGTTTTTGAACAAATCACTTCTCGAACCGTTTTCTGTAACGGATTGCAGTCGAGAACCGAGGCATCGCTGTTTAGAAATTAGGAGGAGAACATGAGTTGGTTTCAGCAGAAAAATAACTACAAAAATAATGTCATTTTGTAATAAAGGCATACTTGGATGGGAAACCGCCTGGGAGTACCAGGTGCTGTAAGCTTCTCTACCCGGCTAAAATGCAGAGGGGTTGCGTCAGGAAGGGCATCCGGCGTAAAACTGTGCCAAACAAACATGCGTTCATCTGAGATGACACGCTGTGGCGACCCCTAATGGGACAAACCGAAGAAGACGACTCATTTTTACTCGCTAAGTATGTCAGAAGCAGACATGGAATTTGTCTCTGGTAGTTGGAGCTGCTCCACTATGACCTACACGACGACGACATGAAGACATTGCAATAAGGGCCGTTAATAATCAAAGTTTAATTTTTTTTCGACACTTGTACAAAGAATAGTACTCTTGCATTGAGAGAAGTTCAAATAGTGTAGTAGCCCAGTGCGATGACCATTCCCTATTGCCTGATTGCCTTTTCTGTTGTACTCTTTTAATCGTAAAATTGATGGCGCGTTGTCGCGCTGATGCGTGCTACCAAGCTAGCCGTGATGATTTTGGTTTTAGGGTATATCCGACAACATAACCCCAAAGGCTTTAGTCATCCTATCAGGTCAGTAGTTGTCAATCACTTTATGCCACCCGAATGTGCAGAATGTTTACAAACCCAATGAAAAGGTCTATAGTGGCATGAGCTCGATCCTGTACACCCCGGACTGGTTGCCAACCGATTGCGACTATCCCAAGCATCTTTGTCTAATGTAGACATCGAGCAGCTGACATTGATCGTCAGACAAGGCAGAAACCCAGGAAAAAAAGAAAAGGACAGAAGAATCCTGGCTCTGACAGAGGATTGGAAATGAATTGGCCCTGGATCCTCTTTGTTCATCTTGAGCAGTCGTACGCTTCCAACTTTTGTGGGAACGGTTTGGCAGGTTCTCTGCGGTAGCTTACCAAGTCTTATATTTGATTTTCCAAAAAATGAAGTTTTTGATTGCTGTGAAAAATGATACTTCTTCAACCTTAAATGCACTATTCAGAGGTCTTAAATGTGTCACTGACACAATATATGACAATTCTGTATTATCTTGGAAAAATTGAACTAATTCATCTCCAACCACTTTAAAAAATATTCCATACTTTGTTTAGGAGGATGCCCCAAAAAATTTGCATTATCGTATAATTACGATGTCAGACAAACTGGCTGACTTTGGGGCGAGAAGCGGTGTACACCATGGATTGGTCGCCAGTGAGTTGACAGGCCACATACAGATAAACAAGCCTTCACATTAACACCAACCTTGTTCAACGAAGGTCCATTAAGACGGGCTCACAGGAGTTGGGTCTGGAAAAACACATTTTGAATGAACTACGACACACTCCATTATCTTTCAGAAAATATTTCCAGAAGCGCGGACTAAGCTACCACTAAGTCTATTGGCGTGATTTACTACGGTCCCAAATAATGTTCCCTGAATGGTGATTTTGGGAGAAAACTGCAAGTGCGAAATTAAATTCGAAGTGCTGGAATTGGAAGTGTTAGTGGTTAACACAAACACACTTTGACTTGTAAAAAAGACATGATCACACACTCTATGACCCGTCGGTTATACGGCATGGCACCTTCTTGGGACTGGTTCCAATTTAGCACACAGATGATTCAATAGCTCCAAAATTGCATGCAATGTCGAGATAATTCTTGTGAAAGGCATTCCCTAAAATCTTCGCTTGGGCAGAAATGATCAGTTCTCCCATTGCCCCTCATTTTGACAGTGCATCCACCTTCCACAGTAACTGCAGGCATTTAGGAATTATCACGACCCATCGAGACAGAGGAGGACCCAAATGCAGGACTCCGGAGACGCAGAGGCAGTTTGGGAAAAGTGTTTATTCGTTCCAAGGACGGGGATCAGGCAGACAGTCAAGTGCAGCAGCGGCAGTCAGGACGTCGGGCGTAGAGAGCAGGTCCGCGGGCAGGCAGGGGTCGGTACGCTTCGATCGATCTGAGATAGCAGGAGTGTCAAAGGCGTCAGGCTTACGGGGATCGGTTGGAGAACAGGCGGAGGTCGGTACACAAGGGTTTACGAGCAGAGATACGGGAGTGCAGGAACGGGGCACGAGTTGCTACGATCTGGCGAAGACCAGTCATCCCCTAGGTCCTGTAAATATCAGTCAGGAAGAGGCGCAGGTGTGCGCCTCCTAATCAGCGCCGGTGTGCTGGGACCCGCCCAGCCTGGTCTGGACCGGCAGGAACATGACAGGAATAACGGTTCGCATTTACTTACCAAATGCGCCATTTAAAGACACAAAATCAGTCAGCCGCAGTTCGTCCCCCCTCGGATAAATCACATAGCACAGAATTTGCATCTTATCTTTTTCCCCCCCATTTTCAATATCTATAGGTTTAACCAGCCTGCTATCCCAATACTTGAGTCCATATTACTTATTTAGATAGCTCCTATTTTCACTCGATCTACCGGTGCTGTATATTTGTTGTTTTATTAGACCATCTTCAGAACTCCTCAAGACCTGTAAAAACGCTTCCCCTCAAGTCGACCTAAGCCGACAAGAATGACTCCCGACGGGGGCAATCCTCCTCACTTCTCACCTCTGACCCCAAGCCCCTCCTCTGCGGCAGCGCTTCAAAGCCATCGCGATTCACCGCCTGGCTCCCGCCCAGAGGGGTTCAGGGGTCAAGGTTTAGGGAGTCACCCGAAGAATTGGCTGTTAAGCTCGTCATTTCAGATACAACCAATCTGAGCGGTCGTTTGTTACATCCCGTTGTGAGCTCGCTTTACGGTCGTGGAGGAATTTCAGCACGAGGCGGAGTCACGTGTTAAAAAGAGTGTAGGTGGCTGTTTATGTGAGTAATTCCTCTTCGTATCACCTCCTTATCTTGTCCCGCAGGACAGAGAAGCCTACACAGCTGTGTACTTCCGCTAGCCAGATCCTATCTGGATGCATTTGTTCAGCTTTTACTCGAAATTCAATCGCCAGGAAGTCCGTCTTTATTCCGTATTTTCTTCTCAGAACCCAAGCTTGAAGCATAAAGGCCCTTTTGAAATGGATTCGTTTCTTTGTCAATTCTCACGCGAAACAGCTGTTCTGATGACTTTTCCACACTCGGAAACCGAAAGGCCTGTCTTGCTTGAGTGGACTAACAAAAAGTGTCGAGAACCCGTGCCCGAAAACATAACGGATGTCTGCTGATTTGGTTCGAAAAGACGTTTAACACATTCACTGCCATTGACGGCTTGAGAAGTCAAATATCCATGTTAATTGGGAAAGCTGGAAGTGATCAAGAGGTTGTTTTTTGTTTTTTTTTGTTTTTTTTTGCTCATGAGCTGAAGTCGTTCGAAAACCACCGTCTCCTATACATCTCATCTGACTGCCAACAAATTAGAATGATACACGACAGGTAGGAATGTGAATGAGAGGGGCGGAGGGGGAAGAGTGACGCTCCGGGGAGAAGAGATGGCGAGGGCGGACGACTTCAAATACTTGGGGCAATGGTGAGTGTGGTAAGGAAGTGAAGAAACGGGTCCAGGCGGGGGTGAAACAGTTGGCGGAAGGTGTCTGGTGTTCTATGTGACAGAAGCGTCTCCGCTAGGATGAAGGGCAAAGTTTATATAACAGTGGTGAGGCCGGCCATGATGTACGGTACGGATTAGAGATGGAAACAACAGGAAGTAGAACTGGAGGTGGCAGAAATGAAGATGTTGAGATTCTAGCTTGGTGTGAACAGTTTGGATAGGATTACAAATGAGCTCATTAGAGGGACAGCCGAAGTTGGATGCTTTGGAGACAAGGTTCAAGAGTGCAGACTTAAGATGGTTTGGACATGTCCAGAGGCGAGAGAGTCTGTGGATGGAGCTGCCAGGCAAAAGAGCGAGAGAGAGGAAGACCAATGAAAAGGTTGATGGATGTTGTGAGGGAGGACATGAGCACAGCGGGTGTTAATTAGAGAGGAAGATGCACCAGATAGGCTCAGATGGGAAAAGATGACACGCTGTGGCGACCCCTAACGGGACAAGCCGAAAGGGAAAGAAGAAGAAGACGCGACAGATGGACAATGTAAAAAAGCAAAAACTCAGTTTGTATGCTTGGCTGTAGGTGGAGCATGGTGGCGAAGTTTGACCATAAAACATCCAAATTCTAATAACCGGAACCAGGACAGAACCATACAAATTGTTTCACTAAGTAAAATAATATTTAGTAGGCACATATATTACGAGTAGACCCACAAAAAAAACCTTAAGAAACCATGACTGGAAAAGTCATGGAATTCTTGCCCTTTTGGCTATTTTCCAAGGTTTCTTCAAAGACCTGTCCCAGAGATTTTGTTTTCAACGAAATATGATTAATTGATTTTGAGTAGAGTCACTGATGGTATATTGGTACACACAGCTGACTTTGGTGCGGGCAGCGCGGTATCGATTCCCGCTCAGTGATGATGGTGATATCGGCCTTGCGACTGACCGGCGCCCGGTTCGGGATGTAGTCTGCCTTTGGCCTGAAGCGAGCCGGGACAGCCTCCAGGTCTCCTGTAACCCGTGACCCTCGTGAGATAAGCGGCTCAGAAAATGGATGGATTTTGATTTGTTCACAAGTTCAGTTCATTTGTCATTGAGTCTGTGTGTTTTGTTTTTGTTTTTAGCGGTGAGAGAGGTCTAACGGTTGCCGGCCTGCAGAGGAACTACTGCAGAAATCCCGACAAAGACAAGCACGGACCGTGGTGTTACACCAACAACTCTGCCATACGGTGGGACTACTGCAATGTGAAGCCATGTAAGTTCACAGTTGGGAACATAAAAGACAAGGGAAAAGAAGGGCTCAAAAAAAAAAAAAAAAAATTGGAGGTATCCGTAGCCAATTATTAAATGATCTTAGAGGACCATTAAATTCAGGTTTTGGCGACTGAACCTGTTTATCTATGGTAAATGGTATATTTCCCCGTTATATGAGAATGTTATGATGCGCTCTTTTGACGCCGAAATCGATATTCTGCTGTCAACTACTTGCAAAGGTGCCGTTATGTTTTGCTGAGTTATGAAATAATTAAGAAAACCTAGCAATCCTTTCATACATACCCGTGAGAAAATGTCCACAAAGCCATTTGCGGTTTTTGGTTTCTGCACTATGTGCGACTGCAACGGCACGTGGATTGGTTATCTATTTTTTTTTTTTTCTTCAGTTTTGGGGAATTTGCACCCCCAATTTGGTGTCTTCAAAAACAAGGTCATCACACGTAGAAACACGGAATACCAAAAACTGGTCCAATTTTGCAGTTATTAATCCACACAGCTCGGATCCTGTCCGCCGCACTCCCCGCTAATAGGACGTGACAAATTGAGGGTCAGCATCGGTCGTGGCATTTGACCCGCCGTAAATGTGGTCGTCTTGCGCTCGGGGTGGGGGGTTGGAGGTTTGGGGGGGGTCTTTTGTCTCTTGCTTTTATGGGTTCATCCTGGCTGAGCCCTTGTCTGTCTCCCGTGCTGTGTGCAGGTGACGCTTCCCAGAACACCGTTCCAGCAGGTGAGCGTCTTACGCAGCTCATCATTCCGCCTTTGCCCGGTTTGGATTTAACGGCGTCCCTGACATGCGGTCGTCCTTTTTTTTTTTTTTATGTGCATTTCCTGCAGCCCGCTAACGTCGCTGCGTGCGAACGAATCACCACTAGCGTAACGTCTAGCTCGTTCTTCTGAGCGCGACACATCAAAAAAGACGAGCCGAGATGGCTCTAATCTGTAGTTTCTTTTTATTCCCCATTAATGCCACGTGTGAACCATCAATAATTGCCCGACTCAATGGATTAACATGATTGCTTCTTTTTTATGTGTGATTTTCATCGTGGGTCATGAACCCGTTCAGTCGGAAACGCGCTGTCGCCGCTTCCCATTGGTCAAACAAAGCATAAAACAACTACGCGCTTTGTTTTTAGAACTACACAACTTTGCTTTCCGCTCGCTAAATGTGAACGTACGATGCAAAAAGATCATGGATCACAGGTGTCAAACTCAAGGCCCGGGGGCCAGATCCGCCCCGCCGCATGGTTTGATGTGGCCCGCGAAGACAAATCATCGGTGTCAAAATCCAGGATTCTTGTGAAAATATGTCCCAACATTTCCAATGTCATATATGATAAATGATAATGTTGAGATATTATAAGCCTTTCTGTGTCACCAAACATGAACAATGGTTGGAGAAAACCATTACGCTTATTTTTTGATTCCAAAACGAGTTCGTAAATTTCACGTGTAAATACGATGAGGAAATTCAGGATTTCTATGGTTTCACCGTCACGGCCCTCTGAGGGAAATCGTAACTACAACGTGGCCCGCGACAAAAATGAGTTTGACACCCCTGTCATAGACGGGACAAACAAATCACATCAATATTTGTGGTGTTCAAACTCTTTAAGCAATTCACATTGGAACACAAATGGTGCATCTACACGTAATGTCAAAATACCGTTACATAAGCGAAAGTGGGAAATCGTTTAAAATAAAATGGAGGAATTTCCACAAAAAATGGGGAATAGTATGTGTTGGTCCACTGCTGTCACTGGCATATTTTCTTCATCCTTGAGGAAAAAATGTCTGTTACTGCAGTTTACTGAGTTGCTTACATCCATCCATCCATTTTCTTATCCTCACAAGTGTCACGGGAAGTCCCAGCTCTCAACGGCCAGGAGGCAGGGTACACCCTTAACTGGTCGCCAGCCAATCACAGGGCACATCGAGACAAACAGCCGCACCCAATTTGGAGTGTCCTATTAATGTTGCATGTTTTTGAGATGTGGGAAGAAACCGGAGTGCCCGGAGAAAAGCCACGCAGGCACGGGGAGAACATGCAAACTCCACACAGGGATCGGACCCGGGTCCTCAGATCTGTGAGGCCAACGCTTTACCAGCTGATCTACCGTGCCGCCAGAGTTGCTTACAGTAGTTGTGAAACTCCTCTTTGTTTATGTCTTCATCGTTGTATTATACTGCCCCCAGTGGCCAAGTTGCACACAGTGCTATTTTCCTTAATAATAATAAAAAATATGGAAAAAATTTAATACATTAATGTCTTCTCAACAAGGAAATAAGTATTTTGAGTAGCAAGCACGATCATGGGACAAATTAACATCACGAAATTATGAAAGCGGCAGATCGAGTTAAAGGGGACGATTTTCTCGCCTCTGAACGTCAACCCTCGCCCTAAGCCACGCAGCCGGTACATATTTTGGAACGTAAGGAACGTCTTTGTGCGCGTGTGTTTCGTGCACCCGTGCAGGCGAGCTGGCCTCCGTGGGCTGTTTCGTCCACAAGAGGACCCGAATCGTCGGAGGGAGTCCGCTGAACGTGTCGGCCGGCAGCTGGATGGTCAGCATACAAAAAGGGTACGGCGGCGTTTTTAATATTCCGCGCGCTTTTCCGCCCCGTCGAGGGCCTATCGTTAATATTCCGCGCCGCCGCTGTAAATATCGCACACACGAATTGATCCTCTGATCAATCTGATTGCGTGAAAAATTGATTGTGCAGGTCGTCTCACTGGTGCGGGGGTTCGCTCATACGAGAGGAGTGGGTGCTCACGGACCGGCAGTGCTTCTCCTCGTGGTACTTCCCACGGACTTTTTAATTGAGGATTATTTTCCATTTTTACCAATCTTAACTATTCCACCGCCGCTCAGCGTTCCTGACCTGAGCGAGTATCGGGTGTGGCTGGGCGTGTCCGACATCGGAGTGGGCGCTTTGGATCGGGCCACCGGACAGGAAGTCCGCATAGCGCGGGTGATATGCGGCCCCGAGGGTTCCAGTTTGGCCATGCTGAGGCTCTCCAAGTGAGTCGCGCTACTCGTGTATGATATGGACGTGAACGCAAAATGCTATTTGTGTATTTTTCCCCCGCGTTTTTGTACACTAAATCTGCGCAGGCCCGCCCTGCCGGCAGACAACGTGCACACCATTCAGCTGCCCGTGGACGGCTGCTCCATCCCTGAAGGAACACTTTGCAAAATTACGGATGGGGAGAGACCAAAGGTACTTCCATATTTTCTACGATGTTTTTTTTTTTTTTTTTTTCCTCATTTTGGTATCACACTTTACAGTTTGCGTTGTGCATATTTGCTTTTATTTCGATTTTTTTTTTCACTCCACTGCCTTCTGCCAATTACACTTTGCAAATTATGATCTTTTGTCGATACTTCCTTCCCTTATCTGGACAAAATAAAGAGCGAATAAATAAATAAGCAAACAGATGAATAATTAAATAAATGGATGAATAATAAACATTAAAAATGGCATGAATCAGAGGATTCTCCAATGTTCACTCAGGATAATCATATTCCACACCACTTTTTGCTTAATAAAATTGTCCGACTAGGATTTACAAATGAGTTTTTGTTCATTATAATAGAATGCAAAATATTACAAATAATAATTATTTGGTAGTATTAGTATTTTACCATTCAAATTATGATTACAGTTATTATAAAATATATTTATGTATTAAAATTCAATTTTTGCCCAAGAAGTACTAATGTGCACTGTTAAGCAGACTGATATTCTAACATATTCAATTTAAATGAATACAATAATATTACATGAATAATTTAAAATGTTTTACTCATTACGCACAGTGGCGCAGTTGTAGAGCATTGGCCTGACAGTTCTGAGGATCGAGGTTCAAATCCCGGCCTCGGCTCTTTGGGGTTTGCATGTTCTCCTTGTGCCTGCGTGGCTTTGCTCCGGTTTCCTCACACATCCCAAAAACATGCATTAATAATAGACTCTAAATTGCCCCAAGGTGTGATTGTGAGTGCGACTGTTTGTCTCGATGGGCCCCGCGATTGGCCGGCAACCAATTGTGAGGCTAAGCCGCTCAGAAAAATGGATGGATGGATTTTATTTTACTGATTGCATTGTATTAACTGTAATAAAGTATATTTTTAAAAATATTTAGAATTTCATGATAATACATAAAACCCTAAATAAACGTACAGCAGAAAATTCTGTTGTTGAATTGATTTCTCAAAAAGATGAAGATTGCACTTCTCACTTGGGCAGGTACAGGCCACGACGAGGTCCTGAAGGTCGTCGACCTCCCCATCGTGAGCAACGACAAGTGCAGAGAGCTGCACAGGGGCAGCCTGCACATCAGCAACAGCAAGATCTGCGCAGGAGGCGTCAGGAATGAGGGCGTGTGCGAGGTAAAGCTTCCCTTTCATGCCGGGCTCCGGGAGCCAATAATTGTTCCCCGTGCGAATTGAAGCAAATCTTCTGGCTCTCTCTTCCGCGCTTTGCTTTCAAAGATATAAATCTCGAGCAAATTTGTGGACTTAGCGTGTGGGGTTTGATGTAAAGTAGAGCAGCTGCGCGTTGCGCTCCATTTCATCAGCGACTCTAAGCCGTAAGCTTTTGTGGATTCGAGCGTTTTTGGAGAGTCGCGCCGCATCTCCGGCAACCACAAAAACCACATTTTGCTTGCTTTCAATAGAGGCAAAAAAAAATGAGCCTTGTTGTTGTTAGCTATTTTCATACATGGACATGCAGAAGTGAAAGTCAGTCACATGCACTTTGTGCAAGTCATACGTGTATCAAGTGCTCAGCTTCAACTTTCGCGCAAGTCCCAAAAAAACTGTGGCGAAAATCAAGGAAGTCAAATCATTTCTAGGGTTGAGGAAGTCATAAAGTAACTCAAGTCGTGCAATCTCGCGAGCTCGCCGCGTTTGACACGGGGCAAGCGTGGCGTCGGATCCAAGCGAAGCACACCGAACCGCAGGAATAGTTGGAAAGGATTTTAATAGCGACTGTGACCGGCAGAGAAACATGCTGAGGCAGAAGTCGTGGTCGGAGGAAGAAGGCTGGGCAAATGTCATGTGGTAGGAGGATGAGTGCTGGGCAAACAGCCACAGGAACAGGCAAATGTCATGTGTCAGAACTCACGGTCGCAGGAGGAAGGCTGGGCAAACGGGCAAATGCAGTGTCAGAACTCTTGGTTGGACGAGGAAGGCTGGGCAAACAGGCACACGAACAGGCAAATTTCATGTGGTAGGAGAATGAAGGCTGGGCAAACAGCCACAGGAACAGGCAAAGGTCATGTGGCGGAACTCGTGGTAGGAGCGGGAAGGCTGGGCAAACAGCCCCAGGAAGAGGTAAATGTCATCTGTCAGAACTCACAGTCAGAAGAAGGCTGGGCAAACAGTCACAGGAACAGGCAAATGTTGTGTCAGAACTCTTGGTTGGAGGAGGAAAGCTAGGCAAACAGGCACAGGAACAGGCAAATGTCATGTGGCAGGACTCATGGTAGGAGCGGCAAGGCTGGGCACACAGCAACAGGCAAATGTCATTTGTCTCGAACTTGTGGTCGTCGGGCAAACAGCCACAAGAACAGGAAAATGTCATGTGGTAGGATTATGAAGGCTGGGCAAACAGCCACAGTAACAGCTAAATGTCGTGTCAGAAGTCATGGTTGGAGGAGGAAGGCTGAACCAGCCACAGGAACAGGCAAATGTCATGTCTCAGAACTCGTGGACAGAGGAGGAAGGCTGGGCAAACAGCCACAGGAACATGCATATGTCATGTGGTAGGAGTATGAAGGCTTGGCAAACAGCCACAGGAACAGGCATATGTCATGTGGTAGGAGTATGAAGCCTGCGCAAACAGCCACAGTAACAGCTAAATGCCGTGTCAGAAGTCATGGTTGGAGGAGGAAGGCTGAACCAGCCACAGGAACAGGCAAATGTCTTGTCTCAGAACTCGAAGACAGAGGTGGAAGGCTGGGCAAACAGCCACAGGAACATGCCTATGTCATGTGGTAGGAGTATGAAGGCTTGGCAAACAGCCACAGGAACAGGCATATGTCATGTGGTAGGAGTATGAAGCCTGCGCAAACAGCCACAGTAACAGCTAAATGCCGTGTCAGAAGTCATGGTTGGAGGAGGAAGGCTGAACCAGCCACAGGAACAGGCAAATGTCTTGTCTCAGAACTCGAAGACAGAGGAGGAAGGCTGGGCAAACAGCCACAGGAACATGCCTATGTCATGTGGTAGGAGTATGAAGGCTTGGTAAACAGCCACAGGAACAGGCATATGTCATGTGGTAGGAGTATGAAGCCTGCGCAAACAGCCACAGTAACAGCTAAATGCCGTGTCAGAAGTCATGGTTGGAGAAGGAAGGCTGAACCAGCCACAGGAACAGGCAAATGTCATGTCTCAGAACTCGAAGACAGAGGAGGAAGGCTGGGCAAACAGCCACAGGAACAGGCATATGTCATGTGGTAGGAGGAGGAAGGTTGGGCAAAAAGCCACAGGAACAGGCATATGTCATGTGGTAGGAGTATGAAGCCTGCGCAAACAGCCACAGTAACAGCTAAATGCCGTGTCAGAAGTCATGGTTGGAGGAGGAAGGCTGAACCAGCCACAGGAACAGGCAAATGTCATGTCTCAGAACTCGAAGACAGAGGAGGAAGGCTGGGCAAACAGCCACAGGAACAGGCATATGTCATGTGGTAGGAGGAGGAAGGCTGGGCAAACAGCCACAGGAACAGGCATATGTCATGTGGTAGGAGGAGGAAGGTTGGGCAAAAAGCCACAGGAAGAGGGAAATTTCATGTCTCAGAACTCGTTTTCGGAGGCAGAGAATCTGACAATGAGTGAGTCATCAACAAATTCTTAAATATGAGTGTAGCTGACTGGCAGACGTAGGCATGGCTAAGACGACATGACAGACTGTGACAATATTTGCATACTCGCCACTTTGTCTGAACTGGTAATTCTGTAGTTAGCTGTATTAACATTCACAATCCCACAGATATTTAGTGGGATACGTCTCAGTATCCATTGCTTGATTGTCTTCCCAATTAAAGAATAAATGACTTATTCTTTGGTATCAGGAAGATAAACTGTGAAGTTTTAGCCAAGCAGGGCCCAAGTCCTTGAAATTGCCAACTGAAGTCTGACTCAAGTCAACGACTGTGAACTCGCACAATTTCCGAAATTGTTTATTTTTGATGAAAAACTATTAGCCACCTTTTTTGTTCAGGCCAAAGCCAAATGTCATTCAACGATATTGCTTTGGCGCCGTCAGGTGATTCTGATTCTGATATGCATTTATTATTTTGATTTACTGTTAGATATAGTTGATGTAAAACACGTGCCTCGGCGCAAGAAATGCTGCGTAACACCGGATGAATCGGTCCCTTCACCGCAGAGGGATTACGGCGGCCCTCTGGTGTGTCAGGACGGCGAAATGAAGGTCGTCATCGGCGTGAGCGTCCACGGCCGAGGCTGCGCCCGCGCCAACCGGCCCGCCATCTTCATCAACGTGCCCTTCTACGCCCAGTGGATCTACAAAGTCTTCAAGCATTACTCCGAGCCGTAGCTCAGCGCCGAAGAAACACGCGACCGGGGCGTCACGCCGACGTCGGAACCGGCAAAATGACTCAGCGGGACTCCTCGGCTCTGGAGGTCGCGCACGGAGGAGAGGATTGCGTCGGAATAGCGGATGGGGAAGTCAAACGGAAGATTTACACGCACCGGGAACAGAGGACGCACTTGCTCTGACGGCAAACGACGGTAATTAACATTAGAAGAAGAAGAAGAAAAAAAGTTTAGTAGGAAATAAAAGCGGCAAATAGCGACAAGATGGCGCCCAAATCACAACATCAAATTGTGCGGGACAGTCGGGGAAAGTTTTATAACTTTGCCGCCATGGAATATTTCAAAATAGCGGCACAAAGAAAAGATAAACAAAAAAGTAAAGCTCAAGGGAAAAAAGCTAGTTTATTACATAAATAACGTCGCAGTTAAAACGTAAAAAGTTGGCGTTTCTCACTCTGAGGTCTCAAATTCTTACAATGATAACAAAAGAATAAAATCAAAATACAAAAGAAACATTTTGTTCAGGTGAGAAAAAGTTGGAAATTAAAAACGATCAATTTGTAATTTTAAATTGAGAATGAACTGCCCGGTACAAGAAAATATGATAATTATCTGACAAACTTATGAGGATAAAAGTCAAAAAGTTATTTTACAAGAAAGCTCGTTCGTAAAAAGAAAGCAAATGTAATCTTGCCAGAATAAAATCACAATATTGCGAGAATGAAGTTGCAGTGTGATGAATAAATTTGCTAATATACATAATAATATAAAACAAAATAACACTGGAAACTACTACGCAAGTAAAAAAAAAAAAAAAAAAAAAAGTCTTTTCGTCATACCTTGACTTTTTTTTGTATTCTACAGAAAAATATTTTACTTGCACAATTACAACTTTGTTTTTGAAACATTATCATTTTAGTCTTGTCACCATACAATTTTTTTTCTTTAAAATTCTAACAACTATCAATCAGACAAAAAAAAAATAACCAATTGCTTGGGTTGTTTCTCCTGGTCACTTGTTTCTAGGCAGAGTTCAGAGGGATCAGTCGTAGTTACCTAATAGATGAAATGGATGGCCCGTTTCGTTGATAAAATGTTGATGCACGCTCAAATCACGACTCCGTACTCAACATAAACTTCCTTTTTGACGGAATAGCCCCGCCCCCTTCTGCCGGCTATGGCGGGGCGCCGCCACTCCTGCTGAGTCCCCACCGGGTACTGTAGCGAACGCGCTGAAAGGTGCGAGTACTTTGGATTCCTGGCATTACTTGAAACCTCGGAACACTGCGGAGGGCAGGGCAAACGCGCTCCTTTTTGTGTACATAGTATTTAACGAGTGTGTTTGTGGCACTCTATGTTGGGTCTTATAGATCTACGGCGAAAGAAAAGGAGCGGAATGAATGTCCAATGGAAAATTCAGACATTCAGTCACATTGTAGCTTTCGGTTCAGTCTCTGTCCAATGTGTATATATATATATATATATATATATATATATATATATATATATATATATACACACACACACACCTATAAACCTCACATTCATTCAAAGCCACTGACTAATGTCTATGTATCAATACTGTGTATTCTCTTTTTGTTCTGAACCGTGTATGACAATTTTATTGGGATGGGAGCGCCAAGACTGTTTTATGACATTTGTATTTTAGGTTTTGCAATTTGGGATGGGCACTGCTGAATTTTTTTTTACATTTGAAAAAAAAAATGGTCATAAAAAATGACAAATTATATAATGTTACATTGACTGACAATTTGATTTTGGTTAATTTAAATAAGCATTAAAAAAAAATAAAACAGGCACGGTGATTCAGCGGGTAAAGCATTGGCCTCACAGTTCTGAGGTCCCGGGTTCAATGGTGGACGCGCCTGTGTGGAGTTTCCATGTTCTCCCCGTGCCTGCGTGGGTCTTTTTCTCTGGACATTCCGGTTTTCACCCACATCACAAAGACATGCAACTTTAATTGGACACTATAAATTGCCCCTAGGTGTGATTGGGAGTGCGGCTGTTTGTCTCTATGCGCCCTGCGATTGGCTGGCGACCAGTTCAGGGTGTACCCCGCCTCCTCCTCGTTGACAGCTGGGATAGGCTCTGGCATTCCCTGTGACCCCCGTGAGGATAATCGGCAAAGAAAATGGATGGATGGATATGTATACATAATATCTAAAGCACAGGTGTCAAAGTCAAGGCCCGGTGGCCAAATCTGGCGCACCGCATGATTTTATGAGGCCCGCGAAGGAAAATTATGTTCATCAACTTCCATGATTAAAAAAAAAAAAATCTTTTCTAAAGTTTAAAATCATCATATCATAAATGATAACGTTGAGATATTGCAATCAATATTCTGTGCCCAGGGTTAGTGTGAGGATAAGCGGCAAAGAAAATGAAAGTATGGATGAAATATGAAGAGAGAGAGAGAGAGAGAGAGAAATGTAAAGAAAAAGTCCCAAGATATGGAAAACTGTTTTGTAAAATCTATGGTCACACAGCGCAAGTCAAGTGTGATCTGGTCCAGTTGTACAAGAAGAATAATGTATACAGTAATATGATTTAAAAAATAATGACATTAATTTTGGGGATGGGTCGTTTTATATCTCGCAGGAATTAATTTTAATAGAGAAAAACATTTTCACTGGAAAAAAGACTGAAGCGTGACTAAGAGGTCTTAAATATGATTATAAAATGCCCTTTAAAACTCTTCTATGTGGTTTGCCTAAATCCGATGGTGGTGAAAATTCGGAAGTACTTTCAAATACTTTCATGAAAGATGAGAGAAAATGTCTTTGAATGTTCTGAACATCTATTTCATCTCTGAAATCCGTTGCCCACCCTGATTTGCAAAACCAAAACCACTGTGTATGTTTATGTCCTTGTACAGTATATATTTTTTTTGTTCGTATAACCGCATCAACTATGAAACCCAACCCTTGCTTTCCCAATATGCTAAATGTAAAATCCTCTTGTATTTTTTTACGTTATCTGAATTATTCTATCACGTGTCACACCATTAAATGTGTTCCTCATTTAATTTCCCGTCATTCACTTGCGTGCCGGCTGCAATATGCTGACCTTGCTGCAGATGGCGCCATAGTAGCACAAAGAGGTCCTCCTTAGTCACGTGCGAGTTTTTTTTTACATTTAGCGTCATGCTTTCACTTCATAAAGTCAATTTAGCCTTTAAAAAAATAATATTATTCGGTTTTAATAAATGAGGTGCGTGTGAAACAGCCCTTGATATGCTAATCCCATCTGTGTGTGTGTGTGTGTGTGTGTGTGTGTGTGTGTGTGTGTGTGTGTGTGTGTGATGCGCAACCTGCATATTAAATGTCAAAATGAAGAGATGCTGTATTAAATAAATACTGAAGCCCCCCCACACACCCCCAAAAATGCATGTACAGTATTTGACAACCACACCCTGGCTTTATGAGCACACTACGACAACCACTAATGCTGAGGCTTACACACGAGTTTATATATATATATATATATATATATATATATATATATATATATATATATATATATATATATATATATATATATGTATGTGTGTGTGTGTGTGCGTGTGTGAATATTCTGATTCCCTGCCTCCTGCCTGATGACAGTAGGGTTTGGCTCCTGCACTACTCTGACCCTCGTGAGGATAAGCGGCACAGAAAATCGATGGATGGATATTTTTACTTCCATGACTTAGATGCTAATTTTCTAGCTCATTACTGGGGTTAATCGTGTGTTAGCATTAAGATGGCGAATTCAGTGTATGTTGTATTTAAATCTATCCATTCATTTTCTTATTTTCTCCGCTTATCCTCACGAGGGTCGTGGGGAGTGCTGGAGCCTAACCCAGCTGCCAAGGGGCAGGAGGCGGGGTACACCCTGAACTGGTTGCCAGCCAATCGTAGGGCACATTGAGACAAACAGTCGCACCCACAATCACACCTACGGGCAATTTTTAGAGTGTCCAATTAATGTTGCATGTTTTTGGAATGTGGGAGGAAAACCGGAGTGTGAAACCCGCACAGGCACGGGGAGAACATGCAAACTCTACACAGGCGGGTGCGGGATTGAACCTGGGACATCAGAACTAACCATTCTGACTGTTTGGCTTTGTGTACTTTTGGGTGCGTGGATATTCCGCACACTTCTGTTTACCCGCAATTGGGCGAACGTGCTATGTTGGCACGATTAAGCTGACTTTAACCATCTGTCGTCTTAACTAAAGTAAGTCTTATTTTCCTTTCGGCTTGTCCCGTTAGGGGTCGCCACAGCGTGACATCTCAGATGAACGCTCACATTTGTTTGGCCCAGTTTTCACACCGGACGCCCTTCCTGACGCAACCCCTCTCGGGGACCGAAGGCCCCGGTGGGATCCGAACTCACGACTAAACCAATACTCTAGCTACACTGAGCTACGATTCAATAAACACAATATGTATTTGGAAATCCTATTTTTGAGGAACATAACATGATTTTGAAACTCTCGAGGTGGCAGCTATTAGATTTAGTGATTGTCGATCAAGAATGGCGCAGGTGGAACTTCCGCCGGGTTGGAGAAAACCAGCTTTCAGCTTAGAGCGATGCGTTACGCATCCGGTCAATGACCGTCACGCAGTGCAGGAACAAGCGCAACGCCGATCCTTCCGTTCACCGTCCCAAGATCGTTTACTTAGCCCTGTGTGATTATATATATTTAAGTACATACTGCTTGTAGGCAGGGATGCTTTAGGGCTAGCAAAGGTTGTTTCCGCAGGTCAGGTGGAATGGACAGAGAGGGAGAACATGTCATAAAAAGCCAGAAGGGCACACGGACACGTTTCAGACTTGACTCAGTGCACCGTGAGATCTTACAGCTCGCAGGAGTCCAAATGATCCGGAGAACATGGCGGGTGTCAGGGCTGCGCATGCTGCCGTGAAAGCGCTTGTGAATCTCCTCTGACGCACGCTGCAGACGTGTGTGCGCCAGTGAATTAGACAGCGGACTGGGAAATGCTCCGTTCCACTGGAGGCCCCAGTCATCAAATACAGTGAAGAAAATGAGCATTTGAACACCCTGCCATATTGCAAGTTCTCCCACTTCGAAATCATGGAGGGGTCTGAAATTTTCATCATAGGTGCGTGTCCACTGTGAGAGAGATCATCTAAAAAGAAAACTCTAGAAATCACAATGTATGATTTTTTTTAACGATTTATTTGTGTGATAGAGCTGGAAATAAGTATCTGAACAATATCAGCTACAATTCTGACCTTCTAAGACCTGTTAGTCCGCCTTGAAAAGTCCACCTCCACACCATGTTTTATCCTGAATCGGATGAACCTGTGTGACGTCATTGGCGGCATAAAGACACCTGTCCACCCCATACAAGCACTAAGACTCAAACTTGTAACATGGGCAAGACCAAAGAGCTGTCCGAAGACACCAGAGACAACAACTGTACAACTCCACACGGCTGGAAAGGGCTACGGAGAAATTGCCAAGCAGCTTGGTGGGGAAAGGGCCACGGTTGGAGCAATTATTAGAAAATGGAAAAAGCTAAATGTGACGGTCAAGCTCAATCGGAGTGGAGCCCCAGTCTCAGTGATCAGCCCAGGACTACACGACAGGACTTGGTCAATGACCTGAAAAGATGCTGGGACCACCGTTTCCGAGGTGACTGTTGGTAATACACTAAGACGTCATGGTTTGAAATCATGCACGGCACGGAAGGTTCCCCTGCTTAAACCAGCACATGTCAAGGCCCGTCTTAAATTTGCCAATGACCATTTGGATGTTACAGAGGAGTCGCGGGAGAAGGTTTTGTGGTCAGATTAGACCAAAATGGAACTTTTTGGTCATAATTCCTCTCACCGTGTTTGGAGGAAGACGAATGATGAGGCCCATCCCAAGAACACCACCCCTACTGTGAAATATGGGGGTGGTAGCCTCATGCTTTGGGAGTGTTTTTCCTGCACATAGGACAGGACGACTGCACTGTATTAAGGAGAGGATGACCGCGGCCATGTATTGTGAGATTTTGGGGAAGAACTTCTTTCCCTCAGTCCAGAGCATTGAACATGGGTCGTGGCTGGGTCTTTCAACATGACAATGATGCACACCCAGGAAATCCAATGAGTGGTTCCGTAAGAAGCATATCGAGGTTCCGACGTGGCCTAGCCAATCTGCAGACCTAAACCCAATAGAAAATCTTTGGAGGGAGCTGAAACAGCCCAGAAACCTGTCTGATCTAGAGAAAATCTGTGTGGAGGAGTGGGCCAAAATCCCTCCTGCAGTGTGTGCAAACCTGGTGAAAGACTACAGGAAACGTTTGACCTCTGGAATTGCAAACAAAGGTTACTGGACCAAATATTAACATTGGTTTTCTCAGGTGTTCAAATACTTATTTACAGTTGTATCACACAAAAAAATCATACATTGCGATTTCTGGATTTTTCTTTTTAGATGATCTCTCTCACAGTGGACATGCACCGACCATCAAAATTTCAGACCCCTCCCTGATTTCTAAGTGGGAGAACTTGCGATATAGCAGTGTGTTCAAATACATATTTTCTTCCCTGTGTGTACATTTAATGGATCTTCTGGATCCCAGGTTTTTATGCTCTGAAAAACACAAGACTGGAATACGTAGTTTCTGTTTTCCGATAGCGATGTGACCTGTAACATGTACAATGCAAGGCGGCGGAAACCTGAGATAACGTGGATGGATTAGTCTGCACACCCTGTCATAACTGGGGACGTGGCTGTGGTCAGATTGAATCGATTACATTTGAACTCCCGTTGAATCATTCTGGCGGCGCGCACACATCGCACGTGCCGGGAACCGCCGCCGACTTTGTTCAGGAACCCGTGCGGCAGCAAAGGACACACGAAACTCTTCCCCGCCATGAAGGGCGGCTCACTTTCAGCACAAAAGTTTCCTAATCCGATTAACGTGTTTTCGTAATGTCATTTTATCCCCTTCGGTTCACTTTCTTCGCCTCTCTATCGACGGGTCGGTTCGGAGAGCGCGAGTCCCGACATCGGGATCGGCGGTTTGGGATCTCACCCCTGACGTCAACGCGTCATGTAAGTTGATACGCTCGCACGCAGCTGCAATCAAATTTGTCCCGGCTTTTGTTTTCCTTTGTTGACTCGACTTGATCCGTCCCGTTGACCCGCAAGGAAAACCCGTCCTCCCTTCTGTCCACAATCTCAGCTCCATCCCATTTCCAATCCTTCTCGGGGGACTTGACTTCATTTTCTCGCTGCTTTTAAAGTGTATTTGCTGACTATTGTCCCCCCCCCAAACGCTGTTAAATTCCATTCCGGGCCGCAAAAAAAAGATTTTATTGACGTTAACGTGACTCACAAAGTCAGGAAGTTTCGTGCCACACGATAAGAAGCAAATGAAAGAAAGTGCATTGCTCATCAAAACTCAAGTGTTGGAACATGCTTACTGTATGTCAAGTGGGGGACATGTCTGCTTTTGGATGAAATATTAAAAAAAATAGAATAAAATAATGCATTTAAATACTTTATTCAGTTACGTTTTTATTAACTAAATCTGATCTTTTCTTTGTTTTTGTTTTTTTCGAGTTGATTTTAAATTTGTAATATTTAAATTTCAACTCAGAGATTAAACAATGAATACTGTGTAAATAAATAGAAATATATCTAAATAATAATAAAATATAAATAAAATGTTTGCACTGTCAGTCTTTTTTTTTTCCCACATTTTTTTTATCCCATCAGCAGTTTGTACATTATTTGGATTTTTTTTTTTTATCCCAAGATCACAGTAAAATTTAACACTCAAAAAAGTAATGCAACAAAAAATAAATAAAAAATGATAACTGGCGAATAAATATTTTTTGATTGTCGTCATCTCATATTTTGGTCCCAAATGTTCTATTATTTCCTTGTTTTCAGTACATTTTAAGACCTTTTGAAATTGAATGCCAGCCCCCAGAAATACATAAAGCCCAAATAAAAGTCCTTCAATCAAAAGGGAAGAAAAATATCGAAGAACGATTTGATCAAAGCGAAATGAATGTCCCTAAAACTATTTTTTTTTTTTTTTACCATTTAACGTTATTATTTTTGTCTTATCCCCAGTGATCCACATGCACTTCACATTATTGGATTAAACATCCATCCATTTTCTTTGCCCTTTATCCTCACAAGGGTGGAGCCTATCCCAGCTGTCAACGAGCAGGAGGCGGGTGGGGTACACCCCTGAAGTGGTTGCCAGCCAATCGCAGGGCACATCGAGACAAACAATCGCACTCACAATCACACCTGGGGGCAATTTAGAGTGTGTATTAGGTATGGAACATGCAAACTCTACACAGGTGGGTCTGGGATTGAACCTGGGACCTCAGAACTGTGGGGCCAACGCTTTACCACAGTTCTGCTATTTAAATCTGTAATGTGTGAAATTGTGTGTTTAGTTTTAAAGTGGTGGTGCGAGACAAACAATCGCACTCACAATCACACCTAGGGGCAATTTAGAGTGTGCCATTGATGTCGCGGGAGGAAACCGGAGGGCCCACCCGGAGAAAACCCACCCAGGCACGGGGAGAACATGCAAACTCCGCACAGGCCGGTCGAGGATTGAACCCGGGACCTCAGAATTGTGAGGCCAACGCTTTACCAGCTGAGCCACCGTGCCAAACAAATTTATTTTCAAACATGTATCATTACCCGCGTTCTTATTTTTCATTGGATCATAAATAGAAATGTGAGTACGTACTGTTTATCGGTCGATCGGTCCTTGCCGTGAGGCGGGCGGGCTCGGCCAACGCTCCGGCTCGGCTCGCCCTTCCCCGGGCGACGTTCGTCAAACCCACGGGCGGTCGTTTCGCTCCGGCTGGCCGCGCCGCGTCGCGTCGCGTGCGTGGACTCGGCCCGGCGCACGTCAGCCAAAAGTGGAATCGCCGGGCCGGAAAAGACGCAGACGAGATAATCGCCTTCAATTTTCAGGTCGGAAGCCACAAGTGTCTTCCTTCACGGCGCCATGCCGGGGTAAAGCAATAAGATCACCCGTTCACCAGCTGATGAATAAATAACTCCAGCCGCAACCCAAACTCATAAACTATTCTCCGCAGATGGCAAATTAAATAAATACTGTATAAATAAAATATAGTATTTTCTGTTGGCGCTTTTCGAGTGCTTTCAGAGGGGCGAGCAACCTGCTGTTGTTTTCTGCTGCTGCTGCAAGCTGCATTAGTAACTAACATGTCGTGGGGGAGGGGGTGAGTGGGGGGGGGGGCTGGGGGCTGTGGAAGAAAAAAAAACCATGTTTTTTTTCCAGCTGAGATGAAATAAAAATAAATCAAATTACCGCTAGTTAACAAAAACAAAACCTACTAAAATGACCTGTGGTAAATCAAATACTCTCACCGTGTACAATGCAAAACCCATACAGACGAGTGTAAGTTGAAATATCAATATAGTGGTAGATAAATAAAACAAAGTAAAATGGAAAGTTCCAAAAAGGGTTGAGGGCAAATTATTATTATTATTTTTTTTTGGTAACACTCGAAAAGCATCTGGGAACTGAGGACACCAATTGTTGAAAAGGTTGTGGAGGAATTCTTTCCCGTTCTTGTCCGTCGCTCAACAGTCTGGGGTCTCCGTCATTGTATTTTGTGCTTCAAAGTGCGTCTACATTCATTTTCAATGGGAGACCGGTCTGGAATGTTGGCTAGCCAGCATCGTGCTACGAAGCCGTGCCGTTGTAACCCATGTATGATATGGATTGCCATTTTCTTGCCGCAATAAGCAGACACCCACGAAAAAGATACTGCTTGGATGGCAGCATCTGTGTCACCAAAACCTGTATGCACCTGTTCTGAAAGTCAAATTTCAAATTTCAGTTTAATGCGGGTGTCATGGCGTGTGTTGGTGGACTTTTGCACATTTTTTAAAACACATTTCCTTTTGTTTCTCCGTCACTAGTTCACGTCCTGCTATCTTGTTCGATTTTCTTCTGCAGCTGTTCTCACCGTGTGCCACGTCATCTCATCAATTTCTTTGTTGTCAGTTCCCTGCTTTCTTTCACTACGTTTTGGATCAGTGTTGTTGCAGGTCCAAGTTTTAGTTTTGCCACGTTTGCTGTCGTGTTTTGGATTTGCGTGTTTCTTTGTCACTTTGAATCTTGAATTTTAGGGGAGACTTTGCTAGTTAAGTTTTTGATTTTTCTGTGTGACTTGTTTGCTTTTTTTTGTTTTTGAAAATAAATCCTCGACTTTTGCCTTAGATCAGGGGTGACAAAGTCATTTTTGTCGCGGGCCACATTGTAGTTACAGTTTCCCCCCATATGGACGTTATGACTGTAAAACCATGAAAATCTTTCACCTCATCATAATTACAGATGGAATTATGAGCTAGTTTTGTAATCACAAATCAAAGGTAATGGGGTTTTTGAACTATTGCTGTTGTTTGGGCACAGAATATTGCTTGCAATATCTCAATGTTATCATTCATGCTATGACGATTTGAAACTTTAGTACAGATTTTTTTAAAAATCATGGAAGTTGATTCTCATAATTTACCTTTGCGGGCCACATAAAATCCTCCGGTGTGCCAGATTTGGCCCCAGGGCCTTGAGTTTGACACCTGTGCTTTAGCTATATGTATGCATATCGATCCATCCATTTTCTTTTGCCGCTTATCCTCACGAGGGTCACGGGAGTGCTGGAGCCTACCAATTTAGAGTGTTCAATTAATGTTGGATGCTTTTGGGATGCGGGAGGAAACCGGAATGCCCGGCAAACTCCAGGATCGAACCCGGGTCCTCAGAACTGTGGGGCCAACGCTTTAGCAGCTGATCTACCGTGCCGCCCATGTATACATATATAAAGGGTATAAATATATATATAACATGGCATCAACGTTATCGATCAAAAATCCAATTTTTATAATCTTATTGCTTGTAGCTCTCAGTTTTACAAGTTCTTTCGCACCAAAGTCATGTGATCGCTTTTTAAAAATGTATTGTTTGTTGTTTTGGTGGTTTTTTTTTTGGACAGACAACCATTCCCAGCGACGTTAGCAGCACACAATTGGCCAACGTTTAGCTTTTTGTCGATTTGTATTTATTGCATTCCATGAAGTGCCCCTCCGCCATCGATGGTGCCAAGACTGTTAAACGTTATCAGCGGAGTCGTTACAAGCAGCTGTGAAGAAAGCGGCTGCACGAATCAGCTGTGCGTAAAATCAACCGATACCCGTCCTCCCAACGGCAATAGTCATAGATTCTTGTCTGATCACGACGGAGATATTCAGAGAATTTACCGACGGGACAACACATTAACTGCACTCTACAAAACGGTGACGCCCCCCCCCCAAAAAAATAAAACGTCTGTTCATGACATTTAAAGTATTGCGACGGTAAACATGCGGGAGGAGCTTTTTCCTTTCGTTTTCTGAAGCATTTCTGGAAACGATCAAACGGCGGACACATCAGCAGTATTTGTTTGCATTTTGGGGTCGAAATAGACAAAAAAAAAAATAATAATAATTGCAGAACTGAAGGACATTACTCGCAGACTTTTCCAAACAGGAGTGATTACGTTCTAAAGTTTGTCTCTTGTCTCTATACATGAGGGCTCGGCAACCCTTTTGAGGATGAGGGCTACTTCGTGAGTTCCGATCGTATGAAGGGCTATGTGACCTGTTTGCGGCAAATTTCAGACTCAGTTCATTCCATGTACATAAAATACTTTTGTTTTAATTTATTGTACTAAATGACATTACAGGTATTTTAAAATTTTAATTCACGTAAGCAAGTCAGATTCAGAATTTAAAGCATAAATAATCGTAACACTTTGTAGCCTATGGTATTTTTAGATTATAGCTCGCGGGCCCCTTATGTGGTCCTCGCGGGCTACCATTCGCCCACGGGCACCGCGTTGGTGACCCCTGCTCGACATGTAAACCAACAGGATTTTCCCGAAATGACTTGAAGTAACGATGAAAAATACTTTCCCATTTTATTATCCATAAAGTTTCTTCCTTAGAAAATGTACCACCTGGGTTAGGGTTAGGGTTACCCTAAATTTTCAATTTTTAGGGTTAGGGTTATCCTAACCCTAACCTTATAATAAAATAGCTATAATAATAATAATATAATAAAATAAATACAAAATAATAATATAATAAATATAATAATAAAAAACCCGATAATAAAAATAGAAAATATTTCTGGTGGGATGAGACGACAGGCGAGATTGAAAGGCCGAATAAGATAAAAATCAATTACAGCGGCAAAGATTTCAGGTGCTCAATATATATATTTTTTTATTTTTACGACGTCTGTGAGTGCTCACATAAATTAACCCGCGTCTCATTTCAGGAAGTTTGCGCCCTTCAGTACGACGGAGGATTATTTTCCAATCTCATTTTGTATTCATTTTGGAAATCATCACATTGGGTCGATGAGGGATTTTTATTGCTGAGCAGCCGTCGCCGCGGAGATTGTATGATTATGAAAACTCACGCCACGTCTTCTCGAGATTTACATGCAGTGAATGAACTTTTCATGGTTAGTTTTGTTTTTGTGTGTAAACGTGGACAAAAAACAATAAGTAGTTATTTCTTTCAATGAATATTAAGTTTAAGATTTTAATTTCAGGCATTGATACCTGATTTCTTCATATTTTTATTTTGTTTTTGACAATAATGACTTGAGATGCAATTTGCTCAAGACGCATGTATCTCAAATCATCGCTCCCCATTGAAATGAATGAAAATGCCATTAATCCGTTATAGCCCCTAAAAACTTCCTAACAATGTAAAATATTGTACTTCTTTTAAAAAAAAGATACAGTAGTGACATATTTAAATAGGAAGTAAAGAATTAAACTGCTGCTCCTTCTGGTGTGGGGGCCTCGGGCACCTAGCGGGAGTACAACACACACACACGGTTACAACCAAGGTCAATAAACTGCAGTAATATTATGTATTTCACACATGATGAAAAATATATATTTTGTGTTATATTATCTGTTTATTATATCTATGTTATTTAAAGGGTGATAAGACTGCTATTTGTGGACCTGTCTGTGGCATATTGCCATGTTTTTTAGCATCAAACTTCAGGAAGAGTTGTGTCGTTTTTAAATGCATATTTTTTCGTTTTCTGTTAAGTTTGAAAGTAAACAATAGATTTGTTTACTGCCATTATACAGTGCTTTTAACTTAAATCTAAATCTTAAAAAAGTGGTGTGCATGAGAGCTCGTACCTCAAACACCTCGTAAGTCAAGGGGTCGTTGTGCTCTGACTTCATATTTAGAACATAGAACTTGCTATCCCTGACTCTATCTGTCCTTTTTCTCCCGGATCTTCTCGGACAAGAGCGCCGCGGGCCACATGACTCTAACTCGGCAGAGCCCCTCGGAAGGATTCAGTGGGGAATGAGTGAGCGAGTGCCCACAGGTGAACGTGCAGGCCACGCTGGTCCTTGAAGGCATCACATTTCCAAGAGTCTCTCCATTGGGAGGGGGAATAAACTGTCTGTGCAGACAGCATGAGGCCTTGAGGCTGGAACTGGTCCGGGCATTGGGACTTGGACGCTCAGTGCCGACGGCAGCCTTCGAGGCTACAAGGCATTCCAAAGATCTTCGACCAGTGATGAACTGAGCTCATGGATTTTTTTATTTCTCTCCGCTATTTGGTCTTATTCGAACCTGATGAGTGCAAAAACCCAGCACCGTTTTATGACATGATATAGTTTTAGTGAAAAATGTTCTGTATTCATTCACATAACACCCCCCGAGTACCACAGGAGAGACCCCTACCCGGGCTGATTTAGGACAACCCGAACTGGTCGGCAGTCAATCGCAAGGCACCTTCTTCGCAAAAACCCTAATTTTGGCAACCTTAAAACCGTCTAGACCAGAGGCGGATAATCAAATTCTGAAACGTCCAAAAACATGCGTGTCCGTGAATACATCAAATGGCAAAGGGAAGCATCATCACATCATTAGCAAAATGCTAAGTGGGAGGGGGGGGGGTGGTGTTGACCTGGAAACAAGAATTCAGGGAAACGGGGGAGCTTCCCGACTACATAAATCAAGCAGGGTGAAGAGTTACATAAAGGCAGCAAGTAGGCTGCTTGAAATGAAGAGAGAAGCTCCGGTAACCCGAGAAATAGCGCCACAAAACGGGAAAACGACAACAAAAAAAGACAATTTAGTTGACTGAAACTCATTCAACCTGATAAATTAAGACTTCACTGCACTAAGTTGACACTTTTTTCTTTTTTTTTGTTTCCACATGATCGCTATTTCCAATCTTGAACTATTAACTCTTAAATCTTGTAGCTTTATTCTCTGGAGCAGGGGTTGAAAAAAATTGTAAACTAAAATTGAATCAAGGGCCTCGTTGTAGTTATGGTTTCCCTCAGAGGGCCGTTGTGACTGAAAATCATAGAAATCTATAAATAAACAGACAAAACTATTGTTCTTTTTATGTCGCATATTTTGCCTGTTTACGCCCCCACGGCGTGACTTTCTAACGTAGTATAAAAGTGGAAATTTCATTTTTTAAAAAAAACCACTTTAGGTTTGTCATACGAGTGTCCAGAAATGGGCCCTCTGAAAGTTACTTCTGTTTGACCCAGTTTTGTATCCGCTTTGTCCATATTTGGTTAGGACTGCCACCCTTCCCTCTCATTGGTTCCCACCATCTCGATGACCCACTTGTAGGGAAGAAAAGTAGCAATTTCCACTCGTGAGCACTGAAAAAAATGCCTGGAACTCAGAAAAACGCAGACAATTTTAATTCATATTTCATCCATCCTTCCATTTTCTTAGCCGCTTATCCTCACACTAACCCTGGCCACAGAGTATTGCTTTCAATATCTCAATGTTATCATTTATGATATGAGGATTTTAAACTTTAGAACAGATTTTTTTTTTTTTTTAAATCATGGAAGTTGATTATCATAATTTTCCTTCGCGGGCCACATAAAATCATGCAGTGCGCCAGATTCGGCCCCCGGGCCTTGACTTTGACACGTGTGCTTTGGATACATTTATACATATCCATCCATCCGTTTTCTTTTGCCGCCTATCCTCACGAGGGGAGTGCCGGAGCCTATCCCAGCTGTCAACGGGCAGGAGGCGGAGCAAACCTTGAACTGGTTGCCAGGCAATCGCAGGAGACAGACCACAGTCGCACTCAAAATCACACCTACGTTCAATTTAGCGTGTCCAATTAATGTTGCGTTTTTTTGGGATGTGGGAGGAAACCGGAGTGCCCACCTGGAGAAAACCCACGCAGGCACAGGGAGAACATGCAAACTCCACACAGGCGGGCCCGGGATTGAACCCGGGACCTCAGAACTGTGAGGCCAACACATTCCAGCTGATCCACCGTGCCGCCAATTCATATTTCACTCATTGTTATTATTTCACACCACAGAGACAATGTTGGATCTCAGACACTAGAAATAGTTGGTTTGGCAAATAGAGGAAAAAGATCAGTGAAATTTTGGTCCGGCTTTTCTGCCAAAATAAAAAGGGCAAAACTATTTGGCGAGACGTAGACCATCACCCAGACACAATTGATTTGGTTGAGTGGGCAACAGGAAAGAATCTGTTGAACAGACTCGTAGACATGGGCCTACTTGGCTAACAGCTCCGGATGGCTGGTTGCAAGACTCATTAGCCAGGAGTGTATTTTTAGCGCAGTGGGCGCTGGCATCCATTACACAAGCAGCACACCAAGTCAGTATGTCAGCGAGCTCGCCAACAACGTTTGTAGAGAAAGAAATATTCATTCTGCCAGATAGCCGCGGGCACCGGAAAGTAGTGCTGCAGCTTGGTCCTACCTGTTGCATTGAAGAGGCACGACGACGCATGTCAAGGTTTTAACGACATGCGATGGGTAAAGATTTGCATGCCCCGGAGCGGAAATTCATGACTCATCAGACAAAACACCAGCAAAATAACTTTTCTCAACATTGACTATATACTATTCATCCTGTTCACCCATAAATATTCACATTTAATTGGTTTTCTTTAAGGAAAGTAGCGTGGTGACCTCCGCACATGGCGGAGCGGCGCCCAAGCGCCCTCTACTGACCAGCCGCCACTGCTCAGTAGAGCCCCGACGGCAGCGTCCCTGTCACCCTGAACGGGAAAGCAGGGGTGGCGGATTCATCTGCCCGTGTTTTGATGATATCTCAAGGTCCAGATCGACAACAGCGGGCGGTGTTGCTCCTACTTGATATTAATCACTAGTTAGTCAATCAGCACCTCGGGAGGCAACGCGACAGACCGAAGCGTGCGGGCAGCCCGACGCGCCGCAGTGTGAATCATCCATTCGCCCGCGTCGTCTGGGAAGTCAGTCAAAGTGACGAGCGCCACGCGCGCTCACGCTCGCGTCCCATTGACAAAAATGTCATATCAAGTCGAAGGAATTGCTTTGTGTTTGGTGAAAAGCGCCAGCCTCTGCGTGACGCCCCCCCCTCCCCCCCAAAAAAAAAAAAAATGGCGGGGTTGGGGGGTCCTCATATAGGCTCGTGCGTGTTGTTGTCGTGTTTGCGGGGGATTATCATTTATGTATTTATTCATTACTTGAGTACTCTGGTCTCCCTCAACATTCCAAAAACGTTCTCTGTTAAATTGAAGACTCTAAATATTCTCGTGTGAACGGGAGTGTGATTGGCTGACAGTCCTCTTAAAGACTTCCATCCATCCACCCATTTTCTTTTGCCGCTTATCCTCTCGAGGCTCGCCGAGAGTGCCGGGGACAATCCCAGCTGTCAACGGGCAGGAGGGCGGGGTACACCTTGAACTGGTCGCCAGCCAATCGCAGGGCAGATCGAGACGAACAGTCGCACAGACAATCGCACCTAGGGGCAATCTATAGTGTCCAATTAATGTCGCATGTTTTTGGAATGTGGGAGGCAACCGTAGTGCCCGGAGAAAATCCACACAGGCACAGAACATGCTAACTCCACACAGGCGGGTCCGGGATTGAACCCGGAACCTCAGAACTGTGAGGCGAACGCTTTACCAGCTGAGACCACCGTGACGCCGTCTTAAAGACTCTCTAAAGCGAATTTATGGATTTGAGCCAAAACACATTCGACATGTTTGAAAATGTTTGGTCGAAAATGTGAAAAGACTGAAAACTATGTAGGACTGAATTTTGGAGAGTTTTTCACATTGGGTTAAACTAACACGTATGGCAAGCTTGAAAAATGGGAGGAGCTGAAGTCGGTTCTCTGGTGGGTCGCCGTCATCTGGCTCAGAACTGGATTATGGCTCCGGTGGTTGAAACATTATGGGATGTCATTTCGGCGTACGACTGTTGCTTGATCCCGTAGCAGCCATTTTGCAGGTCCTATTAAGGCTATTTAATTGGCAGTTGAGCGAGTGTGGTTTGTGTCACATTTTTACACATTTATGCGATCATTCAAATTTGGCAGGGTCGTTAACGACATAACTCTCTGCGGCGTGTCACAATTTGAAGAGGTTTACTTATTATCATCCGTATTTGTTTCGACGGTTCTCAATCGGAGCAGTTGTCGTGTCGAGGATTGCGGAAAACTACAGACTATCCCATCTGACCTTAGATTACGCATACCCCCACCATTCAAATTCACACTGTCGCTGAGCCCGTGGGAAGTGAAGTAATCCGATAAATAAATACTCAAGTAAAAAAAAAAAAAAAGACCTTTTACTGTTGCCAAAACCGCCTCCGTGTCCTTGTCCCTTTCACCTTGCTGTTATCTGTCTGAATCTGTCTATCAGAGATGCAGGGATGTTTTATCGCAGTAAAGTAGACCGCTGTGCAGTAATACCTCCTGAGACAGCGAGGGAGCTGATAGGTATCGCTCTACAAACACAATGTTCCTCCAAGGACTCGGTACACCAAAATAATGTGCCGCTTTCTCGTCCCCCATTTTCTCTTATGTCTATCTTAGACTGTCTTCCATCTCTCCCCTCCCCATGTGGCTTTTTTTTAAACATCTATCTTTCTCAGTCAGGAAGACCTCCCTGGGGTTATGATGCGTGTTACCTTTTTCCCAACAGGAGATTGCGCAGATATACGTAATCTCCCGGCGAGCCGCGGTTGAAATCCGAAACAATGCCTGCGCGCTGACGAGGAGATGTGTGCTATATCCGTGCTTTAGTGCGGAGCGCCAGGCGTCCCGCCGCGCGCTCGCGCGTCTCGTGCGTCACCTCGCTTACGGCCGGGCCTCCGCTCCCGGTGGCGCCGGGCATATGGCAACTATTGGAACGAGCCGCGCGCCGCCACCGGCTACCGATTCAAATCGTGGCGTGATCGAGCAGAAACGCGTACGCCATGTTCGGCGGCTTTCACCTTGGTGCGTCACTAAGGAAAAATGTATTTACTGCTCTTGGGTTGCATTCATTCCTGTGACCCTGAAGAAGTAGCGCGACAGACGAGTGACAATACGACTTGAATAAATACATGCGCAAGTGTATCCAGTGACGTTTGATTTACTCTGCTGTCTGCAGCCGGGTCAGCGTTGCAAATGAGAATCTGCTCTCACTCGTCTTACCTGGATGAATAAAAGTTAAACAAATAAAAAAATTTTTCGCGTGGAGGATACGCTGAAGACACATTCGACGGTAGGTGAGACGCAAATTTTAAACTCATTAAAACACACCACCTCGTTAAAAAAAATACTGTTTGCAGAATTCATTAGCAAATTTACAGTAAAATTGACATAAAAAAATATATGTACAGATAACATTCACTCAAACCATGTGTGCTATATGCATAGAAAAGCTAGCTTGCTAACTTAATGGTGTCACGTCCCATCGGAACGAGAGTAGGACCCAAATGCAGGACTCAGAAGATGCAAGGTAGTTCAAGGAGACACGTTTATTATATGCAGGGGTAGGGGATCGAGCACGCAGTCCGGTGCAGCAGCGGTAGTTGGGACG
The DNA here is from genome assembly GCF_019802595.1 of Syngnathoides biaculeatus. NCBI lineage: Eukaryota > Metazoa > Chordata > Actinopteri > Syngnathiformes > Syngnathidae > Syngnathoides > Syngnathoides biaculeatus. The sequence continues at coordinate 22,098,275 of NC_084645.1, read as the reverse complement.
TCGGGCGAAGAGAGCAGGTGAGCGGGCAGGCAGGAGTCGGTACACAGGAGAACAATCAAAGCAGGCAGAAGTAACGAAGGAGTCAGGCTTACAAGGTTGGTCGGAGAACGGACGAAGGTCGGTACACACAGGTTCAATCAGGGATACCGGAGCACACGAACGGGACATGAAGATCAACGAACTGGCGCCGGCCAGTTGTCATCGCGGTCATATAAATCCACAGCATAATCAGGCTGCATGAGGCGCAGGTGTGCACCTCCCAATCGGCGCACCTGCGCGGGCACCCGCACAGCTCGTGCTGGAGCGGTAGGATCATGACAAATGGTAACATATAGGAAAGGGCCGAAATGAGTTTCCTCCGCACGGTGTTCGGGCTCTCCCTTAGAGATAGGGTGAGAAGCTCGGTCATCAGGGAGGGGCTCAGTGTCGAGCCGCTACTCCTCCGCATTGAGAGGAACCAGATGAGGTGGGCTGGGGCATCTGATCCAGATACCTCCCGGATGCCTCTCTGGTGAGGTGTTCCAGGGACGTCCCACCGGAAAGAGACCCCGAGGACGACCCAGGACACGCTTGAGACACTATGTCTCTCGGCTGGCTTGGGAATGCCTCGGGATCCTTCCGGAAGAGCTGGAAGAAGTGGCTGGGGAAAGGGAAGTTTGGGTATCCATGAAGCTACTTCCCCCGTGACCCGACCCGGAAAAGCAGTCGGTAATGGATGGATGGATCCAATAATCGTCCATTTCTTGACAGAGCCGAGCAGCACTTCAAAATGGTCTTCAATCAGTTTGAAACTGTTTCAAGCATGTGGGATGGGTACATTTATTTAGTTTATATTGCAGAAAAATCTTACATATAGTAAGTTTTAGGATGGTGACTGGAATCTGATCATTTCTCTTTCCCAAATATGGCGTTGAGGTGGACAGCAACGATTCTATTCTAAATGTCATGTCATTGTCATTATCCAAGCCGCTTATCCTCACAAGGGTTGCGGGAAAGCCAGAGCCTATCCCAGCTAGCTTTGGGCGAATGGCGGACTACACCCTGAACTGGTCGCCAGTCAGTCGCAGAGCAGATATCGACACCGTCACTGAGCGGGAATCTATCCCACAATGCCCGCACCAATGGCAACAACAATCAGTGACTCCGATTCTAAATGGAAGGCTCAAAATACCCCCCCCCTTTACCCCCCAAAAAGCCAAATATTTGCAGGTCCTGTGGTCACAAAAGTGCACGGTCACGCAAAAGCAAATAGAAGAAGTATGGATTCAACTGCTTGCAAGCCATTATGCACCTGGTGCACCTCAGCAAAAGAAAAAAAAAAAGCTGAATGATTCTTGCCGTTAATATGATAATCAATTATACATGTGTCAGAACTAATGGCCCTCGCCAAAACGGAAAAAAAAAAAAAAGGCATCAATGTTGAGCCCAAAGACCAAAGGAATTATTAGATGAGGCATTATTTCCCAAGGATCCTGGATGGGATTAAACCGCGGGGCTTGTGGGAGGCCGGAATTGTTTTTCCTCTCCCTGGGGCCGTCTCAGGTTACAACTACTCCAGCGTTATTAAAAAGCGGTGATGGCAGCGTGGAATTTGGCGCTGCGTCTTTCCCGATGTGCCACGAACGGGCACGTGCGGGCAAACGGCTCGAGGTACCGTGAAATGGCCGACATTGAGCTAAATCGGTGACAAAACAACGGCGCCGTTTTAGCTGTTGCGATGAGGCCCCGAACTAGCCGTGCTCCGAAATCTACGCCGTGTTGGTCCATATCAACCAAAGAAAGCCCCGGTCGAACGTGTAAAGACTTTATGCAGTCCACCATGTGATTAAAGCCGAGTTGGAAGTCGAGACATCGATTATGTTGTAGCAGCAGAATACACGAGTACAAGAGTCCCCGACCTTTACAGATGACGACGGACGGGCACAGGAGCAAGTCGTAGCGGTGGTCAGAACATTTCGATTTCTCTTGTGCTTTTATCGAATTTCAGGACATACTTGCAACGAGTCTCGTTTTGGTAAACGATTTTTACATGTCAGGAGCATCTCCGTACAGCTGTTTAGTAGCCTGACGTCAATGTCAACACGTGTCGTCATGTGTTGCATCACGCAACTTCATCATGGATAAAGTTCTCGAGTTAGAACACGGTTCTACACACCTCCGCACTGCCACTCACCAGGTACCGCCGCTATGAATCTTTTAAGACTGGCGTCCATCCGAATAAATTAAGCTAGCAAAACTAACCACAGTGTTAGCTCTTGGACCGGTGTGGACCTCTGAAGACCTTGTTTGACAGTTCTAGTCTTGATTGGAAGATAAAACACTTGAATGGCAATTGTTTGAGTTTTAAATATCAACGCGGACTGCGTGCTAAAGTCGTCTCGTCAGCTAGCCAGTCCATTATTCCAAGCACGTGTTGACCTTGCGATAACGTCGAATTTCCTGAATCTCCCTATACGCTAGCAGGCTTTTTGTGGCGGGTGGGGTGGGGGAGGCCCCTCTATGGGGGTCAACAAACGGCGTCTTCTCCGCGAAAGCGCCGATAAGCGTGCTAAGGTAGGGAGGAGAACTTGTTAAATGTGCAGCGCTCTGCACAAGACAACTTTGGCATTTGTGCTGGAGCAGTGCAAATAAGCGCCAGCTAAGCAATCGCAAACAGCGCATAATCTTGACGCGTGCACCATTTCTCGACACCGTTTGGTTTGTTGTGCACACAATCTGCTCGGTGCGGGGTTTGTGTCTGTCACGCCGCACGCCGTCAGATCTTTTTTTTTTTTTTTTAACGGCGGTTTCCGCTAATCGCATTATGCTTTACGGGCAGGACGGCTGACTGCACAAACACACACACGCTGACCCCTGGAGCACATTACTGTAAGTTAATGTACATTGATATACACTCAGAATGCTTTTGCCCGTGCGGGTTGACCTTTTTCCTCTTTGTCTCTGCACGACTCTTCCTTTTTTTTTTACTAACCACTCACTGCCCGTATCAAGTCTTTGAGCCGCACCGGCGCTCTTTTGGAACACAAACATGTTTGAATGTACCTTTATGTGTGTTCACTTCCTCTAAAAACAACGCGACAAAAGAAGAGATGAATAATCTGAGGACGAACCTCAAAATGCACTTCGACCTCTCCGTGTAAACTTAATTTGAACTTCTCGAAACGTTTGAATGGACGTGTCCAACTGCTCAATGATGCGGTACTTTTTTTTCCTTTTTTTTGACTCAGCACCCAGAACGTGTAGAGTGAAGAGTCTAAAAAAGGTTCGAGGAAAGTGAAGCGAACGCCAGTCTCCTCCTTCTGATTCTTCTTGTCTCATTCGGGGTTGCCATGGAGAACGATCTTCTGCTTCTTCCTCTCTAACTCCAAGTGCCCTCACGTCTTCTCTCACTATCCCCACAAACCTTTTCTTAGGTCTTCCTCAAACTCTCTCCATGGTCATCATCCGAGTACCCATATAGTCAACATCTCTCTTCTGGGGGGTCTCCACACGTTCGAAGTCTGTTCTCCGAATCTTCTTTTAGGTGACCTCCAGCTCGTTTTTTTTTTTTTTGTCTCTTTAGTGCTACTGTCTCTAATCCTTACATGATGGGTGACTATTGCCTTATAACCTTTGCCCTTTATCCCAGCAGGGTCTCTTCTGCCACACAACAAACCCGACCGCCTCCTCCTCCCGTCCCAACCTGCTTGGATCCGTTGCTTCTCCTCTTTACCCCGCTCACTATTGGGCTGAATGGTCGACCTGGAGTGTTTAAAGCCCTCTTCGGTCCTCAGTTCTCTTGCCTGTCTTCCTTCCTCTCCTTTCCAGTTGATGTCTCCACCTGATCCTTGCTTTCACTGCAGATAACCGTGTCATCTGCAAACATCACGGTCCACGGGGGTTCCGTACTAACCTCCTCTGTCAGGCCATCCATCACCACCGCAAAGAGGCGGAGGGCTGAGAGCCGCTCCCGGATGCATTCCCAGCCCCTCACCTTATACTTCTCCATCACATCTCAATACCGTTCCGCTCCCCTGCTCCCGATACTGTTCTGCTCCCCTCATATATCTCCTGTACTAGCCGACATACTCCACAGTTCATCTCTGGCTCCTCTGCCATCAGACAGCTTTGTCTGGATCTAAAAAGTCACAGCTCAGCTCCTTCTGACCTTCTTTGTACGTCTCCAGGAACACCCTCAAGGCAAATAATGCATCTTTGATACCCATCCTAGGCATGAAACCATCCCCGTTCCTCTCAAATGCTCACTTGCATTCCGAGTCTAGCCTCCACTTCTCTTTGCCACAACTTCATTGTGTGGGTCAGCAACTTTATTCCTCCATAATTCATCGACCTCTGCGCATCACCCTCGCTCTTAAAAATACAGCCCGCTTTTCTTTTCTTCCATTCCTCGGGCATCTTCTCACCCTCTAGGATTCTATCGAACAGCCTGGTGAAAAACTTCACAGCCATCTTTCCGAGGTGCTTCTATACTGCCCGGGCCACGTCATTGGAACTCAAAGCCTTTCCACCTTCCTTCTTTCTAATCTTTGCTTGCGTCTTTTAGTCTTCTTTCTGTCGTTCATCAACGCTATTTTTTATTCCATCTGTTCAACACTACTACTTGCACTAGTCAACACATCTCGATCATGAATCACGCCAATCTACCAAGTTAACTGAAATAACACGAGCTTCTATTCAGATTCAGACACATTCAAAATATTTGATTCTATGCACACACAAAAAAAAAACAGGAGAAAAAGAGAAATTCATTGAAGTCATTCCATCCATCCATCCATCCATCCATCCATGATCTTAGCCACTTCTCTTCACCAGAGTTGTGGGAGTGCTGGAGCCAATCCCAGCTATCTTTGGGCAGGAGGCGGGGTACACCCTGAACTGGTTGCCAGCCAATCGCCAGGCACAGAGAAACAAACGGCCATTTGCATTCACAATCACACCGACGGGCAATTTCGAGTCTCCGATTAAATGCATGTTTTGGGGATGTGGGAAGAAACTGGAGAACCCAAAGAAAACCCACAGGGAGAACATGCCATCTCCAAACAGGCGGGGTTGGGATTCAAACCCCGGTCATCAGAATTGTGAGGCAGACATTTTTTTTTTTTTTAACTATTATTGAAGGAAATTATTTCCAAGCTAACCAAAATAAAAATGTAACCAACAGGGAAAAATAAAAAAGTATGATTTAAATATCTCCCAAATCCCCCAGCTAAACATCCAAAGCAAATGTTCCGGAAATTTATCTATCTATAAGGTTTTTCCAATTTTGGAACCCTCATAAATAATAAATAGGATCCACTTCCCTTTAATTTCACAGAGAATAATCCATAGACAATTCAAATGAAACTTTATCTCAGGCCAAGAAGGTATTCATAAAATGTTGGTGTAGATCCAGGTACCACCCCCCCCCCCCCACTTCCATTTTTGTTCACAGTGGGATTTAGGTCGCAATATTATTGGAATTTTCAAAGTTAGCAAATTTCATTTCGTATTGAAGGTTACTAACTTCAAAAATTGGACATTTATTGAAATGCAGCATGTGCACAGGAAATGTGAAAAACTACAGTGCACAACATGAATGAACACGTTGCAAAATTGCAGCGGAGATGGAAAATGATGAAAATTTAGCTGATTCCATTATCAATACTACTTATCTATTGTTTTCCTTATCAATTTTCATTGGGTGAGGGAATGAAATACCGCATCTGGATTTATTTGCTTTGACTCTTTAATATCTTCAAGTTTGGACAGAAGATATCAATACGCTCACGATGTGCAATCAAATACTTCCTTCAGAGTGATGAAGGCAATTGTCCAGTTCTCCTCTTCACGTCCCAGAGAAAATTAAATATTTGAGGTTTTAGGCCCAAATGATACGACACATTTAAACATTTAGAGTCAGAACAGTCAAATAAGATATTTAAACCTTTACAAGCCTGCCAGCATATCAGATCTCTTTTAAATTGGAGCCTCGCTCAAAGCTCCGGTTCTTTTTTTTAATATATATTTTTTTAAATCTCCCCCTCACCATCTTCCGCTGCGCCGCCCGAATGCCACGCGTGACTGAGGCGAAGGAAGTTTTGACCGTCTTCCAATTCCCAGCCCAATCTTGAACCACATTTAAATATTTTGGAGGGAGGAGAGTTAAGGATAATGTTTGGGGGGGGAAAAAAAATCTCCATGCACTGTTTATTTATTCATTTGGATTAAAATAGCGTTCACAAACCAAAGTAGTCGATCTTTTCAAACAAATGGGATTAATTCCAATGGAGAACTTTTATGTTTCCACAATTCTACATCTTAAACCGGAGAGTGCGTATCGGTCACCAGTCCTGCCCGTGTTCTCCGTCAAGCGTGAGGGTCTCGCACACACCTTCCGAGCCTTGACGGTCCCTTCACTTATCTCGTCCTCGCTGATCTGATGAGGTCTGAGGCCAGCTGACTCTGTGTCAAACCAGCTTCCCGACTTATCGCTTATCTCGCTCTGCTTCTACTGCAGGCTGCCTTTCCTCGGGTCGAGCGCACGTTTGCCATCTGAGGCAAGAGTTACGGAGAGACCTCCCAGAATATTTCACCGCTGTGTGGCCAAGCTTCCTTAGGAGATAGGACGGCCATCTACCAATCAATCGAAGGGTTTCCGCCTTGACCCGTGTTCCACTCTGGTCTTATCTCAGTAGCCTTGTGGAAGGCGTTGATTCCTGACATTCTCTGATGCGGTGTCAAAAAAACGGGGGGTTTCCTTTTTTTTTTTCCCCTAGAGGACTCACCAAAAATAGAAGGCAAATAAGACAGAGTGGAAAGACATCTAGTGCTAAAACTTCTTCTTTTTCTTTTCCTTTTGGTTTGTCCTGATAAGGGGTCGCCACAGCGTGTCATCTTTTTCCGTCTAAGCCTATCTCGCGCATCTTCCTCTCTAACACCCACATGTCTTCATGTCCTCCCTCACCACATCCATCAACCTTCTCTTCGGTCTTCATCTCGCTCTTTTGCCTGGCAGCTCCGTCCTCAGCACCCTTCTACCAACATACTCACTCTCTCGCCTCTGAACATGTCCAAACCATCGAAGTCTGCTCTCTCGAATCTTGTCTCCAAAACATCCAACTTTGGCTGTCCCTCTAATGACCTCGTTTCTAATCCTATCCAACCTGTTCTCTCCGAGCTAGAACATCAACATCTTCATTTCTGCCACCTCCAGTTCTTCTTCCTGTTGTTCAGGAACACATGGCTACACCTCCACGCCGACCTCCTTCAGCCTGCTCTCTCTCACCTTGTCTCCAAAACATCCAACTTTGGCTATTCCTCTAATGAGCTCATTTCTAAACCTGCTCACTCCGAGCGAGAACCTCAGCATCTTCATTTCTGCTACCTCCAGTTTCGCTTCTTGTTGTTTCTTCACTGCCACCGTCTCTAATCCGTACATCGTGGCCTTGCCTCACCACTGTTTTATAAACTTTGCCCTTCATCCTCACGGAGACTCTTCTGTCACATAGAACACCAGACACCTTCCGCCAACTATTCCACCCCGCTTGGACCCGTTTCTTCACTTTCTTGCCACACTCTCTGATTGCTCTGGATTGTTGACCCCAAGTATTTGAAGTCGTCCACCCTCGCTATCTCTTCTCCCTGGAGCTTCACTCTTCCCCCACCGCCCATCTACTCCGTTTTACTTCAGCTAATCTTCATTCCTCTCCTTTCCAGTGCATGCCTCCATCTTTCTAATTGTTCCTCCACCTGCTCCCTGCTTTCACTTCATATCCAAATATCATCTGCAAACATCATGGTCCAAGAGGAATCTGGTCTAACCTCTTGTGCTAATACCTAGAATTGCAAAACTTTACAGTGGTACTTGAGTTCTACGTTTTTAATCCAAAAATGTGGCACTGCATTGTAAAAACATGTGAGAAGAGAAAGTGAAACAATAGGGTTTTATAAAGTGTAAAACTATTCATTCTGTAGTACTCTTCTGTTGGATGTGGTGCTGGTCTCGTGAGTGACGTTAGGGTCTTGTATCTGGAATATGGGGTGGCTCCATTAGAAAACAGTTTTACGACCAACTGAACTGACTTTGACGAAAATATATATATTTTTTGATTTTAGACAACTTCAAACAAGACAGTGAAAGGGCCTTTGTTCGCAAAATAATTTATTTACAGATGTACAACTCTAAAAGGCGCCTTTAGTGACATTGACCACATTGCTCAGTTTTACGCGATACTCACCATTCACTCTGTGAACTGCGTCTTTTCTCACGTTCGCGACACACACTTTACAAATCAAAGAGTCTGTTTATATCATAAATATTAAAAATGTTTAAGTCTGAGGTGGAGAACCCTCTCCCACTTCCACTGGGTCGGCATTTGTCCCGCAAACAATCGTCACGACAATCTTTATCATCAACTCGAAACCTGTGCTGCCGTGAAACTCCAAGCGATGGACATTGCCATCAAAATGGATATGTTAGTCCTCACACCTGAATTTCAAAGACAGGCTGTGCGAGACCCTTTCCGACCCCGAGCTGATGAAAAATGTATGTGACGAACATATTTGTCGGTGGCAGGAAACAGCGGCGTTTCAGTTTATGACAAATTTCCATGGCGGTGAATTAGTTCAGTGCTCCCAAAATTCGACCAAAGTGTTCCATCTACGATCGTCGGGTTGAGACAACCTGAGCAAGTTGGCGCTAGCACACAAACCCGTGTTCTTGTTCCTTTCTCGGCCCGTGCCCTGCCGAGTTCAGCGCGAGTTCAGCGCACTCTGTGAAGTCTTGTCTGTCTGTGTCCAGGTTACGTTTTGCCTGCCAGGCTGCAGAGACGCGCAGGCCCTTAAGTGCTTGACTGCATCCCAAATAAGTCTCCGCCGTGATCATGTTTATCCAATCTCCTATTTATTTTCCAGCTCTAAATTGTTCTGGAACGCTTGCTTTGCGATAGCGTCTCTTTGCACCCACGGGACCGTCGTTTTATGTCGCGCTGGTGAATTGGCGAGATGCGACGTTATTTCTTCACTCGGGAACTGAGAGGCAAGCAAAACTGTTTGGAACTCATCATTTGATGCGCATCAGACGCTCGTTGAAGCAAACAAGGTAAGAAATATGCAAACTGTCTTGGGCTTTTTCAAATGCCGTCCACGTTCTTGCAGCCGGCGGCGGTTTCTGGTACTGTATGTGCGATTTGTGCAGCCGGACGGGGCGGCACTTTTTGTCTGTTTCTTTTGGCTTGTCCCGATAGGGGTCGCCACAGCGTGACATTTTAGATGAATGCTCATATTTCAGCTTTTAATAAACGCAAGTATAGCCGAATATTTATAAAATAAAATAAAAAATTTGAATGTAAATTTGTATGTGCATTTTAAAAATATATACATGTCATTGAAGTATGTTGCGTTTACTAATATCCATCCATCCATTTTCCTACCCGCTCATCCTGACAAGGGTCGTGGGAGTGCTGGAGCCTATCCCAGCTCTCAACGGGCAGGAGGCGGCGTACACCCTGAACTGGTTGCCAGCCAATCGCAGAGCACAAGGAGAAAGGGAACAGTCGCACTCACAATCACACCTACGGGCAATTTAGGGTGTCCAGTTAATGTTGCATGTTTTTGGGATGTTGGAGGAAACCGGAGTTCCCGGAGAAAAGCCACAACAGGCACGGGGAGAACATACAAACTCCACACAGGCGGACCGGGATTTGAACCCCGGTCCTCAGAACTGTGAGGCCAACGCTTTCCAGCTGTTCCCGAGCGGGGGGAGACAGACAATGACGAAAAAAAAAAAAATGTTCATGAGGCCTGTTCATTTTCAAGATGTCACATTTGTGTAATTGTTCGACTCTTTGACTGGTTTTAATAATATTAAGACTAAATGTATTTAAAGAGCGCTATACGGGGTACTCAAAGATACATTAAAAAATATAAAATACCAAAATAAAAGATGATCTAACAACAAGACTGAAATCTGATATTCCACCATCGTTCCAGCAAAGCTCCCGAAGCCCAAGACGACAGGTCAGCGGGACTATATCCGGCATTGCAACCCAAAACAATGTTTTTCTCATCGTTTTCAGTTCAAGTCAGCGATTCAAGTCTCTTCCTGTCACTTTCTAGCAAGTACCCTGGCATCGGTTGCTGAAAAACGTGATGGAAAAAGTCGCTAGAAAAATGGAAATGCCGCATGATTCATTAGGACATGAGAAAATTACACGCACACACGCATGCATCACACTGTCATCTGTGTCGGCCTTGGGGCCGTGTGACCAGGATGGATACAGACTTCGGCTGTTGTGGTTGCCCGGGTAACGGCAGGTTGATCTTTCGGACTGCGAGCAGGCTTGATTCTATGCGGTCATGCGGTCGGGACAAGCTGAGGGTCGGGTCGTTGAGATAATGAGAGTGCTCAACAGTTTTTAGAGTAGCAGTCAATTTGTGTCAATGGCCTCTTTTCTGGGCCTCAGCGTGCTCTAACGGTTGAGTCGATGATATGTGATTGGAAGTTTTCCGAAACGGACCTTTTTTTGTTTTTTGCCCATCCCGAAAGGGGGAAATTGAAATTTTGCATCCGTCTATCCCGGATGACTTTGGCGTGGTTGCCAGTCAATCTCGGGTTACAGACGGAGGCGGACGATCCTTCAACCTCACATTCATACTGTCACTGAACTGAAACACGAGTGGCGGCTAAGTGAACCACTTGGAAATCTTACTCGTTCGACAAATTTGAACGTTAAGATTTTCGAACATGACGTCATGAAACCATTGTGTGATGAGAACTTGAGGTCACGAGATCACCGGGGGATGAAAACAGCACGTCTGTCTTTAGAACATGGGAATATCCTGAATAACATTTCAACACGAGAACATGACACTAGAACACGATGAATATAATGAGAGGAGATCAACCCTAATGATCATACCCTAATTGCGGAAGAATACGATGCAAAACATACATCATTAATATGATTGCTGCGTTGACAACTCGAGACTGGACCTGACTTCCAGAGCGAGGCCCGCCTTGCTACGTCCTCCAGCGGCGAGCAGTTTGACGTCTCTTGATGAACCCCCCCCCCCCGACCTCAAAGCTCTCCCTTCTCGCCAGCTCCGATAACACAAGCGTGGGTGCCATTTGCACAAATCTTAAGGTCTCTTTCTTCACTAAAAAAGCGCAAACGAGTGCAACAGTTAATTGGTTGGAATGGAATGGGCGAGAGCAGCGTGGTCATTGTGCATTCGAGGCGAGGAGGATGTCAATAAAACGTGTGCTGACAAGACCACGACAGCATCGTGCTATCAGCCAATAACATCGTGCCATTAGCACGTGTGTATCATATCAATACAACACCCGAACATTGTCCAAGAATGGCGTGAGGATCAGGGATGAGAATGACCAATTTGGAGAAACACTGAAAATGTCTGTCGATGGGGGGGGGGCCTGGGGGGGTTGACTTTCCTCCTGGATATTTTTTGCTCCTATCGGAACACAGAGCGCACAGCACTTTGCCGGGAATGTCCACTTTTTGTATGTGTCCGGTTAGACGTGTTGATTCCGTTTTCGGTCCTATCTGCACGGTGACACTTTTTTCAAGCCATGCCCGTCTGAAACAGTTTTTGATCCCAGCATCCTTGTCAATTGCCCTCGCTCGATCTTCATCCTTTTTTTTTTTTCTAACACTTTCGTGAAACTTTGAACACACCGTCGCTCAGTTCGCGCTAAGTCCCACGCGCCATTACTTGGCTAACTAACAAGTTCCACTGCGATTTCTGAGAACCGAGAACACGTGTACATGGCAATGGTGAAACTCGATTAACCGCTAACACGATTGGATCGTTATACTGTGTAACTCTGTTGCCCAATCGAGTAATCTGCCGCAAACACGTTTGAATGTTTATGTGGCAAAATGCAAATATTTACACTACCAAGCAAGTTAGAACGGCATATGATAGCCGTGCTTGTGCTAGCGCTAAACTGAACTCGCAGCTCGGAGCCCACCACCGAGAGGCAGGCGCACGATACCCCCCACCCCCCTTGAAATTTTCTCGAGAATGATCATTTTGGTCTGAAAAAGTCGGAAATCCGCTGATCGGTGGAAAATTCTCATCCCTGGAGGATGTAATCTATTGACAACCTCAATCTGAATCATGTAGACATCATTTCTTTAAACCGTGAGAACATCATGTTGAAGGTAAAGGTCAAATGTTGTCATTTAAACAAAAAAATAATCGTGTCATGTGAACCTCTGAAAATCATGACACCAGAACATTTATTTATCATGCCACAAGACCACGAGGCCACCAACCCATCAGAACATGAGGAAATCATGTCGTGAGACAACAAGAACTGGATGTCGTTAGAGTATGACATGAAACCGTCTTGCGATTGGAGGATGGTAACACCGTGGAACAGTAACATTAAGTCATGGCGGCATCTGAATGAACACATCATCTCATTAAAAAGTATACATGATGAGAACATCACGTCGTGAAGTCGCCCCGCCAGATCCAATCGCGTTGCGATATTACGAGAAGACAATTAATCACGTCGCATAACTGCAGCGCAATTGTCTTTATTGCGATCACGTATTTGTAAATGTGTTGCCTGACTGATTCCGGCACGATTCACACCGATAATCTCACCATCATCAGTGTATAAACTTTATTGACTTCCACGGAATTGAACCGTCGTAATAATGCGAGAATGTCAGCCGGCCGTATTGATGCACTTCATTTTCTATCAGCTGCTACTAAAGTCGATACATCACTCCGACGGCTCCCGACGACGCCGACTGTCTGACCGTAAAAAGCTAGCGATGAATCAGCCGAGAGAAAAAGAAGAATAGAAATTCAATTAGTTGGCAAAATTGAATTTTCAGAAGGGCATCACTGGACTGTGCTATAAATAGACCAAACCAAACAGCGGGAATTGAGTTAAAAAAAAGAAAAGAAAAAGATTTTATATGCTTGGTTGCTCAATTCCTCATTTGAAAAAGAACTAAATAAGCATGAAAACACTCAAGGGATGAAGGTAAGCGGGCCTTAATCAATATTTTTATTTTTATTTTTTTTTCAATCCCCAAACACGACACACAAAATAACTTTGGATTACAACTGAAAGACATATCATCACATTATTTTTTACGGCAATTAGAAAATGGCTGGCGAAGGAGCAAAGCCACAACTCATATTTGATGTGCAAAATAGGTTGCGGCAAACGTGCTACAAATACGCTAGCCTATGTTAGCCTTTATTTATGCAGCACAAAAAAACACATCCATTTAGTTGAACTACACTAGGAAAAATTTGTCAACTGTGTGTGTAATTGTCAACATTAATATTTTACCTCCAAAGCACAAAGGATGCAAGGGCACTTTGTATTAATTTTTAATTTAATTTAATAAACGAGTTTCATTTGTGCCATGACTAGACTCGTATCACAGGTCAGCAAAGCTAATTGAAACAAAAGGCAATTCCATCGATCTATTCCAAAAAAACAAAACAAAAAAACACCACAACCACTTGTCATGAACCAATGGTGCGGGGGCGGACCCAAAACAAGACTCCGAGATGAGAGCATGATGTTCGGCGTGGTTTGATTCAAAACTGAGGTCATGCACGGTGTAAGCAGCCCGAGAAGGCAGAGGCTCAACAACGCTAGGCCATAAGCAAAGTCCAATAACATGAAGCGAGGTCTGATGACTAGGAGGAAAACTCGGAAACATGAACTAAGACAGGACTCAACTATGGTGGCGCAAAATCGCTGTGATAGCTCACACTAGACTTTCTCTCAGTGGTGGGAATTCCTGCTGGCAGTGAACGCAACTCACTAATTCAAGGCAACGAACTGGCAAATGCTAGTGACAAAACTCCAACCTAAATACTTGGTCTAATCACATTGCCTCGTGCGAAAACAGCTGTGTAGCATCCTTTTTTTGGTCATAAAAATATGCTAGCTCATAACGCGAACATCAGCCTTGACGTAGAGTACGCTACGCGGTGCAAAGTGGCCCGGCTGTTTTTCACTGCACTTTGCAGCAAATCCACACTCGATTGTGCCAAGCGGACTCGCAGTCAGGCGCTCCGAGTCCGAGCGCGACTGCGAAGGTGATAAGGAGAGAAGCCGCTTCCATGCACGGCTAAACACAAAGTCTCCCGTGAATTGTTGGCTGCATTTATCTCTCTTTGCCCGGTGCCACAGGCTGGAGTGTCGGGATCCAAGCGCCACTTTCGCCTCTCCTGCCGCCCCCCCAAACGTGCGCACTCCTTCCACCTCCCTCCCTAATATAATCAGATCATAAGGCATGACTGAAGAGTCGAGGGAAGCGCAGCCGGCTGTATTTGGATATGTTAAATCCGTAACAGCAGCCTGGCCCCGGAGGTGACGGATTTTACAGAGGGGAGACTGTTTCGCGACCTCATTGACGTATTTGGAAGGCTCCACAACATGTACGCTGCGTGTCTATTAAAACCCGGGAACCAACTGGGAAAAGGAAAGGGAGGCGGTGTCACTTAAACATTTTTCAGTTTTTTTCTTTTGATTATTTTGCCACTTTGACACAACAGCAAGAAAAATTGCAATCGTCGTCGCTCCTCTGATTGAAACGGTTCTTTTCACCTAAAGTGTTGTGGTTAGTCCATTTGCCGTGCTTGTTTGTTACTTTGAATTTTGCATTTTTGTCCTTTTGTTTTTGAAAGTACTCCACCGCTAACGGATTGCCTCCCCGATTCCCTGCATTTTGGGTTCACAACCGAGCACAAAAAGCTCAAGGGTGATAAGAACAGAAGAAGCAAGAAACGCATTGACTCTCGAGTTTACTCTCATTTTTGATAGTTTCGGTGATTAGGGCATATCTTCACGGAAGACGACGTCTTATGGGTCTCAAAAGATTTGACGAAAGAAAACAAAACAGCTGGCAATACGGGAACTTCTGCGATGAAAACTCCATTGGAATTGCCATCTGTCATGAGCAAGCGGATCGGGGGAGTGGACCTATATGCAGGACTCCGAGGCGAGGGCATGGTATTAAGAGTGGTTTTATTCCAGAAGGAGGTCGAACCCAAATAGGCGGTCCAAAACGGGTGGAAGTACAAAAACGCAAGGCAACAGGCACAAGGTCCGATTGACTACGAGGCAAACTTAGAAACATGGACAAGACGTAATCAAACTAAAAGGGCACAGGCTCGGTGCGACAAAGGAATGCTCTGCACTAAACTTGCGAACTACGCACATGCAAACGCGACGAACTGGCAAATGTCGATGACGCATTCACAACTTAAATCCCTGGTCAATTAGTGCCCAAAATGTAATGCAGTTTTGTGACAGCTGTCAGAGGTGGTACTATCCAAGGCAGTGGTTTGGCCCTGCCCCTTACAGGAAGTACCGCCCACGGCCCCTCACAGCCATCCATTCATTTTCTATGCATTCTCATTGGTGAGACGGGTAAGTTAGGAAAAAAAAAATGCGAAAGACGTCCTGTCTTATGTCCTTGTCCATAATAAACCAGAGATTAACATGCTAAATATTGAAACGGACCGGAAAAGAAATCTAAGATTCCGTCATTTCACAACGGGATTTTTTTTCATGTCGAAAGCATCCTGCAGACAAACAAACACTTTTGTTAGCAGTTCAACCTTGACGGAATGAATAATTAAGCATGACAAAAGCGTGACTTTTGTTTTAAGAGACAGCCCAAACGATGTCCTCTGATCAGAACGTCTACAAGACGAAGAAGCTTTGAGGCTATTTCTAGTCTGGATCGCTCCGCTTTGTTTCAAGTCGCATCATTAATAGACCAGATCCATATTCGCAGCAGTCACTTTTAAATATTATGCTGAAAAAAAAATAATAAGTAAAAAGGGAGTTGAGGGGGGAGGGCTCGGTAAAACTCGCCGGAGAGACCGTCACGAGCGTTTTCCCGAGTCGGGAAAACAACAGGGCACGATCGGCATGCCCGAATGTCCACGCGACACAACTTCTTATCTGCTTGTTAGCTGTAATGAAGAGTTATGAGTGGCAATAATGACTCGCCTACAAACACCGACACGCTATCAGAGCACCAAATGATTCAATTTAATATGAATATAAATGCCGGGTCTCCTGCAGCCCCACACCCCACCCCCGATAGTCATCACGTTCCCGATACGTGACAAAAGAGCGCAAACGGCGGCGTCTTCACGGAGCGGACGCCATCGCGATGTCCGCGGAGCGGGGGGGGGGGGGGGGGGGGGGGGCACACTCACGATTGCACGCTGAGAAAAGAGGAGGCCGTGTTATTGAATTGCGGCGGCGGCGGAGCGTGGGGGGTGGGGGAGGTAGAACATCCTGAATGAAAAAGCCTCCGAGTCTAGTGAGTCACGCATGGAGACAAATTGAGCATTGAGCAGGAGGGGGGGGGGGGGGGGGTTTAAAGTGGAGCAGGAGTTTTTCCACAAGTACAGGTACATGCGTGCCACCTCGGGCCATCTGCTGCCTCTTTTCTTTTCTTTTTTTTTTAACATGTACATGATCCAAAGTTGGAGAAGACGTCAATAAAAGAGCAAAAAATAGCTTCCACCGGATGCGTTCCTTGAATGTTCTCTCCTCTCGAAGGACAAACTTCTCCTACCGTCCTCAACTTCTCCAAAGGAACTGTACTTTGCATCCCCCCCCCAAAAAAAAAATAATTAAAAAGAGTTCCCACCTCTTAATAGATGTTTTTTGGAAACAAAATCTGCAAGGATACCTATAATAGGTAGAAAAATTCATTTGAACTTGAATCGCCGACAAAAAATGTTGATGGTTTGCCACCTAATCTATATTTTTTTTCCTTCAAGCCTTTACTTATCCATTTAAGGAGATTCCTTTTTACAACTCCAATCCGGCAACAGACGGCAGAAGTAAAACAAATCAAAAATAAAATCAAATAACTGGACGACAAAGTATACAGTGTGCATTAATGCATGTTTCCATCTTCTTTGTGCAGACTTTATAGGCAACATGGTCCCTGAATTCAAACTGCATCATTGTTGGCGCTGGTGGCAACGTCACACCGGCAAGTGTGCATCAGCGCATCCATCCATTTTCTTAGCTGCTTATCCTCACGAGGGTCGCCGGGAGTGCCGGAGCCTATCCCAGCTGTCAACGGGCAGGAGGCGGGGCACACCCAGAACTGGTTCCCAGCCAATCGCAGGGCACATCGAGACAAACAGTCGCACTCACAATCACACCTATGGGCAATTTAGAGTGTCCAATTAATGTTTTGGGGATGTGGGAGGAAACTGGAGTGCCTGGAGGAAACCCACGCAGGCACTGGGAATACATGCAAACTCCACACAGGCGGGTCCGGGGTTGAACTGGGGACGCTTTCCAGCTGATCCACCGTGCCGTGCCGCCGCACCAATGCTAACGGTCTCAATTAAGATGCAGATTTCCAACTCTAAAATGACTCGTCAAGTCCTTTAGTTCAAGTCAAAGTCAAGTCAAATCTTCTTCAAGTTTCTCGGCAACCTAGACGAGGCAAGTTATTTGACTCGTCCCCCCCCCCACCCCCTCCCATTTCTGCTGAGCAGTTCACAAAGATATGCGGGGTCGCCTCGTCAACGCCGATGATGAACCCCAAGATACACTCCAGAAAGTTGAGGTATTTCTTGATTTTCTTCCCCCAAAAAAAAAAAAACAAAACAGCGATATTATAAATATTTGTACACAGAAGGTCGGAAGAGTGACGGACTGGGAATCAAACCCAAAGGCATTTTTCCACAATTACCGTGTGTCAAGAAAAAAAAGCTCGGTTGCCAGCCTACTAGTAGACGACCATTTCGGTGTCACATGAGCACGTTTATGCTTTTAATCGGAGGAACTAAAACGTCATTTCATCGGCAGGTCGATCAACGATCCGACTCGAATTGCGTTTTCCAATCTATTCGCCTTTCCAACTGTAAGTGACGGCCAGCGTTGCGTCTGTATTCAAAGCAATTTTTCCTCCCGTGTTAAAGTGACACTCCACACACACAAACAAGCCATCTAGCCTCGCTTCCTAAATGCTCTTCTTTGGTCAAATTACACCTGTGGTGAAATTCGAGGTTTTTTTGGACAGGTGGAAGTAGGACTGTTGCTATTGATTTTTATTTTTATTTTTTTAAAGAATCGATTCTCCTTTTGAGTATTGCTCGAATAATGTAATAATAATGGCCTCCACCTTGCAGGGGTTAATTTATCTCCTTCAACTGTATATTTTATGACTGAGTGCATGTAATAAATTTGGTTTCCAGAACCTGAGACGACACAATGCTAAATGGTTAGCAAACGTGATTAGCATTTGCATGCCAGCGATTACTATTTTAGGCCAAAAAAAAAACAAAAACGCTAACAACCGTTCATACTCAGAGTTGGGTAGTAACGCCTTACATTTACTCAAGTAACATTTGGGATCAATTGTACTTGTCGGAATAGTTTGCAGTCAACATACTTTTTACTTTACAGTGGTAGCTATCTAAAGAAGGACCAATACGTTTTACTCAGTTACAATGATCGACATGCCACTCGTTACTTTTATTGATCCATTATTGGGTGCGTGAGGTAAACATCAACAGTGGGTACTTACACAAGCTGCAAAACCTACGTTTTGTATACAACGAGGACCGTGGGTACTTAGCACTTACTTACTTACCAATTTAAACTCGCTTATAGGGCCACACTACCTTAGCTTAGCTGGCTAACAACGAGCAGCGTTTGCGACCAAACCGTGCTGTTGAAGAAACATCGAACGTGCGTAACTTTATAACGTGTACGACCTAAACAACTTGTACAACGAGGGACGAGAGGAATTAAAGGGAATTTAACAAGTCTTATGTTAGCACGAAAGCACGAGCCGTATCGTTCGCGTTGAAGCTGCTCGGCCCATGTTAGCCTCGATGGAAAAAGATGGCACGGTTTGGCGACCCCTAACGGGACAAACCGAAAGGAAAAGACGAAGAAGATTGGGTGTGCGATCAAGTTTTAGATTTCGTTATTGATTTCCGAAAGGGGCGCCCTTGCGCCAATCAAATCACCACTATTATCACTTGACTTCAATTCACCAATCAGATTGCACTAGGCAGTCACATGACCCCACATTGTAGACCTTACAGTGTCTAAAAAAATCACTTATAGATGTCTGGGTGAAACATGAGTTCTGGTGGCCTGAGGGCAGTTCTATTTTTTTTTTAATTTTTTGGTTGAGGTGAACCTTTGAGACAAATTTTGTGTTGACCTATTTTTGAAGTCAATTTAGCTGAGTTATCCAAACGCCCCAACCCTTAGCTGGAAACACCGGGGAGAAAAGGTCTGACGTCGAACAGAAAAATCCTCCATTTTGTCCAAATATTTAGAGCTCGATAAGGAGAGAAACCGCTTGGTGCTATATGCTAGCTCAATTTGTGTCCACGTTTACTAATGACTATGTAATTACGCAGTAATAAAATCGCACCGGCCGCAATCTCTGGTTTGCGAGTGCTGAGCACTTTCTTTCTTTTACAGTATTCATCAGTTTCTTAAGTGCCTTACTGCGATCAACAAGACTGTACTCGGAGAGTAATTACGAACAAACTGCTATTTTGGGCTTTTTTACTTCAGCTGTAATTAATATAGCTTATTGTTGTTTTGTTTCTTGTATGGATTTTCCTGGTAGTATAAACCCGGCTGCCGTCTGATTTGTGTCCAGATTGACAGAGGACTAAATGACCATGTAGTTACTTTTTAATAGCATCACATAACCTGCTGTCTGTGCTTTCCAAGAGGTCTGGTGCTTGTTGTCATGGAAAGACATCACTGTTTAATATCCATTCATCAATTTTCTTTCCCACTTATCCTCAGGAGGGTCGTGGGGAGTGCCGGAGCCTATCCCAGCTCTCAACGGGCAGGAGGCGGGGCACACCTTGGACTGGTTGCCAGTCAATCGCAGGGCACATCGAGACCAACAGCTGCACTCATCATCTCACCCATGGGCAATTTAGAGTGTCCGATTAGTGTTGCATGTTTTGGGGATGTGGGAGGAAAGCGGAGTGCCCACCCGGAGAAAAGCCACGCAGGCACGGGGAGAAAGTGCAAACTCCACATAGGCGGGGCCGGGATCGAACTGGGTCCTCAGAACTGTAAGACCAACGCTTTCCAGCTGTTCCACTCTGCTGCCAACTCAATGTATATTGTTTTTTTTTTTTGTTTGTTTGTTTGTTTTTTCCAACCCATATTGATTGTTTTTGTTGCTTACTTCACAAAGTAAATTGAAGCAAATAGGTCAAAAGTGCAAAATACAATTTTCAATGGTGTCAATCCCGCACCGGAAGAGCAGCTATTCTCTTCTGCAAGGGGCGCAAGGGTGGGGTCCAGGACCAGACCCTCTAAAGTCTTCATGACTACAGATATCTGCTCCACAGGTCGGGGGTCATTAAATCCTGTCATCTGTAAGAGGCCGGAAGACTCGACGCAGGCTGTTTGTGATTGTCAAGTTTGTGAACAACTGTATTGACAAACAGATCACAGTAGATGTCAGCGCGGCGTTGCTTTGGACTTAAGAGCAGCTCGGTTTGTAAATTAAAGATGAGGGTGTGGATTTTGTCTTTTCCTGTTGATCGTGACTGAGAAAGATGTCAACAGGGAAGTCAAACAAGTTGAGGCGCATCACGCTTGAATAGAGGACTTGGAATTGGACGGTATGAACAAGGCGGCTGTAAAGGGTTGGTCTCACGGTTCCAAGGACCTGGGTTCAATCCCGTGTGAAGTTTGCATGTTCTACCCGTGCCTGCGTGGGTTTCCTCCCGCATCCCCAAAACATGCAACATTAATTGGACACTCTAGATTGCCCATAGGTGTGACTGTGAGTGCGACTGTTGTCTGTCTCCATGTGCCCTGCGATTGGCTGGCGACCAGTTCTGGGTCTGCCCGATGACAGCTGGGATAGGCTCCCGCACTCCCACAACCCTTGTGAGGATAAGTAGTGAAGAAAATGGATGGATGAATGATATAAACGAAAACAATGTTATGCAGCTGTATATCTGTGAATAAAGGATTTTGCTGTCCAAAGCGCTTTGCTTGTTGTTTTATAGTTTGAGGCGTCATAAAAGTCAAATATATTAGCATCAACTGTACTGTTCTGCTTATTGTCACAGAACGCAATATTCTGTGGGTCTTGGAAGCTCACTTAAAAAAAAAAAATAAATCTGGAAAATGGCACATAAGAAACCGGCAGTGAAGGAGTTAACCGTGCTGCTCCTAACTTTAAATTTCAAGCGCAGTGTTTCTGGCAACTGTTTTTGCGGCTCATATTTGTATTTTTTTTTTTCTTTCTTTTTTGCCGCAACTCCAGCTATACGTGCGAGTTCATTTAGCCGTGAGGAGGATTTTATCCCTTTCGCGGCTTGTGTAACGCAGCTTATTTTAGTCATGGATAAGGACTTAATTTTTTTATTTATTTGTCTTCCTTTTTTAAAAAAAAAAAAAAAAAAAAAAAAACATTTATGTAACAACAGACAGGCCGCGGTTATGGAAACGCTGCCGAACACGACTGCGCTACTTGTTGGGATGACTTTTGCTGCTTTTTTATTTTTTATGCTCTGGTAAAAGATAATTGCAGGGCTGCAATTTCCAGAACTTTATACAAAGTTGGGCACTTTTTGAAATACTTGTTTCAAAAAAGGCGACGTGCGTCACTGGCGAGAGAGGAAGAGAGAGAGGGAGAGAAAACGATACGGCACCGGTGCGACTCGGGAAGCTTCGGCCACTTGCTCGGACAGATAGCAATTTACAGCTCTCCAAGATATATAAGTGATAAATGGGTTAGAATTACTTTGTGCTCAGCCATCTCTCCGTCACGCACTCTCTCTCTCCTTCCTTGTGATCGTGACTGCACTGACAAAAGCTCTCATCTGGAGAAGTTGCTCGCTCTCCGTGTGCAGACACCCCGGTTGCCGGGGAAACCGGTCTAAAGTTGCGAGCGAGAGGCCTCTGCAGTGCAGCATGAGGAAGGGGTGGGGTGGAACCAGCAGCACGAGCCTCGCCGGGGTCCGTGACGCGTGGAGCTGGTCACGATGCGCGCGAGGGGTCTCGCTCACCTGGAGGAGACGGACGGGCACGCGCGCATTCCGACGCAACGCGTGGGAGGACCCGCTGTTCCCCCGTCAACAAAAGTCAACCGGCTCGAAACTTCTCGGGTTAAACGCCGGAGAGGACGGAGGGCCCTCCGACACGAGTGCGCTACGCACTCGAAACCTCTGAATTTGTGATTCAGCCGTTGGCTTGCCACTGTCGGGTCAGAGGTCGGGGCGGTTTCCACAGCGTGAGAATCTCTGTTATAGATGGACAACCTTGAAAAAATGAAAAAGTTCGAGACAAAGCCACTAGGTTTACACGCCGTGCAAAAATTAAAGCGGGCAGGGGAAGCGTCATGGCGGCGAGGCTGCCGGCGGATCGCTACGAGTGGATTTTTGGGTCGCGGATGTGACTGAATCGAGGTGAACTCGGCGCACGGCAACCTGCAGTGTGCAGGATAAATGAACAAGCGACTACGAGAGTCTGCCAAATTGCCACTTATTATTAGCGTTATTGTGCTGCCGCGTAATTCCCGTTGTCGGCCATGGCAGGCTTTGACGAATTTACCGCTACGAGACTTGCAAATCGGGGGACCCGCAAATCTAGCTCGTGCCGCTTTAACGGGCCCTATAAAGAGCGCCGCCGCGGCTCAATTTGACGGCGGTGTCACGTCACACGATCATATTCGATCGGTCTTGTTCGGAAGCCCTGTGTGCGCGCAGAGAGAAAATGTTGCTTCTCCTAAAGTGGAAGCCGTGTGAGTGATCCAGTCCTTTGTAGCCACGAAGAATCTAAATGTCCTACTTAGCATTTCCGCTGTTTTGGATGTTAACTCTTTCTCCATCCAAGTGTGAAAGAAACAAAACGCAATCCGCTCCCAGCTGGCTCATGCGGTGGCGCTTCTGTAACGGTGAAGTCGTTTCTTCAGAAAATGGGTTGGTTTTTTTTTTCCCGACGTGAAATGACGACGACAGAATTAATGTCAAAATGCGAGCCGCAATTGCACTTTTCCCGTCAGCTATATATGAAATATCATGTCTGGATGTGGCATGGTAATGTAAAAATATATTAAGTTCAGCTAGGGAACTAAAAAAAAAAAAAAAACCAAATCAAATAAGTCTACTCAGTTGACTTCAAAAATAGGTTAACACAGATTTCCTGACTCGGTGGTCTGTCGGGAACCCTAAAAAAAAAAGTTCTGGAACCCATGTTTCACAGGGGCAATTGTTGCACTGTTGGGCCAATGATAAGAAACCACAAAGGCGGACCTGGAAGGGATTTTTAAGATGTTATTAAATGTGCAGTGTACATACCTCCCAAGTATGTGCGAGCTTAATTGTAGTTAGCATTTTTTTTTTTTTTTTACTTTAAATGGTGCTAATGTTAATTTTGATTGCTAAAGTTTCAAGGCATTTTGCTGCCTCAAGTTCTGTACACCACATTTATACACTCAGTACCAACATGTAGTTTAAAGGGCTGATCCAGAGGACCTTTATTTTATCTATATATCACACAAACATAGTTAATTTTTCATCCATCCATTCATCCATTTTCGAAGTTGGCGTGGAACTTTGCACCCAAAACACAGACTGGCCGGTGCCTAAAGAAATCTACGTACACCGTGTTGACAAAAAGATCAAATTCAAATATGTTAAAACGTCTGATGCTGCTTGCACACAACAGTGAGTCGTTTGCGGTTGTTGTACGAGCGACTGAGTCGGCGTAAAACAAAAATCGAAACCGTTGTTATCTTTCTGCGTTTAGAGATTTAGCCCGTATTTTAAATAATGCACCGAACACTTGAGAGCACACACCGCCGTAGTCAAATTTCAGGAAGACCTCAGCCTCAACGGTACACTAACTTTATATAGTGTCCAAATTTCGTCACCTCCTAAACATCACATGGTTATGGATATTAGCTGACATATATCTGAAAACGAGGAAGATACTTGTCAATACTAAACAATTGAAAACGTACGTACAAACTTGCTAGCGAAGCCAAGTGAACGCTGTACCGGGTTTTCAAAGCAGTCCTCCGTGAAATGCTTGGAAGATATTCCTGTCCACTTTGATTTGTAACTCCAATGCGCCCGTTTTGTCTTCCCAAACCTGGTCCATAACCTGCCAATCCGTTCATCTTTCGGCCATTCACGTAAGCCGACACCGTCGGCGTTTGACGCAGAACAGCCGTATGCAACACACGTCCTTACTAGCTTTTTCACTCTCTGGCTAAATGTTGCCTTGACGTGACATCACATTCTGGGGAGTTAGCGAACTTGCCGCATCTAAGTGACATTTCCGACAAAATCTCGAGACTGACTTTGACGGTAATTTAATTTCTGTGTTGAGAATTTTTTAAATATTTTATATGAAATTTGAGCATTTTATATGAAATTTGAGCTACATTTGAATGATGGACAAATAAAATACATTTCCTCGAGATTAGACCTTTCAGGATTGAAATCTGTCACTAAAAATTGAGAATAAAATGCCCATTAGTTGTGACGATAATAACTTTATTGTATTTTTGCAATCATGTGGGTGATTATTTTTGGCTCAATAATCAATCGATAATGACAGTCCTCATATTATGTTTGTCCATTTATCCATTCATTCTCTGCTGTATACTGTTTATACCGTTCAAGATGGGACCTGCCCCTGGTGACACCCTGGATTGGTCGACAAGCGATCACAAGGCACCGACAACTATTCGCGCCGACTTTCGTACAATCACTGCGTGGAATCTGAACCCACGCAGCCCGGAGCGAAGTCAGCCGAACGTACCAGTACAATATCAGTGACCTTCGGTGACTCATATTAAGGTTTTGTGAGGCATATTAAAGCAATGTGTGGCATAATCCCAGTTGTGCATGTGGCCTTGCAGGCCTCAGGAAAGCAAAACAAGATAGTCGCTCGTGCAGCCTTCATCCATCCATTTTCTGTAGCGCTTGCACATTTTAAGGCCACATGGAAGCTGGAGCCAAAAGCCAAATTGTGTTCAGGGTAGGAGTAGGGCCCACTCCGGACTGGTCACAGGGACATGTAGACCTTTTCACCACGATGTCACGCCTACCTCCAGGTGGCGAATGATTGCACCGTTAGCAAACAAATCCTACCATCTCATTTGATCACGGTAGATTGACTAAGAAAATAAGCAAAATGGGTTTAATGATGATTTTTAACCTTCTTTTGCACCTCCGTAATTTGAGTGGGTCACGCGTCAGCCAATGGAAAGATATTACGTGAGGTTTTAATTTACACTCCATCAGGTAAAATGATTAGAAAGTTGACATGGTGGAAATTGAGACATCATGCCAAAATGATAATTAATCAACTTTACTGTGACTTGGATTAACGGAAGACTGGCTTTAATGAACTTTTCCGACCTGTCAATCACTCGTACAATAATATCCAATCAGACAGCCGCATTGTTTTAACCCCTGGATTGACAAGCCCCTCCCACAATATTGTCCAATAAGCAATGCTGGTTGTCAGTAGTGTGCGCTTGGAAAAGTTCATGTTATGAAGAAAATGGTCCTCAGATGCGCTTGGGGAACGTGCAATTGTGATGAAAGATATCCTGCTGGTTTACAAGGGGCCCGCTTGATTCATTTTCCAAAGCCTAAAACACAGTTGACCAAGTGTCTACGATGGATTAAGGCTTGCGGAAGAGCGCACGTACAGTTAAATGTGGACAATATCAACAAACACAAGGCTGTATGTTCGAAGGTAAGTGAGGGACAAGTATCTTCTCAGAGTTTGATTGAATTATTATCAGTGCTTTATACGTTGCAGGAGAACAACTTGCACTTTGTTAGCGTATCACTGACCTGCTGAACGAAGTGTGTCATGTTTTACGCCGAAAAGTCGGGTTAGTGATACATAAATGTGCCATGTCACGCAAGAGAAATGTCTATTTGCCTATATGTATCACATGGGACTTTTAAGACAGAGCACTGGGTTCCATTACAAGCCAAATCAAATGAATACACCCACTCACAATGATATTACTCGTGAGCGTTCCAAGTAAAAAGTACTCACCTTGCTTTACATGCGCAGTTCGATTCCACTATTTGATCCTGTTGGATTTCAATATGAAGTTTCTGAGCCGTCAAACTTTTTTGCATCGATCGCCAACATTTCGCTGTAACTCTGACATTGCGTCCTGCTCCGTCCAAAATCTTAATTCCGTGGACATATCCTTGCCTGAAATGGTTGAGACCTCTCTGTAGAACTCTCTTGGACAAGTCTGACGCATTTGGCAAAAAAAACCATACCCCAATATTATCTGGAATACGCGATAGAGAATCAACTTCAAACATGTTCTGTTCATTCGCCATTTTCGAAGCTTGTTGGACATGGCTAAGGGGGCGGAGCTTCAGATCGCCATCGGAAAGGTCCATTGATGCTGGAATTGATCTTTTTTTTATTCTTCTGACTGTTTCACATTGAGCCAAATTTGAGGGTTCCGCTGCAAAAAGCGAGTTTGCCGTCCTTATCGTCTCTGATGGTTGAAGATATGAATCGTATCTTATTTGGGTCACAAACCACATAAAGACAAAACAAGCATTCAAACTCACGTTCACTCCTGTGGACAATTTAGCGTTGAATGAATTTGAGCCCAGATTCTAAACTTAGAACTGCGAGGCAGATGTGCTAACCACAACGGCAATGAACCGCCAAGATATGATTCATAAACGTTACTAGTCACACCTCTCTGCCTCGCTATCCACAATAGCCAATGTCAGCAATCTTTTTCATATGTGAACAAACATTTGGGAGTTGCTGTCATCCTCGGGTGTGGGGAAAAGGAAGAGGGAAAAAAAAAGAACATTGTAATAAACGGAGCAATCATCATTTCTGGTGTCAGCGGCGTCCACAGTGGTCGGCGGCCATTACAAAGTGGCGGGGGGGGGGGGGGGGGGATGCATAAGTTACAGCAGCTACAGAGGCGTTTTAAACTCCTCTCCGCATCAAATCCTCATCCTCTCCCTCTCTCCTCATGAGGCTGTATAATGCTGACGGGCAGAATGAGAGCAGAAAGCTCGCAAAATGAGAGGAGAGAGAGCGAGAGCGAGAGAGACGGAGGGGAAGGAGAGGAGGTTGGCTCACCTGCCAATCACGGCCAAAGCCCCGTCATCATTTACAGCGAGACCAAAATAATCCAAAATAAAAATAAAATAAAAAATGCAACGTGCACCAAGAAAGCGTCGCAAGGAGGTGAGGGGAGAATTAATAACACGGAAGGAAACCCAGTTCCGTGTAAAATTAAGCGGCGGCTTTGTCGAAGGCAGCCATTTAGCGCCTCGTGGACACCCCCCCAACCCCCCCCCCGGCGCTGTCACCGACACGAGCGCCGCCTTGAATATTTTAGCCCGAGGATTGATAGTTTGTTAGGCGAGCGCCTGACGTCTGCCTCCCACTATTTTCCGAGGCGCCATTCGTTGCTTCAGTCACCCCCCCCCCCACAATGTTCACTATGCTACGTTATGCAAGCATCTGCTAAGAATACCTGGCAGAAATTGACACATTATAGTAAGCCGACAAAGATATGTGTAGTTTGCATGTTCTCCCCGTGCTCGTGTGGGGTTTCCCCAGCTAGCATGTCTTCATTCTACATCCCCTAAAACATGACAGCTTCATTGCAGCCTCTAAATTGTCCAAAGGTGCGACAATACCCGTCAAAGTACGAGCGTCTGACGTCCGCCTCGCACCTTTCCTGACGCTCTGTCTCACAGCCGAGCGCGCGAGGAGGAGCCAAAGTTTGGGAGATGAAACGACAAAACGAGTTGTTGGAAGATAAGCCGGCGTTAATAAGACGGATGTGCGCTTTGATTAAAGGATCACGGGTGTAAGACACCTATCAGCACTTCTTCTGAGGCATAGCTTGGAAACTTCTGCGCTTGATAAAAGTCCACGTGTCCCTTGATGGTGGCTGTCAAGATATAAGGTACGAACAAAAGGTCATCTTTACGAGAATGGAGGGAGGAACTAAATTCAGTTTCTGTTCTTCCCGGAAGTCTTTCTCCAAGAATTTCCAGGGAAAAGTAACTCCTGATCTTTGTGCCCAAAGGCAATTGACGGAGTTGATGTTAGCGTTCAGTCAGGTTTCTTCAAATTCATTCACAAAGAAAGTCCTCTACAAACTGTTGTCACGGACTTGGACGCATACAATTGCCTATAGGTTCCCTGGCATTTTGCATTCAACGAACGTGAGAATGAAGGTCATCTTTACGGGAATGGCGGGAGGAACAAAATTCTGTTCTTCTGGGAAGTCTTTCTCCAAGAAGTCTTTCTCCAAGAATTTGGTCATTAGGGGAAAAGTAATTCCTGATCTCTGTGCCCAAAGGCAATTGACGGAGTTGATGTTAGCGTTCAGTCAAGTTCTTCAAATCCATTCACAAAGAAAGTCCTCTACAAACTGTTCTCACGGTCTTGGACGCATACAATTGCCCATAGGTTCCCTGGCATTTTGCATTCAACGAACGTGAGAATGAAGGTCATCTTTACGAGAATGAAGGGAGGAACAAAATTCAGTTTCTGCTCTTCTGGGAAGTCTTTCTCCAAGAATTTGGTCATTCGGGGAAAAGTAATTCCTGATCTCTGTGCCCAAAGGCAATTGACGGAGTTGATGTTAGCGTTCAGTCAAGTTCTTCAAATCCATTCACAAAGAAAGTCCTCTACAAACTGTTCTCACGGTCTTGGACGCATACAATTGCCCATAGGTTCCCTGGCATTTTGCATTCAACGAACGTGAGAATGAAGGTCATCTTTACGAGAATGAAGGGAGGAACAAAATTCAGTTTCTGCTCTTCTGGGAAGTCTTTCCCCAAGAATTTGGTCATTCGGGGAAAAGTAATTCCTGATCTCTGTGCCCAAAGGCAATTGACGGAGTTGATGTTAGCGTTCAGTCAAGTTCTTCAAATCCATTCACAAAGAAAGTCCTCTACAAACTGTTCTCATGGTCTTGGACGCATACAATTGCCCATAGGTTCCCTGGCATTTTGCATTCAACGAAAGTGAGAATGAAGGTCATCTTTACGGGAATGGCGGGAGGAACAAAATTCTGTTCTTCTGGGAAGTCTTTCTCCAAGAATTTGGTCATTCGGGGAAAAGTAATTCCTGATCTCTGTGCCCAAAGGCAATTGACGGAGTTGATGTTAGCGTTCAGTCAAGTTCTTCAAATCCATTCACAAAGAAAGTCCTCTACAAACTGTTCTCACGGTCTTGGACGCATACAATTGCCCATAGGTTCCCTGGCATTTTGCATTCAACGAAAGTGAGAATGAAGGTCATCTTTACGGGAATGGCGGGAGGAACAAAATTCTGTTCTTCTGGGAAGTCTTTCTCCAAGAATTTGGTCATTCGGGGAAAAGTAATTCCTGATCTCTGTGCCCAAAGGGAATTGACGGAGTTGATGTTAGCGTTCAGTCAAGTTCTTCAAATCCATTCACAAAGAAAGTCCTCTACAAACTGTTCTCACGGTCTTGGACGCATACAATTGCCCTTAGGTTCTCTGGCATTTTGCATTCAACGAAAGTGAGAATGAAGGTCACCTGTGTCGAAGGATCGTAAGGAGACGATCATAACGAGCAAGAAAACAAACGACTTTGGCCAAGTGGAGACCACGGATGACAATACATCAACAGCAATAAGTCGAAGGGAATGATAGTCTCTCGCAAATACTTCTCATTTATCGTTTTATCAAATAGCAGACTCCAGGCCAGTAAAACAAAGATCCAATGAAGTAATAAAGATATGGTGGCGTTTAATACGGCAGTGTCCAGACATTTAAGGAAAGGCTAATGTTAATGTGTTTCTATGCATCCATAATTTCTAGCTGTGTTGTCTCTGTTGTTCCATTGCGAATTCGGGTCTTATTGTAAAAAGCAAATCGTATCCAAGTGGAGAATGAGGACATGAAGAAAATGGAGTGCCGCAGCAGTGCCGACGTGGAGCAAAATCCCTCAGGGACGAGAATGAGGGTCTGCTGTGTTTATTTCTCAACAAGATGGACAAGAGCGAGGGCAGAAAGAAAGCGGTACGTCGCAGCAATGCGGAAGCGGTGGAGTACTTCAACGCTGCAGTGTTCCAAGTACATGCTACAAAATGCTCCCCGTTTGAATCCTTTGAGCACCTTTTAGCAGCTGCAGTCTTTCTTGCCAAAGGCGAGGAGCCGACCTTGACCTTTTCCTGCCTATTAACATCTGCTCCTCCCTCCATTAACGACACAAGAACAAGGTAGTTTGTGGGAAGATCGAGGCGCACGTGAGAGTGTGTACAAGTGAGTACCAGGGAAGGGGAATTGCTGTGCGTTAATATGCGTGCGTGTCCTTCTCTGTTGGACTTCAAGCCTTCAGGAGCAGACTCATCTATTCAAGTTGATGAACGCGGCATTGTTTCTACATTGTACGGTATTCAGTTCATCTCCTGGAATGACGGACGTACGGACTGACTAAGAAGCTGGCACATTGGCTACGTCGGGCTATCAGTTATCCATCCATCCATTATCTACCGCTTTTCCGGGTTGGGTCGCGGGGGAAGTAGTTTCAGCAGGGATACCCAGACTTCCCTTTCCCCAGCCACTTCTTCCAGCGCTTCCGGAGGGATCCCGAGGCGTTCCCAAGCCAGCCGAGAGACATAGTGTCTCAAGCGTGTCCTGGGTCGTCCCCGGGGTCTCTTTCCGGTGGGACATGCCCGGAACACCTCACCAGGGAAGCGTCCGAATCAGATGCCCCAGCCACCTCATCTGGCTCCTCTCAACGCGAAGGAGTAGCGGCTCGACACCGAGCCCCTCCCGGAAGACCGAGCTTCTCACCCTATCTCTATGGGAGAGACTGGACCGGCCACTTGTATCCGGGATCTTGTTCTTTCGGTCACGACCCACAGCTCATCCCCACAAGTGAGGGTCGGAACATAGATTGACTGGTAAATTGAGAGCTTCGCCTTTCGACTTAGCTCCCTCTTGACCATCTTCATCAGTTACTATCAGTTAATATCAGTAAGATTTCGTCTGAGAGATCAAACCTTTTCAGAATACCGTCACATGTACTTTTGGGTGGCAAAAAGTGCGTAATGGCCTGTTTTATCACCTGAACAAGGAGGAATTGTTGGGAAAAAAAAAACGTTTTAAGGGCTAGAATGATCATTTTAGCCTTCTCATCTCTGAATGTCAGAAAGATGTTCGGTGAGGTTAATTGCTTCAAAAGGAATGGAAAGCTCGCCTTAATTTACATTTCAACCGGTACCTAGACTGGGTCTGAAATTAACACTTACCAGTCGCCAAATGTGACAAGTGAATCTCTCGCCATGTGGCCAGTGAATGTTTTTACATGCGCAAGTCATGGCTATATATGAAAAGCAGGGCAGTTTCCTAATAATGCCGATTTCGGTTATCAGCTGTGTGCGTATATTCCGTAAACATGACGAAATGTGAGCGGGCCTCAATGTAAGGCCCGCTGCTGGTAACCTGTTTGTGGGTTCCGAGTAAATTTGTGATCCTAACCTGTAGGTTACGGAACAATGTTCTCTAAAATACAATATTACGATTTCTTGACTGTTAAACAATTTTAAATATCTTTCATATGTTATTTTACCTATTATCTGTGTTTGATGCCGAATATATGAAACAAAGTTTTACTTTCATTTATTTGTCTCGTAAATGAATATGAATTTTTGCTTTTTTGTTAATCATGTTATTATATCTTGACTTGCAAATATTATACATGTAAACTGAAATCTTCCAATGACTTGTTCACAGATTAACAGAAATATTGAAGAATTTTTTTCTCACTTTCTTTGATGGCTCAAGTTCTTATAAATATCAAGTTTAGGAGATTCTATGTTGATATGAATAATAGTGACACTTTTTGAATGTTTAATATTACAAAATGGGACTTACACTGAAGTAGTTTTAATCGACCCCCTTCGTTATCTGTCTCATACACAAAATCTTCGTGAAAGTCCCACGATTGAAACATTTTGACAGTAACAGTTTCCCCCCGGTACAACATTTTGAAATCGCGCCTTCTTTCTGGGAGCTGCCATGTTTGTTTGATAATCGAGAAGTCTCGCGATATGGCCCGCGCGATCTCTCGCGTCGTGGAACAACACGACGTTAACCTGTTAATAACCATTTGTGAGTCGTCTGGCGAAAGCCAGAAGTAAATTTCTACGTAGCTCTATAAATTATTCGTATTCTTATGTCTACAGTCTACACAAATTTTCATCGCGAATGGTCCTTCGTTTGCGTTTTTTTTTGCTATTGCGTAACCTACACGATCGTTCGCAGCTTACGTTGAGGCCTCTGTGAGTGACGACAGCTGATTGCAGACATCTTTGTTTTCCTGCTCCACTTCTGTTTGCAACTTGCAGGCGTGAACACAAGCCCAGCGCCTTGCCCAAGGAGGGATGCTATCAACTCGCAGATGTCGAAATGATGTCGCCGACCGCCCCCCTCAAAAAAAAAAACAAAAATAAAATAAAATGGAAAGTGCTGTTTATTCATAGTGATTACATGGAAAGCAAACAAAAATGTGATTGCAGTCAGAAAACCCCGGTCACTCTCTGTTGCTAGCATGAGTAGCATTAGCAGTTAGCCGTCAACAACAATCAATGGTGATATTATTATTCCGGTGATTTGTAAAATGGCAAAATTAGTTAATCTCGATTGTCATCGTATAAGATGATGCACATTTAAAAGTAGCAATAATGTTAGCAGGGAATGTACCCTCATAACTGGATTATGAGAATGTTTACAATTTCAGATTCTTCATTATCCCAGAGGGGGCACTTTGTTTTGTTGCGCTTTTTATTAGCGACTATAAGGAGTGCTGTTAACGAAAGGCATTAGCCAAATGTTGAACTCTTCCAGCTTCTTTAGTCTTCAGTACAAATGCTTAAAAACTGGCGACTTACAAAAGCGAGAAAAAAATAACGTGAAAATAATTGTGATAATAATCGAGATTGGACGATATGTAAAAATAAATCATTAGTAAATATTTTTCTGCAAGATTGAACAGCCCTACGGCGGCAAGGTGACTCGGCTGTAAAAGGTGGGCCTCACAGTTCTGAGGTCCAGGGTTCGATCCCGGCCCTGCCTGTGTGCGTTTCCCCCCCACATCCCAAAAACGTGCAATATTAATTAGACACTAAATTGCCCCAAGGTGTGATTGTGAGTGCGCCTGTTTGTCTGTCTCCATGTGGCCTGCGATTGGCTGGCAACTAGTTCAGCTGGGATAGGTTCCAGTACTTCCCCAACCCTTGTGAGGATAAGCAGCTCAGAAAATGGATGGATGAACAGCCCTACAACAAAGAGTTGTAACGACTACAGTTGACAGTACGCGCTAAAAACATTACGGTCATGTCATAATACAACAATCAGCAGTTTTACTCAGTAAACTACAAAAGTCTTGAAAGACAAATTAAATGAATGAAATCGCAAGCCCGATTTTGCGTCTCCAAGGTGCTTAGAAGTCATTTAAAAGTGTACAGTGATAAAAAAAAAAAATTAAACAGACGTGCACGTACCAGGGACGACGATCCCACAGAGGCAGTAACGCTGTCGAACGAAGACTTTACGGATGTTAAATAAAATTATTATTTTTTTTTATTATTGCTGTTGTTTAATGGTGCCGTGACTTCTTCTCTCAGTTTGCATCCAATATCACGACTTATTACAGAAAATGTATAAAAATGGAGCTGAACAAATAAACACATTGCATGCGTCATCACGGTGATTTTTTTTTTCTGCTCTGTCGTGACGCCTTATGAAAAATTATTTAATGCTTTGCTGGTTAAAAAAAAAAAGAAAAGAAAAGAAAAACTATGCCCGGCCAGTCGATTTTTTACCTTCTACCGGCCAACTTCAGATGTGTTCAGCCCCTGAATGTAGCTTTCAAAGTCGACAACATGGAAATTCAGATATTATTAATATCATCATTGAGACACCGGCTAATTAATTGACTTTTCTGTAGCTCTGATTAATGGCACAGACAGGCTCTTTTAATGCCAAAATAGATTTTTTTTTCTATGCTTCTGATAAATCGTTTGGTTGAACACTAAATTTGGAGATTCCGCCGCAAAAAGTCACTTTGAAGTGCTTTTCGTCACTGTTGGTTGAAGATATGAATCTTTGGTTCATCAATTTTCTACACAGCTTGACTTTCCTGTTTTTTTTTTCGGATTAATGGCACAGGCGAGCTCCTTTGATGCTAAATTGGAAAGTGCGCGGTCGAGCTGATGTTAGTTAGAAGACTGGTCGCCCAACCAAACATTTCATACAGACCAGTGAGAAAATGTCAGTCCCTTTGGAAGTGGTTACTCCGCAGCTAATTGGCAGTCTTGCGATCTTCTCTTTCCAATTATTTATGACATCCACTCTATTAAGCCACCTCACCCACTCTGCTGGATTTGGATTTTTTTCCGCTCAAAAACTCTCAGTGAAACCCCAAACACAACTAGTTTTTGTGATCACCTTCAGTTCAACTTTCACCTTCTGCCATCGGGACGTTCTTGCACAGATGGACCTTTCCGACCTGTCACTCACTGGTACAACAATAGCCAATCAGATAGCCGCATTGTCTTAACCCCTGGCTTGACACGCCCCTCTCGCCACATTGTCCCACAAGCAATGCCGGGTGTCAGTAGCGGGCGCTCGGAAAAGTTAATGTTGCGAAGAAAATGGTACTCAGATACGCTTGGCGAACGTGCAATTCTGACGAAAGATATCCTGCTAGCTTACAAGGGGCCCGCTTGATTAATTTTCCAAAGCCTAAAAGACAGTTGACAAAGTGTCTACGATGGATTAAGGCTTGCGGAAGAGCGCACGTACAGTTAAATGTGGACAATATCGACAAACACAAGGCTGTATGTTCGAAGGTAAGTGAGGGAGAAGTATCTTCTCAGAGTTTGACTGAATTATTATCAGAGCTTTATACATTGCAGGAGAACAACTTGCACTTTGTTAGCGTATCACTGACCTGCTGAACGAAGTGTGTCATGTTTTATGCCGAAGAGTCGGGTTAGTGATACATAAATGCGACATGTCGTGCAAGAGAAATGTTTATTTACGTATTTGGATCACATCGGACTTTTAAGACAGAGCACCGGGTTCCATTACGAGCCAAGTCAAATGAATACACCCACTCACTTCAAAGGACTACAATGATATTTCTCGTGATTTTTCCAAGTAAAAAGTACTCACCCTGCTTTACATTTGCAGTACGATTCCACTATTTTATCCTGTTGGATTTTGTAAGGCGTCGAACTTTTTGGCATCGATCGCCAACATTTCGCTGTAACTGTGACGTTGCATCCTGCTCTATCCAAAATCTTAATTCCGTGTACATAACCTTCCGTGAAATAGTTGAGACCTCTCTGTAGAACTCTCTCAGACAAGCCTGAGGCATTTAGGGAAAAAAAACAACAACATACCGCAATATTATCTGGAATACCCCATAGAGAATCGACTTCAAAGATGTTCTGTTCAGTCGCCATTTTGGAAGCTTGTGGGACATGGCTAAGGGGGCGGAGCTTATGATCGCCATCGGAAAGGTCCATTGTTTACGAACAGTACAAAAAAAGTTAGTGTTAGTTTACATAAATCCAAGTGTTAGCGTTTGCAGTTGTGTGCGGTGTACAGTGAACTATTCAGCGCCAGCCCGAAGGCGCCGCTCAGCTTGGGCAAAAGCCAAACACCAGTTTACAGTTATTACACAAACACAAACACGCACACACACACACACACGTTTGGAAGGGGTTGGGTGGTCTCATGCTTCTAAATTGGATTGAGGCGACAAACTGATCCATTTGGTTTGTAGCAGGATTGATAGCAGCGGGAGTGCTAACACGCTTACACAAAAGCGGCCCAAAGCCCCCAGAGATGGATCACAGAAAAAAATGGGAAAACCCTTAGAAATTCAGTAAGGTCCCGTCCACACCAATACAACTAACAAATTAACGTTCCTCTTACAGTCTGTTCATTTTTCGTGCACACAGGATGGCCAAGAATGTTATCATCATAACTGTCTATATGAAAGGCTATATGAACCTTTAACATTAAACGTAATTGAAATTGAATATCATGGCCAGAACTCGCGGATGGACCCAAATGCACGACTCACGAGGCTGAGGAGCAATTTGGGAGGAGTCTTTATTCGATCCAAAGTCCAGATACCAGTAAGCAGTCCGCGAAGGCAGCAGGAATAGATTCGGCGGGCGTGAGAGGAAGGTCAATAACGGGTCGGGGTTCGGTACACGGGACAGCAAGAGCAGAAACAAGGAGTTCCGGGAACGTGACATGGGGTCAACGATCTGGCAAAGACCAGACCGCACGCGTGGCCATAAATACGTGGGACGTAATTACGTAGATGAGACACCGGTGCCCACATCTGCTGATAGGAGCAGCTGCACAGCTGTGACATTTAACGCTAATTTGAGCAAGTAACCGAGTGCCAAAGTATGGGTCCAAAATAGCTGGTTCAAACCAACTTCCTGTGCAATTTCACGCACGGGACTTTTGCATGTGTGGACTTGTGTCGTCCAACACCTTGCCACCATTGTGGTGCAAAACTGCTGACCTCTTACTTTGTCACACGTAGCACTCGGTCAGAATCTTCTTCTTCTTTTCCTTTCAGCTTGTCCCGTTAGGGGGCACCATAGCGTGTCATCTTTTTCCATCTTACCCCATCTCTAACCCCAACTGTCCTCATGTCTTCCCCCACCACATCCATCAACCTCCTCTTTGGTCTTCCTCTCGTTCTTTCTTCCTTGGCAGCTCCATCCTCAGCACCCTTCTACCAATATACTCGCTCTCTCGCCTCTGGACATGTCCATACCGTCTTAAGTCTGCTCTCTCTGACCTTGTCTCCAAAACATCCAACTTTGGCTGTCCCTCTAATGAGCTCATTTCTAATCCTATCCAACCTGCTCACTACGACCGAGAACCTCAACATCTTCATTTCTGCCCCCTCCAGTTCTGCTTCCTGTTGTTTCTTCAGTGCCACCATCTCTAATCCGTACATCTAGCACTCGGTCAGAATCCGGGTTCTTTATTGTTGCCTCTTTGTGAACTCCTCACCACATCATTTAACCTTTTCTTTGGTCTTCCTCTCCCTCTTTTCCCTGGTAGCTCCATCCTTACCATTCTCCTACCGATTTCCTCACTCTCTCGCCTCTGGACATGTCCAAACCATCGAAGTCTGCTCTCTCGAACCTTGTCTCCAAAACATCCAACTTTGGCTGTCCCTCTAATGAGCTCAGTTCTAATCCTATCCAACCTACTCACTCCAAGCGAGAACTTCAGCATCTTCATTTCTGCTACCTCCAGTTCTGCTTCCAGTGCCACCGTCTCTAATCCGTACATCCAGGACTCGGTCGGAATCTGGCTTCTTCATTGTTGCCCCTTTGTAAACTGTGTCCACCCTTCTTTTTTCAAAGACTCTACTCAGGTTTTAGGCCTCCAAAAATGACCTCTCCTTGTGTGACATCTCATGTCTACATCTTCTCAGCTTATTGAAAACAAAATACAGTTTACAAAATGCATCTCCTTGGAACAAAATTCCCTTCAAGGCCTTTTTACTTTGATGAATGTATTTCAAAAAATGCATGAAGTTGGCTCCTGTTACTAATTTTGTCTTCAAATGGCGTAAAATGGCACTTGGCACTTTCCATGCCCTCTCGTGCTGCTGCACGTGTTGCACATGCCAGGAACCATCATCAACTATCGGCCGGTGTTACTCCCTCAGTTTCACTGCTTGGCATGACTAAACAAACATTCCGTTACTTTATGCTATACAATCTGTCTCCCCCCCCACCCTTTTGCTTTGTGAGCTATCATGCAGTCCAGAGCCAATTCAATATGTCGCCAGTCAGGATATTTCCAGTTATCAGGGTCGTTTCTGTTTCATGCCTGGTTCAGTAACCGCCCTCCAGTTCATTGTTGATATTCTGCTGGTGGAAATTTCCCTTTCCTTTATCCAAATGAGCAATATTTGACAGCAGGGCGGCGGAGGATGCCGACCTGAGATAACGCTTATATTCTCCCCGATGAATGAGCAGGCGCTCATC
The DNA here is from genome assembly GCF_019802595.1 of Syngnathoides biaculeatus. Taxonomy (NCBI): domain Eukaryota; kingdom Metazoa; phylum Chordata; class Actinopteri; order Syngnathiformes; family Syngnathidae; genus Syngnathoides; species Syngnathoides biaculeatus. The sequence continues at coordinate 22,060,189 of NC_084645.1, read as the reverse complement.
TCATTTGTTTTGGTTCTGCGGCATAAAACCCTTAATTTACAATAAATTCTTCCCGACGACTTCTCCTGTGAGCGATTTTGTATCGAGGGGGGAGGGGGGGGGGACAAAAAGAAGGACTTTGGGGGTTTTCATCAGCAGTAACTCAACATGGCTCCTATAAAGCCGACGGCGAACACGAGACAGTAAAATAAACCCGCAAACAAGCCGCAAGAGTGCTCGAGATTCACTCGGAAGCCGCGGAAGCACCGAGAGAGCACAGGGACAATTGTTAACACTTGTTACAAGGGCCAAGACACCATGAGCCGCTCTTAACCCATCGCGGCCCATTCCGAGAGCCGATATCTGAAGCGGCTTGCATATTCTCTCATGTGAAAAGGTAGTTTTGGAGTATGATTCAATATTGCTATTTGTATAGCAGGAGTGATCCCCCCCCCCTCGGGGCTTAACCCCAGTCAAAGATTCAATGCAGGGGTGGCCTCAGCAAATCCTCCACTTCCATCTTTCCCTGTCCTCTGCATCTTCAGCTGTAACTTGGGAGATCTGCAACTCTCTCTGACCACGTTCGTCTTTCCCCTAGCGCGTAGCTCCATTTCTAGCATCCCAATCACGATATATCCGGTGTTCCTCCTCTGGGCATGTCCAAACCGCCTCATTATGCCCTCCCCTCCCTGCCTCTCCAGCAAAACTCCACGCGACTCAAACTTGATCCGTGCCATCCTTGTCGGTCCCAAAGATAATTTTAGTAGCACCTTCATCTCGATCTCATGCCTTCTGGTCTCCTCGTTCTTCCTCTTCTAAATTAGTCCACTACTGCTTTGTCCTTTTACTCGTCTTGTCTTCTACTTGCTCTTTCCAAGTATCCTTTACTCACATTGTCTGGTACTAATTTGGCGCCATACCACCCTTGTCCTCTTCTGCGTTTATGTTCTACTAGATTTGTCCGTGTCCATTACTTGCATTGTCCTCTACTATCTGTTTTTTGCCCTCTAGTTGCTTCATAGAAACGCCTACTAGTTTTGCCATCCACCGCCATTTTCTTCTGCAAATTCTATCCACTAGCTTCTTCTTCTTCTTCTTTTCCTTTCGGCTTGTCCCGTTAGGGGTCGCCACAGCGTGTCATCTTTTGGCATCTTAGCCTATCTCCTGCATCTTCCTCTCTAACCCCAACTGCCCTCATCTCTTCCCTCACCACATCCATAAACCTTCTCTTTGGTCTTCCTCTCGCTCTCTTCCCTGGTAGCTCCATCCTTACCACCCCTCCTACCAATTTCCTCACTCTCTCGCCTCTGAACATGTCCAAACCATCGAAGTCTGCTCTCTCGAATCTTGTCTCCAAAACATCCAGCTTTGGCTGTCCCTCGAATGAGCTCATTTCTAATCCTATCCAACCTGGTCACTCCGAGCGAGAACCTCAACATCTTCATTTCTGCCACCTCCAGTTCAGCTTCCTGTTGTTTCTTCAGTGCCACCGTCTCTAATCCGTACATCATGGCCGGCCTCACCACTGTTTTGTAAACTTTGCCCTTCATCCTAGCAGAGACTATCCACTAGCTCTGTCCTCTATAAGCCTTTTCCTCAACTAGTTTTGGCCTTTGTTCTCTACGATTTCTGTCCTCTACTAGGTTGGTCCCTTACTCCCTACTAGTTTTGTGTTCTACTAGCTTTTTCAGCGACTAATTTTGCTCACTACTAAATTTGTCCTCTAGTTCAGTCCTGTATTACCCATGTCCTCTATTAGTTTTGACCTTCATCAGTCTTAGTCCAGTGTCCTCTACTAGCTTTCTCCTCTACTATTTTCCTCATCGACTAGCTATGTACCAGCTTTCTCTACTAGTTTTGTTCCCATTGGTGTTTCTCCAGTTTGACTAGCTCATTCCTGTTCCTCTGTATGGTTGGCCCTCCCAAGGAGTGTCTTAGACTTGTTCAACCACCTCCACCTCTTCTGGTGACTGCTACCGTCTCCAAACCATACAACTAGGCTGATGTGTTGTACACTCTCCGATACAGCGTTTCTCCCATTTCTGTCAACCGATTCTTCACCCTTTTCTCCATCGCGCTTGTACGCTCGACTTCATCTGTTTCATACTCCTCATTGCTTTAAGTGTACTATTTGTATGCGCTCTAAATTTAACATGCAAAACCTGCCTACAGGTTGACACTCTGTAAACTCATACAATCTGCCTTTCCTACACTAAAAATACCCCAGCACCCAAGCAATATTACCATGGCAATGAAAAGTCTTATCTCTGTCTGCCCACCTCGGCGAAGCTTCTTCTTTTTTTTCCTCCTCTGTGTCTCGTCATGTAATAAATTGCCATTTGGATGATTCTGAAGAATATTGCTCAACGCCACTCGCGGCATTACAGTAATGGAGCACAATGCTGAATATATGTGGAGAATAGATTTGTCTCAGAAGTGGTGCCGTTGGCCTGATTTTCCAGACTAATTCGAACAGGGCCCAGCCGGCTGGTCCCCTGAGAAACCTGGCCGGATGATAGCATGTGCGACAGAGTTAGCCTCCGTGACACTCTGTGCCGCTTTACTCTCTGCTAAAGACTCTTGCTCTGCTGCACAGGCAACACCAATTTTACACGGAGTCGGGCTGTTTGCCATCGTCTTATCCTTTCGACACAAAACATCTGACACAGAGGGGAAAGCCACACTTCTTTACACAGGCTACCTGCAGCTTTAAAGAAGTCATTCTAAAAGGACTTTTAAGACCTTTTGATCCTCTACATATACTGTGGTAGTGTTCAGATCCAATTGGAGCCATTTTGACATTCAACAACACATCAAAATGACCTTAAATGTCATTCTCGCACATGGAAATTGTTTCCCTTAAATAACTCAAAATACAGAAGTGAATGTACAGGTGCTACAATTTTTGTGAACACCGTGTCCATTCCGGATCAAATTCAACCCGTGTCGACTGCGTGTGTTTAATCAAGAAAAATGGTGGAAATCTCGTCACTTTGAAAAGTACACACCCATAAATGTGTGTATTTTTACGGGTATTTGAGGGGGTATATGAAGCAGTCCTGAGAACTGTCACTGTTGCCACAGCATTTTTACTGGTTCCCGCAGCAACATGGGGCTGTCGGTCTTCGAAGGCATACCTCGAAAATGTGCACCGTCATGGTAGAGTGGGGACAGTTGGAATGTGCCCTCCTTAGATCTGCAGGTACTCTGTTGCTTACGATAATCAAGGCTGTGATTTTTCTAAATCAAATTTAAGCCTCTTTGGTCATTTTTAAGGACCCATGGATCCTCAGTTACAGGACTGCCACATAGGGTTGTATTTTTATTCACTGTGCAACTGCAGCAGAGCACACAAACTGGCAAATTTGGCAGACCCGACTGCGCCAAGGAGGGTGTACCGGCCCAACGAGGGTGTGTCCTTTGACGTGCACCCGGCGCATATGACACACGGGAGAAATTAATTCATTGGGTGCATCATTATTACTACTTACACCAGGATCTTTATCTAGAGTAGGCCTTGGATCCTTCCATAGAAGAGCCTTGATCCTGACAAAGTCACATCCGAATCCGATGTAGACAGTAATTTTTTCCCCTAGTGAGATAGAACCTTGCTGCTTGTTGGTCAACATTTAATTCCGCGCCGATTGGGCCCCCGAGCTCATCAAAGTGTTGCTTGAAATTGCTGGCGTGGCCATGTCCGGACTCCAATTCCAGTGTCAAGGGGACGGGTTCAAAATAAAGAGGTGTCAGATCTGCCCATCTGTGAAGGACCGAGAAAACTCAGCAGCTTGTGCTCGCTGTGCCAAAGACCAATATGCGAAGATCACAGCGACAAGCTGCTACTTTGCTCTGAATGTTTGTGCACTGAGCAAGGCGAGTGGACGTAGACAATGAGTGTTTGCCCAGTCAACAGTTGACGAGTCACCACACGGGTCATAGTGTACCACGAGCTGTCGATTGGATCTGACAACAGAAGAGCACAACGTACCGCTGCAGACCTTTTCATAATGTTTGTAAAAAAAAAAAAAAAAAAAGGAAGCCATTACTTTGACAAAATACACATTCTTCCATTGCTTTGGAGGATTGTCGCAGTTTTCATAGTTGTCAGGGGCACGAGGCACGGGGCTGGACCCAAATGCGGGACTCCGAGTCAAGGACACGATGTTGAGCGTGGTTTTATTCAAGATCAATGTCAAACACTGTGTAGCAGTCCAACAACGCTGACGCACAAAATCACTAACCAAATGCAGGATCCAGAAACATGAAACGGGGTCTGATAACTGTGAGGCAAAACTTGAAAACATGAACAAAACTAGACTGGACTATGATGGCACAGAATCGCTGTGGCAAAGATAGCTCGACACTACACTTACTCTCAGTGGTGGAGAATCCAACTGGCAATGAACGCAACCCACTGACACAAGGCAACGAACTGGCAACAACAGTGACAAAACTACAAACTTAAATACTTGGTCTAATTGGGGTTCAGGTGGAAAACAGCTGTGGCCGGTGACAGGTGTTCGAGGTGACACCGCCCAGAGCAGTGGTCTGGCCACGCCCCTCTTGGCAGTGGTCCTCACGACAATAGTGCAGTGGTTCTTACGTTCACATCACTCGCGAAAGGACCCTTGCTCCAAACTGGGTGGGAACAAGGCCTTGCCGCTTTTTTTTATACGCCATGAGAAACGGCTCAATGAAAATGTGATGCACAAAAAATAATAATAATTCTTCACGGGTGGATATTAATGAGGACTAACAATGCATTCTCGCGATGCCATCTATCCAGACGGCTTCCCATTAAAGGTTGTGAAACCCAATCGCGTCTGGTTCGTTAAGACATTTTCCCGCAGGTACAGTGCGCAAAATGTTCGCTCGGGTCGTCTTTGAGTAATTCGGCAAAAACGTCACGACGAGCCTGCTAGTAGACAGCACGCTATTTATTTCAATATCCCAAAAGCATGTCTGTGCCATTATTCTGAGCAAGAGAAAAGTCAATTACTGTCATTTCTTGTGTATAACGCACAGAAGAAGAAAAAAAAACATCAAAAGTCAATGGAGTGGATTCTAAATTGGTATAAAGAAGATGAAAGGATTTTTTTTTTTCACATTGTATAAACACAGACCAGTGCCTGGGAGTTGTGAAAAATGTATACTTTCATTCCAATGATATGTAACATGCACTGTAAGAGATTTATGCCGAATACAGTAAATTTTCGCGACTCATCCGAGAATCATGACATCCTCGCTAGCGCCGCTATATGACATTATATATATAATATATCTGTTGCCGCGGCATCCGTCCATTGATGCCGTCGGCTTTAGCGTGTTTACTAGACGGCAGATTTACGTCGAGTACCGCCGCTTCACATAGCTCAGATCACGGGGTAAAAAAAAAAAAAAAATGTTGAGGAAAAGGGCAAGTTACGCTGCTGCTTTTAAGACGAAAGCGATCGCAGTTGCCGCATCAGAAGGCGAACTGTGAAGCGGCTCCACAAAAACAAAGCGAGTGTGAGCCCGCGGAAGGAAGACAATAGAAAAGCTCACAGCAGGTAAGAGTATTTTCAACAGTACTCGTAAAATATTAAACTTACCGTATGATTGATCGTTGATTTGAGTCGATCACAGTGTCTGGTCTTTGCTAAAATGAGAACTCGAGCAGAAAAAAATGGGTGGTGAGGAGGCACACAGAGAAGATTTCTTGGAAAAACCTCATCAAATATGGATAGCATGTCGTGGTTCGACACCAGCAAATCAGTGCTGCGTCGTATAAGCAAATTTCTGACTTTGGGGGAGCGGATTATCCTCAAAAGTGTATTATACCTGAGAAATCTCACTTAATTATGGCCCCGTCACACCATGACGTTCTGGTCAGCGTTTTGTAGCGTTTGAGGAAACGTTGGTAGTCGCCCATTGTCGCCGGGATAGCGCCAGAAGAGCGTTGTTTGAACGCTAGTGAACGTCAATGATCGCTGGGAATCGGCGGAGAACGCCGGTCCGGGAAAAAAAAATTGAACAAAAGTTCTCACCGAGACCAGCGTTCATCAACGTTTAATTTTAAACGCTGCAGAACGTTCAAGAATGTTTGTGGAACGTTTTACTAACGTTCGCCGAGAGTTGCACGCGTTTGGCTATCGTTAGTCAGTCGTTACTGTAGCGTTACTTGGTTGGTACTTAATCGTTTGCTTTGCCGCGAACAACTCACCGGCGACCTGTCAACGACCACTGAACAATCATGTAGCGCACACAGCGTGTAACTAAAGTCAAACGAATGTCCTTTTGGGGTCCATTGAGCGTCATTCAAGCGTTTCCCAAAACGTCCCTGCATTTGGGTATATAAACCGATGCTTTGCATTCTTACTTGCAGCGCTAGTCGCTGAAGTCCGCACCCCACCTTTTTTTTCGTCTAGGCTGCATGACGCTGACTGTTCAAACTCACGAGAACCACTGAAGTATGAAATTTCCACCGTTTTCGTTCCCGTTCCACTGTAAAAATGACACGCCAGGAAAACCGCTATCCTGTCGTTATTCACCCGTTTAGTCACACGCTCAACACGCTCGTCTAACGTTGACAAATCGCTCGTCGCGCGCCAGTGACACTTTAGCACACGCTAATGGTTTTTAGGGGTATCTTATTTGGTCGCCGTTACACGCTTCTCGTGCGTTAATCACACGCCAGATGTGTCATCCGCGTTTGAGAACGCTGAAAAATAGAACGATTGAAATGTTCAGAGGAGGTTGACCAGAACGACATGGTGTGACGGAGCCTTTAGCCAGTCCCTCAATCATCACATTAACTTTAAGAATTTTCAATCTATTTTTCAATCAATGGTGAAATGTAAATTTGCAGCAGGTGTTCCATGCAACAACTTCTTTTGAATTGAAATCATCATTGAAGCTTATTTACACAGTTTTTCAAAATCAGTCAAATACCACAGAAGAGTTTGTCGCTGAAAGTTCCATCGCTTGCTTCTTGGAATTTTGTGACATAAAATAATGAGAGCGTGAGCAAATGAGAAACACTAGCTTAACTGCATCTTTTGTCGGACAGGTGATACCGCGGGGACTTAAGCGGGTGAAGATGGAGTTTCAGTCGGATCATAATGCGGCGCAGAGGCACATGAATGACGCCCGAGCTCGGTATTGCCAAATCCCCGTCCTCTGCACCATTCGCTCTTTTCATGGTATTATCCATCCTCGCTCCCTGAGAAGCTAAAGAGGGGATTCGCGGGTATTTTACAGCGGAACTAAGGCAAGGCTCCGTTAAAATAAAAATGTAAAAAAAAATGGTGTTGACAGCGAGCCAATACGGCGATTCAGATTCAGCGTACGACTCAGCTGCTATTGCAAAATGTTCCATTCCAAGCAAGAGGATCCTTGAATGCTCCCTGTGGATGTAAGTGTAGGGAGAAAAAAATGGCAAACCCGCGACAACACTGGTATGTAAGCGCTCGCTGCATAGGTTAGGTTTAAATAAACCATCACAGAGGTGACGGCGGGCCTTTCTGGACGGGCTGGATCAGGGCCAAAGCTTGGTGGGCAGGGACGCTGACATTTGAAAATGAAAAGAACGGAAGGCGAAAGCAATTAGCTCACTCCGCTTGACAGAATTGCAAAAGAGTTTTCGGGAGTGACGAGCTCCGACGCTCGTCCACGATCTTGAACGAGTGGCCACACAATGGCACAGCAGTGCTGAGAAACAACCACGTACAGATTGTTTGTCAAAGCAGATCTTTCACGTATCTGTACTTCACTTGAAAGTTTATTATTCTGACTTACTTGTATTCTCTACATTTGAAAGCGAATACCTGTACCTTCTACTGCTGGGGTGCCCAGACATTTTTACCCCAAGATCTACTTTTCAAGCAGCCAGCCTCTCATGAGCTACCAACGACAGGGGGATGTTGATCCTCCCAAACCGTTTTATGGTTAATGTTATGTTGCCTCCTATATTTAAAATACAGAATTAGCTTTTTGTTCACTGTATTGTCTGTGCTTTCATCCTGCATCAGGCTGTGGCGAGGTGGAATTTTAAAGTGACACACCGTCTCATCCTGCACTTTCTAATTTGGCTTCAGAAAAGACCGTTCCAACTCAGAAAAGAGAAAATCTCATCCCGTTTAATCACTTCTTCTTCGATTATTCACATACTCTGACAGTCATTGCATCTTAAAACAGCATTTCTTTTTTTTAACTTTCTCTATTAATATCGAAAAGTCAAAGATAAGCAGCTCGTCTTTGCTCTACGTTGCCCAGACTGTGTTGCTAACTAAAGCAGCGGATGTGGATGCTGTCATTGTAAAACACATTGATGGGCTGCGTAAGTACTGTAACATTTGTAATTAGGAGTGTACGTCTTTAACCCACTCATGGGTAGGGTGGCAATTTTTTGCCAAATTGAGATGAAAGTCTCAGGCCAGAATCAAGGAAATAACACTTCTTTTTCATTTAAGGCATAAAACAAATGGCAAAATAGATAACTAACTAACTAACTTTGACCGATTAGTTATCTTCTCCTGATACCAAATTATGGCTTCAGATTAAAACACTTCAATATTTTGATATAGTGAAGGATATAATGGGCCAAAAATGGAACGCTGCCCACGAATGTGTTAAGCGTGGGGGCAGGGGGTGGGTGTAAGGTAAACTAGGAAAAAGAGAGTGTGGCGGAGCAGCGGTCGTTGTTTGAGAAAGTTCCATGCGCTGCCTAAAAGAAACCAGTGGCTTTTTTACAGTCCGTATGTGAATTGTGCCATGAGATGTAACAACAAGTCATCCCTCACTCGTTGAATCACAATGCAAAATGCCACAAACTGAATAGCTGGATGTTGTACTTTCAATTTGCGTTGGATAATTTGTTTTTTTGCACACAACGGAGAATATCTGCAAAGAGACTGCATCAGCAGTGCACAATTGCGCACGCGGGCAGTTTAGAGGGAACATTGGCTGATGTCTTTTTTTTTTGCGGTCATTGCATCTTTCTGTCTTGTGGCAGAATAAAAAATAAATTCATACAAAAAAATCATCTGGAGCTAAAAAAAAAAAGCATTAAATTAAATTTATAAAATAAAAACACTATCATCAAGTGAGGTGTATTTTCCGTTGTTTTTACTTCATGAAGTTAGGATTTCTCTTTGTGTGTGTCGGTTCACAATGTTAATGCTCCAAAGTGTGGAAAACTAAAATGGTCAAAAAAAAAAGAAAGTTTTTGTGTAGTCCTATTGAAATAGGCTCCGTTTCACAGACACATTAGTCACGCTAGCAAATATACTTACAAATCTGTACCTGACAAAGAAAGAGATTCAGTAAGCGGCGTGAAATCAGCACTTACTCTTCTTACCTCGGCATCCGTCCATTTGCGAGCAGCAGACAAAAGGAACAACGTGGCAGTGCCGTGTAGGCGGTCTAGACAATGTGTACGTATTCATGTAATACCTTCATTGCGTGTTGGCGCTGTGAAAGAACACAAACTCTGCACTCAAGTCCGGCCCCCATTCGGACACCATAAATGGTGATCGTCGGGTTCCGGGAGTGACCAAACGATTTCATCGGAGGACGTCGACGGCTCCATTTTAGGCTACCGGCGTGATATTAAATTATAGAATAAACCCAAATGTTCAATTAACATTCTGTGTTTGTTTCAGTGACGTCCAAAAAGGACCTGAACGAGAATCAGACTCAAGTCTGCAGTCTTCTCGCAGGGCGTGATCGCATTTGAGTAAAAATGCCTGCACACCTCGCATCTGCTCCCATTTGCCGCGCCAATTTGGTTGCTAAAGCAAATCAGTCACCGCTGAACCTGAGAAAGTATTCCAGCGCTTCAAGGTTATGATCCGCCATCTATGACACTTACTTTCAAATATGTGCAAAGAGTGCCGGTGTTTTTGTTAAACACAGCAAGGATGCGCAAAGCAAACAACTTGCAATTAATGAGATTTGTTGTTGTTGTTGTTGTAGATTTCGAAATCTGCAAATAATGCATTCAACAAACTGTTTCTTTCTTGAACCAGAGATGCGTATTCATTTTTTGTTTTTTTTTTGGGGGGGGGGTTGTTTTGTGTCTGCAGACCAGGAGAAATACGAACAAACAAAAACGTTCAACCTCTGCACTGCCTCAAAAGCGTTTCGCACACTTGACTTCTCTTTCAAATTGAAAGTCTGAAAGGTTAAATCCAAGGGAAAGGAAAATCTGGAAGGTAGTTTTTTTTTTTTTTGCCATCTTGTCAGTGGCCTAGTGTCACTCATCTAATTATTAGGAGGAGATGTTTACTGGAGAGTATCGTGGAGACTCCACCATTGCAGTTCCAAATTCACAATTGCGAATGCCGACAAGGTGTTTCCCGACGCGTGGCCCAAAGGACACATTTCTAACTTTCTTTTCTCCATCCATCCGTCCATCCATTATCTACCCCTTTTCCGGGGGGATTAGCTTCAGCAGGGATACTCAGACTTCCCTTTCCCGGGCCACTTCTTCCAGGTCTTCCGGAGGGATTCCGAGGCGTTCCCGAGCCAGCCGAGAGACGTAGTCTCTCCAGCGTGTCCTGGGTCGTCCTCGGAGTCTAACAGAGTCCAACCCCTCTCAAGAGGAGTGGTTTCTTTCTATTTCTATACTTCATTCGTTCCTTCCACTTCCAATTCCAATTGGCAAGTGAGAAATGAAGCCAAGCAGGAATCGACGCGATACATCCGATCCGCGCTTTTACACTGCCCGTCCGCGGTGAAATAAACGTTTTTAGTCCACATTTGCATATTGCCCACTTTCGATCAGGAGATTCCAAATTCAATGCAATTTTTTGTCTCTTCATTGCTGCCATGAGGCCACTTGAGAACTAAGAAATGCTATTTTGTCACTCGATCCGGCCTAAGACAAAAACACACAAGCAAAAGTAAAAGTATTTTACATTGCGCTATTATATTTGACTTCTTTTTTTAGTCAATGTTGAAATGTTATTGTCTTTTAATAACAGTGCGGAACAACTGTATGACGTTTTTCTTTAAATACTGTTTCACCTTTTTTGTGTTAGTGAGACTGGTATTGATTGGGAATTTTCTTCGTTTTTAGTGCTATTGCCTTTGGCTCGATAGCCTGAGTTGACAAGAAAGAGCCCTGAGTGAAGATCTACGATACGCCGTTAGCCGCCATAAGCTTGTCACTTGGGATCAATATGCTATGTTATTGCGTGTGTTCACATGTTTTACATGATATTACGGGTTGATTTCATTCTCTCCCTGCGTGAGATAACTGACATGTACGACCACTGCTTGTTCATTATAAAAGCTATGAGAAGATTTTATTGGTTTTTACACTTTGATATCACACTAAGACAGAACTTAGACCAGCTAACATTGCCATGTGAACGGACCACGCGGCGGACCCAAATGCAGGACTCCGAGACAAGGGCATGATATTAAGTGGGGTTTTATTCCAAATAAATGTTGATTACCAATAATCAGTCCAAAATAGACAGAGGCACAAAAACGCTAGGGTATAGGCAAGATCCAAAAAACATGACGCAAGGTCCGATGACCATGAGGCAACACTTGACATGTGACCAAAACGTAACAAGACTAACGAGGCACAGATACGGTGTGACAAGTGGATGCTCTACACAACACTTCCGAACTTACGCACAGTAGCGCGGTAACGCAAACGCAATGAACTGGTGAACACCGATGACACGTTCACAAATTAAATGCCTGGTCTAATAAACGTCCAACGTACAGCAGCTGCGTGACAGCTGTCAGAGGTGGTACCGCCCAGGGCGGTGCTTTGGCCGTGCCCCTGACAAACATCAGTAATCACGTTTATGAGATCCTTCACAAATTGCACAGAGAGAAACCAACATTCTCACTCACTTTCACATCAGTGGACAATTCAGCATCTTAGGCGATAAGAGACGTGATTTATTGGGGGGGGGAGACGGACTACCCGGAGAACCCGGGAGGAATATAACATGCAAACTTCACATGGGGGCAAGATTTGATGTTCTCAAACTGTGAGGCAAGCCTGTTAACTGCTTTTTCACCGCGCTGCCCCCAAAACAGCACGACACCGGAAACTGATGCCATTCACTGTTTTTTTTTCGTTCTGAACCAAACCGCAGCACAACTCAGCATGAATGAGCCTCCAGTTCTTCCTTTCTAGTGGCTGTCGAAAATGAAGGGCCTGCGCGTAAATATGAATGCAGAATATTCCGCCAGGGTCACAGCAGGCGCCCTATTCACGCGAGCTCCGCGTCTATCACTTTGTCCTCAACAGCCAATCGCTGCTGCACTGGAATCCTGGGAAACCATAGCAACCCTGATGCCTGGCATGTTATTGCCAGGGTCAAAGAAATTACTGAAAAAAAAAGGGAAACAGAAGTCAAGTTTGAAGAAGAAGAAAAGGAACGAGCCGAGCGGTGTTGTGCAACCGCCGAGCCGGGAACATTCGACGGTTTGACGGGGTCACAAATGGAAGATCTTATTCACCGTTTTGTGGTTTGATGCTGCCAACAAAGTTGTTGTAGGAAGCTACGGACAGCGTGCGGCGAATCCTTCCGCTGAGCTTGAGTTAACGTCCTCGTTGAATTTGGCGCATTCACTCGGTAAAGTCGTGTTCAATATCCAGATTGAAGGGGAACGTCACCAAGGATGGGACCGCAAATACGATCTTTAATTGGGAATAAATTGCCATTCTGGAAATCCATCCATCTATTTATTTTCTCCCGCTTCTCCGGGTCGGGTCGCGGGGGAAGTGGCTTCAGCAGGGATACCCAGACCCACTTCTTCCAGCTCTTCCGGAGGGACCCCGAGGCATTCCCAGGCCAGCCAAGAGAGACATCGTCTCTCCAGCGTGTCCTGGGTCGTCCCCGGGGTCTCTTTCCGGGGGGACATGCCCCGGTGTGACGGTCTGAGCGCTGCCCCGTGCTGAAAAGTCTCCTTGTGATGAATGTGCGTGCGTTACTAACAGGAGAACTCTGGGTACGTAGCAGACGCAAACTGGGAAATCTCCCGGTCTCATAGTTCCCCTTCTTCTACATAGAGGGAGCTCACCCTAATATTCATGGGCACCGTCCCATTTTTGGGACATCATGATTTTCACACATCATATCCTTCAGTATATCGAAATATTTAAGTCTTTTAATCTGAAGCCATAATTTGGTATCAGGAGAGGATAACCCATCAGTCAAAGTTAGCAGTTAGATTTTTGGGACGAGATTATAAATTAGTAAAGTTATCATACAACTTAACCATCAACGAAAAAGAAGTGTTGTTTCCTTGATCGTGGCCTGTTAGGAGACTTTTACCTCAATAAGGTAAAAAATTGCCACCGTGCCCATGAATGGGTTAAAACAAAAATTGTTAAAAAAGATACACACATGTACGTTCGCCATGCGCATCACTCACCAAGAGACTTTGCAGCGCAAAGCCCGTCACACCGGAACACCGTCCGGGAGGCACCTCATCTGGCTCCTCTCGATGCGGAGGAGCAGCGGCTTGACACTGAGCCCCTCCCGGTTGACCGAGCTTTTCACCCTATCACTAAGGGAGAGCCCGGACACCCTGCCGGAGGAAACTCATTTCGGCCGCTTGTATCCGGGATCTTGTTCTTTCGGGCGAGGGTAGGAACGTAGATCGACTGGTAAATTTTGGAGTGCGCGGAGAAAACCCACGCAGGCACAGTGAGAACATGAAAACTCCACACATGTAGGGTCCGGGATTGAACCAGGGACCTCAGATCTGTGAGGCCAACACTTTCCAGCTTCCCCGCCGTGCATTCTTTTACTTTTAACGTAGATCGACTGGTACATCCCCACGACGGACCGATACAAAGTCAAGCTTTCTGGAAATAATATTCTCAATCTGGATGATGCAATTTGATACAATTCATCAACAATTCCATTCAATTTTGCTCAGGAAGTAAGGAAAAATATTTTCTAACTATGCAATCTGGGTTGAACTGAATCAAAACGAGTCGTTCCAAGGTCAAATTGGATCTGTTCACGTCGTAATTAATAACAACAAAAGAATCATGACGTTGAAATCGTAAAAGAAATCACAGGAGTGAACAAACACAGCCGCAACCTGCCTGAGCGCTTCACTGTAGAAAAACAAGCGCGGAGCAAGTGTTTGCGTAAACTCTTCCCTCCCACGGCAGCGAGTGGGAGAGGTTAAATAACAAAAAGCGGACGCACGACGACGACGCAGGCAGACAAAAGTGACAGAGAAACAGACCTCCAGGAACAATCTCCAGCTGCCAGCCTTTATTCCAGAGTCGCGCTGGTCCAATGAGAACACGCTGTCCTAAATTACAGTGACAATGACATGTACAGTGCGTGCGTGCGTGCGTGCGTGCGGGCCCGAAAGCCGCATGACGCCAATGACAGCCTTCGCGAAAACTGCCCAAGGGCAAAATATCGTATTCATAATTTATACCTAGAGAAGTGCCGATTAAGAAATAAACAACCTCGTAGCAGATGCTCGTGAAAAATAACAGCATGCAGGCCGACGCCACCAAAATCATTTCAAAGGGATAAATTGGGCATCCAAGTGGCGCTTTAGCAAAAATTCAAACGTGGAGCAAGACGGCAACGGTTTCTTCTTCTTCCTCGGTGCCGGCCCGCGAATCCGAGTCTTATTTCATGTTTGAAGTATTTAACATTTGCCAAGTAAGACGTCGGCACGCGCCAGTGATTTCTGGACGTCTTTTAATTACGTAACTACTCTCGGTTTTGTTTTGGCTTTTTTTTTTTGTTTTTTTTTTTTACCTCATTAAACATTCCGGGCTGTCCACTTGCGGCTATTCTTCTCCTTCAATGAGAAGCAACAGTGCTGAACTTATTTAAAAGACATATTTTGTCATATTTCCCAGCTTTATACAGTACATGTCAAATCATTCTTAATTGTGGGCAATGAGGGACGATATACTATATAGTTAATATATATTACAATTATTGTCCTGTTAGCCGGCACGGTAATAGTTTTATATATATAAAATGGGTAATGGTTTCAATAACACCAGCAATTAATTATTATTATTATTATTAGAATTATTAACTATATAGTATATCGTCCCTCATTGCCCACAATTTTTGCTACCATGGAACGGTGGGTCAGCTGGAAATCGTTGGCCTCCCAGTTCTGAGGTCCCAGGTTCAATCCCGGACCCGCCAGTGTGGAGTTTGCATGTTCTCCCCGTGCCCGCGTGGCTTTTCTCCGGGTGGGCACAAAATGACATCCCATAATGTTTCAACCACCGGAGGCAGAACTCAGTTCTGAGCCAGATGACGCTGACCCACCAGAGAACCGACTTCAGTTCCTCCCATTTTTTTTAAGCTTGCCATACGTGTTAGTTTAACCTAATATGAAAAACTCTCAACTCAAAATTCAGTCCTCCATAGTTTTCAGTCTTTTCACATTTTCGCCCAACATTTTCAAATATGTCAAATGTTTCGACGCAAATCCATGAATTCACTTTAGAAAGTCTTTAAGAGGGCGGCACGGTGTTCCGAGCTGGTAAAGCGTTGGCCTCACAGTTCTGAGGTCGCGGGTTCAATCCCGGACCCGCCCGTGTGGAGTTTGCATGTTCTCCCCGTGCCTGCGTGGGTTTTCCCCGGATGGGCACTCCGCTTTCCTCCCACATCCCAAAAACATGAAACATGAATTGGACACTGTAAATTGCCCCGAGGTGGGATTGTGAGTGCGGCTGTTTAGCTCTATGTGCCCTGTGATTGGCTTGCGACCAGTTCAGGGTGTAACCCGTCTCCTGCCCGTTGACAGGTGGGATAGGCTCCGGCACTCCCCGCGACCATCGTGAGGATAAGCGGCTAAGAAAATGGATGGATGGATGGATGGATGGATGGATGGATATTGTCCCGTTTTAAGTGCAGCACAGAGCTAATTAAAGATGACTGCTGTTAAAATGTTATTATAATACATCATTATAACTTATTATATGACATTTGAATACTAAAATGGAGTCACTGATGACGTAGAGGTACACACGCCTGCCTTTGGTGCGGGCAGCGTGGCATCGACTCCCGCTCAGTAACGGTGTCGATACCTGCCCCGCGACTGACTGTCGACCAGTTCGTGGTGTAGTCCGCCTTTCGCCCGAAGCTGGCTGGGATAGCTTCCGGCTTTCCCGAGACCCTCATGAGGATAAGCGGCTTGGAAAATGGATGGAAGGATACTAAAATGTATTTCGACATCGTTTTAAAACCAAACACAAACTCAGTGTTATACGCTGCATATTATATTTGTCGTACTAATATAAAAAGACGTATCCATAAAATGTGTCATCCATTTTCTGAGCCGCTTATCCTCAAAATGGTCGCGGGGCGGCTGGAGCAAACTTTGGGGGGGGGGTACACCCTCAACTGGTCGCCAGCCAATTGCAGAACACATACAAAAAAATGCATTCTCACTTATCATATTTTTATTATTGTTTCATTTTCATGATTGCTTTATATGTTTTCATTCAGTGTGACTTCACTGACCAGTCGGCTGAGTTTGGGTCTTCCGTGAGCTCTTTGTTACCCATCAGGCAACATTTCATCACAGGAGACAAGTTTAACCCCGTGTGCGTTTTCTCGCGGGTCGAGTGGCTTTGAGCCACACCTCCAAGTGCAACAATTCTATTCTTGCCATCAAGTAATTGTCAATATCGCCGAATTAATTTAAAAAGGGAGCAAAACACAAATTTGCCGGCCAGACCCCTTAAGCGCTTCTTCATTCAAGTACCTTTCAGCAGCAATTAGCCGCTCTTTTACAACCACTTTCCAGTTAGTTCTAAATCTCAAGTGGACGAGCGTTTTAGGCCCCCACTCATGTTCCGGTGGGTTCACACCAGGGCTCTTTTCTCCTTGAGGAGCACGGTGCACTAGTGGTTACCACACAGTTCTGAGGTTCGGGGTTTGACTCTCAGAGTTAGCATGATCTCCTTTTCTGGTGGCACGAATTATTATGCCAGTCGCTAATTCTTGGCGTGCGAAAGTGTCTGCACCCGCTTTGTCCCAAAGGGTGTGAGGCTTCCAATTTGCTAAAAGGCTCTACAAAAATGACAAAAACAAATATTTAGCATTACATATTAGAGCGGTTCTTACCTAAAGAAGGCATAAATTAAAACATGTGTCTGTGGAAAAAAATACCGGAACAATCAAGAATTAGTTTCGAAAGGGCAAATGAGCCGTTCGTTGCTCACCTCCAACTCTCGACTGCGGGGTCAAGCCTACAATGAAGATCGGGGGTCCGGTGGCGAGGCGAGTGGCAAATAACGGCCCTGCGACTGATGGAAAAAGCCAGTCAAAGTAAAACCTGGATTGCCAATTACATCTCGCTAACGGACAACGAATGCTTCAACCTTTGGTCCAGCTCAGTACTGGACTGAATCACATTGGAGTTGAATCGAATCAGTGTTGAATTTTAACTTTGGAGTTGCCGGGAAATCGCGCAGTTCAAGAGTTTGAATTGTTGCTTGTTTATTGGGAGGGGGGGAGGGGGGGGGGGTTTCCCACTCCACAATGGATGGTTGGATTAATGGCGCATGTCTGCCTCACGTTCTCAAAATTCGGAGTTGAAAAATCTCGGCCCCGGCCTTCCAGTGTGAAGTTTGCTTTTTCTCCCCGTGCTTGTGTTGGTTTTCTCTTTATGAAATCATCCCCAAATCCTCCATCGATGCGAATACGAGTGTGAAAGTTTGTTCGTCAGCCCCGCAATTGGGTGCCAAAATTCAGCTAGGATAGGCGAAGGATGGAAGAAAATGGATGGGTGGCGTTTGAGATCAATCATGCTCGCGATAGTAGCTGCTGTGCAAGTTTTTGATACGTTTGAAGAAACACACTGAGAAGGACATAAATAATGCTTGTCTGGCAAATGATAGAAAAAAAAAATGGCGATGAAACGGTCTGGAGGGACAACGTCATTAAAGTCGACTGACCTTTTTCTACGTAGGCTTAGCTCTGGCACGTCGGTGAGTCCATCCTATTAAAGTGGAATTCATCACTTGTGGTTAAAAAAAAAAAAAAAGGCTAAGCGTAATACAGAGGTAGATGAAATGGAGACAGCGGCGTGCGGGTCACATGTGGGCTGAGTAATCAAGCAGTGAAAACAAAAGGGCTGAGAGAATCGGAGTCTAGACTACTTCTTAATAGCAGCGCGGCCATGAATCATTTCTTACACTCTCTTTGCGGCCGGCGAAAAGCATCAGTCACCAGGGAAACTTTGGCAGACTCACTGTTGCCTGGTACTGCTGGAGACTTCATTAACAGATATGGATCTTGAGGCTCAAGGACCCGCTTGCAACAAACCCTTTAGCTCAAACAACGCCAGCCGCAGCATGTCATCGCCCCTTCCGTCTCCGCCGCAGATGCTATCAAGCTGGAGTGAGACAAACTACTGTATGCGCCGCCACTTGATTCTTTTCATCTCTGCCGTGCCTCGCTAATATGGATCGCGCCAGCCTCCGACAGGCCGCTCCAAATGACGGCCTTGGCGGGGAGGTTCGCCCCAATTGGCTCGTCATTTGGAGGGGCGGCTTCGGGGGGAGGAGAGGCAAATATGTTTTTAAAGTGATCTGTGCTGGAGGGAGGAAGCATGTTGATCGCTTGATTTAACACATCGTTGGCCCTTTAACGAGACAACAATGACAAATCAACCGATTGCAAATGATAATCATTTTAATGGGCCTAATTTACCACAATTCCCGGCCTACCGAGCGCACCTGCTTACAAACCTCACCCAGTACATTTGTAAAGGAAATACCATTTGGTACATACATAGGCCGCAGCCGTGTAAAAGCCACAAGTGCCCAGATTTAAACCTACATTGAAACATGAGATATTTACAAAGACGGTACACAGAGAGCTTAATGCTAGCGCCGCTGCGCTAACGCAAACGCTAGCTCCACAGCGCTAATACTAGTGCCACTGTGCTAACGCTAATGCTAGCGCCGCGCTATCAGGGCCAGTTAAAAAAAAAAACATACTGGTAAAAATCACTGAGACACGGCAGTAACACGCTAGCACAGCGCTAACTGGGCCGGCCAGGTAAAAGTGACTTCCTCGGCGCATATATTCCACTCAGTCTCACTCTTACCTTTTCCGCTCGAGTGCCCCCTTGCAGCCGTAAGAAGAAAAATGGACAAATTAGCCGCATCACTGCATAAACCGCAGGGTTGAAAGCGTGTGAAAAAAGTCGCAGCTTATAGCCCGGTATGATTGTCTTCTTGTGATTCGCGTGTATGTTTTGTAAACGTCCGGCCAGTCTGAAACATCCCCATCCATGCTTCAACGTGTGCCATTCGACAACTTGTCATGGTCGCCACGGACGTTTCACAGGGAACGTACAGATGTGTGTACTTTTGTTTTAAGGTTAGGTTAGGGTTACGGTTAGCATATAACGTATGTTAGCTCGCTCGATGTAGAAGAAGGGGAACTATGAGAGCGAGGGATTTTCCAGTAACCGTCTACAATGTACCCAGAGTTCCCCTGTTAGTAACGCATGCGCATTCATCACAAGGGGACTTTTCAGCACGGGGGACCGCTCAGACCGTCACACTGGGAATCACGGTAACTGTTTTATGCATTCCAGCAAATCTAACAGTTTGCTTTGCTGCCGCATCAAGAGCTGCACAATCGACAATCGGGCCAAATCTGAGCATTTTTCTCGGCCCCGCAAAGCGCATGCCTGTAAACGATTGTCCTGAGCGATGGCATCGATCGTGCGTCCGCAATCTGCTTTTCAAACGATCGAGCCGAACGTTGGGACTTGCTAAATGTTTATGACCGCGAATCCTCCGTCGGTGATGAGCGTAACTGTCATAAAAAGGGTGTTACGAATGATGTTACTTATGAGCAATTTGACGACTATTTCTAATTACGTTCTTCGAGAGAAAGTGCAACCGTGCAAGTGATTATAACTGGCTGAAGTTTGAGTCAACTTTTGTTGCGAGCGTTGGAAGTTAGGCAGGTGTTGCTGGCACGCGAGCGAAAGGAAACTGGGTCGCACACACACAACAGGTCCAGACGAGTTTGAGGACATTCACAACGGAGATGGCGAGGCCGGTATGTCTACGTGTATATTTACACGTAAAGCAAACGTCTTTAACTGCAAGTGTACTGCAGACAAGAAATGTTTTCCCGCATTTGAGATTAAAAGAATGTATTGCACTCCAAACTGATGTCAGGCACTTCGGACCTTTCAACAGCACGCGCTTCGATGGAATTAGTGGCTGAAGAAAACCAAATTCGGGTTCTTTTTGGGCGGTGGAGGGGGTGGGCGGGGTGGAGTCTGAAATTGCTAGCCACATATGCTGTTATTATCAATGCAACTGGCCTCTGAATCTACTTCATAAATACAAATTCTTTGCCGTATTTGGATTTTTTTTTTTTTTTACCAAAACAAGTCTCACAGTTGTTGTTCCCTCCTCTCCCCTGGGTAGTTACTAATTCAATAACTTTCTGGAGAAACTAATGAGTAACGATTATTATTTGTTTTTTATGTTGTGACAGAAGAATCTCCTGTGACAGAAGAGTCTCCGCCAGGATGAGGGAAAAGTTTATAAAACAGTGGTGAGGCCGGCCATGACGTACGGATTAGAGACGAAACAACAGGAAGCAGAACTGGAGGTGGCAGAAATGAAGATGTTGAGGTTCTCGCTCGGAGTGAGCAGGTTGGATAGGATTAGAAATGAGCTCATCGGAGGGACAGCCAAAGTTGGATGTTTTGCTGACAAGGTTAGAGAGAGCAGACTTTGGTTTGGACATGCTCAGAGGTGAGATAGTGAGGAAATTGGTAGCAGAATGGTAAGGATGGAGCTACCACGGAAGAGAGCGAGAGGAAGACCAAAGAAAACATTGATGGATGGATGTTGTGAGGGAGGACATGAAGACTGTGGGTGTTTGAGAAGAAGATGCACGAGATGGAAAAAGATGACACGCTCTGGATACCCCTAATGGGACAAGCCGAAAGGAAAAGAAGAAGATTTGTTTTTTATGTAATTCGCCCAAAACTGGCCACATATCCTTATGTGTGTGATGTGCTAATCATTATCAGTACAACATAACGTACAAGAAAAGTAAACACACACATACATTTTTTTTTCATGTCTGGATTCGGCTGCTTTTCAAGCAAAATGTGAAAAGTTTATCAGAACGAATTAATGATTTCTGATGAAGATTGAGAACGTCAGCCACCTGACGACCGCGCCAGCAGCGGCTAAAACGCAAAGCTCAGCGGTCGTTGGGCCGACCCGGAAGACGGTGCACGTCATTAGACCCGCGATTAGCAGCTACTCGGGAGACAGGATTTACAGTCTATCTTTATGGCGACCTCGCCAGATAGCACAATGGCACTTGCGCTGCGCCGTTCAGCTTTTCAACCCCTCCACATAAGCACAGACGTCAGTGATCTGTATGGACTGCGAGTCTTTAGAATATACGGCTAAGCGGAGCACTGTGGAGTGTGGAAAAAAAAAAAAAAACCTTCACCGCAGCGGCCTTTGTGTGGCGAAAAAATGGAGAAAGAAAAGGCACATGTCAAAGCCACAGGTGGCTTTCTAGCCCCTAATGATTATGATGATAGTCGCCCATTAGAAGCCGAAAGAAACGTGGAAAACAAACAACTTCAGCTGTGCACTCAACGGACTCACGTAGTGAGGCCAAACAAGTGTAGGCAAGCGATGAAAACACCAAGTTTCATGTCGGCACACCAAGGATTAAACCTGTGCCATACGAGTCAACTCAGTTCCACAACAAGCAGGGGTTTGCCAATTTGTAAAAAAAAAATTCTCCCAAAACAGAGCTGAACATAAAACGCACAAAAAAAAAAAAAACAACATATATGCATTATTAAAACAACTCTAGGAGAGTCCGCTTTGCTGAATATTGGGAAACACCATAGCTGGGCTAACAGAAAGCATCAACGTTGCGGTGGTATAAGACTTGAAGCAATGGCTATTCAAACACAAGGGGTGTGTCAACACATGTAGACAGACAATCCAATACTGCGAAGCGTATATTCTTCATCCTCTGCGAAAAACAACTAGCATTACCGCAGTTTACCGAGTCACTGATAATAGATGATAAATCTGTTATACTCCCCCTGGTGGTCAGGTTGAACACAATTAATCATGATCCACGAATTTTTTTGCACTCTATGTTTTAAGCATTGTATTACTACTTTTTTTTTCTAGAAAGAACAATTCTAGAAAGGTGCTAGTTGTGAAAAAAATAATATTACAAACATTTTGATGCATTTTCTGGGCAGGAAGCAACGGAGTCACGCTGTATTCCGTTCATTTGAAACGTGAAAAATGATTTGAGATATGACGGGTAAGATGGGCTTGCCCGTCGCCTGATTTTTCGATCAATTATGCAAGATCGATCATATTTTTTTTTCCACTTCCGGAAATCACTCGAGTGACCGTCGACGCTTCGTCCTGACATGACCTGCTCCCCGTTCAAATATATATTCCAGACGGTTACATAATTACTGTCCCTGTTTTTGCTGAGGCAGATGTATAGTCACGCCTATTAATAGAGGCTGATCCCCGGAGAATTCAGGAGGAATTTTTTGCGCTAATGGAATGTGCTGTTCTCAGTACAAAACCCGAGTATGTTTGGATGACTTCAATGGGCCTCGTTTACAATGAAGGCCTGGGGGGGGGAAAGCTAATGTGTGTCTTTGGGGTGTGGAAGGAAAAAAAAAAAAAACACGTGAATAAAAGAACATGCAGGCACCGACGGACGGACGGACGGACGGACTTCCACACGGGAAGGTCAAAGTGCAAAATCATGTCGGACTTTGTCGTCTTCGTGTCAAACTGAGAAGTTGGATTTTTATGCAAAAAATATTGTAAAAGTGTGGAAAACATTGTCATTTTCGTAAGAAAATATTTTTTTTATTTAGAAAATATATTTAACACTCCAAAATTAATTTTCCAGAAAATGACTGAACACCAATTAATAAATTGCTTTTAACAAATCATAAGAATAAAACTTCCATTGATATTTTGTCAAGAGTATATTTTTGTTAATTTTGTACAAAACAAATGTTGTACAATAGTTGCATATTTTGGAATAACATGATTTTTTTTCAATGGAATTAATTTTCGAGATACAAAGCAAAGCAATTTTTTTGGATAGAAAATGGAGAGAATTTTGCACAGTCGTGGAACTGGTGAGACCCGTTGGGGGCTCACAGTTCCGAGGACCGGGTTTCAAATCCCGGTTTCGCCTGTGTGGAGTTTGCATTTTCTCCCGGTGGCTGCGTGGGTTTTCTCCGGGTGGGCACGCCGGTTTCCTCCCACATCCCAAAAACATGCAACATTAATTTGCGACTCTAAATTGCCCATAGGTGTGATTGTGAGTGCGTCTGTTGTCTGTCTCCATGTGCCCTGCGATTGGCTGGTGACCGGTTCGGGGTGTACCCCGCCTCTTGCCCGATCATAGCACCAGCACTCCCTCGACCCTCATGAGGATAAGCAGCTCAGATCACGGATGGATGAACAGTACTTTGGTGCAAAATAACATTTTGCCCACAGCCCACAAACTGTTCATCATTTTTGTCTCTTATATTTAGAAAACATCAATCCATCCATGAACTGAGCCACTTATCCTCACAACCGTCGCAAGAGTCTATTCCAGCTTACTTCGGGCGCTGGAACACCCCAAAAATAACTAATAAAGGATCAAATCAAATTCTTTTTGTTTTCATACTTCTGACGAAATGAAGGAAACCCAGGTGACCGTGATGATGGCTAAACGGTTGTGATTAGCGCAAGAAACCCACAAGCCGGGAGCCGTCGAGCGGGCAGCATGGCGGTTCCTGCCAACTCACCACGCGCCATAATTATCACACGGGGTCGGACTTTAATTTCCCGCAAATAGCCTCAGCTGGACAATTTTGTTCTTGTTTTTGTTGTGCACGCGCAACGTTTTGCAAATGATTAGCTATCTGCAGGGCGCGATTAGCATCTGTCACCTTTCTGCAGTACGTTTATACAGTATAATGATCCGGTAATGGTCGCGGGGGAGGGCAGCCATAGGTTGTGTACTTCAAAGTAGATGCACAGGTGTACATTTTACCCGCAAAAAACCTCCAAAACACTAAATTATCCAGTGTAACCTGCAGATTTAAGGAAAAGAACTCTGGGATACATGTATTATTATTCTCTTTCCTTTTTTTTTTTTTTTTTTTTTAATACTGCTCGATAAGTGAAAACCGATCAATGTTTTGAGGACTAAGTAGCGGCATCCAAGGGCAAGAGCCCATCTACCCCGCATAGAGCCTCAGTGTGGGGTATAATGCAGCGTTGTACACCGCTTCCTTAAAGACCCATTCATGCAGACGCGGCGTCAATGCATAGGAGCGTAAGAAGGGGGCATTTGGGGCTAGATTTACAATCCCCCACCCCGTTCTTTACGATGAAACAAATCACACACAAAAGACTTGGGATGAATGTGTTTCCGAAATACAAACCAAAAGGTTTTATTTTTTTTTTTTCTTCATAGCCTCTGTTTGTCTCTCCATAAAAATAGTGTTCCTCCAAAAAAAAAAAAAAAAAAAAAAAAAAGGGTAAAATAAGGTCATTGTAGTCCATGGAAAAAGCCCCAGATATCAGACAGACATTCATTGTGTTAAACATCAATCTGTTTTTTTTGTTGGGTTTTTTTCTTTTCTTTCCCACAACCGGAATGGTCCGCGAAAGCCCTGTATCGCTGCGCGGCGTTGTCAGTTCCGTTGAAAAATTAGCATCCGAATGAGCCCTTGCAGAGACGAGTCAGGCAACTTCTGTAATGCGTTACTAAATTAGCCCTACACACTACACGAGCCGTTAAGAAGCCAAACCTAAAAGGGAGAGAAACAACACAACGGAATGCAACCCAGGACAGAACCAAGTATTTGCCACAACTGCTATTCGTCTGCACGCCGCGACCGAATTGACATTTATACTGTGTTTGAAAAAATAAACAAAAACAACAACGGTCAAAGCATGACATCGGCAAACGCAGGGTTAAATCTGAGCCGCGGAAAATGGACTGCAATCCGAAAGCATTTGTCTGTTGGCTACTGGGCCCGTCGCGCTCGCCATCCCTTTACACAAATGTTCAAATCCAGCCACGCACGTGACTTGCGTGTCGCTTTGTTTTCCTTCATTGGCTCCTTTGTCGGGAAATGCCGGTTTATTGCATATCGTATTTGGCACGGTAAAAAATTGGAGCTTACGGAAAACGGACGTAAAGAATGTGTTCGTCTTTTACTGCATCCTTAAACACGGTCCAAAAACCACCTTTTTCCGAGCCGGGGAGGACCACCGTCAACCGCTCAAAACAATCTTTAAACAGAGGTCACCTGTTATTATAAAATAGTGTCAAATTTCTTTCTTTTCTAATAGAATCTGCGCGTCTCACCGCTGCCTGATAGTGTCATGTACGTATATAGATATATAGATTTGTATTCTTTGAAGTGATATACGTATGTATAGGCATGTACAAGAAACAAGAAGTCTCTCTACTTCTGTACAAAAAGCAATGTACCATGTTGTTTTCTTTGTGCATTCGACGACGTGGACAAAAAGGTTTGGGCAGAGTCAGAGACAAATCCAGGGGAGGACACGATTCAGATTTGGGTCTCTTGCACCTTCTCCTTTCCGTGAGTCGTCTTTATGACGTAAGGATCGGCGATGGTGCTGATGTGGCTGTGATGCTGTCTGGCCGAACGGTGCAGACTGTTGTTCTGGGTCCAGTGGGCCGCGTAGGGCCCTTGGCGAGACGCCGACACGTAGCCAGGCTTAAAGGCGTTGCTGTTGTGTTCCACTAACGTGGGCAATACCAACCCCGTCTCCTCCGAGCAGCTAGATCCAGAAGTGGGCGGAACCGGAGGAACCTCCTCCTCCATTTGTATGATCTCTATGGTCCTGGCCGCGGCCACCGTGCTCCTCTGTTGATGCCGCTTACGCAACTTATAGAACGCGATCAACATGGCCGCCGCCAACAAGGTCACGGCGACGAAACAGCCGATGATGATTTTGGTGGTTTTCATGACCTCGTCCAGGCTAGCAGCGGGTCCGCTCGGGATCCTGGAAGTGGGGATCGACACCTGCCTTGGGGTTTGTGTGTTTTGGAACAGCACGGTAGGCGTGGAGATGAAGACGGGTTTGAAGACAGAAGGCGAAGCCGGGGTTGTCGGCTTAGGTTTCGGGGTTTCTTCCACCGTCGGCTCCAATACCTCCACGGTGACGGTGGTGAAATAGGACAGATTTGACGTATTGAGCTCGGCGTTGCTGACATTTAGGTAGGCCGAGGCGTTTGAATTCCCTGCCATGTTGCTCACCATGCAGGTGTAGGACCCCGTGTCTGACGGCAGAACATTGGAGAAGTTTAGGGTCCCGTCGTTGAGGACAGATATCCGCGGGTGAACCGAGCCGTGCGTCAGCACCGTGCCGCTGGGCAGAAGCCATCTAACGGAGCTCATGGCGGCCGTGCGACACTTCAGTTCCGCCACCCTTGCCGCCGAGATGTTCAGATCTCTCGGCGCGTCGACGATGAACGGCGCAGAGCACTGAAATGTGGTCTGGTCCACCTCCACAAGGTATCTGCCCTTCATATGGCCTGGGGTGTGGCAGCGTCCACAGCAGGTAGAATTGGTGGGAATGTACTCTCTGAGCCACCAGGAGAGCCACACGACATTGCAGTCACATTTCCAAGGGTTGTGATGCAGATGCAGCTCCACTAAGTAGTGCAGAGGTGTAAAGAGGTTGTGGGGGAGAGATGACAGATTATTATGAGCCAGGTTCAACTCCACCAAAGCTGTGATGTCGTCAAATGCGTTCCTCTCAATGGTGGTGACGGCGGAGTTCATAATCCACAGTTTCCGTAAATTCTTGAGCCCGTGGAAGGCTACGGGTTTGAGTTCAGGGAAAACGTTCTCTGAAATCTCAAGCTCCTCCAGACCCACGAGGGGGGAGAGATTGGGGAACTCCCTCAGGTTGCACATCCCCAAATTGAGGTACTTGAGGTTCTGAAGACCCTCGAATGCCCCGTCAGAGATGTACTCCAACTTTTTCAGTTCGCCGAGATCCAGCCTCATTAGCGAGGGGACGCGATTGAAGGCGTACGATGGGATGCTCTCAATGGGATTGCTCCTCAACCACAATTCTCTTAACTTTGACAAGTACTCAAAGGCTCCACTGGGTATGACTGTCAGCCTGTTGTCAAACAGCTCCAAAGTGTTAAGACTGGTCAGACCGTTGAAGGCCCCCACTTCAATCTGCCTGATGGCGTTCCTGCCCAACTGCAGCACCTCCAAATGGTGGAGGTGTCTGAAGGTGTCCGCCTGTATGGTCTCTATGCTGTTTTCCATCAGGTTAAGGTACCTGGTGTTGGCTGGGATGTTAGGAGGAACACGAACCAGGCCTCTGCGGGTGCACACCACCTTGCTGAGCTGGTTGGTGCATGAGCACATGCCTGGACAGTTCTGCGAGCTGGCCGAGCCCAGCGTCGGGCTGCTAGACTGGCACATACTGAGGGCAGGTACCATGAGGGAGAGCACGGCAAGCAGGGCTGTGTTCCAGGTAGGCTGCACACTAACCTGGCCCAACGGACTCATGATGTGGAGGGCACATTATTCTGCATGGTGGGGGGAGATGGCACGCACCAGAGGACGGATCACCCTAGCCTGGCTGGAGCAACTTGAGGCTCCCGAGTTCCATCGACAGTGCGGGAAGATGCTGCATCAAAATGGAACGCGCCAGAAGCAAAAAAAAAAAAAAAAAAAAAAAAATAAGAGAGAGGCGAACAGATTAGGACAAGGAAGAAGCTGAAGAGGGGGGGGGGGATATGAAATAAACTCAGGAGGAACAATACAAGCTTACCTCATTAGAGTGGAAATTGTTTTCGTCTCCTGGATTTATAGAGTACTTCCATGGGTCAATGGAGTCGGATTCATTCGCCTCTCAGCGTGAATGTACAGGTGGTCCTTGATTGACTAGTGGTTCAAAATGGCTCCTGGTCATGAGGACATCACACTACCAGAGAACAGGTAAGGCCGAACGAGCTTGCCGGGCGAAGGGATCTCTGTCGCCCCAGCTCACCCTACCAGGCCCGAATCTCGCCTCTGCAAAACTGATCCGTGGTGGCATTCCACCGAGTTAGGGGATAAAAAGTAAAAATCAGAGTCCGGCCGTCTCCTGGTCGCCTTGTTCGGCGGCGAGACCTCCCTCAGTGTGACTTTGCCGAGGGCTCCTCAGCTGGTGATTAGCCCTGTTGCGAGAGACTGAGAGACAGGAAAAAGGCTAAAGAACTCCGGGCGCAATCATCCTCCCCTCCTCCTCCTCTCTTCCTCCCCTTTTCCTCTGCGCTCCTCTTGCCTCATCCCAGCGTCGGGCTGGCCCCGGTCGGAGCAGCTGCAGGCTGCCCTGTGCACAGTTAGCAGTAATCCGTCTATTCGTACTGAGGGAGCAGTGGGGGGGGGGGGTGCAAGAGGGAGGTGGGGGTGAGGTAGGGGGGCAGTTGTAGAATGTGGATGCGCTGCACTCCCGGAGCTCAGCAAAAGGCTGTCGGAGAGTGCGCGAGAAAGCAAGAGAGCGCTCTCGTCCTCAAGAGCCCAAAAAAAAAAAAAAGAAAAAGAGGAAGGATGGAATTGTGACAAAGTCAGCTCCCTATCCGAAAAACAGCGATCGAGGACTCGTCCCTCCGTTCGCCGTTTCCCCTTTTGAGCTCGTCCCCTGTGGTGGTCTTGCTTACTTGGTAGTTTTCCCTCCACCGGGGTCTGGCTGAGGTAGTAAGTTGTGTCAGTTGGCCATGTGTGTGGCTGGCTGGCTGGCTGGCTGGCTGGCTGGTGGACTGCTGCAGTAGCCCGACTAGAACAGCGAGAGGGAGAGAGGGAGAGAGAGAGAGGGAGAGAGAGAGAACTAGTGACAGATCAAGAGCAAGGGGAAGATAGAGTGCGCAAAGGAGAGAATATGGGAGGGAGATGGAGAGGAGGAGGAGGAGGCGGCGTGCGAGCGCTCAACAAGGCAGCCAGACCACCGTCACACACAAGCGGGCGGCAGCGGCATCCTAATCCCGGTCTTCTCTTCTTGTTTATGCTCCAATCTCTCTGTCTCCCCCCCCCCCCCCCCTCCTTCCCTCCATGTGCGTCGCAGGCAACTAAGATGCCTGCTCTGCCGACCCCCCCCCCCCTCCCTTTGTCCTTCAGTGGCAACGTGAATGTACTGCTGACGCACTCCTCTCAGCTGCTCGGGCTGCCTCAGAGCAGTGCAATGGGTTTGATGCAGTCTTCCCGTCTATGAACGCATTCGAGCGCCCCCCACTCCCCTCCTCTCACGCCGTTCTTCCCGCCTTCATTTACCTGTGCCGAGCTCCTCCTCCTCCTCCTCACACTCGGCTTCCTTCAAACTGGGCTAAAAGCAGAAAAAAAAAAAAAAAACCCAAGTCCTCCCAAGCAGAAGGAAAAGTTGCACTCACGGTCGAGTGGTGTCTTTCTGCAGCAGTGCAGCAGTGTTTTTTCCCCGCTACCTCTTGCAGGACACACGTCTCACCCACTCCCTCAAGAAGTATTTGTTCTTACTTTGAAATGCAATGGGTCCGCCTGTCTGTGTCGGGTCGAGGTTGGGGTGTCGGGGGTGGAATGGGCGCGGGGTTGAGGGGGGGGGGTTCGTGACATCACAGAGGCGCGGAAATGCTGACTCGGCTGCTCAGGCTCTGTTGGGCAGTCTTCTCTTCGGGGAGGAGGAAGATGAAAGCACGCTGTTATCGCTTCCAAAGATGAGAGAGACACGGTGAGTGAAAGGAGACGAGAGAAAGTGGGGGGTGGGGGGGGGGGCGAGAGAACGGGCCGAAGGGGAGGACGTGGACCTTGGTGAAGTACAAGTAAACAGCACGAGACGGGAAGCCAAAGTCATGCAAGTCTAACATCCTAAATGCACACAATCGTGCATTGATATTGTATTTGTTATTATACCGGCATGTAGTTGTGGTGAAAGTGGAATTTCTTGAAAATTCCTGAAAATACAAACGTGAGCACTGGAGGTGTGAAGTCTTGCGGTTGGGGATTTCGAGGGCATGCCCCCCCTGGGAAATGTTTTTTAAAAAATGGATGGCTGTGGTGCATTGTGGCGATATCTGTGAACAAAATTCAGACAAAAATTGAAAGTAAAATTTCAAATAAAAATAAGGGGGGGGGGGGAGAACCGGCCGAAGGGGAGGACGTGGACCTTGGTGAAGAAAAAGTAAACAGTATGAGACGGGAAGCCAAAGTCATGCATGTCTACATCCTAAATGCACAGAATCGTGTATCGATATTGTATTTGTTATTATACCGGCATGTAGTTGTGGTGAAAGTGGACTTTCTTGAAAATTCCCGAAAATACAAACGCGAGCACTGGAGGTGTGAAGTCCAGGGGCCTGCCCCCCCCCCCCCCCTGGGAAATTTTTGAAAAAAAATGGATGGCTGTGGTGCATTTTGTCGATATCTGTGAACAAAATTCATTTCTAAGTCCTGACCCAAAAAAAAAAAATTGAGCAGAAGTTCCCCAAGGGCCAACCCCAGAATTTTTTGCCCCCCATCCCTCCTATTGCTGGATAGCACAAAATCACATTTGTCATTAAAATATGCTTAAAATATGCCAGTTGATCTCAACACAAATGAATTAAGTGAACTATTCAGTAAAAAGACATCTAAAATTGTCCTTTTCCCCACATTGTACATATTATAGTATAGATATAGAATATGCACAAAAATATATCCTAGAATTTCTACACCGTACAGCAAAACATGTTAAGGAAGTTGATCTGGAGTAATTACTATTAACGCTTAAGTCTCAAACTTATGTCGCATTGTACTGACGCACGCCGTCTTGCGTGCGTCAGTCGCGATCGACGCATTGAGCACCCCCGTCTGGTGTAACTGAATTTCCTTTGACACGGCTCATGATGTTGATGACTTTCGACGTAAATGCGCTCGCGGTACGTGAAGCAGCTCTGAACACGCGCCTTCGGCCTAACTTTCGTATATGCTCAGTACGGTTAACTCGCATTTCCTGTTTCCGGGTGAATACCGGTTGTTTTGGAGCAGGCTTGTTTAGTCAACAACGTTTATGAAATAAACACCCAAATTAATGTCAGGACTACACAAAATAAGCGACGTCTTGAGAAAATGCGAGGGGAGGGGCTTACTAGTGTAAGTGCCTCAACATGGCTACGCTCGTGAAAGCAAAACAACGAACTCAAACGCGTGTTCGTTCAATGTTGTCAACTAATATCCGGATTAATTTTAGGCTATTTTTTCTCAATTTTCCGGAGGAATTGTCATGAAAATTTGAAAATCCGGAAGACTTCCATCACTGATGTAGAAGCACTTTACCCCAAATGTTATTTTTAGTGCAACTGTATAATAACACAGCTGAACAATAAATGTATTACCTAAGAGTTTTCCAACTGAGGATGACAATTTTGGCATCCAAGTACCACATTTTTGCCAAATCATGTCAGCTATTTGAAGTATTCCTACATTTTTTTAACATTTTTACATACATCTATATGTGTTGTTTTTTTTCCCCTTGGAAATTCAAATAAACAGAGGTTCAAGCCGTGACGTGTGAAAAACGATGATAAAACATTCAACTTGTAGGTACTCACTCTTATCAATGTCTCCTATGCAATTTGCCGAAGTTTGTAACATTTGAATAAAAAAACTGTTAACAAGTTGGCATAAAAGCTTGACCTGGACAAGAGATACAAACTCAGATTTGGCAAGGGAAAATTATTCAAAAACAGTTGAAAAAAACTTACCAAAAAAATAAAAATGTAACCTTGCAGAATTACTGTTTTCATAAAATTTACCATTTCTGAATTCTTTTCCGCTATTGGACAGAAAAAAAAGTTATGAATTCAGTTAACGCTCACAGGCGTGAATGTTTCGTCTGAACGGTGGCAATTGGCCGGCCACCGGTCCAAGGTCACCCTAATGAGAACTAGTGCGATAGACAACGAATGGACGGCTGGACAAGACGGGTAAACGTCCACAGCTAACCGCTGAAATAAAAACAGTCCGCATTAAAGAACCACATCAGGTTGTCGGATAGATTTCAGGGAACCAGTCCTCCGCCCTCTTAGCCATGCCCCACACGCTTTCAAAATGGCGATTGAACATAACATGTTTGAAGTCGATTCTCTATCGCGTATTCCAGATAATATTGAGGTACGTTTTTTGTCACATGCGTCTGACTTGCCCAAGAGAGTTCTACAGGGAGGTCTGAACTATTTCACGCAAGGATACGGAATTAAGATTTTGGACGGAGCAGGACGCTATGTCAGAGTTACGGCGAAACAAAAAAGTTTGACGCCTCACAAACTTCATATTGAAAACCAACAGGATAAAACAGTGGAATCGTACTGCGCGTGCAAAGCCGGGTGAGTACTTTTTACTTGGAAAGATCATGAGTAATATTGTAGGCTTTAAAAGTGAGTGGGTGTATTCATTTGACTTGGCTCGTAATGGAACCAATTGCTCCGTCTTAAAAGTCTGATGTGATACAAATGGGCAAATAGACATTTCTCTTGCATGACGTGGCGCATTTACGTATCACTAACGCGACTCTTCGGCATAAAACATGACACACTTCATTCAGTATGTCAGTGATATGTTAGCAAAGCGCAAATTGTTCCCCTGCAATGTATCAAGTACTGATAATCATTCAATCAAACTCAGAGAAGATACTTCTCCCTCGCTTACCTTCGAACATACAGCCTTGTGTTTGTTGATATTGTCCACATTTAACTGTGCGTGCGCTCTCCCGCGAGCCTTAATCCATCGTAGACACTTGGTCAACTGTGTTTTAGGCTTTGGAAAATGAATCAAGCGGGTCTCTTGTAACCTAGCATCATATCTTTCATCAGAATTGCATGTTCCATTTTCTTCGTAACATGAATTTTTCCAAGCGCACGCTACTGACAACCGGCATTGCTTGTGGGACAATGTGGCGAGAGGGGCGTGGCAAACCAGGGGTTAAGACAATGCGGCTATTTGATTGGGGATCATTGTACGAGTAATTGACAGTTCAGAAAGGTCCATTGTTTTTTCGATATGTGCCTTGCGATGGACCGGCGACCGGTGCGGGGCGTAGCCTACTTCTCGCCGCGGGTCAGCAGGGACGGGTTCCAGAGGAAGCATGGCAGAAAATGTAGGGGATGGATGGCGGTTGTAATACATTTGTCAAACGCCGTAGGTGAAATGAGCCTATAGAGTCTACCATAAAAGGAATTAATCGATGAATTATGAGGACGTCGCTACGTGGACCCAAAGGCAAAATGAAGGATCGAGGAGGAAAAAAAGGGCACCGGTGAGATTCTAAGTGTCATTTGAATGCAGGAGATGAAGGACCCTCCCCTCCCTCTGGTTAATGAGCATATTCACACACATGCGCCGCAACCATTTTTTTAATTTTTTTTTTTGGGGGGGTGGGCTTTCGCTGTTAGGAATCTGGCTCAATGCTACACACATGGCCACCATTATAAATGTAACCCAGTCACTTCCACTTTTAATTACCACTTGATTGATGGGAATGATATAAATACAGTGTGTTATTGGGAGATTTATGCCCCCCCCCCCCCACTTTGGACCGTGCAGGGGGTTGGAAATGTATCGCAGATAATATATCATAGCACAGAGTTTATAGCAAAGCAACATTTGCTGTTGTTTAATGAACGGTCTGCGGTGTTCATATTAAGGTGGGGTTCGGGGTCAGCTTTAAAACCGCGAGAAAGATTTTTCAATGTAGTCTCACTTCACTAATCACCGTGATCGTTACGCCTGGCCAAAGTTCATAATGACATGCGGTTTTCAAAGGATTTGTAATCAAGAGTAACGAAAAAAATGCAATCCATCTTTGACATAATTGCAGCGCTGGCAATATAGCACTGTAAACAAGCCAATGTTAGCGATGTGGAATGATAATTTCTTGACTGTCAAATAATAAGATGGTGGCAAATGTTATTGTCAAGCAGAAAAGTTGCTAGTTCCATGTCGCTTCAGAACATTCTCAGCTGCTTGTGTCTGATAATCTTGAGCGAAGTCGTTAGCAAGCAACGGACGGGGATTTTTTTTGTGGATATTCAAAAATAGTTTCGCAAAAGCTCCTGAAGCACAAGTGAATGGGTTAGTGCAAGGATGCGGGAGTGCAACCGGCAGTGACCAGCTGTGAGTGTGCACGGCAAACAATTGACACCTCGGTCACGCCTTCTGTTCCTGATAGGTTGCTCTTCCTTGAGCGTGCTGGGTTTGAAACAATAATGAAAAAGGCAAATCTCACCATGAGATGATCTGAAATGTGACTTTTCGATGTCACGTCGTGAAAATTCATAACATTCATATTGCGTGACAAATTGAGTAAAGTTGCATCGTTATAATTGTAAAACAATCACCACCAATCAGATTCAAAGGACAGCATATTTATTTGAATGACCAAACTAAACTTCTTAATTGTGTTTCTGATAGTCGGTTAATAATTACACGTATAATTAAAGAGAATGATGTCGTCGTTTACTTGATAAAATCAAATGACGGAATTAGTATCTTTTAACAGTAAATATGCAGTGAGGCGTTCCCACTGTTACGGAGCGGGGTTGTAAAAAAGAAAAAAAAAATCATAAAGAAAATGTCGAATTATCATAATTTCTCGAGTATAATGCATCCCGAAGTATAATGCGCACCCCCAAATTTGACCTAAAAAATATATCAGGAAAACCCTTCTACCAATGTATAATGCGCACCACGAATTTGCCGCTACCAATATGCTCAGAATATTAGGAATCATCTACATTTATATTTTGTTAGGTTTGAACTGTTTTTCAAAAAACTGTCCGTACAACAATCATAAATAATAATAATCATTGTGCATGTGCTGATGTAGCGTTAACATGTATTCCGGGACGGGCCACGGGTCACGCTTGTCCTGGTCCGTGTAACTGAACAGAATCCCTCAACCACCTCAAATAAATTGCTCAATGATGACACAACATTTTATTACCCTTGATAGCACATACTACCGCCTTAAAAATATAAACCGTTTAACACTGTTTATTAAACACTGCATTAAATATGTGTGCATAAAACGTTTGTGCACAGTGCAGTTTATCCACTACGTTAAACATCCTTGGCCAAGCCTTCAAAAGAAGCATTATGACTTGTCTCCAATCCGAAAAAGATCCATAGTAGCTTCATTTGGTCATCATTGATGATTTGAAACATTGATGACTTGAAACATTTTTATTAATATCAAGAATTTGTTGTTCTGTAGCAGCTTTTACTATGGCGTCACGTAGCTATCAAAACACCGCGCTCCCGTTTTTTGTTTTTTGTCCCCACGATGCTCGTATTACGTAGTTTGAGCTCACGTTTTTTTGATACCCATCTGAAGCCATTAAGGCGAGCTTTCGTCGTTTCGGACTGCGGCGCTACTTCCGGGTTGCCGGCGTCATTGGCACGAGCGATGACACGTTTCTTTTAAAAGGAGCTGCACGACTAGCCGCTGTAGTCGACATTTTTCGTCTAAATTCAAACTCACAAGCAGTCGGTTCTGATCTTTGGTGCATGCTACGCTAACAATCGTAAAATGCAAGCTCCCCGGTGAGCTCAGATTGGGGACGCACATTACCGTAATATATGTAAATGTGTGTAATATAAGACATCAAATAACATATCGAAATGTATATGTATACATTTTTTTTTTACCGCTCTATGTACCTTTATACGACTTTACTATGTGATTTATTTTTTTTTTTTTCCATCAATACCGAAATATGATGCGCCCTATTAACTTTTAGAAAAGCAACATTTTCGAGAAATTACGGTAAACCGCGCATCATTGTAACGCTTCTGCTGCTGGTATTTGGACCGAGCAGTCTCGGGTTCACAGCTCGTCTACATTGGACAGGATGAACTTTACTATCCCAGGGGGAAAATTTGTTTTGGACGCCGCAACGTTGCTGCACTTACATTCATTCGATCATAACAGGAGACGTCTGCAAACATGTCACAAGAGACAGAAGACAGGAGATGACAAAAAGTTGCAGGCACGAGGCCAGAAAAGCAGCAATGAGATGCTTTTTGGCCCATCGCTATAACGAAAGAAAGATCTGCTCAACAACAACAATAAAAAGCAGATATTACAAGAAGTATATGTTGAATTTGCTTTGGAATAAAACAGTGGCAGCCAGAAGAACAGAAAATCAGATAAAATATGAACTACATCGACTATAATAAAACATGTCTGCAATATACAAGCCGTAAAAGCAAGTAAATAATCTTCTGTGCTCAAACGCGGGCACAATGCAAAGACTCTGACTAAGAAAAATAAGCTGTGCAGTCCTCATTATTAATCTTTTTTTTTAACCGACAAAACACACACACACACAAAATGAGAAAAAGCCTTTGAATTAAAAAAAAC
Source organism: Syngnathoides biaculeatus (assembly GCF_019802595.1). NCBI lineage: Eukaryota > Metazoa > Chordata > Actinopteri > Syngnathiformes > Syngnathidae > Syngnathoides > Syngnathoides biaculeatus. Next base: position 22,023,783 of record NC_084645.1, on the reverse strand, counting down.
AAAACAAAAAGGTGACCACCCCTTTGTTCCCTGACATTCTTCCTGGGAAATACAAATTTTGCGGGGGAGACAAAGGGAATTCAATATGTGTTTGATTAAAAAAAAAAAAAACAAAAAAAAACAAATCAAACGGTTCACTTTCGGAGGAGCGCAAAACAAACAACGATGATTGACAGATGAAAACGGGCTCGTGCAAACAAGTGCGTCGTCGGAAGTAACGAATATGGACGCGAAGAGGATTGAAATGTTTTCCATATCAGTGGAGGTGGTGGGGGCAAAGGGGGTAGGCGTTTTTTTTTTTTTTGACAGCGGGTGACGCGAGGGGAGGAGAGATGACTCTTAGTTAAGGAGGTAAAGGCAGGTTTGGCCACGGAATTGATGGGCCGTGCTCGTAGCTGCGGTGCTAACGCTATTACAAGGGGCGTGAGCTCGCAAAGGTCACTTAGCACAGCAAATATATGACTTTCCCCGCCTGCTGCGCTCATGCCCCCCCATCCCCACCCGACCCCCCGTGTCCCCCCACCTCCCCACTTTCCCAGTTGTCTCCTGTTTACTGCAGTATTGTTCTCCCGCACTCTCTCTTTTGCCTATCAGTCACGGATCCGCGGTCGAACCGCTGGAGAGAGATGAGCGGTCGCAGCTGGAGTCCATTTCCGACTCGGAAAGTGTGAAATGGGATCAGGCGAAGAGTTATGGCGTGCTGGAAATTGATACAGTCACTATTAAATCACTTTTATGGAATTACTTTTGTCGTCCGCCGTTGCGTTTATGTGTGAGGGGTGTGTCAATTCGGGCTAGATTAATAATTCAAATCAATCGCTGGTGTGCTTCAAAAAGCCATTCCGACCAGTTTGGTGGCTTATCGCTGCGACTCGTTTTCTGTGCGCTTTCAATTAATCGGCGCTTGACGGCAATGAATTTCATCCCCTGATAATTGACCACACGCTTTTCCAATCGCTCGTCCACGAAGCGGACGTTTTTCATAATTCCGTCGCACTTTTGTCCGTTTAGCATTTGTTTTCATTTGAGCCAGAACAAGTTATCCTGTTTCAAAGAAGAAAACAATAATATTATCCATCCATTCATTTAGTTTTCCCGCATATCCTCACTAGGGTCGCGGGGAGAGCTGCAGGCTATCCCGGCTGTCAACAGGCAGGAGGTGGGGTACACCCTGAACTGGTCGCCAGCCAATCGCAGGGCACATAGAGACAAACAGTAACTCTCACAATCACACCTACGGGCAATTTAGAGTGTCCAATAAATGTTGCATGTTTTTGGGATGTGGGAGGAAACCGGAGTACCCGGAGGAAAGCCACGCAGAACAGAGAGCAGACCAGAACAGAGCAGAACGAGAGAACATGCAAACTCCACAAAGCCAGGGCCGGGATTGAACCCGGGTCCTCAGAACTGTGAGGTCAACGCTTTACCAGCTGATGCACCGTGCCGCCACAATAATAATAATGATGTGAAATGCACTTTTCAGGAGAACCTATGACGCTTTAGACATAACAATGAGCAAACGAAAACCGTAACAAATGGATTGATCTGATGTCGATACCGGACTTTCTCGGATTAGATTTAAATGGAATCTGTCGGCGGTACTGTATCTACTGTACGTATCGCAGTACTGTCCACTTGCCACCCTCTCTAAACGGCCCAACTGAAACGAGCCGGTTCCCGTCCCGTGCAGATGAGCCATTGCTCAACTGGGTCAAGAGGAGACTCCTGAAAAAGTTCAAGAGTCACAACCAACTGTTTGGCATTGGGTCACTTTGCAGTTCTTTTGTATGATTTCAAGAGTTTTTTTTTTTTCGTTTGTTTTCCTGATGTGGTGGCTAGGCAACAAAAAAAAAACAAAAAAACTGAATGTGTAATTTCACACTTGATGTGTAGGCAGACACTCCAGAGACTCCACGGCTGCATTTGTATACAAGCCATTAAAAAAATCTGTCCTGCCATTTTCTACAGCACTTGTCCTCATTAGATTTGTGGAGGAATTGGAGCCTATCCCAGCTGTCTCGGGTCACACCTGGGACTGGTCGCCAGACAATCGCAGGGCACAAACAGAAGACAAAGAAGAATTCAAACTCGCAGGCAATTCGGAGTCTTCGCTGAGCCTAATATGCATGTTTTTGGAAAGTGTAAGCAAGCCCGAGTACCTGGAGAAAACCCACGCAAGGACACGAAGCGCACGGGAAAACAGATTCAACCTCCACCTCGGAGCTGCGAGGCAGAAGCAAGCAAATTTGCCACATAAAAGTCATCTTGAAATACTATTTTCTGGGTTTTTGGTCAGTCTGAATACTTCTTCCCATATGTTGAATGTTAGGACAGAATCATTTGGTTTGTGCAGCCGCTATTGCTACAGACGTCCACACTATGGTAATACAGACAGCTACCAGTCATTGGCAGTCACGCTTGAGCGGTTCACTGCTCTTTCAAGAATTGCTCCATCATTTTACACCCTCTAGTAACTTTTACAGACTCTGCCATAAATTGCGATGACTGGCCGGAACTATTCTGTGTAAAATCATTCAGGGTACAATGTGGAGAGCGGCCTGGCTCGCTGACCCAGCGGTCACAGGGGCAAATCCAGGCGCTATCGAAGCAAAAGCATCAAAACTGGGGATGAATAGTGCTTTGCTGGTAAGGTTAGCTCCGACAATCCCAATCTCCCGGAACAAAGCCGCCAGGCCTGCCGAAATGACATTAGTTACTGTTAGTTGCTGTCCCGTCAGTGGAGTTTTAGCGACTGATCTAATTAGCGGGCGATATTAGCCGCCGTCCTGCCTCAGCGCCTATTGGAGGTCTCTTTGGCCGCCGCGCAGACCCGCGTGGTGCACGGGCGCTCGCGGTAAAGTGCTGGAGAAGCATTTGGCCCGTCGCTGTGGGAGTGCACGGCGGGAGAGGAAAGGCGCTCGGCGTTAAGCCGATCGATACGGCCCGGATTCATTAACCCTCGCGCAGGGCTCCCTTTCTTCCCCGATCATGAGCCCGCCATTTTAGGATGGCAGGAGGTGATTTATTTGCTGTCCTGGCTCAATCAGCACCATCGACCCGCGGTCTGAGGAGGGTTGACTCATGCCAAGATATACCTACTGCCTCTCTGTGGCCTGAGCGATCTCACGCCGCTTACCAGGGCAACCACAGCGCACGGCGTGACGGCTATTAGATATTCATTCCAGTTTGGTACCCATCACAGACGAGACCTCTTTTGTGCTTCCCCTGTTCTGATCCGATGCCTTTGATTCAACCTTTGCAGATTACGGGAAAATAGGCACGCATTCATGCGGGTAGGAGAGTGTCATCAAAGAGAAATACTCCAATTTGAATCTTATTACAACATCTTTGGTGACAATGACAAGCTGCTATTCCACCCCGGAAAACTTATCCAATTTACTTCCACAAATGTAAATAAAGTGCCTGACCCAATGTTCTCAATGCATGTTGTGGACTGAAAAAGTAGTTATTCGATTCAAAAATGATTTGTACCCTGCAAAATGGGACGTTAAAGTGACTAGAACTTGTGGAATGTGTAGCTTTTAACAAAAAACAAAACAAACCAAAAGACTGAAAACTTGCTAATTCATCCATCAATGTTCTATACCGCTTATCTAGATGGGGGTGCCTGAAGTTTGTTTTTTCAAAAATTCTTTCACTTCTCTTCTTAAGTATTCCTACAGTGACACTTTCAGCAAACAACAAAACAAACATGTACATTTTAAGTCAAGATTTTGCCAGGCTAGTAATATTTCTATTTTCCTTTCACGATGATCACAAGTCTCTTCTTGACGTTCTTTTTAGGTTTTAACACCAGGCGCTACGAGTGTCCGGTGTGGTCCGTGTTCGGTACACCCTTCTGGTGACCAGTTGCAATACATCATGTGTGTGAATTGCCAATCTGGTAATCACCAAAAGCGACAAAAGCCTCTAGATAAGAGCGACAGACGCAATACAAAACGTGCAAGGAACCAAACTTGTTCATCCATCAATCAATTAATCTATCAGAGCCCATGGCGGGTTGTTGTCCTAATCCTCCTCACACAACCCCACCACAGCTGAGCCGCTTTTGTTTCATCAATCCATTGTCCAAAAGTCACCTCTCGTCAGACAAACAATTCTTACTAGAAACCAAGCAGCTCAATGGATTGCATTGATTGCGCTTCACTGAGCGGACAGCGACTCGGTTGGAGGAACACAAAACGGCCAATGAATGGTCCCAGATCGTAATCCCACGCCTCTCGTGTTGTCCAGATAGAAGTAAACGACAGGCAAACGACGCGCTGTTGCAGGAATTCAATCAACATCTTCAGAGTAGTGTGTATAGTGCACACTCTTGCAATGTGGAATACTGCACGATTAGGGTTAGGTTAGGCAATGACGGATGAACCCCCCGCCAGTCTCAACCACGATCGGAATCACGAGACTGACAGGAGAGGAGCACGGGCCCTCCTTGACATAATGTCCCAACTAAAGATACCCACACCTTGAACCTAATAGAAAAAGTCCTCGGGAAGCCAAATTATTTATTTATTTATATTTATATATGAAATTTAGAATTTGGAACGTAATCAATTGATCAAATTATGCGTGCCTACCTCCTTCCACTTTAGTAAATAATTTAGTTCCAACCAACTTCCAGATTTAGAATAATCAAATTATCACGAGTAAGCCTATGCCGCACAACGTTTCGGCTCGTGGAGCTTTCTTCAGGCGCAGGTTACTTACCTGGAGACGTCTTGTCTTGTCGACGTCTTCTTCTCAAACGGCGGACTTCGTGTCCGTCCCGAAAATTTAAGTGTGAAAAGGTGTTTGCCGAAAAAAAGTATGTGGATTTTGGGTTGGGATGAGGGTTTGGGGGAAGGCAATAGGAGAAACAAAGTGTGGAACTAAGGTTAGGGCTGCAGGTAAGTGACTAGGGTTAGGGCTAACAGCTAAGTAGACTTAAGGTTAGGCAAAAGGTAGGTGGACCGAAGGGATAGGGTAAGGGTCAGGGTTAACGCATTCCTCTGGTTGTACAAAAGTAGCCCCACCGGCCTGATTTCCACAATTGTCCAACTCCAATTTGGTGCATTTACACAAAACTGGACAAGTACAGTACAAGCTCATATAACATTTATGGCAGTATTTTGGAGTCACTCATAACAGTCGGGGGGGGGGGGAGCCTGAGAGGAAATAATCCAACCATTGATTACTTTGCTAGCTCTCAAAACCCCATAAACTCAATTTCAGATTACGCCATATTGCCGCATAATCCTATTGTTTAAAAAGAGTATTATTGACTTTTAAGGATGCTGATAACAATAATTATTAAAGGTAAACATTATTCCAGTAAACCTTCAGCCCCTTCCTCCTACAGAAATTAGTTCCAACAAGTTGCTGCGACGTATTTATCCATTTTTTTTGTCTTCACGTCTGGTTGCTCCCAGTTAATAGCCAGTTATTTATATTTGTGTATCTCATTAGCGCTATGATTGATTTCAGCAAGGTCGAAACGCCCCCGCTTCCTGGGCGCAAAGACAGAGTTGCTTTTGATTTGGTTGACCTTCGTCGGGAGCCTTTTGCTTGCAAGAATAAACCCCGACTCATTTTAAAAATCGTCTTCTTCTTCTTTTTTTTTTTTAAAGCCTTTTAGCTATTTTGGAGACGTGTGGTGAATCAGGGGAGTTCATTGCATGGCATCAAATAATGAGTTGTATTAAACTATCACCTTTCCCACTCAAAATATGATTATTTACGATTTAAAAACAATTTTGAAATACATTTCTGGGAGAGGTCCAAGCGCTCATCCCGCTACGCTGGTCATCTGTGAGAGCGAGTGTGTTCCATGGACTCCCTCACCTCTCATATGCAAATATCTGTCCCCCTCCCCATCCAGCGACGTGATTGGCTTGGCATTATTAATATTCTGCCAACGTGTGACTTCCTTTAGCCCTGAGCTACTGTGCCAACAGGCAGCACTAAAAAGGGACTTTGTCAATGTTTGATGTCTTGTGAAGTGATTCTGTGTGTGTGCGCGCACACACGGCTATCGTGGCCATATCATAACATTTAAAGAGGGATAAAAACATTGTGTACACTTGAAGTAATATCAAGACGTAAGTAAGATTGAAAATGATGATAAAACATGGTTATAGATATCTGCAGATCAGCTCACAACGCGTTCTGAAAAGCCGACCAATCGCGACACTGGTACGCCAACCAAGATAAATCTCTGGTACATTTGAAGAGTTTGTTTTCAAAACGAGACATAGGCATTTTTTTTTTTTTTCAGATTTACGAAACTCGCGCCAAAATTATCCAGCACCGAATGGATAATTTTGGCGCGAGTTTCGTAAATCTGAAAAAAATGCCTATGTCTCGTTTTGAAAACAAACTCTTCATTTAAAGAGATCTTTTCCCAAATGAAATACAGTAAAAGCCGTATTAAATATAGAACAATGAAAATCATGGAGCTCGCCGTGCCATTCGTTGAGTACAGTATTAACTTTTCAACATGTTCGGACCGAGTCGATTATTGTTTAAAGGTCTAATCCAGAGGAAATGTATTTTATTTGTCTATCATGCAAATGTAGCTAAAATTTCATCAAAAGAATATTTTACAAATTCTCAACACAACAGAAATGAAATAAATTAGCGCCAAAGTGCACAATTTCTTTGTAATCCGAATGCCTCCCTTGTCTGTTTCAACCCGAGGCTCTGTTGATGCTGCTTTCGCGCGACGTCACACCAAGACAACCCCAGTAACGAAAATGGCTTCCCACACAGACAATCATACCCGCGAGTGGGATCTAGAAAAGATAGACGGCAGTGATGAAGACGTTTTTATGGAATGTGTAAATGCTAATGGGTTCTCGTGCGTGCATAACAGATCACAAGGGTTTCAGAAGCAATGAGTGTTTAGTGAACTCCGAGGACACGGAACACAGTGAGCGGCTACACATGGACCGCCGCAGCTAAATACCTAGAACATAGATAAGGGACCCAACCCATAACACTTACTCGGCATGGTGACAAACAACCAATAATCTACAGAATGCTCTGTGGACGAGATAGGAACTGAAGGGGAGGAATTTTCTTATTCTTCCCGTGTTTGGAAAACATCCCATGCCAGTGTAACTCAACCAGATATGTTCGAACCGGTGGGACGGTCTGAGCGTCGAATGCAACACAAGGACGGGATTCGGCGAGACCTGACGAAGTTGTCGTGGAACTTCGCACCCAAAACACAGACCGCGAGGTGCCTAAAGAAATCTACGTACACTTTGTTGATCTCATTCAAACATGTTTAAATGTCTGATGCTGCTCTGCACACAACAGCGAGTCGTTTGTTGTTCTTGTAGTAGCGACTGAGTCGGCGTAAAACTAAAATCAAAACCTTCGGTATCGTTCTGCATTTAAAGATTTAGCCCGTATTTGAAATAATGCATCGAACACTTGAGAGCGCACACCGCCGTAGACGAACTTCAGCAAGACCTCAGCGTCAACAGTACACTAACAAATTTCATCACCTCCTAAACATCACATGGATACGGATATTACCTGACATATATGTCTGTATCTGTATTGTACTTATATTTAAAATGAGGTAGATACTTGTCTAAACAATTGAACACGTACGTACTTACTTGCTAGCGAAGCCAAGTGAACGCTGTACCGGGTTTTCAAAGCAGTCCTCCGGGAAATGCTTGGAACACATTCCTGTCCATTTTGATTTGTGAGTCCAATGCGCCCGCTTTGTGTTCACAAACCTGGTCCACAACCTGCCCATCCGTTCATCTTTCGGCCATTCATGTAAGCCGACTCCGTCGGCATTTGACGCAGAACAGCCGTATGCAACACACGTCCTCATTATCCTTGCTAGCTTTTTCACTCTCTGGCTAAATGTCGTCGTGGCTTGACGTCACATTCCGGAGCGTACCGGAACTTGCCGAATCTTAGTGACATTTCAAACAAAATCTTGAGACTGACGCTAATTTATTTCATTTCTGTTGTGTTGAGAATTTTTTAATGAAATTTTTGGCTACATTTGCATGATAAATAAAACAAATAAAATACATTTCCTCTGGATAAGACCTTTAAAACAGGTAAAAAAGTATGTGTAGAATTTTGAGGTCTGGCTACATGACACTTCTGAGAATAATCTAAGGGAATTCATAACGCGTAATAAATATAAATGGAAATAATTGTTGGGTTCATTCGAGACTGTAATTTGTCCTTGGCTGTGAATGAGCCCGTTTTCCCTCTATTTGCCGTGCGATTGGCTGTATTAGTAATTTTGTTAGACGGCACCGCCGATGGTGCTACATCTCACTCTCCGAACAGACGGACCGTTTGCAACCATCCCGTTGAGCAGCCAAAACCCTTAGTGAGCTAAATCGGAGTATCTGTGAGATCCAAGTGCGGGTTTGGCTTATGGAAGCTGTCAAGGCACAATCTCCACCTATTGCTTTTCATCCATTTAAGCCTGGGTCGCTGCCAGGACTGCCCGAGCTTGTAAACAACAAAAACGAGTCGAATCATACGGGCCGAATCCGGCCGGCCCGGGTAAAAAGAGAGGCGACGGCGGCTTTAAACGAGCTGTGACATATCCGCCCGTGGCCCGCCTTCGCTCGGTCGGCGGCCGTCACTCTTAAGTCGCGCCGTCACTGCTGCGTTTCATCAGTGACGGCGCGGCCTCGGCGCTCTCAACACTCATCAGAAGGTCCGTCGTGACAAGGGCCGCTCTCCGCTTTGTGCGTGGGGAGGCAGTCGATCCCCCTAAACTCGCGCCGGTGACCCTCTGTAATACATTTCCGTCTGGCAGAGCAGTCCTGGATTTTCCCTCCCCGGGAGCGCCGCCGTTTTGCAGGGAGGGAAAAAGTGTAGGGCAGCATTTTCGAAATTGAAGTCAATACCAATCGGCCGTTTATCTGCAAGCTTCCCCGAAGCTCAGGGAAATACCAGCCAGCGTGCACATAAACACACATTCTGTACAGTACACAGACACACAAGCACCGCAGAGTGTTCATTACGCACACACAATAAATGATTTACAGCTACGCCGCCATTTAAAAATGAAATACACTTCCTTTGTCCCAATTTATTCTATTAAAAAAAAAAAAAACACCTCAGTTGTTCAGTACGTGAGCTCATTGGTAGTTGGTGTCAAGCTCCGGGACCCATATTTCATCAGACGCAGATTGTTTTTTTTTTTTTTTTTTTTTTATACTGTAGGTAATGAGCAGATTTAATACCTCACAATCCAATTAATCTTCACATTAAAACAGCATATTGGAAGTAGAGCAACAGTCAACTGGGTCATCTGTCATGAAACAACACGGCCGAGTCCTCAGCTGTGGGGAGTTGTTTGTCTAGTCCTGAAGCCTAAATACTAAATACTTCTCACACACACACACACTCGGAAGGAAAAAAATAAAGTTCATTCATTCATTTTCCGAGCCGCTTATCCCCACGAGCCAATCCTAGCGGGGCAGGAGGTGGGGTACACCCTGATCTGGTTGCCAGCCAATCACAGGGCACATGGAGACAGACAACAAATCGCACTCACAATCACACTGACAAGCAATTTAGAGTGTCCAATTATTGTTGCATGTTTTTGGGTCGTGGGAGGAAACCGGAGTGCCCGGAAGGAAACCCACGCAAGCACTGGGAGAACATGCAAACACACACACAGGTGGTTCTGGGATTCGGACCCAAGTCCTCAGGACCGTGAAGCCAAGGCTCTAACCAGTTGTACCACTGTGCCGCAGAAAAAATAAAATAAAAGATAAACATGTTCGTACATTGTAGGAAAAACGACAAATTAACACAGTAGATGAATATGATTAGTCGAGCAAGGGAAAGGAATTGTGGCAAAATGGTGCGCATTATCTGGATGCGACCAGCAGAGGCACTGTTGAGTTCCACTAGGTTGTGGTTTGGGCAAGAAGAAAAATGTGACATGAGCATGATGGACTTGAGAGAACGCCCTTGGGGTGTTCTGCTCAAAACAAAAGCAGAGAAAAAGAACGAAGGAAGGAACCTGTGGCTAAAAAAAAGCAAAGCATGGAGAGTCTCCGTCGCCAAAGTGCACGAGTGCAGTTAATAGGCTACAAATATCAACACTCCTTTATTTCTTGCCCGTTTTCTCTTGTTGTATTCCTATTAACATGAGCAGTCCAGGGCTTCATTAAAAATATCCATCCATGCATCTTCTTAGCCGCTCATCCTCACAAGGGTCGCGGGGAGCGCTGGAGCCAATCCCAGCTGTCAACGGGCAGGAGGCGGGCTACACCCTGAACTGGTTTCCAGCCAATCGCAAGGCACATCGAGACAAACATCCGCACTGACAATCGCACCTAGGGGCAATTTTGAGTCTAAAATTTATGTTGCATGTTTTGGGATGTGGGAGGAAACCGGAGTGCCCACCTGGAGAAAACATGCAAACCCCCCACAGGCGGGCCTGGGATCGAACCCAGGACCTCAGAACTGCGAGGCCAACGCTTCCCAGCTGAACCGCCGTGCCGCCCCGTTGAAAATATTCCACCAGAAATTGCAGTGCCTCGCAATGCTGTCTGCCGAACAGCAGGAGGCGCAGTTTTTTTCTGCTGTTGAGAATTTGCATGTGATGCTCACCGGCGTAAGTTGCCAACTGTAATGTCTTCACAATCGGCCAGCTACGTTGCGCTCAAGTTTGACGAAAATGGAGGTTCGACGGCCAGTCCAGTGCTGCTTTAATTGTAATCAAGTTTATCATTATTATGAAATAATGTGAAAAAATATAATTCTAATGATATACATCGCAACAAGACCAGTGCTACAGTGGGTGTATAAATATTTTTTTATATGCTTAAGAGTAAAAATCTATCCATACAAACACACACACACACACACAAGAAATGTGGCAGTACAGAGGGGAAAAATGTAATAAAATTGACATCAGGACAAAGGAAAAAAACAAGGCGGAAGATTCGATGTAACACTTCAACAAATCTTAAATATGACTGCAAACAATCTCGCTGTGACTTTGAATTAAAGTCGCAGTCGCTCAGCTGAAAAGTTCCGCCCGAGCGAAGGGATTTGCTTCCGCCCTTGACGTGTCGCGGCGTTAAAACCGGCCCGAAAATTACAAATGAGATAAAGAAATACACGATATTATTATTATAATTTTTTTTTTTTTTTTGTGATTTCTCCACTGGCTGCTTGCTCGGTAGTCGCACCGTTGTCCCATGATCAATATTCACGACCCAACTTTTCTCTTTTCTGATGGGGATTATACTTGCTCTCCGGGAGGGATAATTTCATATCCATTGATTGGGTCAAGAGGCAATCTCAAATTGAGGAATTTTACTTATTGCTATTGATTTTAATAACTTGCCAGTTCCAGTTCATTTTCCACACGCTTCTGGATTATAAGCAAACTGTTCTCCGTCTCGTGATTTTTTTTTTTTCCCCAGCTATTATTCCGTCCAACGTGTCGTGACCAATGAAGACACTTACGGCATTAATTGCAGGCACTAAAATATTAACCACATTTTTTTTTTAAATCATACAAGGAATGAGATATTATGTGTAATATTAATGGCTCTAGAGAGAATGTCTCCCCATTTTAAGCGGCTGCTTATGCACACTTAATGGCGCGGCTCATATTACGTTGCAGGCCCTCAGTAACCTCCCAAAAAAAGCTTTCCAATTTACTTTCCCCTGCAGAGACCTCCGCTCAAACTTCCCACTGATCCATATTTAACCGCTTATTGGTTTTAGTAAGTGCAAATTATTAAACATTTTGCACCGGCAGCCATCGAGACTGGATGTCTACATTTTCGTTCCGCTTCAAAATGAAAGCGACTGAAGCGTGGCGCCGTGCGCGCTGCTCTGCGGCCGGTTTTGCCGAGTGGCCGTCGCTTTCGCTGCCGTTTGAAATTTGAATCGCAGGTAAACGGCGTCCTTGCTCGCCGTTGTCACAACCAGATTAAAATGTAACGTCACAAACTTGCGCAACAAAATTTTGTTTCAGAGGATAACGTCGCCAGCCGCCAGTACGAATACAGTATCCAGTGTACGTCGTGTTTTACAATAATATTCAACTGTCTCATATAGAGCTCGTGCACATGACGTCACCATTTTCACAGCGCCATATTGCTCAACAGTGTGCGTGTGGGGGGGGCATTGAACTGGAGCAGATTATACACAAGGCCCGAGACCTGTTGTGCTGTTGAGACAGATATTCAAAGAGGTCATTCTATTTAATATCTGATGAAAAGCCGAGAAAAGAACGATGGATTTCGGCAATTAAACGTGATGGATGGTGCCCAACCAAATACACACGACTGTGTAGCGATCACTTCACTTCAGGTAGGAATTATTCTTCTCAATCTCAAATTCCCAATAAGTATTTATAATGCCAACTTGGATCATTTGAGAACAATGCGTTAAAAACAAAAAAAGACAGGGAGTAGTCTCAAATGTACATGGAAGCGTGTTGCGGCCACACATTAAACTTCGGTAAACCTCTCCGTGACAGTTTTTTTTGTTGTTGTTGTTCTTTTTTTAAAAATATACCTTGTTGTCAAATAAGTCCAATACGTATTTAAAAAAAGAAAAAAAAAAAGTCGGTCACACAGAGGTTTACGTAGGTTAACGTGTGGCTGCAATGCGCTTCCGTGTACGGCGGCTTTCTTTTTTTAAATACGCATTGGTTTACCGAAGTTTAACGTGTGGCTGCAACACGCTTCCGGGTATCGAGAAGCTGACTCGCTATCTTTTTTTTCCCCCCATCATAGTTAATGAATGCTAGTTCATGTAAAAACAGGGGTCATTTATTGAAATATCGATATTTGTATTGATAAAATCTGAGTGGGTCCATCACTACGTGGGATTGATTCTTTTTTGAGAACAGATCCGGCAACAAAGTATTTGTATGCGTCCAGACTTTTCCACGTTTTCAAACTTTTCCATGTAAATCTCGACAATTTACTCACCAGATCCATGTGTAGATCCAGCTGTCCAAGACAAGCGGAAGCAGATTAATATTAAAATTTCTTATCGGCGAAAACATCGACTTGGGCATTAAATCTGAGTCCTCTTTGCCAAGTGTCTCTCATTTTTTCCATGCACCTTCGTTTATGATCACTTTCTAAATGTTTAACGGTATCGGACACAACTCTGGGCGTCGTGCTATAAGACGTATATTCGTACCGTCTCCAACCAATTTAAGATTGAACAATGCCTTGCTAGACCGTCAATATGACGAGCTCTATATTTGTTTATGTATCTGAGGCTGAAAAGCAAATTGTGGAGAGTTTGTGTCGCCCACATATGCAACCCTTGCTAACAGCCTCTCAAATCTTAACTTGGGCTCCAAACCCCAAGACCTGCTGTCTCCAACCGGCAGCCCGCGGGCCATTTGCGGCCCCTAAGATGATATCGCACAATGTTGTTTACGGTGCAATAAACAAATAATACGGTACAATATATGAATATGTGGAACTTGAAAATGTGTCCCAAGGGCACAGTTAAGACATGTCACACACATACACAAAAAAATGTTGACTTTAAATAATGATGAAGAAAAAAAAATGAGCACTGCACTTGGCAGACCTGCACAACGTAATAAGATCATTAATGCATGTTACATATTGCGTTTCTGAGTCAAACGGTCGCCGTCGTAAAACCTTTAATAACGGCGGCGGCGGCGGCATACAAGAAGTTAACTGTCACACATAAAAGCGCTCGGCCTTTAATGGCGCTTGACGTCGTTTCGAGCGGGTCAGCGTCATGCGTTGCCCCCCATTAGCGCTCTCAACTCTCACATGTGGGGAAAAACAAGCAAACCGTCACGTTGTACAACTAAAATCAGATAAAACTACTCATCCGCGGATCACTTTCAAGGTGGGCTGAATTAATCCGTCGCACCTTTTAACCTTCCGAAAGGGGAACTCGTACCTCGATAACAAAACTGAGGCCCTTTACTTTAATCAACAAAAAATTAATTCATCCATTTTCTTTGCCGCTTATCCTCACGAGGGTCGCGGGGTGTGCTGGAGCCTATCCCACCTGTCAACGGGCAAGAGGCGGGGTACACCCTGAACTGGATGCCAGCCAATCGCAGGGCACACCTCGGGGCAATTTAGAGTGTCCAATTAATGTTGCATGTTTTTGGGATGTGGGAGGAAACCGGAGTGCCCCACCCGGAGAAAACCCACGCAGGCACGGGGAGAACATGCAAACTCCACACAGGCGGGGCCGGGATCGAACCCGGGTCCTCAGAATGATGAGGCCAACGCTTTACCAGCTGATCCACCGTGCTGCCACGAAGAATTTATTGTAAACTTAAAAAAAAACATGTGTACCAATGCATCTTCTGGCCTACAGCGGCAGACATTTTTACGTCATAAAGTGCGCAAAGTGTCGAGAATGTGACGTGTATCAGTCTAAAAGTCCCAACTTCACTTCAAAATAAAAGCCTACCAAATACAACATCACTGCCACGTGCTTGTATTTTTGTCATAATTCTTCGGACCGTATTTTCCACACTATAAGGCGCACCATAATATAAGCCACGCCCTCAATGAACGGTGTATTTTTAAAACGTTTTCATATATAAGGTGCACCGCATTATAAGGCACACCACATTGTAAGGCGCGCCTTAAATGAATAGCTTATTTGCAAACTTTTTCATATATACTGTAAGGCGCACCGCATTATGAGGTGCATAGAATCGACGCTCCAGTAGAGGGTGGGGTCACGTTATCCACCCATTTGATGAAGCTGCACTAAAGGCTCAATATTAATCCATATATAAGGCGCACCGTCGGCTTTTGAGAAAAATTAAAGGCTTTTACGCGCGCCTTGCAGTGCTGAAAATACGCTACGTCAGCTGGCTTGACTTTGAGCTTTTGACCGGAGTTTATCTTGCCACCAACATCCGCACGACACCATCCCGGGATCATTTTCAATCGCTCATTTAAAATGCTAATAAATGAACGATCTATCATATCGTCATTGATAAAAATGGCTGAATATGGCTTCAGTTTCCCGGTGTCAGCGGCAGAATAAATACGTGGTGGATAGATTGTCCATTTCATCCATCCATTTTCTTCGCCGCTTATCCTCACAAGGTTTGCGGGAGCCTATCCCAAATGTCGACAGGCAGGAGGCAGGGTACACCCTAAACTGGATGCTAGCCAATCGCAGGCCACATCGAGAGAAACAATCACACCTACGGGCAATTTAGAGTCTCCAATTAATTTTGCATGTTTTGGGGGATGTGGGAGGAAATCGGAGTGCCCACCCGGAGGAAATCCACGCAGGCACGGGGAGAACATGCAAATTCCACACAGGCAGGGCCGGGATTGAACGCGGGTCCTCAGAACTGTGAGGCCAACGCTTTACCAGCTGTTCCGCCGCGCCGCCCGGATAAATTCTGTTCAAAAAGATCACAAGTTTTGCGTTTTGATTCATTTAACAATGTTTTTTTTTATTTTTTATCATTGCGGCAATAGCGTGGAAAGGCACTGCCTCAGTTGTACCTTAATATAATAATCTATTCTACCATAATTTACAACACAATAATCTAGGTTTATTACAGATAACAGCGTCCAAGGATTGTACAAGATGCATTAACACATGCAAATAACAATGGAATTACTTTTTTTTTTTTTTTTTTGGGGGGGGGGGGGGATATAACAATAATTACAGCTATTGCAACCAGAGATGATGTTTAATGATGACAGAGAGGAAGATTACTACGAACACGGCGGCGGCGGCGGCGCCACCGGTTTGCGTCGACGTCGGTCATAAACACGGATGATGAAAGCGAGGGCGATGATGATTTATGCTAAATTCCATATATGAGGGATGATGGAGCTCCCGGGTGTAAACAGACACAAATTATTCCCAAACTGTGAGCAGATGTACACCCATTAACTTTCTTGTTTACTGCTATTTTTACCTTCAGATCCATTGCGGAACTTTGCCGCGAAGCATGAAAATGAGGCAGTTAAGTTTGGGAACCTTTAAAAAGGGCACTCCTCGCATTCCAATTTGCAATTTAGTGCCACGCACAACACAGCAATGCAGGTTTTTTTTGTGCTTGCGGGAGGAGCCATTTGCTAATTTGTTATTATGAACTTTTACGGTTTGCCACCCAAAGCACGTCGGCAATTCGAATGTAAAAGCAATATATTTTTGACAAGGCATCCGTCTTTGCAACGACGCGCGCGGTGAGATGACTCAGAGCTCCGTTGGCTGCGCGCTGAGAGGCAATCCTCACGAAGGAGATGAAGCGAAGCTGTTGCGGCCTCTAAGTGCGAATGAATGTGAGGCTAATTTGATGGGAGCCACTTCTCTTCCCCCGCCACATTTAAAAGCTCATTATACCAACATCCACCGCCAACACCCCACTGGTCCTTTCAAGATAAGAGAACTCCATGCGCGGGTCACGCGCTAATAAATATACATACGGCGTAAAGTGCGGAAGCACAGGCTTTGCGGAGAGGGGACTGCTGGGGGGGGGGGGGGGGGGGGGGCGAAGCAGGTATAGAAGGTGCCCGTTTTAATAAATGCGCCGTGGCTTTGCGGCTACTCGACAGTGAAAGGTTATCGAACTCACGCGGTCGCTCTCTATTCCCGCACACACGGGCGAACAAAACCACGGCCGCGCAATGAGGCCCATTAGCACCCCTGCGACGTCAACTTTTCAGAGCCCCTTTGAGGAAAAGACCAAAGTCCCTTGTTGGCTTCTCTCCCGCTACAAAAACGTGAGAGGAACTGTTTTCATTCAAAAGTGCTGTGCGTGTGTAGGTACAGCGCAGTCCCGGATAACCCGTTATAATTTATATGAATTTACAGATGCAGTGAATACTCGGTTCTCGAACGTCCCCGTTGTCAAACAAATCGGTTTTTGAACAAAAATTTTGAGATTTTTTTTTTTGCCCGTTTTAGAACGAAAAGCGGTACTCGAACGCCCCCGACAAAACCCGGAAATAAACAACGCGCGTGGCCCGAGCAGCTGACCGACGACGCGCTTTGTTATTGTGTAGAACGCAGCGTCTGGACGCAGACGTGTCCCGGAAGCAGGTTTTTTTTTTATTATTCCTATTGAGGACAATTAACCCCCAATCATGGCTCCAAAGAAGTGACACTAGATTCTTCCAGGGGGAGAGTCAACCCCACCAAAGACATTTGATACAGTAGTTGATGGTTTTGCATTGCTTTTTTTGTTTGTGAACTTTAATAATGCTCTGTTCCATTAGCATTTCTGCATTTTTGTTTAGTTTCAAAGATTTCGTAACTCAAATTACGAGTTGTTTTTGTATGTTACTTATTGTTAAAAAAAAATGGGTTTTTTTTGCTTCTTTCCCCCCCTTTTTGTTTAAAGTGATTCTGCACTTTTGTTAATAAAAAAAAGAAGTTTACAAGGCTGGAGGTAGAGTCACTACAGATACGGCCTAGAGAACTCTTGTCATGATCCTGCCGCTCCAGCCTGGGCTGGGCGGGTGTCCGCGGTTGCGCTGATTGGAAGGTGTCCACCTGCGCCTCATGCAGCCTGATTATGCTGTGGATTTATAAGACCGCGATGACAAATGGCCGGCGCCAGTTCGTATGATCTCCATGTCCCATTCGTGTGCTCCGGTATCCCTGATTGAACCTGTGTGTACCGACCTTCGTCCGTTCTCCGACCAACCTTGTAAGCCTGACTCCTTCGATACTTCTGCCTGCTTTGATTGTTCCCCGGTGCGCCGACTCCTGCTTCGCCCGTCGTCCGAACTACCGCTGCTGCACCGGACTGCCTGCTCGATCCCCTACCTCTGCATATAATAAACGTGTCTCTTCTTGAACTACCTTGCGTCTTCCAAATTCCTGCATTTGGGTCCTACTCTCGTTTCTGATGGGACGTGACAACTCTATTACTAATTTTAAGCAAAAAAATAAAAATATTTATTTTATTTTATTCTATAAAGTATTTTAACTATACACATATTTCTACTACATGGTTTATTATCAGGAAAAGCTAAAAAAAATGTTTTAAAAAGCCTAATTTTTTCAAGGCTTGGAACGCATTATTTCTTTTTCCATTAATTGTAATGGGAAATATTGATTCGGTTTTCGAACAAATCACTTCTCGAACCGCCTTCTGGATCAGATTGTGGTCGAGAACCGAGTTTGTTCTGTAAATCAGCACTCATAACCCTGACGACGCACCAGTCAAGTCATAATGAGAGTTGAACTCGAGAAAATTACAGGATTCCTTCAGTAGCTGCAAGTGAAATCCAAAATACTGCCGATACCAGGTTGTATCTCACGGTATACGACGTCACGCGCAACTGCTCATTGCGAGCCTTTATCCGAAAGCTATCCTGGCAGCTGGCGAGCGCTTTCTTCCACAGCAGCACTTTAAAATCGTAACCGCCGACCCTCACTCCAACTCGGCTGGGTTACCTTGCTACATTTTATGTTGGAGTCAGCCACCCCTCCCTCAAATGTCTCCATCTGGTTCAAGAGGTTCTTGCTCACCTCTTAACTGGAACATGTAAGAGGGAGCGCATAACACCTTGTTCTGGCCTCTTTCTATTCCTTTGATAATTTGCTATTCGTACCATCCAATTTTTAAAACCTGCCTTAAAACCCTTTTTTATGTGCGAGTTGTTGAAATGAAACTCTCACCTTGTTTTAGTGTCATGATTTGTGTATACTTGGACAACTTTCTTTCAGCTGAGGTCCCCACCAAACCCAACCAAGTGCTCTATAGATAAAATAGAGTGAACTTCCATTTTCACTTCCTGTCACAAACCAACGGCGCACGGGCGGACCCAAATGCAGGACTCCGAGACGAGGACATCATGTTCGGTTTGTTTTATTATAAACACAAGTTGTGCACGACAACACAATCCAAGAAGGTAGGATCCAAAACACAAGAAACAATGTCCGATAACTATGAGTCAACTAACCGAAACTTGGACTATATTGGCGCAGTGGCGGAGTAACCCTGGATGCGGGAAAGCATACACAACGAACTGCCAAAAACCAGTGAAAAATCTCCATCTTAAATACATTGTCTAATCACAGTGACAGAGCTGTGACGGCGACAGGTGTCAAGAGATGAAACCGCTCGGAGCGGTGGACGGGCCACGCCCCTCTTTTCCGCGGTCCTGCCTTGCTCGTGAGACCTTCTGTTGGTGTCAAGGCCAGACATCCCAATTCTTTTGTGTTGACTGCAGTGTGGGATCACCTTCACGGGATTAGACCGGGATGAACTTCGCCGATTCCCCTCCCCATCCAGCGTGCACAACCCTCCCCCACGGGGATGGAGGCAACGCTATTAGCTGCGCTCACGTGACACGGCCTTCTTTCCAAATGCACACGAGTGGGAAAAAAAAAAGAAAAAATCATCCATCGCATTCATCAATGTGTGTGTCTTTCTTGTCTGTGTGAGACATCGCCGGTGCGGAGGTGGACGTGCGGAGCCAAAATATCAATACACTTACGGCGCAGGACTGTTCACGCCGCTATCTTTGCTATTTTTTACCCCGCTCCGATTTTACCCCCCATCAGTTCTGGAGGGATTAAGACCTGCATCTGTGTCTGGTGGAAATATAGAAACATGTACACACACGTTGGCCTCCAGAGGTTCATTTCGTTGCATCTGTATGTCCTCGACTTCCTGTTTTTGTTTTTATTATTTTTCCCGTTACGCTCACTCATGCCTTACTTATGAGGGGAAACATGCTCGGCCGCGGGGCATAAAACGATTCCAATATGTACTTTATTGACACCGTAAACGTGTTTTACACAAACCGCCCATCAAAACAAGACCCCATCCCCCACACCCTGGCTCGTGGGACACCGCTTGAGTGTTTTTTTCACATCCTTTTCTTTTAATTGCCCCCCTTGCGACCGGCGCCGAGAAGCAGGCGGGTGGCGGTCCGCGTGGTGTTAAGTATCCTTGGCTGGGAATGATCACTTTAGTCTCCCCCGGTTTGATCCTTCCGAAGCGACTCATTAGTTTCCAGCAAGACGCTTCCTTCCTTGCTTTCCTGCGCGACGGTTTACTCCCGCGCTCGTCTTCCACCCGACAGCCGTAAAAACGCGGCATCTTTATTTAGTCGGCTCCGCGAGAGCGGAGTGACTCAAGCCGCTCGCTTATGTAATATAATGATGCGTGGCGTACCTATGCTACAGGAGGGGAGGGGGCGGCTTTGTGACACCGGGGGGGGGGGTGTTTTTGGGGCGCTCAAGCTTTAGTGATTTTGTTCACTTGATTGCCTGGCAACATCTATCCATGGGGGGCGGGGGGGGGGGGCGTCATCGGTTCTGAGAATACATTTCGAAATACAAGCGCTAAGCATGGAAGTGAACGTGTGCCGCCAGGATTTGAATTTGAAATGTAAAGTGATCACATTTTCAATTGTTGTATTTCAGTGGAACTTTTTCGTGTTAACAATTCAACCGGCAACAATTCGCTGTCTAAAATTCACCGTCTACGGTTCGTCGTTTACGCCCAAAGTATCATAATTTCCGGCCAACTAGCTGTGGCTTTTTTCAACCCCGCGGCTAATTTGTGCATTTTTTTCTAAACGGCCGCAAGGGGGCACTCGAGCGGAAAAGTGACTTTTACCGGCCATGTTAGCACTGCACTGGTGTTAGCGCTGTGGTAGCTGTGTTACTGGCATGTCTCAGTGATATTTCCCGGTAAGTTTTATTTTAACCGACCTTGTTAGCGTCAGCACGGTACTAGCATTAGCACTGCCGTTAGTGCGGCGCTAGCGCCGTGCTAGCGTTAAACCGTCTTTCTTTGTAAATACTTCGCGTTTCAATGTGTGCACTTGAGGCTGTATGTACCAAATGGTATTTCCTTTTCAAATGTACTCGGTGAGGCTTGTAACCAGGTGCGCTCTGTAGCCCGGGAATTACGGTATATTTTTAAACAAATCTTTTGGCTTTTTTTTCCCCAAGGGGGGTTTTGATATTGTTCAGGCAAGTCCAAATGGAAAGCTACGTGTTTTGAGTGTAGTACCAAGTTGCGCCACTGCACGCGGGGCACCACTGAGGTCTCAAGTAATGTGTTTTGTTATCTTTATTATACGCCAGTGAGTAACATTTTATGCTGTTTGTCGTTATCTGTATGTGTTGCTGCTCCGCGTATAAAGGAAGCAATTCTTTGAAAGTTCATAATTAATGTAATGACTATGCTCATTTCCATTAGCTCATCTGTGGGGCTTCACATTTTATGTTAGCATTATGCTATCAGACAATTGCTTGATGAAATTTCATGGTTTAAATATATGCAATGTTTAATTTTTTTGACAAACATCTGGAAGCGCACATACTGCTTATTATTTGGAGATTTTTTTTTTTTTTTAGCGATCCAAACTGTACCGTAGTGGACAAACTTAGAATGGAGCGCTTTTGTCGTCTCAAGGATTGAGAACATTTTATTTTGAAAAAAAGCATATCCGTGAGTAAGAGAGAAATTTCTAGTATGTTTGGTTTGCCACATTTCCTTTCAAATTCCACTGCAGTGCAATGCAAGCGCATTTTTCTTTCTGTAAAGTATATCTTTTCCAAAGCGTGTACATTTTTTTTTTTTTCCTTTTTGCTTGAACATGGAGACAGTACAAAAGCGGATTAACGCTGTTGAACAAGAATTACACCGTAACACAAACGGCTGCGCTCAAACGATAGTATTTCGCCGCACTGGGCCTCGGGTCTTTATGGATCCGTGTCTTTGTGTTGTGAACAAGATGTCTCACTTCATAAACGGCCTTCAATGGAATCTCGTGCGGAGTTGGGACGCGGGCCAAGGAAGACTTTATTAATCATTTTTTTTTAATCCTTTCATTTCATCACCTAAATTGAAGCCCAATTACATTATTGCAGAACTTTCGACAAAGACATGAAATAGTATTGATAACTTGCACAATCGTGTAAGTGGTGTGTTTTGAAGTACTCGCCGGCGAGATGTGTGTTAGCACTGTGGTATTCGTGCTTGTAAAGTCGAACGACGGACCTTTGCTGTTCTCACATCATCTCTCGGTATGGAAAATTGAATATTAACTGCTCGAGTTCCTATTTATTCTGCAGCCGGGACGTGTTTCTCTTTCTCCGTCGTCCGTGCCGTCTCCGGTCCTTTCCCCAAAATGTCAATAACTCTTGCCGCACGCACACACATGCACACAACAGTTACGTAAAGGACTCTGCGGGTCCTGTAAAACCTTCATTAGGAATAAGTGTAGGTGTAAGCAGCGCAGCTTCTGTCTCACGACAAACTGCTAACGTCAACAGAATTGTCATACGCCAACACACAAACCGGGACACGCACAAACGCGACCATAGCGACTGGATGTTCGCAATAGAAATTGATCAGCGTGTTTACATGGTTGTAACGACACATTCCCACGCAGAATAGCTTTCAGTGACATAAATAAATATAATAAATCCAGTAAAATAGCTTGTCGGTACAAGAGTTGGCTGTACGGTACGGAAAAGGGATTTCTGACCAGAACCCAAAGGCAAAACGTTGTGGAGCGACCAGCGGGAAACTCAAAAAGCGACAAAGCGAGCTAAAGGTGTCACGCGATGACGAGCAGGTCGCGGTGTGGTTTGGTGGAAAACGGCAGCTGCAGGGTATCCTACTTGGGCCCATCGGCTCAGCGTCACACAACTAACTGCCCCCCCGACTGCACAGCTTGGCGTTTCCGTCCGTCGCACAATCCCCAGTGTTATCTACGTTTTCATTACAGTCACATATTTGCTGAGAAGGGCCAGAAAGGTGGACGTTGCTGACTGAAGCTGTAAAAGTCCTGCTCCGATATTTTTTTTTTCTTCCACAGAATAGGCTGGATTTGAACGGTAATGATGTCTGCGAATTGCACACCTTCGCTTCTCACGGCAATTTTTTTTTTTTTTTTTTTAATCGCAGGCTGCACAACCTTACGTCTGCTGGCTAAAGACGTTAGTTAGCTTCCCACAAAGCAGAACCTGCCATGGTATGAAAACATCATCGGTTTAAAGGTGGCTGCCTCTTGGATCGTGGGAAACAATTGCACGGTTTGAAATGAATTCGACTCCGTTTACCGAACTGATGCCATTGCGCCACAGCGAGTATTATATTTACAAATTTTGGAAGATGGACCACAAGTAGCAATCCTTCAATGCATGCGCGTTTGTCGTATTTATTTCAAATGGTAGTCGCCGACGCTGACAGAGAATTAGTTCAGAGGCCATTTATCGTTTTGTTCGACATTCATTATGGCTTATGAAAATAACTGTTAAGATGATGTCTGATATTGGCGAAAAGTTAACTTAACCAAGATTCGACGCTTCTTCTCAGTAGCTGTTTTCATTTGTTTCTGTCGCTTTGAGCCTTTTCGTCAGTGGCCTGTTACTTTAAAAATTGCTGTTGCAAAGGATCATGGGTAACATCTTTGCATAGGAGCTGTAGAGCTCGTGCACCTACGTCATCAAATCACGTCACTGGCCGGAAGTGCCGGTCAAACAAACCATTCTTCAATGCGAAGTCGGTTGGAGACGACGCGAAAATACGTCTGAGAGCACGACGCCCAGAGTTTTGTCCAATACCGTTAAACATTTAGAAGGTGAAAAATGAAGGTACGTGGAAAAATGAGAGACACTTTATGTGTGACAGTTAACTTCTTGTATCCCGCCAAAAACATTGCAGGTTTTAAGACGGCGACTGTTTGACTCCGAAACGCAATATGTAACATGCATTAATGATCTTAATACATTGTGCAGGTCTGCCAAATGCAATGCTCAGTGCTTTAAAGTCAATTTTTTTGTGTATGTGTGTGACATGTCTTAACTGTGCCCCTGGGACACATTTTCAAGTTCCACATATTCATATATTGTACCGTATTATTTGTTTATTGCACCATAAACAACATTGTGCGATATCATCTTAGAGGCCGCAAATGGCCCGCGGGCTGCCGGTTGGAGACAGCAGGTCTTGGGGTTTGGAGCCAAAGTTAAAATTTGAGAGGCTGTTGGCAAGGGTTGCATATGTGGGCGACACAAACTCTCCACAATTTGCTTTTCAGCCTCAGATACATAAACAAATATGGAGCTCATGCACCTACGTCACCGAAGTCATATTGACGGTCTAGCAAGGCATTGTTCAATGCTAAGTCGGTTGGAGACGGCACGAAAATACGTCTTATAGCACGACGCCCAGAGATTTGTCCGATACCGTCAAACATTTAGAAGGTGATAATAAACGAAGGTGCGTGGAAAAATGAGAGACACTTGGCACAGAGATAAGAAAGTGGACCGAACTTGAACAACTCCATCTACAAGGATCTGGTGAGTAAATTGGCGAGATTTACATGGAAGAGTTTGAAAGTGTAGAAAAGTCAGGACGCATACGAATACTTCGTTGCTGGATCTGTTCTCAATCAAGAATAAATTCCACGTAGTGATGGAGCCACTCATATTTTTTCAATACAAATACCGATATTTCAACAAATGACCCCTGGTTTTACACAAACTCGCATTCATTCACTATGATTGGAAAAACAAAAGACAGCGAGTCGGCTCCCCGTACACGGAAGCGAGTTGCGGCCACACGTTAAACTTCTCCGTGACAGATGTTTTTTTTTTAAATTTTAAATATACATTGTTCTCAAATGAGTCCAATGCGTATTTAAAAAAAGAAAATAAATCACCGGGATAGCCTTCAGCCCCCGTACACGGAAGCGTGTTGCGGCCACAAGTTAACCTAGGTAAACATCACTGAAAATGGTGAGGTCACGTGCCTGAGCTCTAGTGCGGGAGTAACCTATGCTAAACGTGGTTGAAAGGTTGCTTGCATCTTTCCTAAACATTTTCAGGAGTCTAACAACCGTTCGTCCGAGCGCGACCGGGACTCGGATAGGACAGGAAAGGGTAAGAACCCGTGCACGAACGAGAATTTGGTCTTACTTTGAAGACCACAAATGGATGACATTTGACACTGGGTGAAAGACAGACTACACACCAGATTGGTTGGAAGTACATCGCAGGGCCAACGTAACTGAGTGGTAATCGTAACAGATGTAGTCCTCCAGACGGCGTAGCCATAGAACCTCAACGGAGTTGCAATACTCAACTCTACTGTTCGAAAACCGCTTCCAGGATTAATGTGTGTTCTTTGTCACAGCATAATAGGATTTCTACTGCATGTACATCGCCAATTGTTGGTGTGCACTCACGAAAGCCGTAACCATCGCGCCCGTTTAAAAGCCAATTAGTGATGAAAGCATCGGCGGGCTCTTAAAAGTCAACACCGCAGCGTTACTCTGGGACGCTCCCCAAACACAGAATTAGGCTGACAGCAAAGTACTCCGCGATCATCTCATTACATCATACGTGCGGGGAGAAAAACAAAATTTAAAGTTGAACAGCAAAGCGACCGATCACGTCTGGTCTGGAAATGAGCAACAGATGTTGCTTCATATTTACAGCGGATTGACTCTTTGAGTTATGTCGCTGAACACCTGCGTAGAAACGCTCTGCGTGCGATCAGGAGGACGCGTCGAAAGCGCTTTTATTTCGTCTCTGTTGCGTTCACACCGTCATACACTCGTATGGCAGCTCAAGAAGAAGGGCTGCTCGTTTGGCTAAGAGACCTCATTACATGGTTGGATGGATCATCGACCCCTCGGTGGAGGAATTAAAGAAGTCGCGTCCCCCCCCCCCCCTTAGCGCCGTGCGACATGATGGCCCGCAGATATTTTACCTGCCCTCCGTAGCGTGACAGCTAATCTCACCTGCAGTCCCGAAAGCTCGCGTGTGACAGCAAAAACGGTCTACAAGAAAATTACGTAAGCGACGCCTGCGCTCTTATTTTTGCGGGTAAAATTCGGCAATGCCGGAGCTCGAAACTGCTCAGAAGCCGCACGGCTGTGTTTTTCGAGCGAGAGCCCTGAAATGAAATCTGATTCAAACGCTATAAAAAATAACAATAAATATTCCGGGTTTGAATTGATGTGAATTTCTTATCCTGATGCCTCTGGAAAAAAAAAAAAAAAGTTTTGTAGAGAGGGTAGAGCTAAATCTCCGTGAGAAAAGTCAGACAACGACGAGAAACTGATGACACTAATCGGTTGCTCCCACGCGCAAAAAAAAACAAGGAAAGAGAAAGCGACCCTGGATTTCATTTCGCGAGAGGCCGTGATAAAGTCCCTCGTCGTGTACACAAAATATCCTCTTTGAAACGACGCTTCCGATCTTTGCACGGAAACGTCTTCACCGAAACTTGCCCGATTACCGTAATCGATGGATGGCTGGGAAACATTTTTCGTGCCTTTTCCAAACGAGAAGTACAGCGATGGGGCCACTCCTGATCCGTTTCGCGCACAAAGTTCACGTGTCGTATTTTAAAATGGATGTAGAAAGGAATTTACTTAACACAACTGCACGGTCGCTACTCACCACACTTTGTCATATTATATCATATCATAGGACGGATGTATTGCAGCAGGCACGGTGGAGCAGCTGGAAAGCATTGGCCTCAGTTCTGACGTCCTGGGTTCGATCCTGGTGTGGAGCTTGGATATTCTCCCCGTGCCTACGTGGGGTTCGTCCGGGCACTCAACAGTAATTGGACACGGCTGATTGGCTGGCAACCAGTTTAGCGTGTACCCTCCCCCCTGCCCGTTGACAGCTGGGATAGGCTCCAGCGCTCCCCGCGACCCGCGTGAGGATAAGCGGCTGAGAAAATGGATGGATGTATTGAAGCAAATGTGTTGCCATGTTACGGGGATCGTTGGAAGAGTTTTACAAGATCGGACCTTCTGTGAGACCTTAAAGTTGCTTGTGTGCAGTTCGTGATTGGATGCGTGAAGATCTCGCCATATATCGAGCGTGAAGCAAACGCGAACATTTGTTGAAAACAACTCTTGGAATTTGGAATTTGATTTGTAGTTTCTTTAAATTGCGCATTGGGCGTTTATTACAATCCGCGACGGTTTATCTATGGTTCACGCGGTATTGAAATGGGATTATATCCGTTTGTGATTGTAGTTTTACTTCTACGGCGTGAAACTGATTGACCGACTACTTAAGAACAACTTTACGATTGTTGCTAAACGAAATTGAATTTTTTTTTTTTATTTCAGTTTATTGAGGACAGGATATTCTAATGCAATTTGTGTGCATCGTTATACTGTGCTTCGTGCAGTAAAAATATATTATTTGTTTGCTTGGTTTATAGCCTTATAAAATGGTATAAAATGGCAAAACGGTCATACTTTTCTTCAGAAATTTTTTTTTTTAAGACAATTGAGATAACTTGAATTTATTTCTTTGTGCTGGATTGCCAAGATTTCCGACTGGGACTTGGTACCGGGAAAAAAAAAAAAAAATGAAGACAATGATGTTTTTGGGGGTTTGAGCATCCACTCTTCACTCATGTTTCTATTTAAATCAGGGCTCGGTCCTGGACCTTATCCCTAAACCTAACCCTATGGCATAGGGAATGGGGATTATTGGAAGAATCCTTTCCATACCTCGATTAAAAGACCAAAAATAATTCAACCCACAAAAACGTGTAAGAGGCACCATGGCGGCTTCGTGCTGAACACTTCTGCGGTCCGGGGTTCAAATCTCAGCTCTGGCCCTCTCGTGTGGTGTTTGCTTGCCCAGGTTTTACTCCAGCTACTGAAGCTTCCTCGTACGTTGCAAATAGTTAGCCACTGTCAAGAAAAATTGTCCAAAGGTGTGAATTAGAACCGGCTGTTCGTAAGAAACTGCAGCGGTGTCAAACTTAGTTTTGTAAAGGGCTGCATTGCTTTAATGGTTTCCCTCAGAGGACCGTTACAACTACGAACAACATAAATCCATCCATTTTGTTAGCCGCTTATCCTCACAAGAGTCACGGGAGTGCTGGAGCCTATCTGAGCTATCAACGGGCATGAGGCGGCGTACACCCTAAACTAGTTGAGACCACTCAAAATCACAACTAGGAGCAATTTAAGAGTCTCAAACGAATGCATGTTTTTGGGATGTGGGAGGAAACCGGAGTGCCCGGAGAAAAGCCACGCAGGCACGGGGAGAACATGCAAACTCCACACAGGCGGGTCCGGGATTCAACCTGGGACCTCAGAAGTGTGAGGCCAATGCTTTCCAGTTGTTCCAGATGTGGCCCCCGGGCCCCGAGTTTGACACCTGTGATGAAGCGCTAAACGGTAAAGAATAGATGAATGGACACTCGTGTGCACAAATTAAGATCTGCTCTATCATTTTTCAGCAAGTGAACGAGTCGCACGGGACATTTTAAGAACCGAAACGGCGCCACTCTTGCTCGAAAGCTTCCACGAGGTCGACGGTGCCGACACCTCGCAGGAAAGTGACACAGGTCCACACGGACGCTCAGCAAAAGAAGTAATTGGACAAGAAAAGAGTGGTCACAGCGTATTGTACAATGAGGAGCCGCAGGCAACAGGCTGCTAACCTCCTCATGCCTGGCGCACCGCAGCAGGGCGAGCGCGTCGAGTTCAATTTATGAGCGGCCGCAATCGAAAAAAATCAAAGCGCATTACATTTCTTTTCACGTCCAATCGCTTGATTCAAGCCGGCAATTGTGAAGCGGCGTGTCGCGTCCGTGGCCTCGCCACCTTTCCACTTCCGGGGGTTCAACTAATATTTGTGAGGTCACCAGGGTGCTGCTTGGAATGTTTTTTTTTTTTTTTGTGCGTGAAGACGTGTTTTACAAAATAGACGCGAGTAGAATTTGGGATAAAAAAAAAAAAAATGGATTCTAAAAGTCTGAAGCAAACGAAAACCCCAAATTCGCCATCTCTACATTCTAGAATATAACCCAACAAGAACATATGAACTTGCAATGTCGTTAGAGTGATGTGCAATTTTTTTTCTTGCCTTTAAAAGTCTTTTTAAAAGTCATTTTTGGAGGAAAAACTAAATAAAACAAACAAACAAACTTTGAACGAGTAAATTCCTTGTTAAAAAAAATAATTTTATTTGCATAATATTCAGAATTGTGTTGAGCAAAAAAATATTTTTTCAGGGGGAAAAAAATAGAACTTTTGTTGGGCATTTTTATTTTTATTTATTTATTATTTTATATTTGGCATTTTTTACCCAACAAAAAGTTTTGTTTTTTTTTTTTTAATGGGAATTCCATGAAATAATGAACACCCTTTTTCCTCAAATTAACTTTGACTTTATATCCCAGAGAAAATTTAAATTCAGACGCCATCCTCATTGAATAAATATTTGTTTTCAATGCAGCCGGATGGCTTGTTCATATTAATAAATGAATAAATAAAAATATGTAGCGTGTTTTCCATTTACTCCAATTTGCTCAATAACACATCCAATAACGCCGTCATCTCATTAAAGCGACACATTACAATACTGACCCAAGCGATTTTGTTTACTCGTCCGCGCACGCCCGCATCATGCGACGCTAATTTCATTTGATATCTCGGCGGTCCAGCAATTATATTGTTTTTACGCGCCAGTTCAATTGCGGCGACGGGCTTTCTTCTATTTGTTTTAATCGGGAGGCAATCAGACATTCCAGATGTGTCCTGAAGAGGGAGGGGGATAGGGGGCAAGGGTCGGTGAGGGGGCGGGGGCGGGGGGGGGGGTTTCCATTCGGCCACCATGGAGACTCAAATTATCATGACAAGACTAATTAATATGATGACAAGCAGCTTAATGGCCGGCACCGCAGCTGGGCCGGGGCCAACATGGTAACACATCACAGCCAAGTGTACTTGACATTCTTTCCACTACATTGGGCAGATTGTCACACATAAATCTCTTTCTCTCTCTCTCTCTCTCTCTCTCTCTCACACACACCACACACACACACACACACACACGAGCACAGATCGGCAATCACAAGCCTCGGGAGTCGGTGCAAATCCGTGAATGGATTTTGGAGCATCTTGAAGCAACAGCTCGTCTCCTGCGACCTCACGGCTGGAGGCCACTGGAGGGGGAAGAAAAAAAAAAAAAAAAAAAAACCAAACACGATTAAAGTAATGAAGCTGAGTGCGGATACATTGTTTGCACGGGACTGCGTGGATACAATTTAGGAATCGAGCATGCGACTTGTAAATATTTGCGATACGGACCAATTCGTCCAAAAAGAGGCTTCGAGCCGTTTTTGCCACTCCAGTTTAAGTTTACTGTCAAAGTAAACATCAAACAAAGAGTGTTACATGTATTTGCTTCAAAGATTAAATGAGCTTTTTCTGCACCCCCCAGATTGGAATTGAGTTTTACACCAGAACTGTCGCTTCGATATGATTCAACAACATTTTTTCACGTTTATTATTTTCGGTACATGCTCCACCCCTCCAAATATGTTCATGGAACTCACTTAAATAGTGATTTTAAATTCAAATTGTGAGGCATTGCTATTACTATTAATCAGAATAATTATTGTCCATATGTTTCCTGAGCCGCTTATCCTCACAAGGGTCAAGAGCATGCTGGAGCCTATCCCAGCTGTCATGGAGCAGAAGGCGGGGTACATCCTGAACTGGTCGTCAGCCAATTGCAGGGCACATAGAGACAAACAGTCACACTCACAATCACACCTACGGACAATTAATGTTGCATGTTTTTGGGATGTGGGAGGAAACTGGAGTGCCCGCCCGGAAAAAACCCACACAGACATGGGGAGAACATGCAAACGCCGGGATTGAACCCACGACCTGAGAACTGTGAGGCCAGCGCTTTACCAGCTGCTCCACCGCGCCACCAATAATAATAATAATTATTATTATCTTACTGCTAACTAAAATAGTACACTTATGGTTCTGTTTATCCCACAGTGCTAAAGCAATATTATTTGGGTAAAGGCCAAATTTCCGATGCAGCTTCAGAATCCAATCACATGAGATTGCGCAAGTGCGGCCAAGATTTGTGTTTTTGTGGGACGTGTCAACAAAAAGGGTCAAAAACTGAGCATTTGACACACGGGGAGAATCTCATTTTTGCTTTGTGTGCGTCGTGAATTTTAAGTCAAAAAAAAAAAAAACAAAAAAAAAAAACGAATGAGCTGAATGAGTCGTCGCCTTTCATTTGAACGCCTCGACAAAAGCCTTATCTTAACTCCGCAACCTGCTCCAAATTGGCCCAATTATTTGCCGCCGCTGCGCTCCAACAATGAACGGAGCAGACAAATAGTTGCGTCTGAAGTCAACACACGTGGATACATACTGTATTTCCATATGAATGAAGACAAAAGCATTCAAGGAAGACAATCACATTTTCTGTCAATTCCTTTTTTGTCCATTGGCTCAACCAGAAATTAAAAAAAAAAAAAAAAAAAATCGCATTTTGAAGAATACCTTTGAATCGGAGAAGCGGACGGAAATGTCGCTATACGTGGTTTTCAAATTAAATGAAATCTTTTGAATTGCTAATTTCGCTGACAATCGAAGAGCCATCTTGTTGTGTGATTGAGTGTAACTTTTAACTTTGGGGGCTTAATGAGGTTAAGCCCCCACTGTCGTGAAATGCATGATTTTTAGTACGCTATGTTATTAACGGGGAAAAAATGGCAGCCGGAATGGACCCATCCGTTTCTTTCACCACAAAACATGATTTTGACATATGCGGCTTTTTGTAACTCCCGCCATGAAAATCCTCTCGAGGGATTTGTTTTGAGAAGAAACAGGAAGCCACGTTAGTAGCAGACGCACACTCAAGCGGTCTCGTATGTTTCTACTAGTTTAACCTGCGGGAAGTAGCTCTTTGTTCTTACGTGTTAGCCAAAATGCCGGCTCGTTGTGTTACAGGATATTGGTCGAATACTCGGGAAGATGGATTTACTCTTCATACTTTTCAAAAAGACACGGTTTGTCGTGAAAAATGGATTGCACGGGTGCAAAGGACGAGAGCTTCGGGGGTTCCAAATGACAGGCGGGTTTGTATACAGCTACTTTAAAAAAAAAAATAGTTTGGGGGTGAAGGGGGGACGTAATCCCCTCACAATGTAACTAAAGTTCTGCCCACGTTAAGTCAGGGGTGCTAAATGTGTCGATGTACCCGCCGGCTTCGGCCAGGGTGGCTCATAGATACTGTCTGGGAGTCTGTTGTTAGTTACAAGTGATCCACCTATCATCTAAATATGGCTAAAAACGATGGGGTAATTTTGCCCCGGTCACTTCACTGGATTGTGATATGTTCTCTTCTTCAAACCCGATTCCAATGCAGTCGAGACGTTATGTTAAACGTCAATGAAATCATTCGAAAATACTGTTCAAGCTATATGTCATTGAATACACTACAAAGACGAGATATCTAATGTTCAAACTGATTAAAATTTAGCATTTTAAAGCAAGTCCGGTCGCTCAATTAACAATGTATTACTAGGTCATGTCATAAGTATTGTACCTTCAAAATTTGAGGTTAATCTGATATCATTTAATGGTGTTTTGAGAAGATTTTTAACGGCAATTACGGATTTTCACGGGCGCCGTCATTTTGGCGAGTCACATGACCTGCGTGCGCGGATGTGACGTATTACGTGCGCAAACAAAGGCTCGCTTACGTTGTGACACAATCATGCAATTATGCCGGCGTCGATTTCTCGGATTTATCCTCATCTGATGAGGAAATAGCACGTAATACGTCACATCCGCGCACGTTAACTTTGAATTTTATGGCTGCAACGTTCACTCGATTGTGCAAGCGGAGCAGGTGCGAGTGGCTAACTGATTTGGAGTCCTTAGCGCTTTTCCAGCTTTGGTGCAGAATCCCTCTTTGCAATTTGTATTTCTTTTATCAGCTGTTTTCTAGTGCGAGTGTACAGGGCCCGATCCCCACGACGATATGCGACCACTTTAGGCCGGCGAAGTCGCTTAGGTTTGGCAGTGAACCGCAACTTGTTGTTACTGAATGTGATTGTACACCAAGTAACAAAGCTCTCGGAGCTACCGTAATTCCCGGCCCACAGAGAGCACCTGGTTATAAGCCTCACCGAGTACATTTATAAAGGAAATACCATTTGGTACATACATACGCCGCAGCTGTGTAAAAGGCGCAAGTGCCCACATTCCAACCCACATTCAAACACAAGATATTTACAAAAAAAGACGGTACAGAGAGAGTTTAACGCTAGCGCAGCGCTAACAGGGCCGATAAAAATCACTTCCTCGGCACATATATTCCACCGATCTCATTCTTACCTTTTCCGATCGAGTGCCCCCTCGCGGCCGTTAGAAAAAAAAAATGCACAAATTAGCCGCATCACCGCATAAACCGCAAGGTTGAAACCGTGTGAAAAAAGACGCGGCTTGGAGGCCAGAAATTACGATAATTATGAAGCAAAGTCCAAGAAAGCATTTTGAATGGTTTGCAAATAAATGGAATTCAAATTCACTTTGCAGACACATCCCCGTTCAAAGTAGAAGTTACATTTTTTTTTTTGTAATTTAAAGAACCACATTCAAGAAAAGCAATTAAAATATATATATGTTGATGAACATGGCCAAACATTGTGCACATGATCATATTGTTTTCATCAAAACAATCATCAGCGGATCTTTACTGACTAACCGCCCACAGCTAAGTGGGAGTTTTGGAAAGTAGTACTTCGTTTACAGCCAGATTTGTGTTTATGCCATAGCATGGCGCCCCACCCTTCCCTCCCGCACCCTCATATGCACAGATCGTAATATGTAAAATTATGGAAAGCAGCAAAATGAATGAAATCCGTCACCTCGTCTGTTTGTTGTCGACAGTTTGGCCGTGCCCACGGCGGGGCGGAAAACGTCAATGAAAGACAAACACGCGGGAAAATAAAGCGGAGCAAAGGTTGGCGTGAAGAACGGCTGGCGATGAGCCACTCGCGGGAGGAAAGGAGGATGCATGACGGCGGGCTCGTCGTGTGCGGCCACCTTATGAAGACGTCCGTTCGATGGGGAAATATTCCACACGTCAAAGTAACAAATGGACGGGGAGCCTGCAATCTTTCTTCGGAATAGTTCGCTCGGAAAAGGAAAAATGGATTGCCCTCCGTTTGGTTCGGCTGCAAAGCTTTTCAGTTCAATGTTTGTTTCGTGAACGTGAATTACATCTTAAAATAATATCTTGAAGGGAGATGAAATCATAGTAGGGGAACGGAGACGTGGAATTACAAAAAATGAAGTTAAGATGACCGCAATAGTCAAAATATGACGAGAATAAAGCCGTTGGGTTTATTTAGTCATTTACCTGCTAATTATTTAAACATTTCATGATTCAATTATGTTTCACCCTTGTGAGGATAAGCGGCTAAGAAAATGGATGGATGGATAAATCATAATGTTATATTCAAATACATGTTTGCTTAGCTGCTGTTCAGATGTGATAATACAGCTTTTTTTTCTTTACCAAATATATGATGCGAATATGTCATTTTTCTTGAGCGTTGAGCGGGACAAATTTTAATGTTATAAGGTCATTCTTTTAAGATTTTTGGAAATTCGAAATTTGGAAACAATTCTAAATAACGTGATTTTTTTTTTTTAATCTTTGCATTTCAACTTTTTTGTTTTGATTTTTTTTTTTTTTCGATTAATGTCATGACATTTTAGTTCATTTATTCATTTCATTTAGCCTTGAGATACAAATTTAATTCAGGGCCTCACACCCGCACATTGTGCTCCTTCTGATGTGCGCATCTTGGACACCAGGGGGCATCATAACAGTGGTAAATGTTACTGATATTTATTCTATGCAGAGGATGAAGACTATATTCCTGAGAATTGTTCATCTCACTCATCTGGCATGAAAAATGACATATTCCTTGTGTGTTTTTGACATATTTGGCAATATAAAGACCATTCTGGTTTCAAATTTTAAAAAAAATACCAAAGATGAATAAGTAGCCGTGCATTACTTTTTTATGTCCACGATGCTTCTAAACTTATTCCAGTGATTAAAAATGGTTCTCTTATTTTCCCGTCGGAATACTGTCTCCTTCCTTGTGAGTCGTCACATTAAGGTTCAGAACAATCCAGTCAAATTGGCCTTGTGTGTAAAGCAATTGAAAGACCGCGAGTGCAACGGTAAACCACGCTTGCGAATCAATACCGAAGAAAAAGGCCTCATCTGCTGTTGTGTCCCTGGGGAGCCCGAAGAGCGGCGGAGGAGCCTCCAACGTGGCAGCTCGTCGAGCCAAACGCGGGTCCGTGCGGCCCGAAGGGCTTACCTTGTCTGTCAAATGCTCCCAAAACGCCAAGGACGCCATTTGCAAACAATCCATTTCCTGCGCGAGTGCTGCGTCTTCATTTGAAACGGAAAAAAAAACAAAACAAATAATAATAAAAGCATTCGCAAGCAATTTTTACAAATAAAAGGAGCCACTCTCGATATGGTAATGAATAATATCTGCGCGCAGAAGCTGATGAGACAACTTGACCGAGTGACGATATTTAATTTTATTTTTTTGAAAGAATAAAGAATGCTACCATGGAACAAAAATCCACGTTTGAATCCTGCAAGTCGCTGACGTCAAATGTGAACACACTTCGCTGATATTGGCTCAAAAGTGACGTTGTTCATATTCAGATACAAATTGGCTTATTGTAATACAGGCGGAACGGTGGACCAGCTGTTGGTCTCACAGTTCTGAGGACCCGGGTTCGATCCCGGCCCCGCCGGTGTGGAGTTTGCGTGCTCTCCCCGTGCCTGCGTGGTTTTCCTCCGGGTACTCCGGTTTCCTCCCACGTCCAGAAAACATGCAACATCAATTGGAAACTTGAAATTGCCCCTCGGTGTGATTGTGGGTGTGGCTGTTTGTCTCGATGGCAAACAGTTCAGGGTGTACCCCGCCTCCTGCCCGTTGACAGCGGGGATAGGCTCCGGCACTCCCCGCGACCCTAGTGAGGATAAGCGGCTAAGAAAATCAATGGATGGAACTTTTGGGGTTGGGCGATCAGGTCAAAAAGCACCCTCCGATGTGGGCACTTCACAAGCCTGCAGTAAGAAATGTTCCCTCATCTTCCGTGACCCTAGTGAGGATAAGCGGCTAAGAAAATGGATGGATGGATGACTTGTAATATAAACTAAGTAAGTAAAAAAAAAAAAAAAAAAAAATCATACAGTAGGTCAGGAGGGATTCATAAAGGCACGGCAATTTTGCGAAATGTCAGTCCGTTCGCCGTGAAATCTGATGAAAGTTATTTAAATGTTGAGCCACAGCAGAAGAGGAATGAATAGGAATTATGAAATGAACATATTGAACGCCTCGTTTTTGACAGTATCCAGCCTCATGTGGTATCAAAAAAAAAATGACTGATGGAACTTTAGCTTGCGAATACTTTGCATACTGATGAATGTGAAGTCCTCGCTTTTGCTCCCCTCTCTCCCTCTTTGTGTCTTAAAAGCAGTAAAAATCTTTTGATTTTTCTTCTCATCTCATCTAAAACGTGCCTCACGAAATAAACAGTGGCCACCTATTAAATGTTGCACAAATGATAATGATTGTGTGTCAGTATTAAGTTGGTTGAGCGCCATATATCGTATCAATGTAAGAACTCAATATTGCACAAAAAACTGTTCCCGCATCAAGGAGACACAAAATGCAATAACATTCATCAGTTTGAAAATGGATTATGTCCTCTTTGTAGTATTTTAAAATTAATGCTTGAAAAGCATTTCCAAAATCATCACATTTTGTCTGAATTTCCATTTTGCAGCACGTCCACACTTGGTTGGAATTGGGGTTTTGTATTGCGCCAAACAAATATGCGTTCATCCGAGATGACACGCTGTGGCGACCCCTGACGGGACAAGCCGAAGGGAAAAGAAGAAGAAGATTCTTTGGAGGGGTTTTCAAAGGGTCTTATTTGAACCCGCGCAACTTTTGCGGTTCTCTTGGTGGGCGATCAGGTCAAACCCCCCTCCCCCCGATAAATAAATATTGAATAATATACAAAGAAATTAAATTAAATAAATATATAAATAATAATAAATGAAATAAATCTAATAAATGTTCCATCATCTTCTCTGCAGCGAGCGTACGCGCCGCCGCACGCGTTGAATTACAAGCGCGCGCTTTGACGTCATCAACCCATTTCTCGTTCGCCGTCTCGCGCGTGTGCGCAACCACGGTTGTTATTTAAAAAAAAAAAAAAAAATGTTTTCGCTGGTACGAGCGGCACGGTGGAGCAGCTGGAAAGCGTTGGCCTCGCAGTTCTGAGGGGCGGGGGTTTAAATCCCGGCCCCACCTGCGTGGAGTTTGCGAGGTCTCCCCTTGCCTACTGGGATT
Source organism: Syngnathoides biaculeatus (assembly GCF_019802595.1). NCBI lineage: Eukaryota > Metazoa > Chordata > Actinopteri > Syngnathiformes > Syngnathidae > Syngnathoides > Syngnathoides biaculeatus. Next base: position 21,986,570 of record NC_084645.1, on the reverse strand, counting down.
TGAACCCCGTTCCCCAGAACGTCTTCTGAATCCATTTTGATGAATCTCAGGAAAATAGCATTCATTTACTCAGACCTGCAATTTTTTTTTTTGCTATGAAAACGATGAATTGGCGTAGTCTGATGATCTTCAGCAAATGTTAATACAATCTGTACATAATATAAAGCACGGCAACATCGATCATTTTTAGCCCAGCTTGAAAAACATCTCTTCATTTGTACCCTTGCGGATGCACGGTTAAAACTCTTTCGAGTGTTCGATTCTAATTTAGGGAGCTCCGAACACCCAATTTTGGAGCTATTTAGTTTTCCACGTGGTTGTCTGCGTTTTCGTTACTATTCTGTTTTTCCCCGTCCATCCATCCTTTTTCCAAAGTGCCCGTCCTTATCATTGTATCCTGAACCAGTCGTGTGATCAGAATGCACGGTTTATCATATCATTTTTAGCTGGTCAGCAATGGTTAAAAAAAAAAAATAAAATCAGATTGTTATTCAATTAATTCTAAAAAGGTCAGAAAGCAAAGCAAATACAAAAAAAAAAAAAAAAAAAACAGCGCAAGATATCAGTGAAAATGCTCTAAAAAGTATGAGGGAAAAAAAAACAAGAGTTTTGAATCTGGATTTAAGAACATTCGAGACTTGGGCCCGACTTGGGCAACTCCATTTCATTGCCATCATGTTTACTTTGGACTCTGCTCCACTATCTGATGCGAGTCTGCAGATCGCAGAGTCCCACTGGGTTTATATTGCATTGGCAATATAATTGGAGACGAACATTAAGTCCATTCTCAAAAAAGTCCAGTTAAGGATGTAGTCCTTGCGGCTTCTGAGGAAGCACGGCCTGTCACAAGAGCTGCTGAGACAGTTCTACACAGCGGTCATCCGATCAGTACTGTGTACCTCCATCACAGTCTGGTTTGGGGCTGCCACAAAAAAGGACAAACTCCGACTCCAACGGATAATTAAAACAGCTGAACGGATTGTCGGCACTACGCTACCCACTAGTGAGGACTTGCACGCAACTCGAACTAGATCCAGAGCAGGCAGGATCCTTTCGGATCCTCCACATCCTGGCCACCAGCTCTTTCGGCTCCTTCCGTCGGGAACGCGCCATAGATCAGAGAACCGACTATTTTTCTGCTCCCTTTGCACAATTGACATTGTGCTGGTCTGGTGGGACGTTAACACGCTTTTCTCTTATCGGTTTCTAAATCAAGATTTCACATCTTGCACGACTTAAAAGGAATAGTTCCTATAAACAGAAAAGTCTCTTGTTCTTTGTTCTTGTTGCTACGTTGGTCCTTGCTCTTTGTTCTGAATGTCGTACCAGGTCACCACCGACTGCCGGAGAAAAATTCCTTGTGTGTTTTTACACACTTGACCATTCAAGCTAATTCTGATTCACGTCTTTCACGTACTTGGGACCTTAACCATTGAGTGATTTATAGAGCAGTAGCAGAACTTTGAAGTCTATTCTAAAGCTAACTGGGAGCCAGTGGAGGGACTTTACGATCAACGTGTTCTGGTCAGAAACTGAGTTCCACAATGGGTCAGAATGCGTCACCGAGGTATCGGATCGGTAATCAGTATCGGCTAGTACTCAAAATCACTCTGTCTTGGGTGCAAAAAAATATGATTATGCAACTCTATCCTAACCCGCCTGACTTTGGGCAAACCCTTGGACTGCACAGACTACCAACCTTGCATCGCTGATTTAATTTTTCCCTGAATCTAGCAAGCATTTTTTTTTTTTTTTTTTTTTTTTTGCAATGTGGGAGGAAGCCAAGAAAACAGCCTGCTGGCAGAGACTCCATCTCACGCTATTGAGGATAAACAGCACAGAAAATGGACAGACGGATGTCTCCTTTAAACGTGCTCCAAACCAGGCTTTTACTGTCTTTTGTCAGTTGTGAGTCGGTTCCAGAAAAGGTTATGGGAGTCGGTCTCTATAAAAGCTCTTGTTCTCTGCTTGTTACAAAAATCACCCCGAGAGATTTTCCTCCCTCCATTTAATGATTGTTAAAAAAAAATAAGCTGTTTGCTCGAAAGTCCTCGCCGGCGCCATCCCCCTAACCCGCCCCTCGCCGTTCTGTGTAGCCTCGGGCTAATGTGTGAGCACTGCAGTGATTTCGAGGCTGGCGCAAGTCGAACATGCGGCGAGCAGAGAGAGAGAGGAAAACAACAACAAAAAAGACAGACAGTCACACAGTGAGCGGAAGTGCACGCACGTTACCGTCCGAGATTCCTTAATCAGCATCCGCGCCTCATTTGCATTTCATTTCAAACGTGTCAGTCGACTTGGCCCCTGAACAGCTTTCATATTCACCACCCTTGAACCCCCCCAAAAAAGAAATCAATTTCCACAACTATTTTGCACTTTTGTTAATAAAAAAAAAAAACAACATTTACAAGGCTGGGGGCTGAGTCACTACAGATACGGCAATGCACTCCCACTCTAGCCTACTCCACTACTCAAGCAAACATTTTAAGCAAAAAAGAAATACTTAAATTATTTCATTAAATAAACTATTTAAACTATACATGTATTTCTACTATGCAGCTTATTCTCAGGAAAAGCTAAAAAAATGCTTTAAAAGGGGCTATTTTTTTAGACTTGGAACGCATTATTTCTTTTTCCATTAATTGCAATGGGGAATATCGATTCGGATTGCGAACAAATCACTTCTCGAACCGCCTTCTGGAACGGATTGTGGTCGAGAACAGAGGATGTGGAAGGTCAAAGGCCGTGACTTGGTATGTCTATGTCCATTTGCGATGGTTGACTTTAGCTGAGTTACTTGTCGTCCACCGAGCCTTCCCTACAGATCAGAATTTGTGAACGCCAGAGGCGAGTGGCTTTTGCCACAAAAACCTCTCGGAGCAGACTACATCAAAATATTTCATCGTGCTTCTCCGAATCTCTAGCCTATCACCGTGAACGTTCCTTCATTTTGCTGCCGTGTTTCTTTCCGCCTTACAAGTCCCCGAGATCTCAATCAATCATCCAATCAAGATCTCAACCCTGAGTGACGTAATCTCTCTCTCAGTTATGTTCAAGCACACGTGTCCCAGAACAAATCTGAAGTCCAGTACTTGCACTTCATTAATTCAAACCATTGCAAAACTCACAGTGTGCACTGCATGGAATTGAGGAAGAGGTGTGACAAAAAGTTGCTGTCAGCACATTGAAAAAAAAAAAAATAACAAAACGTAAAGACAAATGAGGGAATGGAAGGAAAAAAAAAAAAATCGAAGTCTCAGTGTTGGCCAGTCCAAAAATAGTTTCAATGAAAGCATTCGGATGGCGTGTGTGTGTTGTTGCCAAAGATGAAGAGTGAGTGACTGTGCCCAATTTCAGGCAGAGTGAATTTATTACAGTTAGCGAAAATGCAGATTTTCGAGTCTTTCAGATAAATGACGGAAGGCCCCTGTGAGCGCCAGATGCGGGTGCGAGGGTGGGTGGGCGACGGATGGACGGACGGACGGACGGCTGCTGCTGGGTGGAGTCTCCTCTGTCTGTTGGAAGGTGTTGTTTGTTACAAAAGCAGAAACCAAATCGGCAGCCATTCATTAGCCGCGAGGGACGACGACGACATCGTGCTAATGCGGCGGAGACGTCGAGCCGGCGGACACCTGGACAGTCGAAAGGCATCCGGTGCGAGTGACTGACTGCCGGCGATCCACCCCAAGACTGAGTGAGTGACTGACCCAGTCATCCCCTCACTCACTCACTCACTCACTCACTCACTGAAAGAAGGTCAAACTAAGTGACTGGTTGACGCACCATCTTATCAATGATTTGAAAGAATGAATAACTGCGTGACAGACCGATTTACCTCCCACACTACCGAGTTGCCTGACTCCCGAACTGACAGATAACCTCGCTGCCGTACTATCTGATTTACTCGGTAAATGTTGAATCAACTGATTGAATGACTGATGGACTGACTTGACTCAATAACTAATCGGTGGACTGGCTGACTGAATGAATGACTGACTCTCTTAACTACCCATTGCATCCATTTTCCAAGCCACTTATCCACACAATGAACACAGCTAACTTCAGGCAAAAGACAGACTCCAGCCTGAACTGGTCGTCAGTCAGTCCTAGGGTTTGTATGGACACCATCGCTGGGCGGGACTCTATCCCACGTTGGCCGCACCAAAGTCAGCCTTGTGTACCAGTAAACCATCAGTGACACTCTCTAACCGATTGAATCAGTTCTTCTTCTTTCCCTTTCGGCTTGTCCCGTTAGGGGTCGCCACAGCTCTCAGATGTTTGGCACTGGTTTTACGCCGGATACCCTTCCTGACGCAACCCCTCTGTATTTTAGCCGGGGAGAGAATCTTACTGCATCTGGTATTCCCAGGCGGTCTCCCATCCAAATACTAACCAGAGCCAAACCCGCTTCGCTTCCGAGATCCGACGAGATCGGGCGTTCTCAGGGTAGCGTGGCTGTAAGCAACCAATCCAATCAATGAATCTTAACTAATAACTTATTGACTGTCTTGCTGACTACCTTACTGTCAATGACTGCCTGCCTAACTCACTGACCGAATAAATTACAGACGGACGGACTGACTAATTAAATGAAGGTCAAATTGCCCAACGGACAGATTGATTGAGCCATTGTGACTCACCAGTCACTCTCCACTCCACGCAGAGACTCAATAACGCATTGCCAGAACCAACAACTAACGACGACTAACTACTGACCGATTGACTGACTGATCAACACATTGTTGAACCAACTCACTGACCGACTGTCGAACAAATTAAACAGAAACATCACTGACGAAAACTGAAGCATACGCTTAGAAATGAGATTTGTTTCCCAATATTATGTTCACCTTAACTACGCGTTTGCTTTTTGTTTGGCCGACGAGCTTCTCCGACGTGCCGAGGTGAACGGGTGGTTTGTTTTCTCGCAGCCCTCGTTGAGATCCCCGAACACAAAAGAAGCTCCGGCTGTTTTGTCAAAATGTTTGCAGAGAGCTTTTAGGGACATCTGGGATCAGGTTGATAACATGCCCAACAGATTCAAGTGTATTCATGTGGAGGCGTTTTTGTTCCATGAGTCAGCATCCAAAATAGTCTCATAATATTCTGACTATATTCATTTAGCACCGAGCCGGCTGGCTCCGGATCAGCTTTATAAAAAAAAAAAAAAATGCTTTAAGGATACCGCTGACATCCACGGTTAACACCACGGCTCTTGTTTGCAAGTCGACCCCCCCCCCCCCCAACTTTAACCGGTAACACTCCATGATTTGTGTGGAGCGCACGACGAGGAATGAATCTCCACACAGCGCGACGGGACGGAGTTCAGAGGTTTAAGAGCGGAGGAGGATGCGCGTCCATAAATTGAATTTTCACTGTGACAGCCTGACGGGTGAAGCGTCGCAATAAGACGCCGCTCGCAGAGGCAACGTTGTTATTTTTGTTGACAAACACCCGGGCCCTCCTCCGCTGCACTCCTCAACTCGCAAGATGACAGCTACTACTGTGTGCCATATTTCTACTCGGGTTCCCAAACACGGCGAGCGGATCCCACGTGGCTGACGTGAACCAGGCGGCGCGCCCTGCGTTTGCTACCTGACCCTTCGCTGGGGAATTATCTGACTTAATCCACCTCATAATACTGCAGTTACCGCGTCACATTTATATAAAACATTAATACGGATGGGAAAATCAACGCGATATGACGGCACGTAACTGTCCCAAGTACGTCATCTGGTGCTGATCGCGATCAGTGTTTATTCAGTAACAAAACAACAGCAAAGAAATGCCAAATAACACTTTTTTTTTTTTTTGCCACATACAATAGTAAAATATGTATATATACACAAATCTACATAACTATGACCAATGAAAATATTGAAAAAAACCGTGAAAAATAAAAGAGGACCCTTGGCCGGAACAATTCGCTTGATGATTTTTTTGGGGGGGGTCTCGTCCACTAAATGATTAATCATAGAAACGAGCTTGAGAGGATTATTACTACTTTTTTTAAAAAATATGCCCGTGATAAAACAAAATATGTCCAGTAAGATAAAGAGAAGAAAAGCATCGCCAAAAAGCACATTTGAAATGTGCTGTTTGATTTGATATATGCAAGTTGTACATCAAAATGGACGCTAGAGTGGTGGTGGTGGGGGTGGTGGTGGGGGGGGGCATCTTTAGGGGGCACACAAGCTACTGCAGGAGTGTCAAACTCGTTTTTCTCACGGGCCACATTGTCGTTCGGGTTTCCCTCGGCGGGCCGTTAAGACCTTGAAACAAAAATATTTAATCTCATCATATTTATATAATTTATGAACTAGTTTTGGAATCACAAATGAAGGGTAATGTGTTTTTCAACTATTCATGTTTGGTAACACAAACATGCTTGTAAAACCTCAACTTCATCATTGATGACATATGACAATTTGAAATTTTGGTACAGATTTTTACAAGAATAACGGAAATTGACACGAGATTTAGCTTCGCGGGCCACATAGTATCACGTAGCGGGCCAGATCTGGTCCGCCGGGCCTTGAGTTTGACACCTGTGAGCTACTGTATTGGTATTTTTAATAATATTTTGGAATTACTTTTCTTACAGCTACAGTTCCATGTTATATTTAATCATCTCATCATATTTACATAATTTATGAAGTAACTTTGGAATCAGAAATCAAGGGTAATGTGTTTTTACCTTGAGTTGTTCATTTATGATACATGACAATTTGAAATTTTGTTCCAGATTATTAGAAGAATCACGGAAATTGACACTCGAGATTTGGCTTCGCGGGCCACAAAATAGCACGTAGCGGGCCAGATCTGGCCCCCTGGGCCTTGAGTTTGACACCTGTGAGCTACTGTATTGGTATTTTTAATAACATTTTGGAATTGCTTTTCGTACAGCTACACTTCCATGTTATGTTTAATCATCTCACCATATTTACATAATTTATGACCTACTTTGGAATCAGAAATCAAGGGTAATGTGTTTTTACCTCGAGTTTTATCCATTTAAGATATATGACAATTAGAAATTTTGGTACAGATTTTTACAAGAATCACAGAAATTGACACTAGATTTAGCTTCGCGGGCCACATAATATCATGTAGCGGGCCAGATCTGGTCCGCCGGGCCTTGAGTTTGACACCCGTGAGCTACTTTATTGGTATTTGTAATAAAATTTGGGAATTGCTTTTACTACTGTTCCAGTTCCACGTTGTCTCGGGACAACTGTAAATCCCACAATAAGTGCTCTTTCTGTATTTTTGTGCATGGCTTCTTTGAAATATCATTGAGGGGGTTGCGGGGGGACGGACGGACGGACGTACGGAAAACGTCCCCATTTCCTGGAGCGACCCGCAACATGTCCTCCGCCGGCGCTCATTAACACCCACTCGCCGTTTGGACAACAGTGTTAAGCATTCTTTAATGAGTTTCCCCGCAGAGCGAAAAACGCTTGAATGTCACTCTCAGTCAACGGTGGCACGAGCTGAGGGTGGTGGGGGGCCACGGGAGGGAGAGTGGGGAGTGGGGGAGGGGGGGGGGGCGTGTGGGTGCACCAGTGGGCGCTTTAGTGTGTATTTGTGTGTCTTCTGATGCTGGGAACACAAAGTAAACAGACACTCTTGTGGGCAAACAGCATGTGGGAGCAGGCAGGGATATATATAAAAAAAAAAAAAAAAAAAAAAAAAGCCTTTGTTGACTATCACAGGAAAGTGATTCCCAGCATGCAAACAAATCACAGACATTTTCTCTGTGCTTTGCCTTTTTTTTTTTGGGGGGGGGGGGGGGGGCTGTAATTCAATTACGAACCTACTCTGGCTTTATGACGCAAGACAATAAATGAGATCCTTGAGTTGAATTTCACAGGGAAAAAAAAAAAGTCAGTTTTGTGGATGATTCCCCTCGCACAATTGCGGCAGCACGCGAGCGCGTAAACAAACGGGCCGACCAGACGCCGAACACGCGAGCGCGCACGCTTTGATTCCCTGATACGACAACTTTGCTGTTTTAAAGGGAGACGACGAGGACGCGCCTCGGCAGGACCCCTGGCTGTCAACGGAGCGGAAGGGGGAACGCGTTTTGTTGTTTTTCCCCTCGCCGTGACGTGATATGGATTCGGCTAAAAGGCACCTGCGAAGCGCACTAATCAATGCGGCAAATCTGTTTTAATCAAAGCTGATGCCAATTTATGATGGTGTTTATGTGCTGTTGGCTTCTAAGTAGGCTCTTCCTTAATTGTTGGAAAATGGGTCAGGATTACGGGAGTGTGTGTGTGTGTGTTTTTTTTTTTTTAAATCTGGGACTCGGAATCAATTATTCCTCAAGAGCAACACAGGAACTTAGTGGTTAGAATCTTTGGCTCACAGGCAGGATATCTAGGTTCGACTCTCTGTTGGACGAACGTTCGACATCCCAATGGTTTGGTTCGTTCAAGACTAAATTGTCCGTTGGTGTGAATTTAGGTCCACAGATGCGCCCGTAGAACATAATGAATATACAGTGAAAAAAATAAGTATTTTAACACCCTGCTATATTGCAAGTTCTCCCACTTAGAAATCAGGGAGGGGTCTGAAATTTTCATTTTAGGTGCATGTCCACTATGAGATAGTCTGAAAAGAAAAATCAAGAAATCACAATATATGATTTTTTTTTTCATGATTTATTTGTGTGATACAGCTGCAAATAAATATTTGAACACCTAAGAAAACCAATGTTAATATTTGGTACAGTAGCTTTTGTTTGCAATTACAGAGGGCAAACGTTTCCTGTAGTTGTTCATCAGGTTTGCACACACTGCACAAGGATTTTGGCCCACTCATCCACACAGATCTTCGCTAGATCAGACAGGTTTCTGGGCTGTCGCTGAGAAAGAAAGATTTTCTATTGGGTTTAGGTCTGGAGAGTGGCTCGGCCACGCCAGAACCTTGATATACTTCTTACCGAGCCTTCCTGGCAGTGTGCTTGGGGTCATTGTCATGTTGAAAGACCCAGCCACGACCCACCTTCAATGCTCTGGACTGAGGGAAAGAAGTTGTTCCCCAAAATCTCCCAATACATGCCCGCGGTCATCTTCTCATTAATACAGTGCAGTCGTCCTGTCCCATGTGCAGAAAAACACCCCCAAAGCATGATGCTACCACCCCCATGCTTCACAGTAGGGATGTTCTTGGGATGGAACTTTCATTCGTCTTCCTCCAAACAGTTAGTAATTATGACCAAAAAGTTCAATTTTGGATTAAGCAGGGGAACCTCCCGTGCCATGCATGATTTCAAACCATGACGTCTTAGTGTATTACCAACAGTCACCTCGGAAACGGTGGTCCCAGCTCCTTTCAGGTCATTGACCAAGTCCTGTCGTGTAGTCCTGGGCCGATTCCTCACCTTTCTAAGGATCACTGAGCCCCCACGAGGTGACATCTCGCACTCCGATTGAGATTGACCGTCACGTTTAGCTTTTTCCATTTTCTAATAATTGCTCCAACAGTGGACTTTTTTCCCACCAAGCTGCTTGGCAATTTCTCCGTAGCCCTTTCCAGCCGTGTGGAGTTGTACAATTGTTGTCTCTGGTGTCTTCGGACAGCTCTTTGGTCTTGGCCATGTTACAAGTTTGAGTCTTAGTGCTTGTATGGGGTGGACAGGTATCTTTCTGCAGCTAACGACCTCACACAAGTGCATCTGATTCAGGATAAAACATGGTGTGGAGGTGGACTTTTCAAGGCGGACTAACAGGTCTTAGAAGGTCAGAATTGTAGCTGATATTGTTCAGATACTTATTTCCAGCTCTATCACACAAATAAATCATGAAAAAAAAAATCATACATTGTGATTTCTAGAGTTTTCTTTTTAGATGATCTCTCTCACAGTGGACACGCACCTATGATGAAAATTTCAGACCGATCCATGATTTCTAAGTGGGAGAACTTGCAATATAGCAGGGTGTTCAAATACTTATTTTCTAAACTCTAAAGTAATGCTTGCGCACAAAGAAGCTCGGCTAGCTAGGTAGGTAGTTAGGCAGGTAAGCAGGAAGGTCGTTCGGTATCCTGATACCCAGGTAGCTACGCGGGTAGCTACACAGGTTTCTTTGTCAAGTTCAATTTAGTCATCGTCCCGTCGAAGGTGTCGAGTGAAAATTTTGCGGCGAATGGCAAGCCCTTGAAGTTAATGTCATAGTGCTTCATTGCACTCTTTTTGATGAACCCTTTCCCCCCCACTCACGCTAAGTGGCCGCCTGTGTGAAGTGGACCAACGGCGCGCTGTGCGCTCTCCAACTAGAGTTTGAAAGAAATTACACGCATAAAGACCCGTGATCGAAATGTACAAAAAAAAAAAAAAAAAAAAATCAAATGGAAAGACAAATAAACAAAGTGTACTAGTTGCCTGTATTTCACATTTTTATTTGGGTATTAGGGCTTCTCATCTTGCTGGTAAGTGAATGTAGCACGGTACTGATCTTATCTTTGTAAAGGCACCGTTTTTTCAGTTGGAAACATAAAGCTTGAAACTTTTGATTCTGAGTCAGCTGTTCAGTTTGAGGAAATATGGCCAAACAAATTCACATTTGCGAGCCGTCACATGTTCGAAACCAACCCAAGCGGGCCTCGACTCGGAGCTGTCCGAGGAACCATTTCTTCTGTCACCAAAAGTGCAGAGTCAGCAGAAAGCTTTGACGAGCTGTTAAAAACTCATCTGTTCGAGAACCGCTCTGTCTGGATATCATATCGAGAGAGTAGGCTTTGCACTGCACTGGTTATTACTAGTTACTGACATTTAAAAGTTGAGTTTTTCCCTTGATTGACAAAATTTCATTCCTTCCCCAACCAAGCTTGAACGTCACGTCAATTTGATCTTAAATCAACTTTTCCCATTAAAATGGATGTAAATGTCATGAAGCCATTGTGCCCCTCAATTGCTTTTAGTAAGAAATATGTGACGGATCAGAAATGCGATATTGAAAAAATATATGCACCAATATCATAATGAGAATAAACATAAGTATGTGACGTCACGTGACTAAGAAAGCGTAACTGGATTGGCTGGGTGTCGGGTTTTGACCTGAAGTAACCCCGCCTTTTTAACACTGAATTTTAGACGGTGAATTTCAGACATCGAATTGTAGCCAGTTGAATCTCAGGGGACTGAAAATATTGCGTTTGAATTTTAAAGGTTGAATTTTTTCACATGGCGATATAAGATTGAAACGTTCAACTGGAATACAGCTATTGAAAGTGGGATCACTTTGAAATAATGTGAATTTTACAACATACAATTTTCAGTGGCATTTTTAATTCAAATCCTGGTGGCACATATTTACTTCCATATAAAACATTTTTCATTAATTGGTATGTTTTTTTTCTTTTGCCTTTTACTGAACTTTCTTCTTCACTGTGTTTTTGCCTTCTCCATATTTTACTTTAATACTTTGGGTTGTTGTTGTTGTAGCCTTTCGCGACAGTGTTGTACATGTGTTAAAAGTACTACGCTTGTAGTGTTTCGCCAAATCAACTACGCGCATAGCCCTCTCATATTTTTTTTATAATTTTAACTTTTCATTCAAAGGATTTAATCTGCTTCTTCTCAGCACCTACTTTCTTAAGACCTGGGGATTGAAAAATACATATTTTACAAAATACCACCACAAAAATCAAGACAGGACCTTGCGACCAGAAAACAATGGAAAAATGTCTACTTTTCACTACGAGGAAACCGCGTGAATTGCACGTGGCTGAATGTAGTCAAGTTTACTGCCATCTAGTGGTGGACTGTCTTACGTTCACGTTTATGGAAGTAAATTAGTGCCACCAGGATTTGAATTTGAAATGCCACAGAAAACAGGATTTGAATTTGAAATGTAAAGTGGTCACATTTTCAATACTTGCTACAATTCACTGTGTGAAATTCAACTGGCTACAATTTTTAGCATGTGATGTCACATGACTACAAAGGCGTAACTGCGGTTGGCTGGCAGTTCGGTTCTGACCTGAAGTAACCCTGCCTGGTGGCACGGACGGTCGATTTTAGACACCGAATTGTACCCAGTTGAATTGTTAACATTGAAAAGTTACATTGAAATACAACTATTGAAAATGTGATTACTTTATATTTCAAATTCAAATCCTGGTGGCACTAATTTACTTCCATACACGTGCAACTAAAAGTTTTGCTCGCAACACAAAGCTAAAAAAAATTGAGAGAGAGAATTGCAACTCAAGAGACTTGTAAGTGGGGGCACTCATAAGTCAAGGTACCGCTGTAATTTGTCATATTTCTTATTACTTATTTGACCACCACTGTCTGACTTTCACGAAAACAAGTTCCAAATACAAAAGTATTTTAAGTCCAAGACACTGTTGGCCTTTAACAAGACAAGAACGCTAAAATACTAATATTGTTTGTCTAGGGGGAAAAAAAAAAAACATCAGGTCCTGCAAGAATAAAAACAGAAGCAGAAAAATATATAAAAATAAATAATAAATTTGTACATAACCAATCAGTGGTGCTGCTATAAAACGGTACAATAATAGCGAATGCGAACATTAATTTGTATTCATGTATTGTGTGTACATTAAATATGTACACACAATTACTGACTTTCAAACAATGCAAGAAGAACACGAATAGATTAAAAGAAAATAAAAGGAATGCATATTCAGGGAATATTTACACAAATTGTTAATGATCAGCCTTGTCAGCGCTTGTCACTGGTCGCAATTTTCAACTGAGCTCACTGTTCCCAGTATCAAAGCCTCATTTTTAAAGCCTTATTTATTGGAAATTAGAAGTGATTTCTAAAAGTGGCTTCGGCGTTCTCATCAGAATCACTCAGTCGTCGTGCAAATGGAAGAAGAAATCATATTTTGAATTGGCAAACATTTGCACACATCAGTATTTGTCCACCTTGTCATTGTGGTGCCCCTTTGAGAAACATTCGGATGTTTTTGTTGACATTACGAGCAGCATTTTTGTCATTTTTATCACATTTGCATTGCCGCCCTGTCATAGCGAAATATCAATTGATAACCCTAAAACTAAAAGGCACATTAGGGCGATACAGACTTTTCCAATATTTTGTATGTTAGCATTAAGCCAGCGGACTTCGGGTGTTTTAAATACACCGCATGTAATTCTCTGTTTTCTGCAACTTGTGACATTAAAACAGGGGTGCTCAATGCGTCAATCACGAGGCAGTCTTGGTCTAAATTGAAAGTATATCATACAGCTATTCAGTTTGTGGCATTTAGAAATGTGATTCCATGAGTGACGGATGACTGGACATACGTACTGTAAAAAAGCCACTGGTTTCTTTTAGGCAGCACACGGAACTTTCTCTAACAACGACCGCAGCCCCGCCACACTCTCTCCTAGTTTACTTTACACCCTCCGTACACTCATAATTGCAAATGTTACAGTACTTACGCAGCCAATCAATGTGTTTTATAATGACAGGGTCCACCACCGCTGCTTTAGTTAGCAACAGAGTCTAGGCAACGTAGAGCAAAGACGAGCTAGACCTGCCGATTATGTTTACTTTTGATATTAATGGAGAAGATGCAACAACTGTCGGAGTATGTGAATAATTGAAGAAAAAGTGGTTTAACTGGATGAGATTTTCTCTTTTCCGAGTGGGAAAGGTCTGGTCTGGAGCCAAAGTAGAAAGTGCAGGATGAGATGGTGTGTCATTTTAAAATTCCACCTTGGCACAGCCTGATCCAGGATGAAAGCACAGACAATACAATGCACAAAAAGCTAATTCTGTATTTACATATACGAGGCAACATAACATTAACCTTAGAACGATTAGGGAGCATCGTCATCACCCCCCGTCGGTAGCTCACGAGAGGCTGGCTTCTTAAAAAGTAGATGTTGGAGTAAAAAAAAGTCTGGGCATCCCTGCATTAAACACTTTGAAGCCTCTTTTTTTTTTTTTTTAAGATATGTTCACTTTTTGCCGAACTGCCTTGTGTGAGATCAACTGAGCTCACTGCCAATGTCACAGGTCAAAGCAAAAGACGTAACCATTTCACTTGTATCTCAAGGCACATACTGTATTTACAGGTACAAGACAGTACCCCGAGTGTTATTTGTAACCTTTGTTCTGAATGCGTGCGTACACGCTGTCACTTGTGATTCCAACAACGCAGCGTTGTTCACGTTTCAAGAAAATAAAAACGTCACAAGGACACGTGAACTTGGGAATGATCCACGGAGAAAAATCGTCCTGGGCGCGTTCTTGTTGTCGAGCGTCCGTATAATGAGACAAGCGGAGGAAGCTCCCCCTCCACCGTCCTCATGCATTATTTCGCCTTTATTAACGTCGCGCGTGCGAGAGGGACCACAAGGACTGACGAATGAATTAGACGTCAGCGCCTATGTGAATTTTACAACGCATTCCCAACTGATTGATAGGCTGAAAAACGTCGTTTTTGTTTTTTTTTTTTTGGTCTACACTGACGTCCGAGGCACACTTAAAGCACGTCGAACAATAAGCGTGATTCTGACCATTGTCTTTCGGGAGGGGCGGACCAAAAGAGGAGAAAAATTTTGCACCATTGTTGTACGGAGAAATACTGATTTCTCCTGACAAGGCTGCTGTTGTAACCAAGTGCATATTTTTCGTGGCTACTTTAAAAACCCAAACACTCACAAACATGCGCGTGATGAGTTCACTTGCATCCACTTATGCAACGTTTTCTAACCTTTATTGAGCTTAGGCACATATCTTACAACATTTCATGGCACCACATAAAACAATTATGTCCCAATTTATGTTTATCGTCAAACTAAACATAAAACCAAAATTGCACGTAGGGTATTTAAATCACTCACATTTTAAAAATGTACAAGTGTGGTCAGTCATGCCCGCAGATATAAAGTCACGTGTGTGGTCCAACAGTCATGCCCGTAGATATAAAGTTACGGGTGTGTGTTCTGTTTGTAATCATGAGTGTACCTCTTTAAGAGTGGAGGGGGGCGGTGTCAGGTAAACTAGGAAGTAGAAGGAGATTGTGTGCTTCAGTGTTGGGGGAAGAAAAAAAAAAAAAAAAAAAAAAAAAAGAGGCTGTGGTTTACTGCGCTGGATCGGTTTTCACGTGCGCTGAGAGTGTGCGACAAGTGCGCAATTGCGCAGTGGCGCAGCTTAGAGAGAACATTGGTCAAGACTACACAAAATAGGCGACATCTTTCAATTTCTATGTATTTCTACTTGTCATAAATTTTACGCGGGTGATGCTCAACCGTGCAGATTTGCGCGGGCGCCCGTCAAATCCCAGTGACTGCTATTTAAACAAACAACAACAATGTTGGCTAAAGAATGGCTCACTAGCTTAATGGCCAGCTGTATGCTCTCTTTTGCGGAGTGATTTATTTAAAACGCAAGCTAACCAGGAACAAAGGTCTCATTGGCTGGTGGTAGGGGTCGATGCCATAAGCGGGGGCTCACCAAGGGCGCCATTCAAATCAGGAATGCACCACTAACAACAGTGACAAGTGTAAATTGTGGGCTAATGAAGTGGTGTGTCCACTCGTGAAAAAAGTAAGAGACAAAGCACCCAAGCGCCGACAGCATCAAGGAAACATTTAAAACCATCTTATTTGCGCCTCGCCTGGGATTAAAAGTGCCAAGTGGACAAGGACCGAAGTCTGGAGACTGTTTCAAGACATCTTACCTAGCAATGACAAACAAGCCTGAACCTCTTAAAAAGTGTCCATCTTTTTGAGCAGCCAGGATGCACAGATCGGAAATCACAGTTTAAATAGCCGCTAGCTTCCTCGCAATGTGCTAGCTCCGCACCTGATCGCTATAGTAACAAAAGTCACACACCGCATTATTACATTCTTGTAAATCTGACACGCCACACAGGACCCGATTGTTGACAACTATGTCAAATTAGACTGATGCGAAGAAAAAAAACTGCAGCTTATATGAAATGACGTTAAAAAATTTGGGTGGGGGGGACAAGCTATCATGTCCGCTCTAAAGCGCTGTGGCCGTGTCCACTGAATGTGCCGCAGCCACGCCATGCTCATCTTTCAACTGTCCATCAAACACAGTACACCACTTCTACAACCTGAGAAAACGGATCCTACTTTGTCAATCATCGTTCTCATGCCGAAATATTAAATTACAAGATGGAGCCGTGAAACTATATTCGCTTAAAGCCTCCTGCTGGAAAATTGGATATCGGGTCACCAAGGGTTTGTTTCTGCCGTGACGACGAGGTGGTGGAAAGCACACGTCGGATGGAACGTCAGACGTTATTTCAACCTCGTCCTTCTTTTGACTTTGTCTTTGCGACCCGCGCACACTCGCGCCTGACAACGAGGCACTCTAAAGCAGCCAAGCCAGCGTCGAAGCCAACACACCAATTGGCAAGTCGGCTTGCAAAGATAAAGATCAAGTTTTTTTTTAAATCGTGAGACAAAATGCAGAATATGTCTCCTTTATTGAAAATAATGCTTTTAATCCATAACAATGTCAAGATGAACAGCGCTAATCCAACATAATAGCACGTTAATGAGCCACGTGTGGTTGATGCATGCGTTCGCCTCCAAAACGACATGGCCCTAATGCACATTTGCCAATCTGACGATGATGAAGCCGCAACGTCAACGGCGCGGCGCTCAGCCACGTCGGCGTTGGCGCGGTTATTTCTCTTCGTGCGCTACGGCGGTCGCGCCGGATAAAGTGCGGTATTCATCAGCAAAGCCCTGCCTCTCCGAACCACCATATCCATTACTCACATGCCACATGCTAAATATGGAATTTAATTTTTCTCGCTGAAGAAATGTCAAGGGAGTAGCGTCCCCCACCCCCAACCTCTCTCTCTTCCGCAACCCCGAGCCCCTGACTTAATGGGAGTTGTGTAATTACTGGGACTGTGATGTCTGCTTGGAGGAAATGGAACGTGTAGCCTGGGATGTGGAGGAAAACCTCAGTGGTGCTGGATACTCACGCCCCCAAGATCATGAAAAGACCCCCCCCCAATCACCCACCCTCCCAAATTTAACCGGGGCGATGAATTACTGCGAGACGGCATCCGCATTTAGGCCAATTAAACGTGTGTTTGAATCCATAAGAATGTTGCATTTCCTGAACCACCATCTCGAGGAGCGCTTTTCATAAAGAAAGTAGATCATAAGATAAGCCGATTGTGCCGTGTGATGCCGTATTGGCGGAGATGTTAATGCAATCTCGCTCCCTCAGTTCTCTTAATTCCTCCCCTCCTCCGAGCAAGCCTTTCTAAATGGCGGATTTATCTTTTTAAGGTGAAGCCAAGTCGTAGCCTTGGGCTCTTTTATTCCCGCTGTAAGCTCGGAGCGCGGGAGCCAAAGGGAACGGAACGCACGTGCCGAAGCCGTGGAAGATTTGCCACACGCAGATAATGACGACCGCACTCCATCTCCAAAAGCTTCGGAACGGTGCAACAATTGCACTAAAAAACACCCAGTTTTGAAATGAGAAAAATCAGACGAGAGAACGAAATTTAGATACGGTTTGTTATGAACTGCTGATTGCCACTTCCAATTGTAGATTACATTACGAATAAACAAAAGAAAAAAAATTACTGCACATGATGTGTATTTAATCAAATTAACTTGCCGAACTCTGTTAGGTCGACGCGAACATACAGTGCAAAACAGCATAGACTGGCTAATGAAGTAGTAATTATAATGTATTTTGAACACAGGCTGGAGCAACACATACAGGTAAAAATATTCACAGGCAGAAATTCTTTATCTTCTGCGGAAAACGATGAATGTTATTGCCGCTGAATGGAAATTTTTACCGGTGTTCCATCATCATCAAGGTCCGTGCTGTCCAGTGATCGGCAGAAAATCATGCAATAATTTTCTATATCAATACGTGGCAATGTGTAGCTAATTACTTTGATTCGCGATGGGTCAGGCGGCGGTGACGGTGGCATTGTTGCTAGCGAAGCTACACGGTGACTGTGATGGTGAGGTTTTTTTTTTTTTTTTTTTTTTTTTTAAAAGAAAAGATGCTAACTCGGAATTGGACTCTGGACAAAAATTTTGACATAGATAAAGGCCAAAGAATGAGTGGAGGTCAAAAGAAACCGAAGACTGTTTACTCGTGGAAAGACTCTGGTGTCAGGCAATATAGCGAAAGCTAGCTTTCATTTCGATTTAGTCTCGCCGGGGATCCGACATCGACTTCAACAGTGCTAAGGTTCCAAGTACGCTTAAACTGCGTCTCCAAACGAAAGACCCTAAACTTCAGAACAAGAATGCAAAGTATTTTGACCGCCGTCATGCACATGTGGAGAAACGGGCAACGTTGATGAGAAAAACCCACAAAGATAAAACGAAAAAGCCCTTAAACTAGCTAACTCGTTACTGAACTTGTCACCAATAAATTGTTCTCGCCTGTCTAAAGTGGCTAAAGAAATAGCCCAAGTACGTCCGTCTTTCAGATAACAACATTTCCAGACGTATCGGTGACATTTCTGCAGAAATGTAATGTTTAGTTTTGAAAAAGGTCCTCACAGTTTGCACTGCAACTTGACTGATACTAGTGGACATCCCAAAATCCTGGTCATTGTTGCTTGTGGATGGAAATGCAACAGGAGAAAACTTCCTTTTTTGCAAGACATTGCCAGAAAAAAAGCAGGAGAGGAAATTGTTCGCGTCATGTCTGAATATCTGGAACAAAGTGGACTTAAATGGGAAAACTGCACAGGCGTCTGGACTGATGGAGCGGTAGCCATGGCCGGTCGGACGCACCAAAGGCTTTGAACCAGAGTGAAGGTAAGAAACCCCGATATGATCGTTACACACTGCTTTTTACGGCACGAGGCCCTCGTAGCCAAGACTTTACCGGCAGACCTATTTCTTGCGTTGGATGATGTTGCGCGCATGGTGAACTTTGTAAAATCTCGACCTGTGAAAGGTCGCATATTTGCATCTTTATGCGAGTAGACGGGCACGGAACATAAAAGATTATTGTTTCATACAGAGGTCCGGTGGTTGTCCCGTGGCAAGATACTGGCCCATGTTTATGAACTACGGCAGGGAATAAAAGTGTTTCTGACAAATGAGAGGTCCAATTACGCAAAACTACTTGCAACTGATGAGTGATGTGCAAAGCTGTCACACCTGGCTGACATTTTCGATCATCTGAATGAACTGAACACACATATGCAAGGCTGAAAGGAAAACCTGCTCACAAGCACAGATAAAATAAATGGATTCCGCTCAAGGGGCAACTCTGGAAACATCTGGAAAATGGAAATCTTGAAATGTTCATACTCTCACACAGAAGCATTATGTGATATAATACTGAAACATACACCAACACCGTGACCGAAAGAACAAGATCCCGGATACAAGCGGTGGAAAAAAAGTTTCCTCCGCAGGGTGTCCGGGCTTTCTCTTAGAGATAGACTGAGAAGCTCGGTCATCCGGGAGGGTTCTCAGTGTCGAGCCGCTGCTCCTCGGCATTGAGAGGATCCAGACGAGGTGGCTGGGGGATCTGATTCGGATGCCTCGCATACGCCTCCCTGGTGAGGTGTTCCGGGCCTGTCCCACCGGAAAGGGAACCCCGGGGACGATCCAGGACAAAACTGTAGAGACTATTTCTCTCGGCTGGCTCGGGAACCCCTCGGGATCCCTCCGGAAGAGCTGGAAGAAGTGGCTGGGGAAAGGGAAGTCTGGGTATCCCTACTGAAGTTACTTCCCCTGCGACCCAACCTGGCGAAGCAGTAGAAAATGGATGGATGGATGTAAAAACATTTTTTTAACCTATAGATATGACTAGTTTTCATGTAAGTTACACCATGCCCTGAAAAGTTACCACTGTGACCAGTTTCACCCGTCAACGGGATTTGCTATCATAACCGAACGCGCTAAAACACCTGAAGCACGGGTATCCGAAAATGAACACGACGTCAGCTAAGTCGGTTTGAGGCAGCCATTTTAGGGTCGTTTTTTGTTTTTTTTTTGACAAACGCTGATTTGAGTATTTAGTCATCCAAATGGGCCCCAATCAGAAGCTGGTGTCCTAGACCGACGGACACGGCTTCGTCGTGGGGCGACATGCAGGCGTAAGCGGCCAACTCCCTTTGAAAAAGGACTTCATAATTACGATGATGCGTAATTGTTATCTATTGTGCTATAGGTAAGGATATGGCACCGCGTGAAGCAATTACATTTGCTCCTCTGATTGCTTCTTTTGTTGTTGTCGTGGCAGTGCAGCCCTAATGAGACAACACGTTTGCCTTCAGTCCCTCATTTAGTAAGTAGATCACTGTGGCTAGTTTTCCATCTGGCAACTTGCCCCTGGCAGAGCTCGTCTGAGGTGTTTGACACAGCGACTTTCACTCCGTGTATTTCAGTGTACTTTACACATATTGCGTGTATGCTATGCGTCTTCCATGCTACTAAAAGCAGGAATCTGCATGTGACCTTCTGTGAGTTTCATTTCACCACCAACAACCAGTGGTACAAAAGCAAAGAAATACAACTAGTTACTGAACTTAAGTACTTTTGTCAAATATCTACTATTTTGCCCTGAGATACGAGTTTAATTTGCTCCATCGCCACGCTTCGTAACTCAAAACATGTAACTTAGCTAATCTTTCCTCACTGAAATGAAAGGAAATGTCATTAATCCATGACAGACTCCGAAATTAACAGCAGAAATATTTGTAATGTAATGTTTTTCAGAGGAAAAAAATAGTCCTTTATAATATTTTGTGCTTTGTAAAAACTTAAGTAAATGTCATATCCTCAATACTGTGAAGTTAACATCGTTAATTTATGATAGCTAATCATTACTAGTTAGAAAACATTGCAATTCCTCCACAATCGCTCAGGGATAGTCAGCCTTTGTTGGACTTTCGATCATTTTACGAAGCAAACGGTAACAGAAGTGACGGATAACAATCACATCCATAAGCTAGCTGCACGGCCAAAACTGACGCCGCGTCACTCAATGAGCTGTTAGCCAGTAAACAGCGAGCCGACTCCACACTTTGTTTTCGCGGACTCCAGGTCAAAAAACGCCCTTAAAGCCACACGTATTTAAAGTCGGAAACAATGCAGTGGTGACCCCAAATGGACATAAATAATACTCGCGCCTCACATGTATATGTTGAATCGGTATTGTGCAAAAAAAAAAAAAAAAAACTAAACATCAATTCAGCAGAAAGCAGGGATTTCTAGAACATCATCACCCACATGATAAAACCATACACTCATTTTCTTAGACGCTTATCCTCACAGTATCACCCAACATGAACAAGCGTAAAATGGTCACAAAAATTAAAACCCTCAGGTCGCCTTTGCACACTGAGCCAGCGAGTGGGTCAGACACCCTAGACTGAAAGATGGCCACCCTCCGCCCCGTCTTAACAGAAAGTGAAATCAGGCCCTCCCCAACGCCAAATCAAAGCCCAACCCCACCCCCGTACGCCACCTTCTGGATTCATCCTTTTTGGGTCACATGTAACCCGCCTTTTTCTTCTGCCCGGGAAAATACCTGTGTGGGCTAATTTGAGCGGCTCCCTGGGCTCACAAAGGCTTGAATAAGCCGCTTTTGTCTGCTTGACAGCATCCCTCAGCCCCCGTGTCCAGCGGCAGCTCCTCGCTTTGTCAACGTGACAAAGACAAACGACGGCCGAGGGAGAGACTTTCTTGTCCATCCGCTGTTCCGATAAAGCGTTCAGGTGTACTGCCTTCTTAGATTGTACTCTTTTAACATAGACACCTTTCTCCGATTTAAAACATTACTGGAGTTAAACCGGGCAGAATGGTGGATTAGTGGTTGGCACTTCTGCCTCACAGTTCTCATTTTTTGGGATTTGAATCTCTGCTACAGCCTTCCTTTGTGTAGTTTTTCCATCAAGCTACAACACAGCCTGACAAAAGAAGGCTAGTTTTCAGTAATTGAAGGTAGAAAAGATCAAAGACAATTGCCATTAATTTCATATATTTTGAAGGAAAATTATTACTAGTATCACAGGCGGTTCAGTTCCTGGAAGACTACTGTCAGAGTCTGGTCCGCATTGCCGACAATAAGTTGGACTTGTTTCCAGTGAGAGTTGGACTCCGCCAAGGTTGCCCATGGTCACCGATTTGAATTTCTAAGCACAGCCGAGGCGTAGAGGATTCCGGTTTGGTGGCCTCTGCATCGCAACTCTGCTCTTTCCAGAAGATGTGGTTCTGTTGACTTCCACAAGTTGTGCTCTCCAACGCTCACTGGAGCAGTTCGTAGCAGAGACCGAAGCGGCTGGGATTAGAATCGGCACCTCCAAATCTGAGACCATGGTCCTCAGTCGGAAAAAGGTGGCGTGCCCTCTCCGAGTCGGGGGTGAGATCCTGCCCCAAGTGGAGGAGTTCAAGTATCTTGGGGTCTTGTTCACAAGTGGGGGAAGAATGGAGCGGGAGATCAACAGACGGATCGGTCTAGCGTCTTCAGTGATGCGGACTTTGTATCGATCCATTGTGGTGAAGAGGGAGCTAAGTCGAAAGGTGAAGCTCTCAATTTGCCAGTCGATCTACGTTCCTCCCCTCACCGATGGCCACGAGCTGTGGGTCGTGACCAAAAGAACACGATTCGGGATACAAATGAGTTTCCTGAGCAGGGTGTTCGGACTCTCCCTTAGAGAACGGGTGAGAAGCTCGGGATGGGCTCAGTGTCGAGCCGCTGCTCCTCCGCATTGAGAGGAGCCAGATGAGGTGGCTGGGGCGTCTAATCCGGATGCCTCCCTGGTGAGGTGTTCCGGGCATGTCCCACCGGAAAGACACCCCCGGGGGACGACCCGAGACGCGCTGCAGAGTCTCTCGGCTGGCCTGGGAACACCTCGGGATCCCTCCACAAAAGCTGGAAGAAGTGGCTGGGGAAAGGGAAGCCTGGGTATCCCTCCTGAAGCTACTTTCCCCGCGACCCGACCCAAAGAAGTGGTAGAAGATGGATGGATGGATGGATTACTAGTACCACTGTATCAGCAACAGGCCACAGAATGCCCTACATCAGGCTCTACAACGTTGTCCAAATTCCACAGCACTGTGCGGAAAGATCTTTTCTTATTATCACATCATATGTTTTCAATAATGATAATGATACCCGTAATTACATACATCATTTGTATTATTTCATTCCTAACTCAATGAGAATCGATAAAGGAATCAATAAGGAATTAAAAATAATGGGTATTGTCAATCGTGGATTTGGAAATGCAAATTTCTTATCAATTTCCATCCCACCCAACCTCCGAGATAAAAAAAAAAAAAAAAAAGCAATTTTCCCAACTTTCCATGGTGACTTCCGCAGAGGATTGTTTTTGAGGAAACGCGCTGGTGATTTTCAGGCCCCTTGAGGCACAGCTAAAGGCAATACATTTGTCGGAATAATAACCTTCGACAGCGTTTCTAAACTCAAAACAGTTTTCGCCTGATAATCCATCATCGTGAAATTATGCGGGTGTACCTAATTTTGTGACCCGTGAGAGTTGCGGGTGTCATTTCCCACGGAGGCGACATTAATAGCATATATGCAAAGTGTGTACGCCGCACGTCCACAAGGAAGGCGACGGAATTTATCGCGGACTCGGAGGGGGGCTAATGTTAATAAATGAGCGCGGGCATGACGATCCATTAAAAAGTGGTTTGAAGGTCCATTGAAGAAAAGACGCTCCTGTAACCCGCTGCCACGCAATTTAAAAAGAGGAATAGGCCGTGTCAAAGAGCATTTATCCAAATTAATATTAATGCGCTCACGGACAAATATTTGTCAAGGCAAAGAGCTCGCGCTTGTTGTAATCGCCATCACGCGCCGTGATGCCGCACGGGCAACACGCCGCCAGCCATTTGTCTCGTGGTGACGAAGATGCATGCCGACGGTGTGGCGATGAGCTCTGAGAGCACCTGGATGAAAACATTTAGGTGCTGGGGAAATATGAAACATCTTTCAAAGCGCATTGAAAGTGGGGGACACAATATTAAAATGTGAGACACCGTCCATGAATTACAAAGAAAAACAACAAAAAAAAACGCCACCACATGAGTTCCATCAATATGGAAACGCCCGGTACATTTAAAAAAAAAAAAATATGTTTTTAAAGTTACTAAATATTTATGAAAAGTCTCCCGATTTTCCAGCTCATTAGAACGAAAATATGAATTTTTCACCGCTGCAAAGCAAAAGCAAAAAAAAAAAAAAAAGCTCTAGCTGAAAAAAATACATGAAGCATTTTCACGGGTGCTTTCTTGCAAAGGTTAATATTGGTGTTTGCATTCATCCTAAAAAAATGTAAAGAAAAATGTAAAAAAAAAAAAAAAAAAGGAGCACCTCCATGAAGATGTTGCTTACAGATGTATCTGTAAAATCTCGAGAGACCTGAGTGGTCAACGCATCTCGCCTACGGTTGGCAATTTTATAAGCATACGCAAAGAGAGGTTGAAATAAACTTTGCGTTACCACGGTTACAGAAGAGCCCTCCGAGACGTGAGGGCACCGTGGGATCAATTCCCACTCAGTGATGGTGTCGATATCTGCCCTGCGACTGACTCGCGACCAGTTCAGGGTGTAGTCCGCCTTTCGCCCGGAGTTAGCTGGGATAGGCTCTAGCTTTCCGCAACCCTTGTGCGGATAAGCGGCTTGGATAATGACATGACGTTCGAAACGGCTGCACTAGTACGTACTACTGCACGACTTTAAAATACCGCCACTTGTGCCAAGTATGGAGATTTTTTTTTTTTTTTTTTTTTAATGCGACTGTTGGGTGTCAACGGTGATTTTTAAAAAATTAAAAATCTCAAATTGTAAATGAAATACACTTTACTCCACTCTGGCTTTTCAAAGAAAAAAAACGGATCATTTTGTAATGTTTTTGATAAGGAAAAATACCCCTTTCATAGTTATATGATTGATATAATTTGTTATGTCCAGTCATTGAATTAACAATGTATCAGATAGGTTATGTCACATGTACTGCACCTTGAAAATTATGATTGTAATCTGATATCATTTAAGGTTGTTTTCAGAATATTTACATCGGTAATTTTGAATGTTCCCGGTCGCCGCCATTTTGGCGAGTCACGTGACCTACGTGCGCGGGCGTGACGTATTACATGCGCAAACAAAGGCTCGCTTGACGTTGTGACACAATTATGGCCGGCGCTGATTTCTCCGACTTATCCTCGTCTGACGAAGAAATAGCAGCGGAATACTTCCATACAGATTTGAACATGTGGGTGTAAATAATGTCGAATTTTCCGATGGTTCTTCGGACATGTAGGAAAAATAACCGGCGGCAGACCTGCTCAACTTTAGGCCTAACACTTGGCAAAATTTTGCGATACAGTAAAGCATTTTACCGTGTCCGATCGTGGTGGTACCGCACGTGAAGACCCCTACAACCCGGCGAGGATTTCTTTGTAAATATTCTCAAAACAACGTTAAATGATATTGGATTAAAATCCTAATTTTCAAGTGACAGTACATATGCCATGACCTATCTGATACATTGTTAAATCAACGACCGGACTTCTCCTTTAAACGGAACGCAACGACTTGAACTGTGTTTGTTTTGCTTTAATTCAATGAACATTGTGCTGTTCCTTCTGGTGTGCGCACCTTTGTCACCTAGGGGGCAGTATAATGAAGATAACCGGATGTACGTGAGGGAGACGGTCAAAACGCTTCAGTAAACTGCAAGGATGACGCATTTATGTTTGTAAATATGTATCATTACATTGCCTTTCTGCGAGACACGCTAACTTCTGTGTTCAAACATCCGTTTCTTAAAGCTGTTCGTTAGCCTCTCTATGGCGTTTGCTATTATGCGTTAGCATTAAGCTAGCGGCCTTTAAGGCAAATGCATGTGGTTGCTTTAACACTGCCTTGCTGACAAATTGGGGATTTTTTTTCCAAGTATTTATCTGTATGTATGTATTTATGTGATTGTTTTTAGAATGATTGTGACAGTTATTAAATACAATTCCTACAGCCATGTTTATTCTCTATGCTACATTGTTGTCTTTTACCGAATAAGGTGACCTGTTTCCCGGTACGTTTTGCACTATAACGAGCCCCCTAATTTACCGACGTCTGTTTCCATTCGCACGCAAACGCAACACGCCATCCTCATCATTCTCCCGCATTCGCTCTGACCTTTATTCGCTGTTTTCGCTCTCCCTGTTTATTGTCTTTTTAGTCGCCTCCCAGGATACGCCTCGGCCCCCGACGACAGCAGAATGACAATGTGTGTGTGTGTGTGTGTTTGTACGACCTATTGTGCCCCCGCTGAAAGGCGTGCGCGCCATAAGGGCCACTCGATGTGATCTGGCACATCTGCTATCAAGACAGGTAGTTTCTCCAACCTGGGGGAGAATTCTCATTGTGCTTTTGTCTCGCCGTCTCCTCCAATCTGTCTGACCGGCAACCCCCCCCCCCCCCCAAAAAAAAAAAATCTGATTTCCAAGGATGTGTCGCAGACGAGTAGATTGACTGCTATCAGTCATGTGGCTGTAAAAGATGATGAGGAAGGGAGAGGTCTCCGTCTTTTCACCTACAGAGACTGTTTCCATGTGCGCCTCATTATTTTCTCTAAAAAAAAAAAAAAAATGAAAAAAAAAGGAAGAATTGTTTCATATGGCTCATATTGGACTGCATAACTGTACCTAAAGCACTGTCTCATATGCTCGACATTTGATTGGCTTTTTTTTTTTTTCCATGCACTTGAAAGGCCGTCTTTGACTTTTGCCGTGACAAGTGATGATTTTTTTGGCCGTTAATATCTGAATGACGTTCACTCGAATGGGTTCAAATTGCACTCATCAATGGATGGGGACTGTCAAAGGGTGTCAATAACGAGCAAACGGAGCTTTTAGCGCAGGTTATATCACTGCATTGGAGGCCAGAGAAGCTAATTGTACAACTTTATAAAAACTGCACCCACATCATACATATGCGTCAATCTCAATGCAATTGGAGCATTAGCAAATGAGACAATTGTCAGAAATTGGTAAAAAAAATATTGAACATGTTAACATAATACTTGTTAAAAAGAATATTTGCAATGTAGAGACCTCCATTTGTCGAGGAAATACCGGAATTGCCGGCCTGCAGAGCGCACCGGATTATAAACCTCACCCAGTACATTTACAAAGGAAATATCATTTGCTACATGCATAAGCTGCACCTGTATAAAGCCGAAAGTGCCCACATTGAAACACGAGATATTTACAAAGAAAGGTGGCAAAGTTTTAATACCTTAGCTTAACATAGCAACAACACGCTAGCACGAACAGGGGGTTAAAAAAATAAATAAATAAATAAATCACTGAGAAACAGCAGTAACACAGCAGAAACACCCTAGCCCGGCGCTAACAGGGTTGGTTAAAGAAAAACATACCGGTAAAAATCACTGAGACGCGGAAGTAAAACAGCAGCATCACGCTAGCGCAGCACTGACAGGGCCGGTTAAAAAAAAAAAAAAAAAAAAAGGATACCAGTAAAAATCAGAGACACGGCAGTACCACAGCAGCAACACGCTAGCACAGCGCTAACGGGCAGGTTTAAAAAAAAAATAAAAAATACATACCGGTAAAAGTCACTTCCTCGGCATATATATTCCACCGGTCTCACTCTTACCCTTTCCGCGTGAGTGCCCCCTTGCGGCCATTCGGAAAAAATGCACAAATTAGCCGCATCCCCGCATAAGTCGCAGGGTTGAAAGCTTGTAGGAAAAAAAGTCGCGGCTTATAGACCGGAAATTACGGTAGTTTAAATCCATGAGCAATCCGCTGGAAATTGACAGTGACAATAAAACGGCCACTTGAAATCAAATTCTTTGCATCACGGCGTGGCTCTTTCCAGACTTTTCGGGAGTCTTCTCATGACATACTTGCACGCCGACTAGATGTCGTCATATTGCAAAGGGAAACTGGCACCAGGGGGTGGATTTTCAAATTATTCAGACACGTTTCCCATGAAAAATATTGAAAATATTAAAATTTGATGAGTTTCAAAGGAGGATGGAAAACTCAGCAAAAATTGTCACCATTTAAAGTAAATTGGCTTTGCCACATTAATGTCTGGACACTGCCCCCTTACTTTGATATTATGGTACTTGGATTATGTTACTAACTACATTTTCAACAGGTTTTTTCAAGTGACTCTCCCAACCCCGCCTGTGATAAAAACAGTTGATCCAGAATTGTTTGTACAAATCTCCGCCGCCATTGATATTGTATAACCGCGATGAAAACACGAGCTCCCCCGGTTGAGGTACAGACGTCAAACTGCAGCCTTTTTTTAGCGCGTCCCCCCCCCCCTCCCCCCGGAACGCCTCGTTAAATCAAAAACAGCTGAATGGAAGTGAAAATGTCAAGGTGTCCCCCCAAAGAGGAACACGTCTCAAGCGGCGGAGGGGACGAAAGGAAAGCGGGAGAGCGCCTTCCGTCGCAATCCTTCAATCGATCCCTACCGCTGAGTTTGATTCATTTTGGATCACACTTGTAACCAAATCATGTTGCCACATTGAAATAAATGGAGAATCCATTAATCTGTTGCAGCCCACCCCAACATGCCCCCAAAAAGGTTTTGTAAAAAGGGAAATACCTATCTATAATATTTACCCTATAGAAAAATTAGTAATAACATCATCAAACAGAATGTAAAAGAAATTGTTTTGGCATCTTGATTAATTTTTTTTGCGGCTCCTTCTAGTGTACGCGACAAAGCCACCAAGAGGCAATTTAACAGTCATGAAGACAAACTAAAGTAATATTAAGCAGGTGGCAGAGAATCAATAATATATGCTTGTATATATTATTATATAGGTTATATTTTATATCTACATGTATTGATCCACAGGTATTAAATATAATAATAATACATTAATACATAATACATTACGCTAATGTATAATTCTGTTTCTTTTGTTTAGTTTAGTAGAACGCAATTTTACAAAGCTGTCGGCTCCAGCAGCATTTGGCAACATTCGGGGACCGTTGGCGCATATAGGGTTAGGAAGTGTTTTTTCTTTTTTTTTTTTTTTTTTTTTTTTGGGGGGGGGGGTTGTGAGATCATGCAACATTTTGAAATCGACAGCAAAATTTTTATGCCTGTGGTGTTCTTTAGCAAGATTATCTGAGCACACCACACGACCAAAACAGTTAAATGATTATTTACAGGGATGAGAATGACCAATTTGGAAAAACATGGAAAATGTCTGCATTTGGTGATTGGGGGGTTTATTTTATTATTTTCTTTATTAAACACAGTTAAATAGTGACCTCTGGTTACTTATTACAGTGTAAATACAGGGCAATCATAATATTTAGAAAACTTGAAATATGAGTCCAAACAACCAAAATAATTTTGCCAAACTTCAGACATAAAAATATAGACTGAGCGATATATCAAACAGGCTACTGCAAGTTATACTTCAGAAATAAGTAGACAAGTAATATGTTTATATAAGCGCGAGAAAGAGAGATCAAGAAATATAAAAGTGAGCGATAAAATGCGTGATCTACAGGGCCAGTGCTACACACAGGCCTAATCTTATGAACAGTTGTCAATTATGAAATAATATTTTACGTCCAACTTACCTTCGTGCTCCTGGATATTCTTTTGTTCTTCGGCTTCCGTATTTGATCACATCAGAACACAGAGTGAGCAGCACTTTGCCGGAAACGTCCACTTTTTTTGTACGTGTTCGGTTGGACGTGTTGATGCAGTTTTCGTTCCGATCTGCACGGTTAGACCTTTTTCAAGCCATGCCCATCTGAAACATTTTTTTTTTTACCCCGTGGTTTATTATCACTTTCGCTGGCACGATCTTCATCTTTTCGCTCCAAGACTTTCGCCATACTGGCAAACGTGCAGACCGCTCAATAACATACATATGCGTACGTATATCTACAAGTTATACCTATGCCATAGTAAACAGAATGCTTCTCTACGAAATATTAACCTCAGAGTGAAAATCCCGACGAAATGCCGCCAAAGTCAAGCCGTACCCCCCCCCACCAAAAAAATTCTCAACGGATTTACACGTTTCACAAAAATGACAATTTCATCTGAAAAACTCAGAATGCCGCGAATATTAAATATCCCCTGCATTTATCTTTCTGTGTGGGATCTGTCAAAAGATTTAAAAAAATAAAAAGAATCCTTTTAGATTTGATAAATTCTTGTTCTTACCTGGTCTTTGTCGGTGTAAAATGTGGACGTGTTTAAATGTACTCCAAAGTTGTTATTCTGCTGTTCTCTAACGCGTATTCCAGAAAATATTGCAGTATATTTTTTTGCCAAATCCGTCACACTTGTCCAAGAGAGTTCTACAAAGAGGTTTAACTATTTCACGCAACGATATGTACACAGAATTATGATTTTGGACGGAGCAGGACGCAAAACGTTGTTGATCCATGCAAGAAAGTTTGACGCCTCACAAACTTCATATTAAAATCAGACAGGACAAAATAGTGGAATCGTACTGCGCATGTAAAGCAGGGTGAATACTTTTTAATCGGAAAAATTACCAGTAATATCATTGAAGTCTTTATAAGTGAGTGGGTGTATTCATTTGACTTAGCTCGTAACGGAACCAAGTGCTCTGTCTTAAGTCCGACGTGATACAAATAGGCACATAGACATTTCTCTTGCGTGACATGGCGCATTTACGTATTAATAACCCCGACTTTTCGGCATGAAACATGACACACTTCATTCAGCAGGTCAGCGATACGCTAACAAAGTGAAAGTTGTTCTCCTGCACTGATAATAATGAAATCAAACTCAGAGAAGGTACTTCTCCCTCACCTAGCTTTGAACATACAGCCTTGTGTTTGTTGATATTGGTCACATTTAGTTGTACGTGCGCTATTCCCCGAGCCTTAATCCATCGTAGACACTTCGTCAACTGCGTTTTAGGCTTTGGAAAATGAATCAAGCGGGCCCCTTGTGAGCTAGCATCAGAATTGCCCGTTCCCCAACCGCATCTGAGGACCATTTTCTTCATAACATGAACTTTTCCAAGCGCACGCTAGTGGCCACCGGCATTGCTTGCGGCACAATGATTATCTGATTGTCTATTATTGTACGAGTGATTGACAGGTCGGAAAGGTCCTCAAGATCATTTTTATGGCTGCAAATCTCAGCGTTTGAGAAGCACGCACTCCATGCTGGAGCGAGGCTCCAAAATGGTGAACTCGCTCGACGGGCCACGGCAGCGTTCACAGGCCGCATTTCCCAACGCAGCCGGAGAAAGGCTTGGATGCAAGCGAGATTTAAAACAAAAAAATGTGAATGTCAAGGTATCCTTTTAACCGTTCAACAAGTGTCACCAGCTCACCCCTCCTTTTCCTCCCTCTCCTCTCCTCATCTCCATCCCTTCGTCGCTGCCAAGGACACCATCCCCGCTGTGGTTACCATGGAGACAAGCCCAGAAGGGCTGTGGGCGAGACATGTGAGGGACTGCGGGTGACCGTGTGCGTTTGTGTGTGTGCGTTCTCTTGATTTGTCAGGCTTACTTCCTTGTGTGTTGCGTCGTCACAGTTGAGCCCACCAGGTGAACTGGCGTGAGTTCTTCAAAGCAGCCAGGACGCCACTTTTCTTATCGTTTCCGCCCCCGTGACACTTTTCGTTACCGCCACTCGACGCCGTGAGTCCGTCTTCGAAGGACACCTGGGAAAAGAACACAAAGCGAGCCTGAAAACGGCCCCGTTTGCCTCGCAGCGTGCATTCCCGAGGCTTTTGTGGAGGTCCGCCGTTGAAAGACAAAAACGTAGCGAATTTCCGATCGCTAAGCGAAAACCGCCGTCATTCATTTACCAAACCGCTTTTCCTCACTAGGGTCATGCACTCGGGATAAACGTGCCCGGAAGATGTACGGCCATCATCACAATTTTACTCCCGTCTACCTTCACTTGTACACTTCTGCGAGAAAATAAGCCACAGGAAAAGTTAAAAGGTTTTGGCCAAAGTGTGGGCCATTAAATTTTAGATTTTCATTGGGACATAAATACTGTCACCTTCTTACAATTACTGTTAGTGACCAAAAGTTATTATTTTAGAATCGCTACAGTTCCTCCAGGAACAATGAAACGATCGAAGGATCCGTGACTGATTTATTGAGCTAGTCGAAATTTCAGTGAGTCCATCCATTTTCTGAGCTGCTTATCCTCACGAGGGCCACGGGAGTGCTGGAGCCTACCCCGGGCGTCTTTAAGGCAGAATCCAGGGTGCAACCTGAACTGTTTGCCAGCCAATCGCGTGGCACATGGAGAACAAAAACAAAGAACCGGTCTCACTCACAATCACACCTACGGGCAATTTAGAGTGTCCAATGAATGCACGTTTTGGGAAACCGGAGTGCCCAGAGAGAAACCCCATGCAGGCATGGGAAGAACATGCAAACTCCACACAGTTGGGGCTTGGATTTGAACCCCGGTCCGCAGAACTGTGAGTCAAACGCTCTGACCAGTCGTCCACCATCAGAATCAGAATCAGTTTTAATGGCCAAGTGTGTAAAAAACACACAGGGAATTTTACTCCGGCAGTCGGTGCTGCCCTGTTATTCAGAACAAAGAACAAGGAACAACATAGCAACAAGAACAAAGAACAAGAGACATTTCTGTTTATAGGAACTATTGCTTATAAGACGTGCAAGATGTAAAATCTGTATAGATTAGTGTGTTAACCTATGTGTCTGGTTTAATTCCAAATATAGAAAATAAAATTAAGAAGGAATAGAAATGATTTTTAATGTAGGCGTTTTGGGAAGAATGTGCTTTCTCCAATTGTTTATTGAATCTATATAATGTAGAAGTACAGTGATGGCTCGGTTCTCGACCACAATCCGTTCCAGAAAATGGTTCGAGAAGTGATTCGTTCAAAAACCAAATCGATGTTTCCCCATTACAATGAATGGAAAAAGGAATAATGCGTTACAAGCCTAAAAAATTTGGCTTTTTAACACATTTTTTTAGCTTTCCCTGATAATATACTGCATAGTAGAAATACATGTATAGGTTAATACTTTATATAATAGTATATAATAATTTAAGAAATACTGTATATTTATTTTTTGCTTAAAATGTATGCTTTACTAGTTGTAGAGTACGCCAGGCTGGGAGTGCATTGCTGTATCTGTAGCGACTCGGCCCCCGGCCTCGTAAACTTTTTTTATTGACAAAAGTGCAGAATAACTTAAAGCAAGCAACTTGCCTTCTTTGGAGCCATGATTGAGGGTTAATTATTAAATATTAAATCATATTAAATAGTTGAGAAAAACAAGTCACTACAGGGACACGTCTGTGTACAGAAGCTGCGTTATACAAAATAAACGTGTGCTGGTTGCGCCGCGCACCTTGTGTCATTTTCGGGGTTTTTTTCGTGAGGCTATCATATCCTAATCTATCCTGACTCGCATGTCCTAATCTTTGAAATAAAACACATAGGAGATGTGTAGTAGCTGCACACAACTCTTGATCGTAAAAAGAACAGAAATCAGTAATTCTCATTATATGGTGGACTCAATTATTACCAGCCCAGATTATCACATGATTATCACATATCACACATTTAAGGGGATGGGGCCTTATTTTTCCCCCTAAAAGGGGTGTAAGTATCTTAGAAGCTGTTGGGAGCGGAAATTGATGGTGCCACCTGACCTCGGCATCAATAATAGTTTGTCTTACCATGCGTGTGATCCGTTGATAGTACATTCTCCAGAAAAAAAACAAAAAAAAGTCAAAGGTATTGCGTTTATTCCGTTATGAAGCGTTTCTGTGGTAACAAATTCCCGAGGGCGCGGGCATGAGCGCATGTAAAATTGTGATTCCTTCGCTGATTGGTTGTTTTTCCTTCGGCGTGGTGGTTTAAGATCTAATAATGGGCCAGAGAGGGACGTCCCCCCCCCCCCACACACAAACACATACATATTTTATGGATGTAAAACTCTACTGTCAAATCAAAATGGCAGTATTATCAAAGATGAATTTTTTTTTTTTTAACTTCAAACACTTTCACTTCCATCTGGAAATAACAGAAGAGCGTGCAAGTTTGTGTGTGCGTGCGTCTTGAAATGTGGGAGGGTAATGCATGTGTTGACAGCCATAATTCTCTCCATTTAGAGAATGAGAGATAGCAACAAAGTGCTATTTTCGCACCCCTGCACACACTCAACTGCGCTAATGTCACTTTCACCGCTGCCATATAATAAGCCCCAGATATCGCAATCTTTTCCAGATAAAGGACAAAATTGAAGCCTTGCAGCAGCGGCGGTGACAAACTTTATGATTTTTATTGACGTCTGGATGAAATATATTATGAAGAAAAACATGCTATTAGACCATTCTCCTTCGATCTCATTTAAGGGCAGTTTGCATGAGGTGATGTTAAGTGGGGCGAACACGATCTGGCAGCAAAGCTAGGACAACACTTCCCTCACGCCCGTGCCTCATTAATATAAAAGACGCTGCCGACAATGGAGCCCCCTCCCAAAAAAAAAAAAAAAAAAAATGAGGGCAAAACAAAGGCTGAAAAAGTCATTATTGTTGGATGAGTTGGAAAAACGTCAGCCCGCGTGGACGGAAACGTCGTAGCTGCATCTGACGTCAGATCACACCGTATTTGGATTACAGTACATTTGGATTTTGCATTCTTCCCATAGAAAATAATGGAAATTGAATTTGAGATATTCCTTTAGGATTTTGAACGGGTACTGAAGAGCTAAAAAAAAAAAAAAAAAAAATCCCTAATAATCTTTATGACTGCCTATATAACTTCTTAAAGGATTAATTGTATTTTTGGATTAAATCCAGTTACTTAAAAGTTGGATTGACTGTGGCCGTACCACGAAAAAAAAAATGACGTCAGCCAATGTTCCCTCTAAACTGCGCGGGTGCACAATTATGCACCACTGTTGCAGTCTATTGGCAGATATTCTGCGTTGGGCACAAAAAGGAAAATAATAATACAATGCAAATTTAATACATAACATCCAGCTATTCAGTTTGTGGCAATTTGCAATGTGATTCAATGAGTGAGGGATGACTGGTTTTTCCATCCAATGGCACAATTCACATATGTACTGTAAAAAATGAAGAGAAGAAGCCACTGGTTTCTTTTAGGCAGCACACGGAACTTTCTCTAACAACTACCGCTGCTCACCACACTCTCTGTTTCCTAGTTTTCCGGACACCCCCTCAGCTCTTAAAGACGTACACTCATAATTGCAAATGTTACAGTACTGTAACTGCCCATCAATGTGTTTTATAATGAGAGTGTCCACCACCGCCGCTTTAGTTAGCAACACAGTCTGGGCAACATAGAGCAAGGACAAGCTAGACATGCTGCTTATGTTTACTTTCGATATGAATGGAGAAATGTTGTTTTAAGATGCAATGACTATCGGACTATGTGAGTACTCGAAGAAAAAGTGGTGAAACCGGACATGATTTTCTTTTCCGAGTGGGAAAGGTCTGATCTGCAGACAAAGTAGAAAGTGCAGGATGAGATGAGATGCTCCAGGATGAAAGCACAGGCAATACAGTGCACAAAAAGATAATTCTGTATTTTATATGCAACGACATAACATTAACCTAAAAAGGGTTTGGGAGCATCATCATCATCATCATCATCCCCCCAAACACCCCCGACCCCCCGCCCATGGCCCCCAGTCGTCGTCGTCGGTAGCTCGCGAGAGGCTGGCTGCTCGAAAAGTAGATCTTGGGGTAAAAAAAAAGTCTGGGCATCCCTGATTTCAAATGTAAATATACAACAGTGATGCATATAAAGTTTCTTATCTGAAAGTCATCTGACTATATTACACTTAAAATTGTCTGATTTTAAAACAAATACACTACTAGTATGCACGTTCTAACAGGGATGACTCTCCGCTAATTCCGCTAACAACGTAGGCTAACCTTGACTCCTCTCCCCATATGAAGATTGTCTCTCACTTCAGATGAATCGCTGCACTGCA